>NW_023603184.1:67888214-68532955 GCF_014898055.3 Talpa occidentalis
TATGCATATTTGTCTTTTGTGAAACTGTTCTTAGAGTTTTCAACCCATTTGTGAGTTACAAAAACCCAGCAAAACTCCTAACGCTTTCAGAGAGAAAATTACTTGCTTCCTTAAACCCGTACATAATTATTTTTCCATAGGCTAAGTAAGTGCTATAGTGGCAATGTCCCCTAGTTGAATACAACACACAAATGTCTATTCCCTTTTTAATCCTATAAAACATCTGGTCCTAGATTTCAAACTGTGCTAGTAAATTGCAGTTATGGATTCATAGTCAAAGGGTCAATTTATTCCCTTCAAAAGACTAGTTTATTCAAATGAACACATCCCAAATGAATTGGGTTTTCAAGACTACAGACTGCTGAGTTCAGAACAGGTGATAAAGACAAAATTTCTGATCGTTTGTAATAATTTGAGGAATAGCTCAGTAGTATAGCTAATAGAAGTCCCTATCCTAACCCAAGAAAACTTTATATGCTGCAGCAAGCAGCCAGCTTCTGTCCAAATTTCATGACATAGAGAGTATGCCATACTCATTCATATATTATAATCATATGAAGTAACCACAATCTATTAGAATCTGGAGATACAGAAATAAAACCTGAGAGTATTAACAGTCTATTAAGAAAACATGCACATGGGCCTCCTTGATGGCACAAGGGGTTAAGACACAACCTATGAGGCTTTCCACAGCCACTATAGCACAAGTTCAATCCCTGGCCAGGGAGCTACCCACATGGCAGGGCAGACCTCTCCTGCCTCGTCCGCTGCTCCCCTTAGCAGTGTATTCCAGTCAGTCTGCCTGTTCTACTCCCCACTCTGTCTCTGGTGAACCCTCTCAAACCCCACACCTCTGGCCTGTACCCCAGTTCTTGTATGCATAAATAAATAAATCTTAAAAAAAAAAAAGAAAACATGTACGTAAATTTCCACTTAAGGAAGAATTACAATCTATTGGATGTCAGGCATGCGCTAGAGTTGTGGGTACACACAATATATACATACATTTTTTGTCATGTCAGTTCTATAATGCTAGGGATAGAAGGAAGGTGCAGGATGATAAAAAGTTAAAAGGATCTAATAAAGAAACTTGAGTAGAGTCATGAAAAATTAATCAGTGCTTATCAAATAGGTTAAAAAAATAGGCCGATTCAGGGAGAGAAAATCATGTCAGCTAACATTTAGCCTTGCTTTTTCAAATAGAGTCAAGTACTCTCCCTCCCTGAGCATTATTTTACTTAAATTTTATACTGGCATATTCTTCCCTTCAAGGATTTCCTGTATTTTCAAACAAAAAAAAAAAAAAAACATTCATACATATCAGGAGAAGAGAATGAGAAATATTCATAATATTATGCCCCAACCATTAATAACAATAAAATACAGTCGATACCTATCAACTGTATGTCTTTTTTGTGAGCTACTCTATGTTCTCTCTTTTTCTCTCCCCCACAATTTCTTACACACACATGCATGTGCATACATAATCTTGTTGGATTATTTGTGAAACCCTTTTATCAGGAATTATTTTCAGTGTTGAGTAATCTACCAAAGATTTGAGAGGCTAAGCAATATGTCAAATCTCACACAGTCAGGGCAAGAATTCAAACCTAGGGGAACCTACCCCCATAGTCTGAGCTACAGAATACTTCACTACACTGCCATAAACACAAATTGATATTTAAAATCCAATTGATGTTCCTGGCTTTGACTAGGACAATACTGCAAATATTTTAGATTATACTTAGAGAATCTGTTCCCTTATTTTAGATTATGTCCACAAAGCTTTCGTTATGATTTTTCTTAATTATTTTTTGATTGATGTAAACTTGTTTTTCAACACTATGTATGATTTAGAGGTTTGGGTTCACACTGCTTCACATGTATGTCACCATTCCAAAGAGTTTTTATGTAAAAAATATCATTTTATGCACCCTCCTGTGCTTCTTACAATAAAGTAAAAAAGTCAGTTTGGACATCTGAAGTAGATAGAAAATTTACTCAATAAATTGGAGATGGATTTTAGCATTCAATGATAAGAGACACACTTTTTCAAATAGTGTAATAGTTTAGAGGTAGGCACAAGTGGAAAGAACTAATTGGCAAAATGTGTTACATTTCTGCACATTACTGGCTACCTTATAAGGGAAAAAGGAAACAGTAACTAAAATTTCCTAAATATGTTCTGGAAATATAAACAAATATCTACATTACCAAAGTATGTATGCATGCATGTGTGTGTGTGTGTGCATGTGTAACAGAGACTTTATCTTGGTGAATAAAATATTCCTCAAAAAACAGGAGGGGGCCTCCCCGGTGGCGCAGCAGTTGAGCGCTGGGTTGCAAAGCTGCCCGAAGCCTCTGCAGCGCCGGTTCAATCCCTGGCTGCTCCGGCCACTGGAGGGGGCTCCCACATGGCGCGCAGACCTCTCCTGCCGCCCGCTGCTCCCCTCAGCAGTGTACCTCGGTCCTTCTGCCTGCTCTGCATACTGCTCTGGCTCTGGTGAATTCTCTCACCCTCCTGCACTTCTGACTGTACCCAGTGCTTGTATAAATAAATAAAATAAATAAATAAATAAATATTTTTTTTTAAAAGGAGAATATTTAACAAAAAGAATATTTAAATATGTTTCAAATAGGTATAATTTCTAATACCAAGGAAACTCTTGAAGATGTTATGCACAGCTTTTCAAATTGTGCAAGATCATAATGATGAGAGAGGTAAACATAGGCCCAGATGATATTGGCAGAGGCCACTCATCTTGAATCAAGAGTCCAACTGTAGCAACATTGTCCTGTCTCCCTGAACTGTCTCTCTGTTACTTATCAAAGACCTTTTTTCCCAATCAGGTAAGAGCTTCACAGTAATAACTGCTCCCAAATATTTATCTTTTCTCCAAGACAAACACAAACACATCACATAAGGTTCCCACTTTTCCTGCACTGTGATGCTTGTCTTGTACCCTTACACCAAAAGTTTATGGTGCTTCTTGTTAACTTTACTTTATGATATATAAGGCTTTATTGTACTTGTCACTGTTTTTCACCTGAATTGGTTTCTTCTTGGGAATAAAGACTTGATTTGATTTGTTTTGGTATTTTGCAGGACATAATTCAACATGTGGCAAATACTGGGTGTTCAGTCAGCTTTATTTAATGAAAAAGGACAAGATTTACTCGACCTTGAGATAAATTTGTGTTTCAGAAATTTTGGTGATAAAGATTAATTTTTCAAATTCCCCCTTATAGATGAGTAACCTAACTTAAATCTGCAAGTACCCATGTACTTTCTTATAACCTTTTATTTGCCTTGGTCAATATTAAGTTTATTGTTGCTTTTTACTGCTGCCTGCTGTATATATCATGAAGTACCAAAACCCAAATATATAGCTATCAATATTTTCCTGAGTCTCTTAATATTTATTACCTTACCTTATTTCTAAGGAAAACTTACCAAAAAGTTAACACTAGATTATTAAAGAAGAAAATCAGATATTGTAAATAAACAATATTCCTCTAAAGGCACATATGGAAAAGGATTGATAGAGCCAGGGTGGAAATTCAGTCTCTGAAAACTTATGAAATTTCATAAATTATAAATTTAAATGAGAGGATCACTTAGACAACTTAATCTTCGAAAATAGTAGTCCTTTTGTTTAGAGGAATTAATAAATAAATGGAGATAATAAAGGGGAAAAGGAACACAATATTGGGTGTATTCAATTTGTGAAACCTGATGGGCAAACCTAATATAAAAGACAGCCATATGTTAGCCTGATGCTCTATTTTTAAAATAAAAGCAAGAGAATATAAAACACATTGAGCACATGTGAGTATTAACTAGAAATAAAAATGTGTTTACAGAGAAAGATAGTATCTTCCTAAAGGAATTAATGAAATCATGGAAATGGAAAATTTAGTTCTTTAACTTATATATATATATATATATATGTCTTTAACATATATATATATGGGGTGTGTTTGTGTGTGTGTGTGTGTGTGTATGTGTACAAACAGCCAAATCAGTCCTACTCAAATAAAGAAAATCATTAAGGTTATAGAAAGCAATCAAAGTCCCTTTATTGGTTTTCAATTGGCTATAAATATATAACAAATTCATATGATAATATATAATATCAATTCATTCATATATTTACAATAATATAGTATGAAACTAGAAAACATACTTCTTTCATAGTTCATGAAGCATTTCTAAAAAATATTAGATGAGTACATAAATTTTTTTAAAGATTTGTTTATTTAGGCATACAAGAGCTGGGGTACAGGCCAGAGGTGCAGGGGGTGAGGGGATTCACCAGAGACAGAGTGGGGAACAGAACAGGCAGACTGACTGAAATACACTGCTGAGGGGAGCATTCAGTGAGACAGGAGAGGTCTGCTGCACCATGTGGGTAGCTTCTTGGCCAGGGATCTAACTTGTGCTGCAGTGGCTGCAGATAGCTTCATAGGTTGTGTCTTCAACCCTTGCAACACCAGGGAGGCCCATAAATAATGTATTAATAGCAAAAGCAAACACACAGGTCAAATTCTCTAATAGTCACTGTTTAACTAATAATGATATGGGGTCGCAATCACAGGGAAAAAACATGGCTTTCATCGCTTAGAGTTTAAAACAGGAAACAGGTTATTTCCTTATTGGGGATTTGGGGGGAGTTCCTGCTGTCGATGCATTAGATGACAAGTAATTTCTGGACTGATCACAATATCCAATATGCTGCCAATCTAATTAGTCAAACTAAGCCCCCAGAAACTGCAGGGTATCTAGACCTTGGCATTATTTATAGTAACATCTTGGATTGAATAATTCTTTGTTGTGGGAGGAGGTACTATGCACATTAAGAAGTAGAGCAACATTAGTGGCCTGTAAAACAGGAAGCCAGTGGCACCACCAATCCTGTGACACTCAAAAATGTCTTCAGACATTGTTAAATGCCCATTGGGAGGCAATGAAAGCCACATTGATAAGCACTGACTTAAAAGCTGTGTATACACACATACATACTCACTTCTACATATGTTTTAATAAGGATGTCTCAAAAATATCTCAAATGGGGCCTACCTAGTGGTGCAAGGGGTTAAGTAGAGCACTCTGAAGCTGTCTGCAGCCTCTGGAGCATGAGGAGCTACCCACATATCACAGCAGACCTCTCCTGCCTCTCCTGCTGCTCCCCTTAGCAAAGTATTTCAGTCAATCTGCCTGTTCTGCTCCCTACTCTGTCTCTGGTGAATCCTCTCACCACCACCACCACCACCCCCTCACACACACATGTGGCCTGTATCCCAGTTCTTGTATGTATAAATACATTTAAAAAAAAAATCTCAAATGATCTCCAGTATACAAATTAAATGTCAAACTGCCAGTGAGAGATTTTGTCTACTCATCAGTAATTATTTATAGTATAACAGAAAGTAGTGGTCCTCCTAAAATTATCAAGAATAATACTGTAATGTCACAGATGAGGAAGCTAAGGCCCATAATTAGTTGAATAACTTACCCAAAGTCCTTCAGATAGCGAGACAGTAGCAAATCCAGCATATCAAACCTCTCTGTTTTCATATCTTGTTCTTGTTTGAAAATAATTCATTAATTTCAAGGATTATTTCTTGGAAGGAATTGCCTCTCTTTTCATTCTAATTTTATCAAAGTCTCTAATAGCTTAAATAAAAGCACTGACAACTGATGAAGCCTGTCAGGAGGCTAAGCATTCCAGCTAACATAACTATGTATTCTAGTTTACAGACTTAATGTACGCTGAGAAGGCAACTGACAACAATGAGTCCCAGGCTAGAATATTGAGTACAATTGCTGCCTCTATTATCTGAAAGTCTCTTGTAAGGTAATGGCGTTGTATCTGCCTTTCCAGATGGAGTTTGGGTAATTTATACAGCTTTGATTATTAGCCTTACTGGCATAGTTTTTCTCAAAATAAGGTATATATATATAGGTTTCCTGATCAGCTTTGAAAACAGCTTATTTGCCTTATTAGAAATAATTCTGACACTTTTCTAATCAAATACCAAATGTAACTTCAAAGCAATCCTGCAGTAATGAAGATTAAGGATACTACTGTTCAAAATATAGTTCACATGAATATTTAGGCAGATACAAATACCTGTTTGTCCTATTTTATATTCAGATCTCCAAGGAGTGAAGAGATAATACTGAGCCTTGAGTGGAGGGTTGTTGTTCAAAATATGTGCAGTTTGGGTAAGTTTGGTCACAATAACACAGGAAGGGACCTGTACCACCAAGTGGAAATGCTTCAGACCAGCAGTGAATATAATTAGCAGGATAGAAAAGTCAAAACCTGTAGAGGAGTAGGAATTTTGCTCAATGATATTCAGATTCCAGAAACATAGCTATAACGAGCCACTTATTTTTTATTTCCACTCAGAAGCCACTGGTCCAGCTAGAACAATTTAGGTGGTATCATCCCTCCATAACTTCAGCATCAAGCTTTGTTTATGCAGCTCATGTGTATTTTGTACCTAATCTAAACCGATTTATCAATATACAGACTTTTTTGCTGTTGTTGGGATGCCTGATTCCACATTGTGATGATCCTGTGCAGGTCATTGACCTGCTGTCCCTGGGTTCCTTTATTTGGTTATTTGCTCTTTATTGCATGGACCCATACATGAGTGCCAGTATTTGCCTATGTCTTCAAGGACCAAGAGGCATTCATGGACTTCTCCTCTGGACACCTACCATGATCCCTTAGATCTCTGGTCAGTACAAATCATCTGATATATATCACAGCATTATTTTATTTTACAAGACATTCATTTATGATGAATCACATTGCATTGGCATGAATAATAGCCCTAAATCTCTACTTTGATGTCCTCTGATTTTCAGTTTCTTAAAAAGCTAGTATCATAGCTGTTCAACCAACCTAATATAATGTGTCTGGCAGAGTTTGCATGGAGATTGGATCTTAATAAATGAGGAGGGAAATTTATGCCACCTTATGCCAATATGTTTCATTTAAGTTTTCAGAGAAACTGCCCCCTGAAAGAAAAAAAAAAATATGTTCCCATTTAAGTCTTACTTGTCAAAAACTATGAATGTAGGAGTCTAGTGAGCAGTGAAACACAGAGCAATTTGCTCATCTACCATTTCATGGATCTTGGCGGTGTGCTGTCTTTATTAAAGTCATATATGAAAAGAACATCATTTTTGAAAAAAGTACTGCTGGAGGCTTTTCAGTTAGAAAATTCAATAGAAAGCAAAGACATGGGATTATCAATTTAGCTGTTTCCTCATACATACTGTAAAGGAGTACTATTTTCTAATTTATTTCTTCTCTAATTTAATACATTTTTTTTGCTTACTGCTGTTTTTGTATGACTTGATCAAACTTAAAGCTGATAAAAGGTTATTTCACAAATACTTGAAAATGTTGATTGACAAAGACCTTTAAAATCAACCTGAATGAAAAGAAGTCACATTTTATTGTGATCAGTTATCAGTATTAAATAATCTCATTTCCCCTATGTTGTATTAATGGATACAAATCATATGCTTGTTTTATGTGTTATATAATGTCTCACAATACCCTTTTCCTAGGAAAGGAAAAAGGAAGACTGGACCCAAGCTCTGTAACAGTTTACAGATCTCAAAATTGTCTAGTCCAGGAACTTTCTCAATATTCAAGCTAAGTAGCAAGAAACATCACTTTGTGAGGCAATTAATTTCACCAATGGGCAAATCTGTTCATTATTCAACTTTCCTAGATCAAATCTGAATGCACCTTTCCTTTACCTGCAACAGTAGGTCCTACTTACTCATTCAGTTAATTCATTTTCCACAAGGAAATTTCTTTTCAAGTATTTGAAGATAGATATCACACTATCACACAGTGTTCCTCTTATTTTTTTGAGGCCTCTCCAACAAAGTGCTTTCTTCAATGCTTTGTCATAACCTTATAGTGTCATAACCTTACAGTGAGAATGTGGTCCAGGTCATTTTTTATAAGTGTATTTAAAAAATTGAAAATAAGAATGGGCAGGCATAACTTTCAACAGAAAAGAGTGTGATGATCGAAGTCATTCAATATGTACATGGCTGTAAAGAAGATTTTGTCCAGATAATAACTTCTAATTGTGATGCTCTCAACTCCATTGTTAGTTTATGTTTACATGTATCATCACAAGTTTACAAAGGTAAGGTTCTAAACCAGAGTTGATAGTGGGGAAGTGTGCGTATAGCCTGTCTCCTTATTCTAATTGTAAAATATGCATGTTTGTCGTCATTTTTTAAGTCCCAGAGACAGTGTATCTTGGAAGTATTATTTGACTTTTATTAATATGCACATAAAATAAATGTTTCTTTTGAGCTCTTCCTATATTCCAGACAGCTTGGAACCATATTTTGGGACATTATATTATGTATTTTTAAACCTTGCTACTCCTTTTCTTTATGACCACATCCTGCCTTATTTATTTTTCCCACACCTTATTTTTATACTAGATTGTTGAATTTTATGTATTCTTGTAAACCCTAATTTGTTTTTTTCAAGTAAGTTGAGGGGTACATTAATAAATACAGTCAGCTTAAAAACATAGTGGCTTCCAATAAGAAAAGCCTCTGCATGCATAAGATATTTATTTTTTATTTTACATATTTAATAATAATATGAAGAGCTAGTTTGGGGAAAAACAAATCTTAAATACATAAAACTAAAAATAAAAGATATTTCCTTCCTCATCCACTAGAATTTATTTATAAAAAGTAACCACAAAGATCAGTAAGTTTTGAGATTCTTTTTTATACATATTTACTTTCTCCCTTCTATACATCCATCAGCTTTTCCTACTTATCCTTTATTTCTCCCACCTAATTACCCATCAAGTAATCAATTATTTATTTTTTCGAAAGTAAAATTTAAAAAAAGTTGAACTACTTTTCACCTTTCAGATACCTGTACTTTGTCTTTTAAAAGCTCAGTAATGTTGATTATAGGTAGCCACCTAATTTTTATCTACTTTCATATTTACAGAAATTTATTGTTTCTATTTATTATTATGTAAGTGTTTAAGAAACACTATTTTTAAGGTTCTTAAAAATGAAATTACTAGCAGAAATTTGTATGTTGAAGTTGGGTTAGAACCCCACCGAATGGGAAAAAATATTTCCACACAACACTAATGACAAAAGACTGATCATAAACATTGACAAAGAGCTGAAGAGACTAAACAAAAACAAAGAAAATAATCCAATCAAAAATGGGCAGAAGAACTAAAAAGAAACTTTTCCAAAGATGAAATGCAAATGGCCAACAGGCATATGAAAAAATATTCAACAGCACTTGCAATCAGGGAAATGCAAATCAAAACTACAATGAATACCATCTTACACCAGTGAGAATGGCACATATTATAAAAAAACTAGCAACAACAAATATTGGCAAGGATGTGGAGAAAAAGGAACTCTCCTGCACTGCTGGTGGGAGTGCAAACTGGTCCAACCACTATGGAAAGCTGTATGGAGATACCCCAACCTACTAAAAATGGAGCTTCCGTGGGATCCAGCAATTCCACTCCTAGGTATTTACCCAAAGGACACAGAATCATTAATTCCAAAGGGCACCTACACCCCTATGTTTATAGCATCACCATTTACAATAGATAAGCTTTGGAAACAACCCAAATGCCCAAAAAAGATGACTGGATCAAGAAGATGTGGTACACATACAAATGGACTATTACTCAGCAATCAAAAAAGATAAACTCATGCAATTTGCAGCAACATGGATGGATCTGGGAGGGATCATGCTCAGCAAAATAAGCCAGAAAGAAAAAGAAAAATACCAGATGGTCTCACTCATAGCCGGTGTTGAGAAAACTTAAATAAAGGACCAGGAAAAAGAATAACTATAATAAAGAAAAAATCAAAATCAACAAGCAACCAGACACACTATGGAGGTGTGCGGGGTGGGGAGAGGAAGGATTGGGGTCAAAATAAGAGGGGGGGGTGCAATTGTATGGGGAATATATAACCAAGATGAAAATACATACATTGTGCAAAATGAAAAATGATGTAAGAAATATATAATAAATAAATAAATAGATATTCTAGATTACTTAAAAAAATCTGGGTTAGAGACACTAATATTTAATGTTCCATTCTCAAAAAATGATACATTCACATGAGTACAGTAGTATATTTTATCACACAATACACAACTTTAACTATTCTTAATATCTCTCTATATTCTAAATCAGTCTTAAACTCTTCCCCTTTTTTGGATAATTTTTATCATGTCAACTTTTTCTATGATTCATTACAAGGATGGGAAGATCAGGTCCCTCCCATGCTTACTGCTTAGTCAAAGTCTCACAAATAGGTGGCCTGAAGCAAGCCATTGGTGATCAAATAAATTCCCCATCTTTCAATGTGGTTCATCCTTTCCAAGATCTAAGTAAGAACAAAATTCTCAGTGTTGCAAGAAAGAAATTTATGTTATCATACAATAGCTTTGGGTAGCAATACTTTTAGAGGCAATGACTAAATAATGTTGAAGGAATTTTGTAGTTTCCACAATGCTTTAGCATTAAAGATTTCTTTAAATGCTAGTCACTATGTGAGGTATTCATCTTAAGAATTTGAATTCAATGTCAGAATCATTTTTAATATCTAAAGCTGTTTCTGGAATTGTCCAACATATATTCCTTTAGCCACCCCTTCCATAAGTCTCTTGCCATCTTATTCAATTTGGCAAACTCATTGCTCCTCTCCTGAAAGCAAATGATTAGATAATGGAATTAACCTCTTAAGGGCCAGCACCTCTTGTCAAATGACAGTTTCTTCTAGAGCTCTTCTTATAACTTAGTCATGGAATTGTTCCCCTCAAAGCTTCACACTTTTCCAAGTTTCCAAGGGCGCCAGCTTCATCCTCCATTCAATACCCAACTCTCCCACTTCTCTTTCCCAGTAAGCTGATTATGTACATATTTTGTCTTGCAGACATGTTAAGCAAGGAAGAATGGCCCTTAAAAATAGCCTATTAGGGCCTCCCCGGTAGCGCAGCAGTTCAGCACTGGGTTGCAAAGCTGCCTGCAGCCTCTGCAGCACTGGTTCAATTCCTGGCCGCCAGGAGAGGGTCCCACATGGCGCTCAGACCTCTCCTGCAGCACCCGCTGCTCCCCTCAGCAGTGAATTTCTTCAGTCTGCTATTCTGCTCCCCGCTCTGGCTCTGGTGAATTCTCTCACCCTCCCGCGCCTCTGACTGTACCCAGCGCTTGTATAAATAAATAAATAAATCTTTAAAATAAAATAGCCCATTAATGCAGGCTCAACACAATCCCCTTTTGCAGACAGCTGATTACAACCTATTAGAAACTCAAATCATTTAAACTGACCTTAGTGATAAGTAATATGGCTTTTGTCTTAGTGAATGAGGCCAATAAAGCCAAGACCAAGGTCTTAATTATTAGATAAATCAGCAGCCTCTTTTATCATAAAAATGTATATATCAAATCTTACACACAGGTAAGTATTAATTTGACTAATTCTAATTTATATTTCTTGTTTAGTTATTTGTATTTTAAAAACACATGCTGCTAGAAAAAAAAAGTTATAAAACTAAGACAAATAAGTAACAAAGTGAATGGAAGGCAATAATTTCAGAAAACAGACTTCTAAGAGTGGTCAAAAGCTTCTTGAATCTTTCCTTTTTTTAACTTCATTGACGAATACTTGACAAACATAAACATAAAAATGTATATTTAATGTGCACAATGTGCTGATTTGATATATACATACACTGGGGAATGATGACCAGGATCAAGATAATTAATGCATCTATTACCTCATATACAAATTCCTTTTTTTAATTTATAGTTATTGTTTAGTTTTTGTATTTTAAAAACACATCCTGCTAGAAAAAATGTTATAAAACTAAGACAAATAAGAAGTAACATAATGAATGGAAAACAATAATTTCAGCTTAAAACTGAAGAAGATGCTCAGGCTCTTGCTCCGTTGGTCTGAATTCACCAACAAAAGGAAGGACAGGCTGACAATGTGGGTGAAAAAAATCCAATCATCAATGTTTTGTTTATAAGGCACCCAAACAAAACCAAAAGGCTAAAACAAACTAAATATAATGGCCAGAATAAGGTCCAAGTAAATCAGGAACTGTTATCATCATATCTAAAAAGCTAGACTTTCAACTAAAAAAGGAAATCAGGAACAAAAATGAATACTATATAATGATTCAAGGAACAATTCACCAAGAAGATAAAAAAGTCATTAATATTTATGTTCCAAATATAAGGGCATTTATTTATACAAAACTCAAATCTTAAATACAGTAACACTAGTGGTTTTATGATAGTGACAAGTGAAACCTGGTAAGATTTAGTTGGTTTGTTTTTTGTTTTTACCTTAAAGGTAACTGTTCTAGCTAACTTTACAATAGAAAAATAAGGCACTTGTAGAGGTATTGTAATCCCCCAATATTTGATTAACTATGGACCTAGTGAGGTTGGAAGAAAGGCATATGGATTCTAGCTAAAATTCTGATTAACTGGAATCATTGGTGATTCCAATGCATTTGGTGCCAGAAGATTATGGTATTTGACAGTTGTGCCTGAGATATCAGGCCTACCCAGGAATACAAATGACAGACTTTTTAAAACCATATTTTCCTAAAGATAAATTCATACAAGTTAAATGAAACAAAAAAAATATATAGATAAAACAGACACTATATATGATTTCTTTTTCTTTTCTTTAAAGATCTATTTATTTACACAAGAACTGGGGTACAGTCAGAGGCATGGGAGGGTGAGAGAATTCACCAGAGACAGAGCAGGGAGCAGAACAGGTAGACGGACCAAAGACACTGCTGAGGGGAGCAGCGGGCGAGGCAGGAGAGGTCTACAGTGCCATGTGAGTATCTCCCTGGCTGGACAGAAATCGAACCTGCACCACAGAGGCTGTGGACAGCTTCACACACAGAGCGCTGTGCTCAACCCGCTGCGCCACCAGGGAGAACCCCTGTTTTTTTTTTTTTTTTAAAGATTTATTTGTTTATACAAGAACTGGGGTACAGGCCAGATGTACAGGAGGGTGAGAGGATTCACCAGAGACAGAGCGGGGAATAGAACAAGCAGACTGACAAGGTACACTGCTGAGGGGAGCAGCGGGCGGCAGGAGAGGTCTGCTGCGCCATGTGGGTTGCTTCCTGGCTGGCCAGGGATGGAACTCGTGCTGCAGAGGCTGCAGATTGCTTCATAGTGTGATGCTTAATCCCTTGCACCACCAGGGAGGCCCCTATATATGTTTTCTTTGCAGATGAATATAGTTCAGAGTAAAACAACTATACTCATACTTGTCAAATATTGTCTTTTTAATTTCAGTGTTTTTTTTTTTTATTGACGTATCTCTGGTTTATAACATCAAGTAGATTTTAGCTCTATAGACTTATATTAACATCTATATATACATTATATTTCTCCATTGACACCAAACAACAATTCCACATGACTGTGCCACTTCAGTGTACAATGGAATATTATAACTCCCTCATTGAACATTCCTTATATAATTAATGATGTCCAATGTCTAAATGAAAGTTTACCTAATCGGCTTTCACATAATCGTTCCCTCATAGCTTTATCTGCCACTATTCTAGGCAAAACCACAGCTTTCTATGCAAGCAAAATACCACTTTAACAGGCATAACTTTATTTTATTTACTTATTTTATTAAAAAGTTGGTATGTGTCATTTGAATTTTACTTAACCTTTTAAAATCATATTTCTTATTTCTTCAAAATAATAGTTTTTTATATTGATAAGAAAATGTGCCCTAGAGCTTATTTTTCCAAATAGAAATCCTGGCTTCATTTGACTATTGAGTGCTTCATATATGGCTAGTGTAAATTGAAATGTTCTGGAACATTTCGATTTTTGTTTATCTAGAGTAAATAACTTTGTCATTTGCACAGCAGAATGATGCATATTCTTATCACAAATAAATATGCTACTGGTAGAGTCACACATACTTCTTACCTAAAGCACAAACTAAGAACACATCCCAAAAAATTCTGCTTTCTTAACTACCCTAGTAAAAATAAATGATACTAAAATGTACTCACTGGGAAGACAAATGTAACTCAAACGGGATTTCAAGCTCTATGTTGCCTGCACTATAAAAACAAACAACAACAACAAAAAAAACCCTTATTTATAATATTTGTTTCCATTCTGCCTTTTATTTTTTTTTTTATTTTTTTTATATGCACAATCCTTGGAAGGACTTCTTTCATCTCGGAGTAACAATTCATTTAGCAGCTTGACATAAACAATTGTCTCCTTTAAATCCATTTGAGTTTCCTTAGAATCTCCCAAAGAGGCTCACCACAGAATAGTCACTTCTCAGCTGTTCTACGAATAAAACCTAATGATCTGAAGGTCCTATTTGTATTACTTAATCTATAAAGGGGCTTCAGAGGGCATTTGAAACTTGTTAAAGAGATTGAGGGGAATTCTGGAATAAAAACAGTCTCTGAACTTGACATGCTTACATTTTAATAGGTGCAAAAGAAAAATCATGGGTATGTTTTTCATTTTCTCTATCATGGAATTCCCTCCTATAGTTTTCACCATTTTCCTAAGTTTAATTGATTACAATTAATTTTAATTAACTGAAGTTAAAGATCATTTTCATATTTGTTATTCTATGGTTTTACACAGGTATACATATTTTAATAAGAATATGTTAAAGACTTACTAAATAATTGATGAATTAAATGCACTTAAGGAAGGGAATGAGAAAAAAAGAAGTAGCAAATATAAGTAGGGTCACTGTATCATGGATTAAAACTGTGACTGTTGCCCACACAAGTTGGGGCAGCAGTAGCCTGTGTGTATTTGCCAACAGTTCCAATTTTAGACGAGCCCAGGGAGAGAGGTTACAAAGTTGGGTCATACTAACAGTAAAATTAACTAAGTACTTCTGGCTTCTATTTCCATCCACTATTGTGATATCCTAGAGTGCTCTGAGTCATTTCTTAGTCATTTGACATTTCCTTAAGTATCTCATATTTTCCCGCACTTTCTATCCTAATCCTCCTACTGCTATCCCCAGATGAGGATTCTGCTGCCACATAGCTAACTGCTGATTTCTCTTGATTAACTCTGCTGCTGCTGGTAGTTGGAAAAGAGCTGGAATCATCCTTCTCTGGGATCATGGATGAGGTTTCTATCTCAAAGGAGGTGTCTATCAGTCTTTATTTTCAAGGAGCTTCTGATTCATTCACACATCGGATAAGTTATAACTTCACTTTATTTTATGAAGCTGTTAATATGTTCAAGAAACATGATGTTTTATGCCACCAACTAGAGAATTCAATTCTGTTTTTCTTTTTTTTTAAAGATTTATTTATTGGGCTTCCCCGGTGGCGCAGCGGTTGAGCGCTGGGTTGCGAAGCTGCCCGCAGCCTCTGCAGCGCAGGTTCGATCCCCGGCTGCTCCCCGGCCACCGGAGCAAACAAACAAACAAATAAATAAATAAAACATGCCTCTATTAAAAAAAAAAAAGATTTATTTATTTATACAAGCACTGGGGCACAGTCAGAAGCGCGGGAGGGTGAGAGAATTCACCAAAACCAGAGCGGGGAGCAGAGCAGGCAGAAGGACCAAGGTACACTGCTGAGGGGAGCAGCGGGTGGCAGGAGAGGTCTGCGCGCCATGCGGGACCCTCCTCCGGTGGTTGGGGAGCAGCCGGGGATCGAACCGGCACCGCAGAGGCTGCGGGCAGCTTCGCAACCCAGCGCTCAACCGCTGCGCCACCGGGGAAGCCCTCAATTCTCTTTTTCTTAAAGTGTTTGACAGAGACCCAGTAGTATAGACTTCTGAGCCCTATGTCTTAAACTATCTGTAATGCAAACAGAATTTCACTCTGTGACAGAATTTCTAATTCCTTGATCCCTACGACATGGGTGCTGTGTCTCAGCAATAAATGGGAGTCACAGATACTCAACTACTTGGGAAAACTCACTTCTGGACTTAACCTCCACCCGCTTCTATGGAAGGCTCAGTGATTTAAAGTAGATATCCTACAAAGTAATTTCCACACCTACTCCCCCATATTATATCAATTGAAGATAAAATACAAGGTAGGATATTTTCAAAACATTACATTTGAATTCAGGAATACTTCTAAACCTATTCCTACCTGTATACATACCTTTTCAAGACTTTAAGGCATTGTTGGAATACAACAATGCCTTAAAAAGCAATCTTCCATGATCATTTTCCTCCTTGCTCTTGTCTTACCATTTCCAACTCTATTTTGTGTTAACTATGTAAATGGTTTCCTGTAGACTCAGTCATTCCTCTCTTTTTTCTTCAAACATGTTTGTGGATATCAGTAATAAGACACTCACAGAGAGTAACAGAAATTTTTCCTCAGTTGTACAAATTCATTTTTTCCCAATATATCTGCTTCACAACATGAGAATTTCATAAGGTTGTTATTACATTGATATTTCAGCACACAAATATACAACTTCTTAGGAACTCCACGAGGAGGATAGTGATTAGCAGAACCAGATTTGGATTTAGTAAGTGTTAATAAAGACAAGTATTAGTAAGTATTAGTATCAAAAAAGAATATTCTGGGGAAACACTGAAACCTCACCTGTACCTCTAAAAACTGGCATTTGCCATTACCCATAACCAGAGTTAAAACTACTTTCAGGGCCTCCCTGGTGGTGCAAGAGGTTCAGCACTGCACTATGAAGCAATCCACAGCCTCTGCAGCATGAGATCAATCCCCGGCCAGCCACAGAGCTACCGACATGGCTCAGCAGACCTCTCCTGTCTTGCCCGCTGGTCCGCTCAGCAGTGTATTTCAGTCAGTCTGCCTGTTCTATTCCCCACTCTGTCTCTCGTGAATCATCTCACCCCCTGCATCTCTGGTCTGTACCCCAGCTCTTGTATGCATAAATAAATAAATCTTTAAAAAAACTGCTTTCATATGATATTCTTTATCTCTCTGTTAACAACCATGTAGGTCATCTATGAATATATATATATAATTGCAAAGGGAAAGTTCCAGAACCCAAGAGGAGAAGATTCAACCCATTTCCACATTATTAATACACTACTTAAATAAGGTAGTGCCCTATTTCTCATTTGAAATATCACCAGGGGACATTTTAATGACTTCAGATTTTTCAAAATGTATTTTAGTTCTTTCTTTTCTATAGAATTCAAGAAGCACATACATTTTTCGGTGGAGAAAATGGATTCATTTAAGTCATAAGAAACAGAAAAGATGGTTTATTTTTAATTGAATGTCTGAAAGCTTACTTTAATTATTTGGACAATTTGATAAGCTGACAAAACAAAATCATGAAGTTAGGAGTGGGATTCAGAGATAATCCTACTCCTAATTTCAAATTTATCAAATAGCAAACTGATGTATAACCTTTGATATCCATCTGAAATTTAAAATATCTCATTAATTTCCTTTCAAAGAAAATGTCACTTGTTCTATATTCATGCATGGACACTAGGCTCTCTTACTATATTTTCCTAGTGCTCATGGAGACATGTATTTGTGGGGCCCTGCTCAACTACAGAGGCAACAATTGCCATTTAGAGTCATTATAGATTTGTATATTTATTACAGCAATTTTGGGCAGGTAACAGACAATCATACTTTTGAAGAAAGAGTTATTTCTAAATTGACAATCAAGTCATATATATTTTCTTCTCTCCTCAAATGTACAATTTTTCCTCTCTCTTGCTTACTCCCACCAGATGGCATTACTTCAGAGAGAAAACAGAAATGATCAGGAGAGGGTGCATTCTCCCAGCAGCCTCCCTATGTACCTAAATAGTTGATCTATGTTCTCTGATTTTCCTGTTACTAAGAACCAACTATCATTATCCATTCTCCCAAAATACTTCATTTTGAGAAAAAAATTCTAACACGTTTTCCCTTTCAAGGTCAAATCTCTAGCAATTGCATCACTCTTTGTTACAGCAGTCTTTCCCTCTCTGCTAAATCATTCTCATCAATACACAACATGCTACCATGTATGTCAGTTAAAAAAATCAGTTAATCCTCTACTTCTCTTCATTGTCCTGCTCTTATATCAAAATTGCTTCAGAGAATGGTTTTTAATCCTTCTTATCTCATTCTCTCTTGACTCCACTTCAATCAAACTTACAGCTTTACTACTCCATGGAAATGCTCTTGCCAAGGACGACAAAGGTCTCTAATACATAATATCCAATCATCTAATCCTCAAACTATTACATGACTCATCTGTTGCATTTATAGAAGTAATGACCCCCTTCTTGAGCAACTTCCTTTATTTGGATTCTGGGCAAGATTTTATCAATCAGAAGCAAGACATTGAGTACACCTGGGAATTAATAATTTATGTCACTGCTTAGATAACTCTTTTGATTATATGTGTATATTTAACAACTTGTTTGATTATCCTATTGGATGTCTAATAGACATGTAACTTTCGTTGTGTTAATGTTATATGGCCGCTTGAAACAATTACTTAAAATAGATCTATCTTTCCCTATCCTCCCACCCCACTCCCACAGTGGTGCTATTTCTCTGGAGAACCCTGACTAATACAAATATCAGAGAATAAGTTACTGATCTTTCCCCAAATTTTCTCCACCCACACCTTTCATAACTTGGTAGTACAGTTTTTTTTTTTTTTTTCAACTTGGACAGAACCTCCCCTCCCAATGGAAACTTCCTGAGTCTTCTATTTCTCTTGCACAACATATATAGTCCCCCAACAAGTCTTATCAACGCTATCTTCAAAATGAATTAGACTCTTACTACTTCTCTGCACAAAACTAACTTTCAACTGGATTACTAAAGATGGTTTCTCACAGGAACCCTAGTTTGTAAAATATATGTCATTTGACCACAGAGCCAAATCTCACATACTGGAAGAACAACTAAAGCATTACAACTAACACACAATGCCTAGTATAATAACTATTACTCTGAAGGTACTAGCCAACACAGGTAGATAAGAAAAATAAATTAGACAAAAATTAAAATTAATTGTATGAAAATGCATGGGTGATACATTTAAACACCTAGAAAACAGATGATTCAACTGAAAAAATATCAGAGTGAAACACAAAGCAGAGTACAGGAGAAAGAGAATAGCATCATATAGTTAGAAATAGTACAATGTTGAAGAGATTAAGATAAAGGGATCTAGACCATTAAAAGAATCAATGTATATTCAGCAATGGCATTGCTTTGATAGAGAAAAGTTTTCAATAAAAGTATATCATTATTGTGGTATTTACTGCTATTATGAAATATTTACTATAAATATATTATCGCCAAAATTCAATCAAGGTAAACCCTTTTCCAGGTTGCAAAGCCTTTCCCAATCACTTCCAAATTGTAATCCTCTTCCATCACCAGATTAATTACATCACTTACAAAGAAGCTGACATTACTACCTGAGAGTCAGAGAGGTGATATTTTTATAAAATTTGGAAGTTTAAATCCATTGGTTTTATTTTTTTCTAGTGGGCCCTTGGCAACTTATAATGCAATACAGAGTGCAATAAAGTAACATTAAAAAACTTGAATTAACATTGGGTAGGTCTGACATGTTTGTAGCAGGGACCCTATAATTCACACATATACACACCCCTGTATCCAGCCTCCAGGCATTCACAGAAAGAATAAAGTAAGACTTTATTAGTCTTACACAGCAAACACAAGTGAACATGACAGAATTTGGCTCCCTATGTAAGAGTTACAGAACAAGTTTCTGAAATGTGATAAAATAAAAAATCCACAGGATGTCAACAGCAGCAATTGCACTGTAAGCAATGCACTCTCATCTGGTGTAATCTCTAGCCTTGAACAGTCCTGCCCAGGTCTAAAGTCTACACATTCTCCCATAGATTCCAAACTCCTTGTATAAATTGTTATTCAGAAAACTATAAAGCAGCTTTATAATTGCCCATGTAATAGTCTGATTGCCACAAAAGAATTTGAATTCTCAATGGGCAGAAATGTTTATCTCTTCTAAGACCAGAACTAGTGAAAAGTTTTCTACATAGTTACATAAATAGTGATTTTACTGACTGATTAATGCAATCTTGGATATCTGGATATCCAGGAAATATTTCTCAAGATCTTGTTCCTCATTAAAAGCTTAAATTAAACCAAGTAGGATTTATTCCAGGGACACAAGGATGGTTCAACATCTGAAAATCAATCAATGTAATCCTACACAGCAACAAAAAGAAATATAAAAACCATATAATAATATCCATAGATGCTGAGAAAGCAATTGAGAAAGTACAACACCCATTTATGATAAAGGCCCTTGAAATTCTCAGGATACAAGGAACATACCTCAACATCATAAAGGCCATCTATAACAAGCCCACAGCCAATATCATTCTCAATGGTGAAAAGATGAAAGCATTCCCATTAAGATCTGGAACAAGACAAGGATGTCCGCTCTCACCACTGCTTTTCAACATAATACTGGAAGTCCTAGCCAGAGCAATAAGACAAGAGAAAGACATACAAGGAATGCAAATAGGCAAGGAAGAAGTCAAACTATCACTATTTGCTTATGATATGATAATATACATAGAGAACCCCAAAAACTCCACAGAAAAATTAATTAAACTAATCAATCAGTTTAATAAAGTGGCAGGATACAAAATCAATGCACAAAAATCAGTAGCCTTCCTATACACAAACAATAAATCTGAAGAAGAAGAAATCAAGAAAACCATTCCTTTTATTATTGAAACAAAAAAAAAATCAAATACTTGGGAATAATTCTAACAAAAGAAGTAAAGGACCTATACAAAGAAAACTATAAAACACTGTTAAAAAAAAATAGAAGTAGACACAAAGAAATGGAAAGACATCCCCTGCTCATGGATCAGAAGAATTAACATTATCAAAATGGCCATCCTACCAAAAGCAGTCTACAGATTCAATGCTATTCCAATTAAAATTTCAATGTCATTCTTCAAAGAAATAGAAAAAATATTGATGAAATTCATATGGAGCCACAAAAAATCATGAATAGCCAAAACCCTCCTGAAAAAAAAAGAAGGGAATGGAGACATCACTCTCCCAGATTTCAAACTATACTACAAAGCATAATAATCAAAACTGCATGGTATTGGAACCAAAACAGACACACGGACTGATGGAACCAAATAGAAAACCCAGAAATAAACCCACAGATTTATGGTCAACTAATATTTGACAAAGGAGCAAAGAATGTGCACTGGAGCAAAGAAAGTTTGTTCAATAAATGGTGCTGGGAAAACTGGGTCACTACATGCAAAAGAATGAAACTTGACTACTACCTCACACCATGCACAAAAACCAACTCAAAATGGATTAAAGAACTAGACATAAGACCTGAAATTATAAAATATATAAAAGGAAATATAGGCGAAACACTACATGACATGCACTGCAAAGACGTCTTTACAGACACATCACCCAAAGCAGTGATAGTGAAGGCAAAGATAAACAGCTGGGACTACATCAAATTAAACAGCTTCTGCATGGCAAAAAGACAAAGAGAAATCCCACCGACTGGGAGAAAATTTTTGCTGCCAGCACTAATGATAAAGGACTGATCACAAAAATCTACAAAGAGCTGACGAGACTCAACAAAAACAAAGAAAATAATCCAGTGAAAAAATGGGCAGAAGAGCTAAAAAGAAACTTCTCCAAAGAGGAAATGCAAATGGCCAACAGGCATATGAAAAAATGTTCAACAGCACTTGCAATCAGGGAAATGCAAATCAAAACTACCATGAGATACCATCTTACACCAGTAAGAATGGCACATATTAAAAAAACTAGCAACAACAAATGTTGGCGAGGATGTGGAGAAAAAGGAACTCTCCTGCATTGCTGGTGGGAGTGCAAACTAGTCCAACCACCATGGAAAGCTGTGTGGAGATCCCTCAACCTACTAAAGATAGAGCTCCCATATGATCAAACAATTCCACTCCAAAGGTATTTACCCAAAGAACACAGAAACATCAATCAAAGAGCACCTGCACCCCTATGTTTATAGCAGCACTATTTACTATAGCTAAGCTTTGGAAACAACCCGAATGCCCCAAAATAGATGACTGGATCAAGAAGATGTGGTACATATACACCATGGAATATTACTCAGCATTCAAAAAAGATAAACACATGCAATTTGCAGCAACATGGATGGAGCTGGAAGGGATCATGCTCAGCAAAATAAACCAGAAAGAAAAAGAAAAATACCAGATGGTCTCACTCATAGCAGGAATCTAGAAAACCTAAATAAGGGACCAGGAAAAAAGAATAACTAAGAAAGAAAAAATCAAAATCAGCAAACAACTACGAACCAGAGACACACTATGGGGGGTGGTGGTGGGGAAAGGAGGGATTGGGGTCAAAATAAAGGGGTTGCAATTGTATGGTGAATATAAAAATTAAAAAAAAAAGAAAAGAAAAAAATGGCAAAATTACAAACTCATTAAAAAAAAAGCTTAAATTAGTTGTTAAGTTTTTAATACAAGAAACTGTAAGAATGGGGAAATGCTGCAGAGTAGAATGACCCAGGATCTTCTCGGACATAGTACCCATCATTTATGCATCATTTTTGACTATACTCAGCCATCATTTCAATGTTGCTGACCTACCTATATCAGTTACCCACTGGGGAAGCGACCAGTTTTAGACTATGCACTTTCTATTTCAATGGCAGGAATCATTATTGGCAATATATGAGAACACGGGGAGAAATTCCCTAATGAACCGTTCTCCAAAATACCAAATATTGTACACCAAGAGACCAGAAAATGCAGACTGGCCTTTGTATTCTATCACACGTGTCCATCTTGTCACTTCCTCTGTGACTTGGATAGGAAAACTCTTGGACAGTCATCGGATGGCGATTCTATGGCAACATATTCTCTAGTGCAATCTAGTTGCAAGCAGCAAAATATAATTTCAATTTTGGAAGCTTACTTTGTAGTCCATTTAGCTTGATAGCCTCAGATAATTGGGTAAATATACTTCAAGTTTACTGTTTTGTTTTCATATTTGATAATGACTATTTTTGAACTCATATAAAAAATAGAAACTGTCCTAGAATTAGAATCCTACTCTATTAAAATTTTCCTGTAAATGTTCTCAAGTATTTTGGTCATTAAAAGAAATATGAATGCAAATATATTTATATAAACATAGCAGGTATCTAGACAGACCCATCTATACAGTCTGATTTATTTTACATTGGCATGAGATCAAGGACCCTACTTTCATATATACATATGCAAACTCCACTTGTGGTGCATGAATATATATCATGCAAATGGCAAGTATGAAGACAAGCAGCACCCTCATTTAATGCATTAGCACAAAATTAAGGGAAGGTCATGTATTTGAAAACTACAGTCAATAGAACTCTTACTAAAGAAAGGAGCAATTAAGTTTCTGGCCCTGTGCATTTGGAAAGCTATCATCAATCCAGCTTCTGGCATTGAGCCCTTAATGGACCTTTTAATTAATACAGATGTTGTTACTTCCTATTTTCATTTTTACCAGAGATGACATCCACAAGGATGGACTTTAGAGTTTAACCCTTTAGAAACAATGGTTGATGGAATATTAATGTACATGGACACAAATGTCAAATATAAAGAGCACTGTTCATATAAATATCTAGTCTGTGATGGGACCATGGCATTTTCCAGCAAAGCTGGGACTTGAACTGATCATATAGGCAGGTATCAATTACAAATAATCACAAACAATGAAATTGCCAAAATATAGCCAGACAAGCATGCTATGATAATTCCTCTTTTACTTGGAAAACATGCTACTAAGGATAGATCAACAACAAGGATACACACAATTAGTACAAATGAGAATTTACAAATAAAAAAAGGCATCAAGAATGTCCAGGTTTCAGATAATGATGAAGCTCTCCAATGACAAAGGATGACTCAAAGCTGATCTTGGCTATATCACATCAGAGAAACCTGTTCCCATCATAACAAACACTCCTTATTAGTGGAAATTGATCCTTTCTGAATCTACATTATTATTGTTTTTCCCAAAGATCTTCCTGATGACATTATTACATCATAATGTTGGCTTGGGAAATAGCGGACTGCTGTTTGGGGGAGTTGTGCCCATGGTATTCAGGAATGCTGCAGTTTTCTTGAAGCTTTTTTCTTACTCTATGTCCCTTTTAGACTTAGTGTGAAGCATTAAATATTTAGAAAGGCAAGACTAACTTTATATTATTTTTGACAACTCCTGGCTGAGTGCTAAGCATAAATTCATATATATTAATGAATGCTATTTGATGTTAAATATATGTCAGTCCTTAATATTATAACAATCTGTACTGTGGAAATAAAAGTGCCTCCAAAGAAAAATTCTATACATCTCTGATATGTGTTATGGAATATACTCAGTATTTATTTCAGTGACATTAATTGATCCCCTACTATGTGTCATTCAGAAGCCACATTATGTGATGAATGAGAATTTGCCTCTTCTAGAGCATGACAGAACTAACATCCAGCTAGAAATAGGAAGATATAGATCAAAACTCTGCTCTGTCATGTCCTTTTTGTACTATCTTGGCAAGTCACTTGTCTTACACACATTTATTCATATCTGCAGTAATACAGTTATATATTTTTAAAGGCTAGGCTTGCTGAGGGTACAAATCCTATACTGTCAAAATATTAACAAGGATGTAAAATGATGGCACTTCATTAAAAAATATTATATAAATAATACTACCAAAAAATAAAGTCTAGACTTGATATATTATAAATTCTGACTCCACATGGATAGAATGTTCAGCATGGTAATTATATTTTTTATATTAATCAACTTGCTATCACCTGAATAAACCTGGCATAAATCAAGTCTATTGCAATGGAAGGAAGAAGTGCAATGCAATACCTTGAAATAATGTGTACTTTTTTATACTTTTAGCCATGGATCAGCAGCATATATCAATTCTTTAGGTTCCGATCAGAATGTCACACACATCTGTTACTACTGGAAAACCTAAGTAGAAACAAATTACTGAGGGATGTAGAATTACCTTCCTTATGCAAAGCCAAATGGTAAAAACAGGCAGCTGGAGAATTAAACTTGATGACTAATAAGATGAAATTCCCCACCATCCACAATTGCCCCCAAGCTGAAACACAGGGCAGAAGCCTAGGTCTGGCTTTTACTCAAAAAGCAGCTTTTGACAGTAGACTAAATATGAGTACTGGAAAGCTGTCTTTTTGCTTGTCCAATCAGTATTTCATTCATAAAGCAACAGATGTGGTAGCTGTTGCACAGTCATGATGATAAACAAAGGGAAATCTAGTTAAATCAAGCCAGTGATTTTTTCAAAATTTTAGAGGCATTTATGCTATTTGAATATATTGCTCATATCAGGAAAGGAACATTTTCTTTTTGTAGACTAACAAACAGAGAAAATATAAAGAAAGAAATCTAATTTATATGAACCTCACTACACAGATACAGCCTATACTACACAGCGAAAACCTACTCTAATGCCACCACTGCAAGGATTGTGAGGGATGTGCCACTATTTTCTGATTTTTGACTTCACTCTGATGAATTCTACTGACTCACAGTCTCTGTTTACTGAGACTTCTCTATGTTTCATTTTGCATCTATTTTCTATATATTTTACATCCTGATACAGTAAGAAAGAATAGCTGAAGTGCCTCCCTGGTAGCACAGGGGTTAAAGACAGCACTATCAAGCTATGGCCAGCCACTGTAGCACCAGGGAGCAACCTGCATGGCGCAGCAGACCTGTCCTACTTCACCGGCTGCTCCCCTCAGCAGTGTATTTCAGTAGATCTGCCTGTTCTGCTCCCCACTCTCTCTGGTGAATGCTCTCACAGGCCCCCACCCTCACACCTCTGGCTTACACCCAAGTTCTTGTATGCATAAATATTATTTTTTTTAATAAATAAAGAATAACTGAGGGGCTGACAATCACTACTCAGTGGGATAACCCTATAGGGCAGAGCTTGGGAACCAGGCCACATGTCATCTGCTGGCCAGTTACAGAAAGCAGACCCTTGCCATGCCCTTCTCTGCTCCAAGTAGCTATATTCTCGATGAGAGGGCTCCTTGGCACAATGCTGCATGACCCAAATATGAAGAACCACTCAGAAAAGGGGATGTGATTTTGCATATAGTGAGACACTTCCAAAAAGATAAATTCCATCAAAGACATTAACATTTTAAAGGGAACTATTTACAATAGTAATGTAAAGAAATAAACCACTACAGGCACCCTTAACTAAACCCCCCTAAATGATATTAGTAAATAACCATATGTTTTTATTTACACCAAGCAGCCATATTCCACGCTTAGAAAATCCCTCTCCCAATAAAATGCAAAGACGTTGTTTCTCACAAGTAATATAGTAAAAAAAATGATGAGTGGATGCATTCCATAGACAGGAATAACTAATCTCATATTATTTACACGCCACTGAATAGTTCATAAATAGCTCAGTCCTGTGTCAAAGAAAACCCCTAATATAGTCACCTGGGATCATTAAACAAAGATCATCATGTGTATGACAACCCTGGACCAATAATGCTACAAGTATTCATAGGAAAATTTATTCAAAAGTCACTGTGAAGAATTCAGGACAAATTTAAATTTCAATGAGGCTACATGTATATACCTGTCTTTAGAGAGTGTCTTTTTTGCTCCTCAAAATCTGCTCTTTTTAGTCAAATTGCTTAAAGATGATCTATTCTCTACAAATCTAAAATTTATATTTTATGGGTGGCTTAATGTTATGCAAATATAATATCATGATTCATTTAAATTTCTTCCAACACAATAATAAAATGTTCATAGATCATCATTTGATCAACACAGACTGCAATTTCCTATAAAAAGTCAATTAAATGTGAACAGCTTAGGCACGAACTTCCCTTTCTTCGAAAGCTCTTGCCAGTCCCTGACCAGCTCACTCAGTTTATGTGCCCTTAGCAATCTAATTTGGATCTCAAAATGAGGTTTTATTTGGAACAAAAAGCCAGCTTTTTATTTATTTAAGCCATTTGATTTCTACAGTCCAGAACCAGGCATATACCATATTAGGTATCCAGGTAAATGGTGAATTTTATTATCATTTTTATTAAATTTATTAAGTGGTGAACTTTAATAAATATCTAAAAAGCTATTTCTGCAACTGTTTTTCAAAACTACAGAAATTATTTTTAATTCAAAATATTTTTACTAAGACATTATTGGTTTACAATACTGTATATAATTCAGAAATACATGAACTCACATCGCCAGGTGTATGCTAGAACATCACCCCACCACCAAACCACCCATAGTTATTCAAAGTCCATCAGATCCCCTCTATGCTCTACACTTCACCTTCTCACTCTAGCTGCCTCAGTTTTACAAAATTAGCAAAACAAAGAAACAAACAAAAAATTTACAGAGAAGAGGAAATCAGAATGGAAGTAAGGACCAGAATCATCACCTACATACAACTCAATGTCTACATTCTCATGATTTTATTGTTCCACTGCATGCATCACACATAATTTCAAATTCCAGAGAACTTCCCCTAGAGGGTAACAGTTGCAAGTAAATTTTCATTCCAGGAGCTTCATAAAAATCTCATTTAAACATTAAATAATTCAGAACAGTTTACTTCTCAAGATAGTCTTCTAAGTCCTCTCTTCAAACATCCAGCTGTGTCAACCAAATTAAAATTATCATTATATAAAAATCCTTTCCCACCCCTAATGAGCTCTCACAAAGGACCCTTTCAAAAATCATATTCCAAGGGCCTCCCCGGTGGTGAAGCAGGTTGAGCACAGCGCTGTGAGGGTGTCCGCAGCCTCTGCAGCATAGTTCGATTCCTGGCTGGCCAGGGAGATATCCACATGGCGCAGCAGACCTCTTCTAACCTTGCCCACTGTTCCCCCCAGCAGTGTATTTCTGTCCTATTGCCTGTTCTGCCCCCTACTCCGACTCTGGTGAATTTGCTCACCCTCCTGCGCCTCAGGCCTGTATCCCAGTGCTTGTATAAAATAAATCTTTAAAAAAATCATATTCCAAAACTCCCAAAATATATCAGTTTTGCTATATATACCAATACATACTAATGTATCAATTTCCACCTTCAGAAGAAATTAAGAGTGTGCCGTGGCAAAATGCTCCCAAGATGCCGTGTGGATTGACTGCAAATTGATGAAAGGGAACGTTTTGCAGTGATGGAAGTGTTTTAAAACTAGATTGCATGATCCTTTTCATCTAAATCATATATAGTGTTATAAAGCAATATTACTTCAATAAAATAAAATAAAACAAACTGGATTATAATGATGGCTGAACAACAATATAAATTACTAGTCATAATTTACTCTTTCACTAAAAATGTATTAAGGTATAACAAAAATGTCATGCAATAATTCTAAAAAAGTAGTTAATATATATTAACAGGGTTTTTTGAGATATTAATCACATAATATAACCTGACTAATTTAAGGGTAGAGGGATTGCAGAGTTCCACTAAACTGACATTGTTTTCCAACCAGCATCATAATGTAGTGTTTAAACACTTCTGTCCCTATAAAAATAGTATCTTATTTTGGTCCTGATTTACATTTTCCTGATGAAAATGGGACATTTCTATGATGAAATTGTTATATTCTATAAGGCCAAAATTAATACCAAAATTAGACCAAAGACAACATCAAAAAAGAAAACTACAGACCAATTTCCCTTATGAACATGGCTACAAAAATCATCAATAAAATCTTAGCAAATTATATTCCACAATACACTAAAGGGATCATATACTATAACCAAGTGGGATTCATTCCAGGGACAAAAAGGTGGTTCAACATCTGGAAATCAATCAGGATAATCCACTACACCAACAAAAAAAAAGATAAAAACTATGATTATATCAACAAATGCTGGGAAAACATTTGAAAAACAACATCCATGTTTGATGAAACACTCAAAAAGCTGAGGAAAAAAGGAAAATACCTTAACATAATAAAAATCATATACAACAAACCCATAGATAACATCATTATCAATGCTGAAAAACTGAAAGCTTTCCACTAAAATCTGCTACAAGACAGGGATGTTCATTCCCACCCCTACTATTCAACTATACTATAGGAGGTCCTAGCTGGAGCAATTTCACAAAATAAATATATAAAATAAACCTTATTTGGGAAAAGTAAAATCATCATTATTTGCAAAGGACATAATAATATATAGAGAGAACCCTGAAGATTTCATGAAAAAACTAATGAAAACAAAGAATCATTTTAGCAAATTGTGCAGGTATAAAATCAATACTCAAGTTATATTTTTACACAAAAATAATAATGTATATAAACAGATCTTAAATTACAAACTCCAGAAATAAAAGATAGGGGAATGCATAGAATTGCAGCAAGTAGGACTGATTCTATGATAAAATTAAAGCAATTTTTAAATAAACTTAGATAAAAATATTTCTTCACCATTAAAATTTCAAGATCCTTTGGGATACAAATAATGTATATGAAAAATACCCAAAATATTTTTTAAGGTTATTCAAACAGTTTAGGTAAGTGATATTAAAAATTAAATATTGTGTTCTAATTGCACTATAATTACCTAAATTGTTGACAGTTAATAAGATGGTTAAAAGTGCTGAATCTTCCCAATCTCCAGGGAATTCAAATGAAAATGGTAATAAAATCAGGTACAACTCCTGGAGGAGAACCAAGCTGGGTCTATAAGGGCTCTGCATGAGATGGCACGGAACTTTATGCTATACAAGGCTGCTAGCATCTTGCCATATCAAGCTGAAAACACCACTACTCTGATGAATTGGACATCTTTTATTGATAAAATGATTTTTTTCTCCTTGTTTCTATGCTTCTGCACTAGTAAGTTGTAACAGTAATAAAAATGTGAGACTTTTTCTTTAGAAAAAAGGCCCACAAACATTGGCGAGGATGTGGTAAAAAAGGAACTCTCCTACATCGCTGGTGGGAGTTGGTCCAACCACTATGGAAAGCTGTCTGGAGGTTCCTCAGTCTACTAAAAGTGGAGCTACCATATGACCCAGCAATTCCACTCCTAGGGCTCTACCCAAAGGATAAAAAAACATTGATTCAAAAGAACACCTGTACCCCTATGTTTATTGCAGCACTATTTACAATAGGTAAAACCTGGAGAAAACCCAAATTCCCAAAAATAGATGACTAGATCAAGAAGATGTGGCTTATATACACAATGGAATATTATTCAGCAATCAAAAAAAAGAAACTCATGCCATTCGCAGCAACATGGATGGAAATAGAAGGAATTATGCTCAGTGAAATAAGCCAGAAGGAAAAAGAAAAGTATCAGATGGTTTCACTTATAGCAGGAATATAGGGGAACCAAATAAGATATCAGTGTAAAAAAAAAATAACAGTACAAAACACAACAAAGCAAAAATGGACAATTACAAATCAGAGACACACTGCAGGGGAGGAGGAGGGAGAGGGATCAGAGGGAGGGAGGGAGGAGCACAGGGGACTGAGGTGATGATGCACAGGTGCACTGGTGAAGGAAACTCTATGGGGGCTACACCTGAGGGGGTCCGGGGAAACAAATATTATTTAAAAATGAACAATAATGTAAAAAAATTGATATTAAAAAATAGGTCACTATCAAGCGTACCACTCTTTTTTTTTTTTTGGTAATTAAGTGAGACCTTGTTCATACACATGCACTAACATCCAAAATATGCAAAGAAATCAACAAACTAATGATGTTGCCTGTTTTTGTAAAAAAAATCAAAATAAAAAAAAGACCAACAAACATTGGATTTGTCAGAGTTTATAATGCTATCATTGTGCATTTTTGGATTACATATGTGGATTACAAGATAAGAATTATCCTCCCAATATGTATCCTTTGTGCTTTGTACACTTATTGAACATCACTAGATCTCAGTGTCATTATATGAAATATGGTTGAAGTAAATAAAGTGTTTTTCTTGGTGTCAGTCACAATGTGAGTGCCCAAAAGATTATAATTAATAGAGTTGATAGTATCCATAGTAGTAACAATGAGTTTAGGGACAGTACCAATAATACTGAATAGGTCATGGACACTGACTCAGAATACATAGCTAAAGTATACAATAATTTAGCAAATCTAAATATCATTAAGTGCTAAAGGCATGGAAAGCAGCATTTCTTACTGAATTATGCCCTAGATTAACTTCAGCCACAGGGAAGTCTTGCTGCACTGATTTGATGTATCTCAAACTATGACATAAAGCAGCAACACATTTTCATCTCAGATGACACACAAAAATAATATTTTTGATGATTTATTTTTACTAAACATGCACTGAAAACTCAGGAAACTTATAACCTGAGATTTCAATTCTGCAACTGGCTGACCACAGTGATTGAGCCTGGATCTTCTATGCACAATAAGAAATCAGAGCTAGTTTCTATTGCAATACTCTTCTATATCTCAAAATAGAAATACATTTAAATACAATGTAAAGAATATGTTGTAGGACACCACAGCCTATTGAGCAGTTTTAATGATGCAACAGAACATTTTAATACATGCTCAAAAAGAAAAGACTGTGATTATTTGCACTAAAAAACAAACCACGCCCCTATGCGAAAACCATATTTTGTTTCTTATGATTTATATATATATAAAGTCTTAAATAAGAACAATAATTACAAAAACCCATAAAAGAGATTCATTTCAAGCCATTTTGTTAAACACATATTTATCGGATGAATGCACTCCTCTAAGGCATTCTCACTGTGTTAAGGACATGTCATGAATTTTTTAACTACTTAATAATGCATTTGCTTTAGGGGTGACTCAGTTTAATAAATCATATAGGTTTCAATAAATTTTATTACATATTCATATGGAAAAATATTCTGGTTTCTCAAGTACTACTTTCCTAACCATTAATAAGCAGCCTAATATAACCTAGGGGATGAAGAAATAAGTGTCACACATAATGAAAATATATAAATACATTCAAAGACCCCTCCAAATCAGAAGTTCTTAAGGTCAAGTTCATAAACAAATCTCAAAATTATGTAAACTGATTGTGATGAGCATCTTTATGAGGACAGTGTTCATAAATTTCATCACTTTATCAAATTACAAAATGGTCATGAACATTTGCTCTATGTGATATTGCCAGGTCTATCCTCATACTAAAAACCCAATAAACTGCTGAAGGGGAAAATCTGGGATTTGTCAGAGATATGTGGAAAGAAGCAAGGTCATTGGCTAAGAGCACAGATGAACGAGTGGGGGAAATATACCAGCAGATGTCTTCTGAAACCTTATAAATTCCAACCTTAATAATCCTAGCTCAGGGCCTCCCTGGTGGCGCAGGGGCAGGATGCAACCTATGGGGCTGTCCACAGCCTCTGCAGCACGAGTTCGATTTCCAGCCAGTCAGGGAGCAGCCCACATGGCGCAGCAGACCTCTCCTGACTTGCCCCGCTGCGCCCCTCAGCAGTGTGCTTTGGTCAGTCTGCCTGTTCTGTTCCCCAATCTGTCTCTGGTGAATTCTCTCACCTCCCCACACCTCTGTCCTGTACCCCAGCTCTTGTACACATGAATAAATAAATCTTTAAAAAAATAATAATTCTCGCTCAAAAGGGTCAGAACAGCAATTTGAGCAATCAAAAAGTTCTGGCCAAAATCATGGGAAGAATATGCTGAGTCCACACATTCAGAAGCTGAATATGAGTAACAAGTATTACATCTGTCTGACAGATTAATCATTTAGGGGAAGCCAAATTGTATTCAGTAAGACTCCTTGTATACAGTTTTCATAATCATATTTGGATGCCTACTTCCAAACTCATATTTTTTAAATAAATGAAATTTACAAAACAGTGTGTAAACTATTTTTTCACAAGTGGACCAAAAATTTTTTTAAAGATTTATTTATTTATACAATAGCTGGGGTACAGGCCAGAAGCACGGGAGGGTGAGAGGATTCCCAGAGACAGAGCAGGGAGCAGAACAGGCAGACAGACAGACATGCTGAGGGGAGCAGCAGGCTACACAGGAGAGGTTGGCCTCACCATGTGGACAGGGAATCGAATCTGCACTGCAGAGGCTGTGGAAAGCTTCATAGCGCTGTGTTCAACCCACTGCACCACTGGGGAGGCCCAAGTTTAGCAAAAATTAAAGCAATATTATCCATCTAGTCAACATTTTTTCAAGTTTACATAACTCAGCGAGGACATACAATTATGACCTACTTATATTTTTTCTGCATTTCGAATGATAATGTTCTGTTGAAATAATCCTATTGACATTCTTAGCTGTAAGAAGTGATCAAGTCACTTAGATAAGAGTGAATTTTTTTCTAATACTATCTAAAACGTTTTTTTGCAAATTATTATACATTTCTTTCTTTTTAATATCTCTCACATTTATTTATTTGGTCACTTGTTTATTTATTTAAAGCAACACTGGCTTAGAACCCTGTATATACCTCAAATACATAGCTTCATATCTGTATATACAACATCACACACATTACCAAAGATCTACTTTGCATCCACCACAATCCAATCAGTCCCCTAGAGCCCCCCTTTTTTGTCATGACTAAATACTTATTTTAAACTAGAAGACTACTAACTCATTTAAAAATAGGTGGAAATATATCAAATAGTTTATCTCATACATATTTTTATTATGCATTCAATATGATAAAGGTAACTAATTCAGATAAATGATGAGAGTTTTCTCACATTGCAAACTGACATTTAAGCTTTGGCAATTTCCTTGTCTGATTTTTCCTTTAATGATAAATAAGGACAATGGCTATAAAGAACTGTGCAATCAGGATGGGAAAAAAAATTGATATGGCTCTGACTTCTACAGGTGATTGACTGCAACATCCAAAGCCAATGACTGTAGAAGCAGCAACCTTTCATTTCCTCCAAACTTTAGGACATATGTTGGAAGCCATTAACATTGCATGTCATATCCTTCTCTTTAAGTGGCTGACATGCAACAATGAAAAATAAGCAATAAATAATGACTACCAAAAGTCCATTACTCATTTGATATTCTGTATTTCAGGGAGAGAGAGTTAAATTACAGGATTTCTGTTTTAAGAAATCACATGAGGGAAGTGGCTTGGTTATTGGCTTTTTAGTACATGTGTCGATTTATTTCCAAACATTTTCCATAAATGTTCTGAAAACAAACATTTATAATTCAAGAAGATCAATACAGATCTTCCACCTAACTCTGTTCTATCACTTTCATGATTATCACAAAACAGCATGGATTTTTGTATAATCTTGATTAAAAAGCAACAGCTCTCCAGTGGGCAAAGTCATCTTTCTGAAATGACGTAGAGGAAAAAGAGATAGAATGAGTTCATTTAGATAGTCATCTGTCAGCAAAATTGCTCCTGACAATCCATGAAGTACTAGAAGTGAACTGATCTCCACAATGCACTGCAGAGCACTGAGGCAGCCATCAGGCCTAGAGTAATATTACCGATAGTATTTATTTAACAGTCAGGCCACTCAAGCACTGCAAAGACTATGAAATAATATGGTGAATGGAAGATAGTGCTGAGAATTCACAAAGCCAATTAAGGTAACTGAAAAAAAAGAAATTCAGGTAGCTATATGTTTCACTAATTAAACGGTCACTCAAATAGGATTATTTGAGACTATAAGAAGTATGCAATACTTGACTGGACATTATGAGCATGTAAAATAAATATAAAGGATCATTCCCATCCTTATCAAGTATAATCTACATGGGAAGACAGTGGAAATAAGTGGAACTGTCACAATCCAATGTAAAATATGTTAACATTCTTGGAAACTTGTGGATCAGCTATCTGAATTTTATCTTCAGTAAAGATTTTTATCTACAAAATGATTTGTGATTTTAAACTGAATTATAAAACCAGTACGGAGTAGAATTTGAGATATAAACAGAGGTGTAAACATTGAGAAAAGACTCTCATACAAGGTTGGTTGTACTTTTAATTAGTGTTCAAGGCAAATAGGGAAAAGCCTAGATAGACAGTTCAAGGTATTTTGAGTTGGCAATAGGTATCACTAAAATCTTTGGAGGTGTCATGGACTGAATAGTGTGCCCCCCCCATTTCTCATGTTGAAGCCCTACTTTCTGGTACTTCAGAAATTAACTGTGTTTGGAGATGAGATTTTTAAAGCAATGATTAGGGTGGTTAGTAATTCAGTCCAACACTGAAGTTCTTGTGAGGATATCTGGACACACAAAAAGAGACCCCAAGTTGAACATGCACAAAGGCATGACTAGGTAAAGAGGACAGCAAGAGGGTGATATCTACAAAAGAGAGAGCCCTTTAGAAGAAGATGATGATGCCAGTACTTTGATCTTAAGACATTCTGTCTCCAGAACTGTGAAAAAACCTTAAATTCTGTGTTTAAGCCACCCAGTCTGTCACATTCTATGTCTGTCCTAGCAAACTAATATAGTGGTGAAGAGTGTGTTATTGGAAAACAGTTTTGAGACTATGAACATTTACTACTACAAAAGTAGAAGGGGTTCACTGGAAGAGAAGAATAAAGCTATTTTTTTTTCATGATGAAAATTATCATTCTTGTTTTTAACTCTTTTGTTACACTCTCAGTTTTTAATAACAATGGTACAATTATTTGGCTAGGAAAACAAATGCTTTCATTATTCATGGATTCCTCATTTTCAAGAAGGATAAGCATATTATAAAAACTGAACTTACAGAAAGAAGGAAATGGTCATTTTGCCTGTAGAGTAGTAAAATCTGTTATGTCAAGATCAATTCATAGTGAGGTTACACTTCAAAAAGACCCTTTGATTAGACCCCAGGAAAATGATTTTGCCCAACAGAAAATTTCTTTTTAATTAAGAAAACTGATTTTGAAAAAAGATTATAGAATCCTCTTTTGAGATAATTCTGGAATTCATGGATATTTTTGTACTATATCATAGTGTTAGACAGAGACTTCTGTAAATCAATAAAAGGATTATACCTGGTATGAACTATTTTGATAGTTATTTTAATTTTTCACCTTTCCCTTATAGTAGAAACTTATATGGTGCTAGAATAAATGTCACTTAAAAAATAATTCAACTATTTCACTAGTATTGTGAAGAGGAAACTTTTTTTTTTAATATTTATTTATTTATTTATTTATTTATACAAGCACTGGGTACAGTCAGAAGCACGGGGGTGGGGGGGGTGAGAGAATTCACCAGAGCCAAAGTGGGGAACAGAACCAGCAGACTGACGAAAATACACTGTTGAGGGGAGCAGCAGGTGAGACAGGAGAGGTCTGCGTGCCATGTAGGACCCTCACCGGTGGCTGGGGATCAAACCAGCGCTGCAGAGGCTGCAGGCAGCTTCACAGCCCAGCACTCAACCGCTGCGCCACCAGGGGAGGCCCTAGAATCTCTTTCTTTCTATTGGTGTCTATTTATATTTTTTTATTAGAAATAATTTCAACATTTCTACTTTCAAAATATGTACCTGCATGAGTAGTTTTACATTTCAACAGACTTTTCACTTATATTTCAAGAGCACTGTGATGCAAAGACAGGTAATTTCACTTTCCTGTATTCTTATTTAAAATAAATTATCTTTTGCCCTCGACCTTTAGAAGTTCTTAGATAACAACACTATAACAATTTAAAAATCCAATTTTTAAAATGGAAATTTGATTATGTCACTTTTCACTTTAAAAACTTTGTTGTCATATCATGGCTTTTATTTATTTTTAAGGTTTAATTTTTTTTTTAAATTTATTTCTTTATGCCTACAAGAACTGGGTTACAGGCAAGAGGTGTGTGGGTTGAGAGGATTCACCAGAGACAGAGCGGGGAGCAGAACAGGCAGATGGATTGAAAACACTGCTCAGGGGAGCAGCGGGAGAGACAAGAGAGGTCTGCTATGCCATGTGGGTAGCTACCTGGCCGGCTGGGGATCAAACTCATGCTGCAGAGGCTTCACAGTGCTGCACTCAACCCCTTGCACCACCAGGGAGGCCCAGATCATAGTTTTTAAAATCAATTTCAGGGCCTTCATGGTGGTTCAAGCAGCTAAAACACAACCTATGAAGCTATCCGCAGCCGCTGCAGCACGAGTTGGATCCCCGGCCAGGGAACTACCCACTTGGCACAGCAGACCTCTCCAGACTTGCCCGCTACTCCCCTCAGCAGTGTCTTTTTGCCTCTCTGCCTGTTCTGCTCCCCACTCTTTCTGGTGAATCCTCTCACACCTCACACATCTGGCCTGTACCCCAGTTCCTATATGCATAAATAAATCTACCCAAAAAAAGATTAAAAGAATAAAATCAATTTCAAACTTCTTTCATATTTGATGAAATCTTGTCAGTCCCTGTACAATAGTTCACTGGTCCTGTCTACTTCATCAATCCCCACTCCCCATATTATATAAAAATCTCTATTTTCTAATCACCACAAGCTTATTTTAGGCACTAGAATAAGCCATAGTCTGTCATCTCTGTACCTACTCTTTACTACTTTTTTGGTCAGAGAACCCCTAATCCATCTTGTTCACTTAGTTGGATTACGCATCTCCAAACCATGCTTCCCAGCTCAGCTTAGATTTTGCTGCCTTTAGTATTATTATTTTTTGTATTGTAAGCAAATACTTTCTATTCAAATTATACATATTTTAAACATTAGAATCAATTTATAATCATATATTTTAATATCATGGGAGGAAACTTAGCATAATAAAGTTTTGAAAGTAATTGTTTCTAATTATAGTATTAACATATTTTTCCCCTCCACCAAACCACCTGTGCCCATACCCCATCTGCCTTCTACCACCATCTCCTCCCCCTGCTCCCCTATTCCTTCTGGTAACCATTATCTTCTTTTCTGCCATTATTATTTTTTTTTAATTCAGGTGTCACTGGTTTATAAAATGCTATATGACTGAGAATTATGAAATCCCACATCTCTTGCTGCCTTTAAAATCCATACCAGATGAGATGATGTACTGCCTCTTTATTAGGTTCTGTTACCAAGTCAGACCAAAGAAAGTTATGTGTTTGATGAACTTTAACATGGAAAAAGTAGAAAGCTACAAAATTCTTTCTTGAATTTCTAGAATTCTTTTTCTTGAATAGAGGCCCAGAAACAGAATTGACCTTAATTAATTCAACATCCTCTCTCCGTATGACCCAAATTACCCTGATATAAGGCTTCCAGGGGCTACTAGAAATTAAGGATTACAATATTGTTTTCACCATACCAGAAAACACTTGTTTTTATGGTGATTATGAAGATAATCACTTACATAAAAAAAATGCTGTGGTATGCATATGTCAGTTACTAGATTTGACTACTGAAATTGAAAAAAATAACCTATATTAAATATAGTTTAGTATTAAATTAAAAACATAACAAATAGCATGATCTATAAACCTTTCTTGCACATTTAATAAACTGTGTACTTATATATGTGTGTGTGTGTATGTGTGTATATAAATCAACTATACAAGGAAAGAACAAAGCTTTATATGTGAAATACAAAAATAAAAAACTAGAAAAAATTGTTCAACATGTATATCCTTAACACTGATTCTTCTTTTGTCCTTTATAGTGACATGCTATCAAATTCACCATCTCTCCTTCCAGCATTAACAAAAAATTTCAACACAACTTATAAAACAGAAGATCACCAAAAATTAGAACTTCCATATATTCTATTGACTCTACAGCTTGCCAGTAATTCTAAGCTTGAGGGGAAAGAAAACAAAATAATTTAAAATGATAGTAAAATGTGAAGTCTTCTGCTGACCTCATTTAAGAAGACAGGAATGAATAAATTGGAAGGGCATTGTGATATTAGCAAAGAGAGAATATGGATTTTCATAAAACCTTGGAAAGCTGTGTCCAGAAGGGATCTACTGGAAGATAGTAAGGGCAGGAATGGCCACTGAGCAGGTTTTCTAGGATCCAGCAGACCAGGTAAAGGAGGAGTCAGAGTCCTCAGTGGTTTTTTGCAGGTCTTTTATTGGGATTACCAGGTATACAGCAGGCAGAGGTGCTGGGGGGCCGGGAGGTTGGCAGGCCTCCCAGCCCCCAGCAAGTCTTCACTCTATCTGGGCTCTCCGGCCTTCTCTGCTTCTCTCTCGGCTTCTGTTCATTCTCGGCTTCTTGGCTTCTTCTGCTACAGGCACCCCTGTGACACCACCCTTAAAAGTCCAGTCTCTCAGCCCAGGTGTACCCACTTCAAGTACCCGCCATCAGGCATGCATTCAGGACCACAGGGTTCCCTCATCTATCCTAATGGTGGGAGGGCAGAAAAGCCCGATACCTTTTACCTACCCTACAAAGATCTACTATGCGTTATACAGATGAAAAGGTAAGTACACAAACATTTGTCTTATATTGGGTCACACAGGCACGTACTTACTGGGAGAATTCAAGTTCCCGGCATCCTAGATCTATACCGTTTATGTTATGATACTAAGGTTCTGCCAACTAATAGATGATCTTTTTTTTTCAATTTATTTTTCTAGGCATCCTTATTTATTTTTTCACAATATAGGTTTACTCCCCTCAGGTAATATTATCAGAGAAATTTTAATTCACTAAGATCTACTTATATTTAAAAGAAGAGAAATGGAATGAACTGGTATAATTGTGGAGAAACTGATTTCTTCTCCCCTAAGACACATCTTGTACTTTTATCCCATTAATTTGGAGGAAGAAAGAAAATATTTTATGACATGGCCTTTCTGGACTCAGTTTAATAAACAAATATTGTACTAATTCATTGTATTTATAACTATAATAAAGGAGTATTAATATTTTATTACATGTGTGTAGGGTAAGGAAAAATGTCAGGCTTTTCTGCCCTCCTGCCATTAGGATAGATGATGGATCCTTGCGGTCCTGAATGCATGCCTGACGGCGGGCACCTGGAGAGGGTGTGGGCATGCATAGGTAAATGGGATTCACCTGGGCTGAGACTGGGCTTTTAAGGGCGGTGTCACGGGGACGCCAGTAGAAGACGAGAGAGAAGCCAAGAGAGAAGCAGAGCCATGAGAAGAGCACAGAGAATGTGAGAGAAGGCCGCAGAGCCCAGAGTGAAGACTCGCTGGAGGCTGGGAAGACTGCCAGCCTCCCGGCCCCCCAGTTCCTCTGCCTGCCGTGTGCCTGGTAAATCCAAATAAAACCCTGCAAAAGCCACTGAGGACTCTGAGTCCTCCTTTACCGGGTCTGCTGGATCAGAAAACCTGCCCTGTGTCATTCCTGACCTTACAATGTGCTAAAATCATATTGTTTTACATATAAAATTTCATTGCAAATTTGTGGCTGAGTATTGGTATGCCAGATGTATAGATTTAGAAATTATAGTTTAGATACCATAATTGATGACTCTCATAAAGTTATTAAAATAAAGATCCAGGTCACAGATTTGTCTGACATTAAATTTGTGCAGTTGGCCAGTTCATACACCACTTCAAACCCTTTTCCTTTCAGATTCCAGTATTTATGCTGAATGTTTTCTTAGCACATCCAATTCATCCTAGTTTAGTACTCATGAGGTAGGATGATCTCAGATGTGATCACTTTCCATCAGCAGTGTAATCATGTAAGGGTCTACACTTGTTATACCATGTGTTCTATTAATCAGATCTTCGTATTAATTGAATTCATATGAAAACTTAGATATAATTATGGAGAAGCACTTGCTTTAATCCTATCCCACTACAGTATATTCCTGCTTGGAAAACTCTGCATTGACAAATATTTCTGGATGTCCCATCTTCATAAGAATATTATATTGAAAAGTTACATGTTAGAAATACTGATTATAAACTGTGTTCCAGAAAATCTAATACCCTTAAAGGCTCCTAAAACTCACATGTGTGAGGCCTCCTGAGCAGCAATCCTTTTCCCATATTCTTCTTTTCCTTCAGCGCCACAAGGTTTTTGCCCTATGGTCTCACAAAGCCATACTTGGGATCTCAAGCAATGATGCCAGAAAGACAGCACACTATATTCTGTATAGATTATTTGTGAGGGAAAGGATAAATACACACATACACATTACAAGGAGAAAGTGACTGTGAAGTTTAGAGAAAAATTCTGGAATGCAATCATAGATCTTGGGACTTAGTTCTAAACCTCAGACAAATGATTTGATATTTGATCTTTCCTAATTAAAACTTTTTTCCTAAATGAGCACTTAGATTTTCAGTTTTACAGAGGTCTTGGGTAGTTCTGACTTTAAGTTTAATATGCTTCTATACACCATGTATTTACTATGAAATTTTAGCATGGGATTTATAGAATATCCTCAGAAAAAAAAAAGTTTATCATCTTAAATACAACAATTAAAAAACATTTCTCTTTTTGGACACTTGATATCTCTCAACATCAAACTTGAGTGTTGAAGGGTACAGCAGGTGTATGAAGGAAAATGGAAAAAACATTTAAGCACTAGTCAATACCCCTACTTACATCAAGCAGAGCATAAAGACAAAGCAATGACAAAAACAGCAAGATCATCGGATAGTTGATTCTCATTGCAGAGGAACTTAGAAAAAGCCTGTTGTGCCACGAAGATGCAGCTGTAGAATGCATGCAACTTATCATCAACAGAAATGCTATCTCCCCTATGGCAGAAAATATCAGTTGGTTAACATATAATTATTACTGACTAAAAATAGCCTTTGTAGGAATTATCTCAGCTTAGTTTTATTTCCTGGGATGATTATATTCCAGCATGGTGTTTTTTTGTGTAGTCAACAAGCTTCTATGGGGATAAAAACACAAACCACTAAAAGTTGCCTTTGTCCTCCTTCCAACTAAAGTGCTACTCTTCTCCTTTTCTAAAAAATAAGGCTCAAAACTTACAACAGAGATTACTTTAGAAGTTACAGTTTTTCAGTAACTGCAACAAAAATTAGGGAGGCCAGAATAATATAGCAAAATGAGGAAGTGAAATTAGAAAAGAATTTTGCTGGAAATAGAAGTCCTTTATGCATCATTAAAAAAGAATTTCTCAAGTTCTCCCTATTGCCCTCAAGGTCCTGCCTATGGGAAGAAGGTGTAAATTAACATTTATGTGATAATAATTTAAGTTTCAGAATAGATTAGAGGTTATTTTACAACAAATGGGTTATAGTCAATAGTGAAATACTAATCAATTAGAGAGGCCTTGGGTAATTCTATGAATTTCATGTTTACCAAATAAGTACTCACACAAAGGTTGCAAGATAATTACATATTGAAATCTACATTTGAAAAATGCGAATAGTTTTTAAGAATTTCCCAAAGTTCTCAGGTAATCATTGAGCTACTCTATAGAATATGAAGCTGTTTTGATAGTAAATATTGTAATTCTCTACCAAGAATCTTATGTTAAAGTTTTCCATCAGACTTAGAATAAAATCCAAATGTCATTCCATGGCATAAATGCCTGTAAGTAATGTGGAACCTGTCTACTTCTTTGACTATCTCAAAATTCCTTCTTACTTTACTCAAGATCTTACTTTGTTCAAGATATAAATATCTCCCTACAACTTTTAGAAAAATAAAATTACACTCATGCTCACCAAATTTTTTCTCTTCAATTTCCTCACCTTAAAACAATAGTTCCTACTATTTGTATATGTGTGGATGCTGGATGCTTTTGTTCATCTAGCTGTCAAATCTCTCTGAGTTACTTTCTCAGAGAAGTTTGACTAAGTACACATTCATCCCCATTTTGCAGTCACATTTACCATTTTTCTTTTTTCTTTCTTCATGGAACTGATCAAGATCATTTTCATTTAATTATTTATTGCCTTATTACCTATCTTAATTATATCATGTAAGTTCCATAAGATCTTGACTGTCTCATCATTTTTACTACTAGGAACTGAGCCAGAAATTTGCAAATATTTCTGACATGAAAACATAACGAAATGAAATGTGAGTGCAATTGCTAGATTTACCAATAAAACCACAAAACATCTCTTTGAATGTCAAATTCAGATAAATCAATAACATTATATTTGGGCCTCCTGGTGATACAAGGGGTTAACACAGCACTGTGAAGCTATCTGTAGCCTCTGAAGCACTAGATCAATCCCTGGAGGCCAGGGAGCTACCCACATGGCACAGCAGACCTCTCAAGTTGTGCCCACTGCTCCCCTCAGCAGTGTATCTCAGTCAGTCAGCCTTTTCTGCTCCCCACTCTGTCTCTGCTGCACACTCTCACCTCCAACATCTCTGGCCTATACCCCAGTTCATGTATGTATAAATAAAATAAATCTTTAGAAAATAATATTTTAGTAAAAATATGCCCCAGATATTGCTTAAGTAATACTTATGTGTGGAGGTCTTCACAGAACATGGCTCAAACAAATTAATATAAAGGACATTTTGATATAACTAGAAACATTAAAAAAAACTTTAAAAAAACCCTTAGTATTATAGAATTATTGCTAATTTGATAAGACGTGCTAATGATGGCTTTGTTGCAAGGACATTTATAAATAAATGCTGGTTTTTTTCCAGAGGAACACTGAGCTATTAACAGATAAAATATCATATTGACTGCTACTTATTTTAAATAGTTTACAGAAAAAAAGTGGCTAAAACAAATGAGGCTACATGCTAAAATATTTGAAGCCCAAAATTGTGAAAGGAGGGGTTGATATTCCCTGGGTGGATCCCTTACTCCATCCCTCATGTTTCCTACTGATGTCGTCCACTGCTCGAATAAAATTGAAGTGGGGAATGCTGAAGATGACAGTGGAAAGGGTCTGTCTACCTCAGCAGAGAGCACAGGAGTAAGCAAAGGCAGAGGATGTACATAACAACAAATAGAATAGGACCTGTAGAGATTTCACTATACTCTTATTACTACTTCCTGGAACAGTGAAATAAATTTCAGTATTCTCACATACTTGCTTTACTTGAGAACTTAAAACAGGGTTGTTGGAAAAGTCATGACATATTTCTTTTTCCCTCTCTTTGTTTCTTAGTTAACCTGAATAGAGACATCAATTTTATTGATCTTTTCTAAGAATAATATTTTAGGTTGTTGATTTTTCTCTATTAATTTCTTGTTTTCAGTTTAATTGATTTTGGCTCTAATTCTTATTCATTCAATGAAATGGAATAAATGTATACAGAGGTCAAAGTAGAGCAAAAATTATTACAGTTCATTCTTTAACCTTTTTTTTTTCTTACATTCAACTCAAACTTTCTTGGCAATAAAATATCCATACTTTTACTTCATATCTATGCTCCATTAAAATCAAGTTAGACAAAAGATAATTAAACACAAAAATAGCAGAGAAAAGACCATTAAGTAGAAAGAGACCATTAGGACCACTGAGAGGTCATTGATAAAATGTAGGTTCTAAATGCCAGTGTGGAACAACAGTTATAAGAAAAAGAAAAGAGTAATAGACTATCTTTGGTAATATTCTTAATGAGAATCTTTCTAATCCTTGAAGGAAATGCTGTGAAATCACACCTTTTCCTAACACTGAAGACAAAACTCAAAATACTTTTAGGTGTTCATACATAAAATTCACACAATATATTTATAATTTTGGACGTTATCCTAAGCAATGTAGCCCATTGCCATTAGAACTCACAAACTTTTAGAACAGAATTGTGTAACAGTAACTAAAGAAAAACTTCCTGAAATGTTTCTAGTCTGCACACAAAGCAGACATAAAAGTATTTATTTTACAAGTTTCTGCTTCCCACTCTAGCTCTACCAGTATGGGTTTAGCAAAAGTCAACTTAACACATTGCATCTATTCCCTCTACAACATTTACCCTCTAATGTTTCTGTTTCCAGGCTTTCACCCTCAATAATCTAACAAATTTCTTCCATCAGATACTATTAGTAAAACTCCATCATCATTTTATTTATCTTCCCCACCATACTCTTTTGAAATATAGTTCCCATTTCAAGTTCCTCCACCAATTTTTCTGGCACATTCCTTCTCCTTCTTTACTTCCTATGGAAGGAAGTTCCCTTCATATAAGGCTTGAATCTCTTTCCTCCTCTTCTATAATCACTTACCATTCTAATCCATTTCCACAGATTCAATGTAAACTTTATAGAAAATACATGCAGTTCCTTTCGTCTAATACTCTGCACGATGTTGCACAGGGATCAGCAGCCATGACCTTGTTTGAACTCTAAGCTATATGAAAACAACGAGCTTATGTAACCTCCCTAACCATCACTGTTCTCATCTGGAGGTAGAGAAATAATAATTTTCCCATGTCATTGGATTGATCTACTAAATTAGTTAATAAATGGTCACTGTCTGAAAGTTTTCACAATAGATAAACACTTAAGGTAAATATATATATTTACTACAGAGCTATTAATACTATAGCCCCTGCTAATTTCAGCCAAGTTATTCATTTTTCATGAAACTTTTCCTGTTTTCATTAAGCTTTTATCGGCTTCCAAGGACAACTAGCCTCCCTATCATTGTACTACCAACCTTTATGGCATTTACCCAGAGCATGTTGTATATATTCTAGTAAAAATAATTTGACTGTATAAACAAATGTATTATAAATTCCTTGAGGGTTGGCAGCAGAACTATGTGTTGATTGCCATTATAATTCTAAGACCTAGCAAAATTAAATAAATGGCATCAGGTCAAAGTAAAGGCCAGGGCTAGGATTCCAATACAAATTTGACACTGATGCCGTACTGAGTCCTCATATGCTGTACTGTGTCAGATACAGTGCTTAAATTACTCTGACTTTAGTGATGGCCATGTTTACTCCATATACTGGATTATAAACTCCAGGAGCTGGTCTACTAATCTGGTCTCTGATCAGGGCTCATCACAACCTTTTTCTCTGGTCTAGTTGCTGGGTCAATAGCCTGTTATCACAAGTAATGGCCTCTGGCTGTGTAATAGTACCACTGAAAGGATCCGGACCAATTAGGAATCTTTCATACTTGCTAAGAATTTCATCCTGCTGAGCTCAGAACAGAATCAATCTTGGCTTTACATTGAATGTGGGCCCCTGCAAAATTACAAAACCTTTTAATACTTATTGAGATCAAGTAGGTTCTATAAGACCTGCAGAGATTTTCTTATCTCTCAAGGATGATGATTATCTTTTCATTCACTGGCTTAAGTGATACCCAGTAGCTAAAGAAATAGCCAAACAAAAATTGCAATTTTCAAAAACTACCACTAGAATCAGTTGTTCATATTTTCAAACAAAAAAGAAGTTACATGCACTCTTCTCCTTCTCTCTTTCTAAGGTCTTTCTTTTGTCTGGGTTGTTTTGCTTCCATTATACACACTGAGAAGAAAATTTTTCCTACTTAGAATGCTATATTCTAAAAATTTTGATATTGTAAATTTGATCTACAAATGAAAAGTATCTCTAGAATATAAGAATCCAGGGGATTATATACATTAACTACTTGGATATTGAAGATTTTAAAATCTAGTTAAATTACACAGAAAACAAGCAATAGGAAACATTAGCTTAAATAGGGCCATTATTAGACCAATCTAGAAATCAGGACACTTAGACCAAACTTATCCAAAGACAAGAACTTCTTGACATTATTTCTTTTAAGTGTACACTAAGACATTTATGGAAAGTATAGACATATTGTTTAATTGTTTTACTAGTGTTTATTTAGGGGATATATATATACACACATATATATATATATGGAAAATATATGTTTCTTTATAATTCCCTGCACATGATGCTTGTTTAAATCAAAATCAATGCCCTTTTACAAATGTTATTTATCAAAATATTTGAGAATCAGGATTATTCCCTCTTTAGAACTTTTGTAAAGATTATATCAAGTAAACTTATTAAGTTAGAGTCTGTGCCTAAATAATACTCAGGAGAAAATAAAACACTCAAGGAAAACATTAATAAAATATCTTTGAGTATATTCTTTCAGGAATAATAACAAAATTATGTAGATAGAATAGGTTTAAAAAAATAAAAAAGTATAAAGCATTCTGTATCATTTGGAAATCTTTAAACAAAAGAGAAGGATTGGTTAAAAAAAGAAGTAGCAGATATTATACCACAGTCATTTGGGCAAGCTTATAAACTTTAATTTCCAAAACAAATTTAATTTGTTTGAGAAATATAATTCCATAACTCCTCTAGGAAATATGGTCATTATGTGTACTTATTTGAAGACAGAATTTCAGGAATTCAAACTCTTATGGTTTATCTTAGGTGTTCTATAAGTGGAGTTCTGGGACCAGCAGCATCACCTGACACTTGTCAGCACACATTCTCAGGACTTGACCAGACTAAATGAATCTGAAACTCTAGCAATGAGGCCCAGGAGCTTTAACGAGGCCTCTAGGGGATTCTTATACACACTAAAGTTTGGTTTATCTTATATTGCTGAGTATATATATTGTCATTATAGTGGTAGCAAGTGATACAGACAAATGAAGTATCAGAACATACATTCTCATTTTATTAGTCACATGATTCAGGAATTAAACCTTGACTTCCATTGTTCCTTTAGTTGGTAAGAGGTACAAATGGAATTAGCACATCAGTCCTTGACCCTGTACATCTTTTACTTCTTGTTTATTCTTGGTTTTCGATACTTCCAATGATTTTCCCTTTCTCTGCAAGTTATATACTACAACATCCAGGAGGGGAGTAAAAGAGGGTGTTAGAGAAGGAGGGATGAAAACAGGAGGGGCTGGGCCTCCCTGGTAGTGCAAAGGATTAAGTACCACACTGTGAAGCTGGCTGCATTCTCCGCAGCACGAGTTCGATCCCCGGGCCGGCCAGGGAGCAACCCACACAGTGCAGCAGACCTCTCCTTTCTCGCCTGCTGCTCCCCTCAGCAGTGTACTTCAGTCTATCTGCGTGTTCTGTTCCCCACTCTATCTCTGGTGAATCCTCTTACCCCCCACACCTCTGACCTGTACCCCAGTTCTTGTATGCATAAATAAATAAATCTTGAAAAAATGGAAAGAAAACAGAAGAGGGAAGAGCACTATGACTAAGGCTACCAGAATGGGGATATGGTGGTGTGGAAGCAAACAGGAAAAGTTGTTCAGTGGAGGTATTGTGGATGTCGTAAAATAACATAAAATAACATCTGCAGTGGTACAAATCAATACCCCTAAGATATATACTGTGGTATAAGTCAAAATTACCTCCACAAATATAACTTAACCAAACAAACAAAAAAAGAGCTCTCAATTCTTCATGAGTCCAATCCAACTGAATGTGATCAATTACTGTTTTTCCCCCAACATTTTCAAAATCAATAGGGGGCAAAACTGAGTAACCTCAAGTAAGTAACTATGGATTTCAGAGATGAGTATTTCCAAGTCTATAAAAAGCTCTCAATTATCTTGTCATCTAGAATAGATTAAGCAAGGAAAACAACCACAGAGCTGTCTTTGACAGGGGATTTCAGTTAAATGTTTCTCATTTGTGCATTTACTTTTTGCAATGGAATCATTTTTCCCTTTTAAATGAAAAAAATCAATATGAAATCTAGTTTTATGGTTAACCAATTTATGTGAGACTGTTTTGGCTAAAGCTGGAAATCAGAAATGTCTTTCTTGTACTTGTTCCATCTATAATGCCAGAGACACATCATTGTATTCCAAGTTTTGCATGGTCAAATCTGAAAACTTATCTAAACATTTTCTTTTGTGCTTATCTCTGTATGTGTTACAGATGTATTTAAAATGATTATTGTGAATAGAATTGTTTTTCGCTTGGGCAGAACAGTCAATAAACTGAACAATAACAAGCAAGTATTGAGATACTGAGTAAAAAAAAAAATATAAAGGTTACATCTCTACTTATCCTAGAATATCCTCTGACCTTGTTAATTTAGTGAATTCTATTCATTCTTGAAAACTCTACTATTGCTTTACTGTCTGGGTAGTTGTTTGAGAATGTGCTATTAAATGTAGATATAAAGAAATGTTGATTTCCAGCAAGTGTATGAAAAATTGCCATCATATGAAAGCAGTTTTTCATTATCATATAATTTCCTATAACAATGTCAAATTTCTACCCCCAAAAGTACTTTAAAGTATTTCAAGTTAGAAGGAGAAAGCGCTATTGCACCATCACACACCCCCCCACAAATGCATAACATTCTGCCCTTCAGTAAAACACCTCATTGCATTAAAATATATATAAAAAAACTAAATTGCCCAAACTTTAATCTAGTGATAATACATTGAGAATGTTTCTCATCCTCCTTGACCAAATTCAGTTCAAATTAATGACTTAATTTAAATACTGCCCAAAAGAAGATAATTAAGAGTGACAGGGATTGCTATTTCGAGTATTTGAAAATTAATGAATTGGGAAAAGGAGATGGATATGTTACAATAAGATAAATTAATGAAAGAATGAAAAAATAGTGAACATTATATTATGTAAGCTTTGCATATTAGCAGAAGTATTCAATTACACCTTTCATCCAAAAACAAGGCTGTGTGTCACAATTTCCATTCTATGTTCCTTGAAGCGCTGAAAATTTCACAAAGGTTGCAGGGATTACAGGGAAGAAAGGAGGGAAATATGGTACACTTTAAATCTCTTGTCCCTAATTTATTCTTTATGCAGAGGGTGTATCCTTTCTCTCCTTTCTCTCCTCTTCTCGGCCCTCCTCTCTCCTTTCCAGCCCTGACATATCCTTTCCCTCCTTCCATGTATTAATCTGTTAGCACAAAATTTCACAACAAGAAGAGATGGAGGGGCCTCCCTGGTGGCACAAGGGTTAAGCACCGCACTATGGAGCAATCTGAAGACTCTGCAGAACCAGTTCGATCCCTGGCCAGGGAAGTGACCCACATGACTCAGCAGGCCTCTCCTGACTCACCCACTGCTCCCCTCAGCAGTGTATTTCAGTCAGTCTGCCCATTCTGTTCCCCACTCTGTCTCTGGTGAATCCTCTCACCCATCCCCCACCCCCGCATCTCTGGACTGTACTTCAGCTCTTGTATGCATAAATAAATCTTAAAAAAAAAAAAAGAAGAAGAAGAGATGGAAAGGCTGTAATGAATTGTAAGGCATTCTAGGTAATCTACAATAATTAAGTCAGACCTTAATTTACTGGGTAGACTAAGAAAATTTATGGCAAATTCATTGATAACTTCTGACTACATGATATTCATGTGATTAAGTCTCTTTCCTAAATTTATACACCAGACAGAGGAATAGCTATGGCACAATTTCTTTAATTTTTAAGTTATTTTCAAATAAAAAAATTTGAATTCCAGTCCAAAACCTAGAATGATAACTAGTTTTTCTATTTGAACTTCTATGAAATATCAGCTTGTTTGCATAACTATTAAAGCTAGTGTTACCCGATATTTAATAGAATGTTGACTTCCCCATAACTTCAAAACAAAGAAATATCAATAATATACTTTGCAAAAAATATGGAAGTCCATCAGTTTATTATTAGTACATGTAATTCATTTATTGAAGAAAAAGGCTCATTTGATGCTATACCTCATTGAAATTTCAGTGATTTATAGATCCTAAAGTCCTTTAAAATTATGAGATATTTTGATGAAGAATTTTAAAAATTAGTCAAGATAAATAAATGGAATTGAGAACTTAAAAAGGAAAAATATCATGTTATTAATATTAAATATTGCCTAATTACTAGTACATCTGCATTCTCTCTCAAAATTATACTAAATTATAAATGAAAAAAGAGAGCTGTGCTTAGCAGATACTATATCATACTTATCTGAATAGCACATTCAACTGAAAACTAGAACTGTCAGCCTCTAAGAAACTGTGAAGTGTTTTCATCACCTATCATGTTCCTGGAGTTGAATGAAAATCAAAATAGTTAGATTAATAGGCTATACTGCAAAAAAAAGAGGTTAAAACACAAACACACATACACATACACAAAACAAAAAGAATCTATATTCCACCATCATCGTCTGTTACAATTCAAGTGATTGTAGCAATCAGAAATCAGGCAACCATCTGCCTGCAGCCTCAGGCTATGCTCAAGTATCCCACATGCTGTGTTTTGCTTTCTAATTCTGCACACCCCTTTTCCCCAGCCACACACACACACACACACACACACACAGTTTCATTCCTATAATACCCATGAAAAATACCAACTTCTGGAAAGTACTTAAGTATAAAGGATGGCCTGAAGAAGATAGTGATGCAGCCCATGTATTGTAAAATATACGTAGTTCCTATAAGAAAAGCTATAAGCTTAAGGAAAAGCAAGAAAAATTGTCCTAAAAGGAAATTCTTGGAAAAGTTACATGATTTTTCATTAGTGCTATTTAGAGTGTCAGAGAGGCAAGAATTGAAGATATGGGAAAAGTTCAATGTCAATTCTCATAAGGCTTCATGAGCTGGAATCGGCTTAGACACTGGTAAGTAATCCGGGAACAAGGCAACCCATTTCCCTAATTCCATGGATCCTGGAATACACTGCTAAGAAAAAATAAATGCTAAGTCTAGATGGATAGTCTTTCCTCCAAAAATAAAGAGCAAAACAACACTTATGAATGAAAACTCAAAGAACAGAATCAACGGGAATGAAAGTGGAGGTAATCTGACATTGAATTAAGCATAGAAGATCAGATATTTTTTTCTAAAAATTAAACAATATTTAAAAAAGTATTTAGTAACTTGAAGTAAATATGACAATATGCTTTTCATATTGCTATGGTTATCATAGCATAAAACTATGGGAATAAAAGGCTGTAAAGAATGCCAAAAATAAGTATAAAATTAATATATTCAAGGAACCAAATTTCAGCATCATCACTGGAAGTATGAATGAGTAGAATTTATGCTTAAACAAAAGAAATAAGTAATGTAGAAATTAAGTTTCAGAAGCCATTAGAAAAAAATGAGGGACAAGCTGACAGATTAAAAAAAAAAGACTTAAAGAGTCATCTTATGCATTCAAGGTCACCACTTTGAGAAAGAAAGCAAATAATTGTATTACTGAAGTGCCACGTCTCAGCCAAATCCCATGTACTAATCTCTATTTGTGTTCTCTTTCTTTTAAATTGAGCTTTTAGATGATCTGAATTAGTAAATCTATACTCTGAAACTTTTATTAAGGAAGTTCAGAAAAATCCAGTAATATATTAATACTAATTTTTAAAAACAACTTATCACTAGTTTATTTTAAACATCCCTCTGTGCCTTTAAGACCTTGACTATAGTATTCACTTCCTTTAACTCAAAATGTGGCTTGGAATGATGACTATGAATGGCAGCAGTTATTGGATATAGATCCAACTTAACTCAAATAAATTTACTGCATACCTAAATGGTGTTAGGCATTGAACTGGGTGATAGAGGGCCAAAAATAAACTATATGGTCCCACTCTGAAATGCCTTACAGTAAATGGAGGAAGAGCTCTCTAAATTGCCTTCCACTTTTAGCATTATAGGATCAATTTTCCTACACTGTATTAAGAATTTTGAAAAATCAAGAAGAAATAATTCATTTAATATATAAAAACAAGCTTTGAAAATGAAAAAAAAATTATGTACATGGATAGTCAATAAGCACTCAGGAAGACATGGTGTTCTAGGATTAATTCATACATTTTCTTTTTGATTACTTGGACCATCCCCAGCTGATGTGTACAGACTCTTCCAACTCTTTCCAACTAGAATGGTTCTAAGGAGTAGATTTACAGCATAACTTGAAACTTCCTTTATTATGGGTTAAAATAATTCTAATTTAAATTATCCATGTTTGCATTTTTTTCATTGATGTCATATCTGAAGTTAAATAGTCCTGGACTTTAGCAAAATCCATTGCCCTACTGGCATTCAGTAATCCCGAAGAAACTACTAGAATCTAGAACAGTCTGTCTAGTTACAAAGATATGTTTTATTCTAGTACAATTCCATGACACAAATTAATATTTCAAGGATCACAGCAGAAACACATAATTCTACTCAACAAAACTTGTTTCAGAAATTATAGAACAATAATGGTCTTCCTTTATACATGTAATTTGATACAGGAGTTTGTCTGTCTATATCACACCACATTCTATGGCTATCTTTAGCTAGTTACATGATTCTGTAGGTCATAGTATTTCACTTCTTTTGTTAAGCTTTAAATAACTGAAGAACTTTCTATTAATTACAAAAATAAGAAATAATATCCTCTACTATTTATATTTAAACTTAATCTATGAGGAAACATTTTAAAGTTTAGATATATAATTGTCTCTGTTTTCAAAATAAAAAGAGGGTCAGTGGCAACAAGATACCAATTCATTTGCTGAGGAACTACATACTAAAAGTTACTACTGACACTAGAAAAACAGAGACATGCAACATCTCTACTCTTAGGAATATGAGCCATGGCTGAGCATAAATATAGTCCAGAGTGACTGACTTTTTGTTTAAAACAAGATGTGTGGGAAAGAAATGGCTAAATTTAGAGCAGGCATGCTATTTCATAAGGAAAAGCAGCAATCTGCTTTAGGAGTGGAAAGGAAAATTGCTATGAGGACACAGACCCAAAACCGTGCAATAAAATATGTATGTACTTTTCATGCTCTGAACACTGCTCCATGCTCCATCAAGTCTTAGAGTAAAAAGTGGCAGTATGGCAAAATATACAGGCATGGAAATAAAACACAACTTATCAGCTGTGTGAGCCTGGGCAAGCTACTAAGTACTCTGAGCAAAGATTGCTGAGCTGTAAAGATCATAAAAATAATTCATACTTTTGTGAAGTTTCAATAGAGCTGTACACTGAAAGCAGTTAGCCCAGTAGCTGGCACATATTTAACACCCACTAAATAACTAGTTATTGGTGTTGCAATTACAACTCTGGTGTTTTCACAAAAGTAATACCCAGGAATATTGATTAATTTACCCAAGACTATATATTCTAGAGAAATGAAAATCAATTTTCATTCAATAAAAATAGACACAAAAATTTTAAGTAGCTTAAATATTAAGATAATATATATTCCTTATGATGCTTACAATGGCTTTAGAAGGGAGAAATAAGAATTGTCTTCTCAATCTTATGGATGAAGACATGACCACATAAATAAGTCAAGCTACTTGACCATCATGTTGACCATGAACAAGTTCTGATTTCCAGAGCCCTAACCCTTCCTGGGCAGACCTTACTTGAACATACTGAAAGGTTGTTTCTCCTTGATAGTTGGCAGAGCCTAAGTTGGCAACATATCTGAATGATTTGGAGCATCACAGCTACTTAATGATGATGTCAAGTTTGTGCAGTTCTTATGCTCCAGCTCACTTTCTAAAGAAACAAAATCATTATTTATATATACATATATGTATAAATATTTTGCATATAAAAGGATGTTGGTGAAGGAATATAAAGATATTAAAAGGTGGCCATACATATGCAGAATAAAAAATAAACAATTAGCAAGATTGGTGATGGCAGATAAACAAATGAACTTTCACCCTCCTAGACATACAACTAATTAGTTGTATATTTTGTTTTAATTGCAAATTGAATATCACCAGAGACCAGATAGTTGCAAGCTACCTGCTTTCAGATGGTGTTTGCAAGCACATGGCAGTGTCAGACTAATGGCTTCGGTACACAGCCCAGTAATGAATGTTTGAGCTTATTAAAACCAGCCTAAGTATTGACAGCAAGAGGAGAGTATACCAGGGTGTTACCAACTGTAAGTGCAAAATGAGATTGACTTTCAAATTATATTTCAGCAACTCCATATGGCCCATTACACCAAAGAGAACAGAACTTTGTATCATGCATTGTTTCTTGTGTAAGAATGAGAAGCAGAGAAAGTTCTGTGAAAGGGGATACCATTTCATAGGAATTGTTTTTGATGAATGTGAATATTGGCTTCCTAAAAAAAAAAGACTATTAAGCCACACCTGTATGTTGACTTGGAGATAAAATAACCTCTTAAAACTAAAGCTGGACTTAGAGATCACTTTTTACAATCTCATCAACAATATATATCTCATGAAGGTGTCCCTATCACTATCACTCATAGTTTTTTTTAATGATTTATTTATTTATGCATGCAAGAGCTGGGATGTAGGTCAGAGGTGCAAGAAGGTAAGAGGGTTCACCAGAGACAGAGTGCGGAGCAGAACAGGCGATTGACTGAAACACACTGCTGAGGGGAGCAGTGGGCAAGACAGGAGAGGTCTGCTGTGCCCAATCAAAGTTTTGATCATATCAGCAAGGATAGAGAACACATTTTTTCTACCACATTCTAAACAAAACTTGGAAAACTATATTAGCCAAACACAAGTTATCATAGTTGGGCAGATATCTATTCCCATTGACTTTCATTTCACTTAATTCTAAAGCCTGTAAGATAAAATACCTTAAGAATTAGCACAATTTCAGAAACTAGCTAAGATCAGCACAGAATTATCTCCTTAAACACAGCTTTTGAATACTAATTTCACTTCCTCAAGGCTTTAGATATCAGAAAAGATAATGTGAACAATGGGTGAAAATTTATACAGTCAGTTTCCTTGAGTGAAAGAAGTGTGATTGTGCATCTTTTAATATTCATATTTAGAAAAAATCTTTACTATATATATTAAATGAGTTGAATGAATTAAAAAAGAGGATAAAAGAGATGGAAAAGTATCTACCAGCCAGCCATATTTCTGTTGGCAAACCCAGTTTCTAGGCCAACAAAATCAAAAGCAAACATATTTGCATAGACTGCACCACAACTATGAAAATGTCATTTATTTTTACTGCAAACCTTTCAAATGCTCACAGATCCCACTCGGAAAATACAAACTCTATGCAGGGCACATAATTGGAACTCAGTAATGCTTGTTGATGAACTCTAAGCATAATTGTTTCATCCTACTCACTCAGACATTTTTCATTCTTTTAAAAACTAAAAATTCAATTTTCTATTTCAAATAGTATGTTGTAACAGGAAATTTCAGTTTTTTTCTAATCTAGAGTTTTGCTTATATTTTCCAACTAACTTTAAATACTACAAAGCAATCATTTCTAAAATGTAGAAATACATTTCTACATTTCTAAAATATAGAAATATTCTTCTTTTGGAAAACCTTTCCTTTCCCCTGTAATATTAACATTGAATTTTATGGGTAAATAATTTTCCTTTTGGTGTTTAATATAAATATTTTCATTTTAATACAAGCTAGAATGTTTAAAACATCTCCTTAAAGAAAATTATTTAGATTCAAATTTCAAACCAAAGTCTGAAAATTTGCATTTAGTATATAAGGTTGTCATAATATGCTTTTAAAAAATAAATATTTAGATTTTTCTTAAATTTCAAGCACTATCAATAAAAACTTCTTAAAGTTTATATAGCAAAGAAAACTTTTTAAAGTTTATATAGTAAAGAAAACATTTTTGGTAATTTGGAAAAAATATTTATGTGTTTTAATGGCATACTTCTTTAATTTTGGCAGGAAATGGAATGATCTACTTTTGATAGTGATACTTTGACATATATTACTCTAACAAAGGGTCAACCAATATAACAATTAATTATAATGCAACCTAATTTTCAATTCTCTGAGCTACAAATCAGAATTCATAACTTCAACAAAGCTTTATGTATTTATATGACTGGAAGAAAAAGAACATTATAAACCTCATTGAATAATCTGTCTTAACTTTTAGGGAAACAAGAGAATGAGACTGCTATTTTTAGAATTTGTCCCTCTTAATTGAGCCCTTGTTGCTCAAAGGAAGCTCTCATTCTTTCAGGGAGAGTACTAACTCCATGTCCCTCTCTTTACCTCTCTCAATATCAGTTTTATTTTCTGGATTTTTTTTTGCTTGAGACCCTCAATTAATAGTGGATCTTACTTTGATGGTCATTCATCATCAAACTTATATAAAGAGATGAGTGGTTTTAAAGAAGATAGATTCTCATTTTTCAAGGTAACATAACTAGGAAGAAGATGCTATAAAAATGGAGATTTCAAGGATATGAGCAGATTTGGGGAAGGCCATTGTTAAGCTAACCATGAACATGAGCACCCATCCGAGGCTGCAATGACATTCACACCTATATGATTTGAGAACAAGCATAATGAATGACATTGCTGCACTATAACCTACACGTCAGGGCTGTCTAGACTCCCTGCTTCTCCTTGACCAGTAATGCATTAAGTGTTCCCATGGCGACCTCCAAGAACTAAATGAAGATTCCAAATGAGCTTAGTTTATATTCTTTCATGCAACTTATATACTAAGAAAACCTGGTGAGACATCCCAGGGAATAAAGAAAGCTCACATTTTACATTTAGATGTAATCTGTTATAATTAGGCCAAGGTTACACATTCTATTCATATATTTCTCTCTGAATTTCCTGGCTATGTAAGGAATATGTAAATAGGCCAAGTGCGTAGTGATTGCCAAAAAGGCGACCTGGGTTGGATAAAAGGAATGAATGAACATAAATCTGTTACTCAAAAAGCAACCCGGTGCACACAACCTACCAACAGCGAGTCAATTCCTTCAGTATTTGTAAAGACTGCACACCTCTAACAGCTCAGATTCTGCTTATTCCTATTTAAAGACTTGTTTTTACATCAAATTTCTTTATAAGCAATATAGTCTTATATTTAACTTAGAATATAATAATTACACTGCAGTTTTAACCCAGGATATTGTTTCAAGATCAGATTTACTGATGATTGGTAAGGAAATTACCAGAAATAATTAGTATTATTAACTTTAATATATTTTCTTGGTATCATGTGAAGTTCTGGAGTTGAATGTGTGTCCTAGAAAATGAAAGGTGGCTTATTTTAGTAAGTAGTTCACTACTTAAATTATCTATTTGGTCCTTTGGCGCTCAAAGTGTCAGTAATACACAGGAGTAAATGCCTCTTTAAATAGTCTAGGTTAACCCGAGAAAGGACATAAGATTCATGAATTCTTCCATGCTTTCCAAAGTTGAAGATTTCACAAATTTTAATAACTTGGCCAAATTCATGGTGACAAAACATGAGAATATTATTTAATCTTTCAAAGATTATCACAGTTTTTCATAATTTTTTGTCATTCTTTCAATAAAACAAACTTGCTAACAAATAAAAGAGGACTAAAATTACAATAACAAATTAGGAGAATATTTGTGACAATGGACAATGTTTAGTAATGATATACTTTTTCATTAACCTTCTTTAGTCAGAGTACTCACAAGAAATAATCATAATGCAAAAACAAAAAAAAATAACAAGTTCCAAAATTATGAACAATTCAAAATGAAGATATTCAAATAAATTAATAAAATTGCTATCATATTTTCTCTCTGTAATACCAAAACTATTATACACACTCATCTTCCCATTGGTTCCAAGTGAAACTTGGGTTCACAGAAAAAAAAAAAAAAAACACTGAATTTCAATTAAAAGCATTCATTCATTTATTCGCAAAACAAATTTTGAGTGCCTGTTGATCTCCAGGAACTACATCATTGCTTGGTAAACAAGTATGATTTGGCCTTGTCTTCTTGAATTAAGTTACATTCTTTTCAAAGCATTCATCCATTAATATTTAATATGCAGTTATGAATGTACTTAATTAGACTATTAGAGAAGAAAGAATTGACTGTAAGTGAGATGGTCTTAATCAAATTAAAAAAGCAAAGCTCTTTTTATTTATCATATAAATCTCTATGCTTGAAAACCAGTGAAGATGTTTTCTAAATAAAGTGTAAGACAAAGATTAATAACTGCAACCACAGTGATTATTATGGCAAATTTGAATATTCAAGGCCTAAAATCTGACTTCCTTTTCCCCAACACATTTCTTATGATGTGATTACCCAACATGTGCCCCTTATTAGTTTCCATAAAGTTAAACCAAAAGTCCCAGAGCTGATCAGTGGTTATAGATTCAGTGATGTCTTAGTATAATGTAACCACTTTTAAAAACTTTTTAAAAATAATGAAACCAGAAATAACCTAAGGAGAGTTGAAGCAGTTTCTTTGCCAGGAAAGGAAAAGACAAAATGCAATATGTTTCCATACCATTTATAAACATTTCAACTCTGCAGAGTTTTTGTAGTTTATAGCACTTAAACTGAAAAGTCACCCAAAAAAAAAAAAAAAAAAAAAAAAAAAGAGAAAACTAATGTGACTGCCAAATTTGAATCATTTATATACATTTCTAGGCTCCGAGGAAAAATTATCCAGGGAAATGCCAGAAAGCAGCATATGCTTAAAGTCACACAACCAATGACCAAGAGGGAACAGCAGATATAATCTAGTCAGACTAATGTTTAGTTCTAATGTTGTTGACGAACTGTATTAGCAATTGCTTTTCTCATATGAACCAAGGCATTAATTTCTGATTAAATGGTATATGTAATTTTTGAAGCATAATGCCAGTTAAAATATTAACTACAGATACCACTATTAATTTTAATTACAAAGAACTCAAAATAAATATAATATATAAAAAGAAACAAACATACCATTGATCCATCGAGCTTCTGGGTCATGAAGCACAAAGTCTTTCCTGAAGAGATCTTCTAAAGACAATCTGGTTTCTGATGAATTTGAAAGTTCATCTAAAATAAAATAAATCTTAGATTAGACACATACTTCATGTTAATTTTTAAAACTAAAGAATGATAAATTTGGGGAAGTTGCTTTAAAAATGTGTTTAGAAGAAAATATGATGTCACCATGTTGACATGGTTCTTGACATTTGTAGTGTGTCTGTTTCATGACCTTTTCCAATACATTAAATTACCTTGATCTAGAACAAATATAATAGATCAATCCCTAGTTACATAATGACACATAATAAGAAAGTAATTAAGAATTCTCATTGTGCATTGTGCCCACAGGTCACATTTCACTGTTAAGCTATAGTCCAATCCATTACTTCCCAAACCACTTTGGAATATTTTCTTTTATGATGAATTTACACTTTTGTTGTAAACACCAATGATGAGAGAATTGAGGGTACTGAGTATATAAGATGAAGAAAACTTCCATCTTGGAAGGAATTCACCCAAGTAAATAGAATAAATACCAAGTTTCAACAAATACCCACTACCTAACAGACACAAAATAGATTTAAAAGTTACATGAAAAAATTCAAATAAAATGGCAGTATATTAATGAAAAGCAAACATTTATATTTGCCACAAACCTATATACATATGTTTTTCAGTGATTGTATTATAAATTAAGTACACTACTTTTTTCAATACCAAAATCTAAGATATTTACTAACAATACAGTTTAAGTACCAAAATAGGTGCAAAAGGCTGTTAACTGTAAAGAAAGTCTCTAACAATAGAGTTTATTAGATAATTAAAATGAGGATTTGAATCCAGAAAACAGTCTGACAGTTTGTACTTGGCGAGAGCTATTCCAATAAACACAAGTTTTAATTTTATCTATATAGGTAGGAGCAGTGTGAAGACATTAAGAGTGTAATTTTTAATTAAACAATGTATTTTAGGTAACATTGGTTTACAGCACTGTAATTGATACACCCATATTCACTTATCAGTGGATTGATGTACCCATATCCAAAAATACTATATTAGTATATATATCATACACTGTTGAATCCATTGTATTCCTTCACTCACTTTCCCCATCTAGTAGCTTCAATTCTGCAGTCATATTTCTAACTTTTTATGGTTACTTCATCAGTTTCTCTGAATCAATCAAATATTGCACATATAAGTGAAATTATCCAGCATTTGTCTTTCTCCCATATCAAAAAGTATATATCTAGAAATAAACTTAATAAAAGACCTGAAAGACCTACTCATCAAAAGCGATAAGCATTACTAAAAGAAACTGAAAACACAAGGAAATGAAAATATTACATGCTTATGGGTTGGAAAAATTAACATTGTAAGATGTCCATCTTATCCAAAGAAATTTATAGATTCAGTTTAATCCCTATCAAAATTCAAATGAACTTCTTCAGACACAGCAAACATTGTTGAAATTTATATAGCACTACAAGAGACCTCTTATGTCCAAAGCAATTATGACAAAAGAGAAGGGGAAGTGAGGTAACATATGCCCAAACTTCAAACCATATTACAAGCCCATAGTAATAAAAACAGTATGGTACTGAAATAAGAGTAGACACACAAAGATGAATACAATAGAATGAGTGACATGAAATAAGCCACACTGATATAGAGATTCAATCTATGACAAAGGGGTCAAGCTTGTACATAGGAGAAAATAAATTCTCTTCAACACTCGTTGTTGGGAAAACTAGACAGCCACATGCAGCAAAAAAGAAACTAGCTCACTCTCTTAAAAATATACACATATACAAAAAATAAAAACAAAAAAAACAAAAAAAACCCAAAAAAAACAGTGGTCTCCCTGGTGGCACAAGAGGTTAAGACACAACCTATGAAGCTGTCTGTAGCCACTGCAGCACAAGTTCTATCCCCGGCCAGGGAGCTACCCATATGGTGCAGCAGACCTCTCCTGATTCATCCACTGCTCCCCTCAGCAGTGTATTTCAAATAATCTGCCTGTCCTATTCCCCACTCTGTCTCTGGTGAATCCTCTCAAATCCCTGCCCCTACATCTCTGGCCTGTACCCCAGTTCTTATATGCATAAACAAATAAATCTTAAACATATATACATATACACACAAAAAAAAACCTCAAATGGATTAATTGATGACTTGGATATAAGGCCAGAATCCATTAAATACCTAGAAAAATACACAAAAAAGGAAAACTACAGGCCAATCTCCCTAATGAACACTGATGCAAAAATCCTCAACAAAATTTTAGCTATCAGAATCCAACAATGTATCCATAAGATAATTCACCACGACCAAGTAGGATTCATTCCAGGGACACAAGGATGGTTTAACATCTGAAAATCAATCAACGTTATCCAACACATCAACAAAAAGAAATATAAAAAACATATGATAATATCAATAAATGCTGAGAAAGCTTTCACAAAGTGCAAAACCCATTCATGATAAAAGCCCTTGAAATTCTTGGGATACAAGGAACATACCTCAACATCATAAAGGCCATCTATGACAAGCCAACAGCCAGTATCATTCTCAGTGGTGAAAAGCTGAAAGCAATTCCATTAAGATCTGGAACAAGACAAGGATGCCCACTCTCACCACTGCATTTCAATATAATACTGGAAGTCCTAGCCAGAGCAATAAGGCAAGAGAAAGACATACAAGGAATGCAAATAGGAAAAGAAGAAGTCAAACTATCACTATTTGCAGATGATATGATAATATATATAGAGAACCCCAAAAACTACACAGAAAAACTAATTCAACTCATCAATCAGTTCAGTAAAGTGGCAGGATACAAAATCAACACACAAAAGTCAGTAGCCTTCCTATACACAAACAATAAATCTGAAGAAGAAGAAATCAAAAAAACCATCCCCTTTATTATTGAAACAAAAAAAATCAAATATTTGGGAATAAATCTAACAAAAGAGGTAAAGGACCTATACAAAGAAAACTATAAAACACTGTTAAAAGAAATAGAAGAAGACACAAAGAAATGGAAAGACATCCCCTGCTCATGGATTGGAAGAATAAACATTATTAAAATGGCCATCCTACCAAAAGCAATATACAGATTCAATGCTATTCCAATCAAAATTTCAATGTCATTCTTCAAAGAAATAGAAAAATTATTGATGAAATTCATATGGAATCACAAAAAACCCCGAATTGCCAAAGCTCTCCTGAAAAAGAAAGAAGGGAACGGAGGCATTACACTCCCAGACTTCAAACTATACTACAAAGCCATAATCATCAAAACTGCATGGTATTGGAACAAGAACAGACATACAGACCAATGGAATCGAATAGAAAATCCAGAAATAAACCCACAGATTTATGGTCAACTAATCTTTGACAAAGGAGCAAAGACTATGCATTGGAGCAAAGAAAGTTTGTTCAATAAATGGTGCTGGGAAAACTGGGTCGCTACATGCAAAAGAATGAAGCTTGACCACTACCTCACACCATACACAAAAATCAACTCAAAATGGATTAAAGAACTAGACATAAGACCTGAAACCATAAAATATATAGAAGGAAATATAGGCGAAACACTACGGGATATGCACATCAAAGACATCTTTACAGATACATCACCCAAAGCAGTGATAGTGAAGGCAAAGATAAACAGCTGGGACTACATCAAATTAAAGAGCTTCTGCACAGCAAAAGAGACAATAACAAAAACAAAGAGAAACCCCACTGACTGGGAGAACATTTTTGCACCCAACACTAATGATAAAGGACTGATCACAAAAATCTGCAAAGAGCTGAGACTCAACAACAACAAAGAAAATAACCCAGTCAAAAAATGGGCAGAAGAGCTAAAAAGAAACTTCTCCGAAGAGGAAATGCAAATGGCCAACAGGCATATGAAAAAATGTTCAACATCACTTGTAATCAGGGAAATGCAAATCAAAACTACCATTAGATACCATCTTACACCAGTGAGAATGGCACATATTAAAAAAACTAGCAACAACAAATGTTGGTGAGGTTGTGGAGAAAAAGGAACTCTCCTGCACTGCTGGTGGGAGTGCAAACTGGTCCAACCACTATGGAGAGCTGTGTGGAGATTTCTTGACCTACTAAACATAGAGCTTCCATATGATCCAGCAATTCCACTCCTAGGTATTTACCCAAAGGACACAGAAACATCAATTCCAAAGAGCACCTGCACACCTATGTTTATAGCAGCACTATTTACAATAGCTAAGTTTTGGAAACAGCCCAAATGCCCAAAAATAGATGACTGGATCAAGAAGATGTGGTACATATATACCATGGAATATTACTCAGCATTCAAAAAAGATAAACACATGCAATTTGCAGCAACATGGATGGCACTGGAAGGGATCATGCTCAGAGAAATAAGCCAAAAAGAAAAAGAAAAATACCGGATGGTCTCACTCATAGCAGGAATCTAGAAAACTTAAATAAGGGACCAGGAAAATGAATAACTATAAGAAAGTGAAAATCAAAATCAACAAAAAACTATGAACCAGAGACACTTTTTGGGGGGTGGGGGCGGGAGGGGAGGGATTGGGGTCAGAATGGGGGGGTTGCAATTGTATGGGGAATATAAAAATAAAATTTATTATTAAAAAAAAAAAGATAGTTTTTGTTCTCTTGCCTGGTATAGGAGGGCAGGGTTCCCAGAAAATTTTGCTATGTATTTACAAAGCTATAGACACTTTTGTGATGTTTTCTTTTCCTTACAATACAATGGCATTGTTTATTTACTGTATAAAATAATCTCTGTGACCTTTCTGCTATAACCTTCACTCTGGCTGAAAATAAAATGTCAACAATATATACTAATCTCATTAGAATTTTTTAAAGATTCAGCACATACTCTATAGCAAGAGCTTTGTTTCTTCTAGCTGAAGATCTGAGACAAGGAATTAATTTCCTTTTAGCAATTCCCTTCTACATGAATCTGCCATATATTTCACTCACAAAATAATTGCTAAGAAACAACTGAAAATATTACTAGTAAAATAGTAACAATGTTTGATTCTAATTCTAACAATTTTGTAACATAATTTTGTTAACATAATTTTCGTAATATAAAAATGTGCTTTTATGTAGATTTGCAACACGATGCTCTTAGATAATTACACACACTTGATCATTTGCCTAAAATTATGATACATCTTAATTTGAACATTATTCATTAAACTAATACTGTGAACATTCATTCTAAATGTATTAAGAGAGGCTGCTAGAGACCTATTTACACCCTGCCCTGAGGGAGTCACACTTGCAAAGCAAGAAAGAATATGATATATATGATAATATAAAAATAAGAGTACAAAGTGATTGAATCCAGTCCAACGAAGGGAACTATCTTACAAAGAGAGAAAGTCTCAGTGAAAATATGAAATGATGAACTGCAAATGGCACAGTATTCAAGGTAGTTTGGTGGTTTCTTAAAAAATTAAACACACTTTCACCATCTGATCCAACAATTACACTCCTTGTTCTATAATAAATGTGTTCAAAATGTATGTCCACTACACCTGAGGAGGGAAACACTATACTTCCAATACTAACAAGGCTGTAAACCAGTGATATTTCAAATAAAAACAACAAAAAACCTGCACACAGATGTTTGTAGCAGTCCTGTTCACAACTGCAAAAACTTAGAAGCAATAATGATGTCCCTTAGTAAGTAAAGGAATAAACTATGGTAAAGTAGAAAATGGGATATTACACGGTGATAAAAAAAATAAAATAATCTAGCAACTTTGAAGGGATGCAGAGGAGCTTTAAATGTTTACTAAGTGAATGATACCCACTGGAAAAGGCTATATACTGTGAATCCGAATACATAACATTCTGTAAAATGCAAACTATGGAGACAAGAGGATGAGTAAAGCAAGCAAAAAAGGAACAACGGTATAATGAAGGATAGATTAGGATTTTCAGCTGTGAACTTAATGTAGTACATACACATTATTTTCAATGATACACACCTGAAATTTATTACTCAAATTAAAATTAAAATGTATAAAATTAAAACATGCATGTGGATGTATATCTGTGTATGTGTGTGTCTGGGTGGCTGCTGGAGTTGGAAAGAAGGTAGGTTCCTGATTTATCTTGACTTACTTTTACTTATAGTGTGAAGATCAGTTTGAGTTTCATATTCAATTTTATATATTTGCCTATTGAATGCCTAATTACTTCAACAGCATTTGCTAAAAAGCATTTGTTTCATTTTACTGAATTATTTATTAACTTGAATGTCAAAAAGAACCTTGCATAAGTGTGGTAAGAATGGCATGCTTATTTTCTGTTATGGCAGGATCTTTAAATTTTCATTATATCTGAGGTGTTTTCTTGATTTTTGAAACGGAATCCATTTTTATTCCTGTATCACTTAGAATTTTTGGTTGAAATTACTGTCATCATATACTTCCAGCTTCTTTTCTAAAAACATTTTTCTCTCCCCCCATCCTCTCATTCTGGTAGCCTCAATCTATAGTTAGACTGTTAGGGTTTGATGTGGTTTTGTTTTCCTGCTAAGTGAAATAACTCAAAAGGAGAAAGACAAATATAGGATGATTTCATTCACATGTAGAAAACAGATAGTTTAATTTTAACAATAAGAATTTCTCTTTTAACTCCAATTGCCCCTAGAACTTATTCTAAAATCAACCCACTAAAGTAATTCAAATTACTGTAATTAAATCTTCCTTTTAAACAATACTTATAGAGAGAGGTAATTTAAGGATTAATTTCTTTAACTTCATCATTGCTGAGAAAGTGAAGGATATTTTTCTCTTTTTCCTTTTTGCTCATTTCTATAAATTTCCTTTAGCTGCGAGCACTATCCCTGAGGTCTCTTGAATTTTTCAGTCCTAGAATAAAGACTTCCTCCTTCTACATATAATGAATAATTAAGCTCCTCTTTTAATAGCCTCAGAGGCTGCCTTCTATCCCAAATCTCTTTTTATCTCCAACTCTTATCATAATCTTTGGGGTGTTCATTCTTTGTAATCAATCTTCCCCTTTCCAAATGTCCTAAGCTCTATTGGGTCTTATGATCTTCATTTCACATGGGGAAACTTAGGCTGAGCAAAATTAAAAAGCTTGACAAAGGTCACATGACTAATAAGAGGCAGGACTGCAATGGAACCTACATGTCTGACTTATATTACGTATCCTGACTCTTAACATATGCTTTCATTCTATTTAATACTCTACTAACTAGGTCTTTATAAAAAAAAAGACTACAGAATTTTAAAAATGAATGTGAAGAATATTCTTATTGCCTTGTAGAAATGAACACTTTTGCCAACTGATGTTGTCCCTCAGTTTGTTAGCTTCTGTTTTGCTCTAAGTCTCCCATGAAGGTACCACTGCCACAGTCCTTCTCCTTTCTCAAGACAGCAGTGCCTTAGCACTCATTAACAAGTGAGACTTTTTATTTGCATTCAAGAACCTTGTCTATAACATGCCAGCCTAAATTTCCAAATTCACCCTCTGCTCATTGTTGTGTAGTGTTTAGCGCCACAACTTCAGTAGGATCCTTAATACATCTCATCAGCAAATATTATAACCCACCTTGCAACTTCATTTCTAAGGCACTAACTACTTGATGTTAGAATCTCCTGGAGAAACCTTACTATCAGATACATTTTCATAAATTTCTCTGTATTTTAAGTACAAGGTCATACTTAGCAAGCAGAGAATCCTAGATGCCATACCTCCAAATGATTCAAATTGAACACTGAAAAGGTAGCTCAGAAGAAAATGGATATTTTGTAAGTCATCTTAAGAGATGATCTCTCAATAAATTCCTTTTCCTATTAATATTCAAAGGAAAAATTATGAAATCAAAGTCTATTCACAAATATCAAAATATTACTCAAATTCAATATTTACTTCACATAGATCTTCTATGTGAAGTATTTACTTCACATAGTCTTCTCTACTTTAGTACTGGGTGTCATATTTTTTATAATTAAATATGAAATATTTAATTACATGAAATATTTAATTATAAACACAATGCATAATTATATTTATAATTAAATATGAACTATTTATTAAATATAATTACAAAATATAATGTATGAAATATAATTATATGAAATATAATTGTACATTATATTTACAATTAAATATGAAATATTTATCCAATGAGTATGTATAGGTGTGAGCATGTACATGTGTGAAAACTTGAAAATGTAATACATTTTAATAATTGCTGTTATGAAAGTATTTGTTAACCCTATAACCCTATGTTGTCATTTTGAAATGCAACTTAAAAATCCAGTGATAGAGGATGACACAGTATGACAATAATCACAATATTTAAAATATTAGTAAAAGAAGAGCTATTTGCTAAATAGTTGCAGGTACAGAATCTTAGCTAAGACATTCAGCTTTGTCAACATGAATGTAATAAAATAACTGAAATTAAATAATTCACTCTATGTTCTTTCCCCTACTCTAGTCTGTCTTTAATAGACTACTATTCATATTTCTGTGCTTTCTTCCAAAAATCCAATCACACTGTTAAATAGCCTTTTGAAATAAGTTTGCTGTATAATCTTAGAAGAAGAAGGACTGTTCTTTAGTATTGAGCTGAGAAAAAAGTAGTTTATGATTTTCAGTCTTTGGTTTATCTTTATTGAGACAAATTGTGTTACTTTTTATCTAGTTTAATCTTGGCATCTGAGGTTGAGAAATGTATATATTTTTTAATTTAGATACTATTTTAAAAAAACAAATCCTTTCAAAACAGTAATAAAAAGAAAAAATAATCAGTTATCAGTTTGTTTTTCAGAATCTGCCAGAAGCACAAATCCATTTCTCCTTTCAGGCCATGTGATATACTTGCTTCTCAGCCACAGGGGAGCCTGCCGCCTCCAGTTCCCATTCTTTGTTTAAACTTCTGTTTCTTCATTTAAAAATATCTTTATGGGCCTCCCCGGTGGCGCAGCAGTTGAGCGCTGGGTTGCGAAGCTGCCCGCAGCCTCTGCAGCGCCGGCTCGATCCCTGGCTGCTCCCCAGCCACCTAAGGAGGGTCCCACATGGCGCGCAGACCTCTCCTGCCGCCCGCTGCTCCCCTCAGCAGTGTACTTCGGTCCTTCTGCCTGCTCTGCTCCCCACTCTGGCTCTGGTGAATTCTCTCACCCTCCCGCACTTCTGACTATACCCAGTGCTTGTACAAATAAATAAATAAATAAATCTTAAAAAAAAAAATCTTTATTTTCTATGTTTAGTTTTAGTAAAACTTGTCTCTTCCTGCATATTCACCTCAAATGTTACTGAATTTTAAGTTTTTGGAAGCATAACACCAATGTACCATCCTTATACAATTAGTTGAAAACACAATGCAAAATTATAACTACAATAATAAAATTCCAGATCTTTTAAAAATGTTTGTTGTTTATATATTCTCTAACAAGCCAAAGGACATTCAAATTTTGATTTTCTATTTAACAGCAGAAACATTAATTTTTCTTTCATTTACTATAAAACTTTTTTTTTCCATGCTTTTCTTCCACAGGATGCTAGACACTACAGAGCACATTCAATATGGTCAAAACCTGTCATTTCAGATCAGATAGAAGATGCTGAGTTCTTTTATGTTGTCTAGCTTATCACCTAGAAAATGGATCAAAGGGTTATGCTTCCCAGTTAAGGAGTTACATAGTTCATAATGTAAATATGAAGATTAAAAACATTACCAGAATAGGCAATAATCACAGTATATATCTAAGTACAAGCTACATCTATATTTTCTAAATAAATGATCACAAATATGAAAATCATTCCACAAAGTACTTAGCTCATTTAATGTCAATTACTATCATTATTATTATTAAAACTCAAAAATGCTTAAGTTAATACAAGCACCTTCAAATTCTTCAATATCAGAACCACAAAAGTGACTTCCTATTCTTTTAGGATATTTGTGTCTTTCGTAGTTGTTCCCTTCAATCAAAATGCTTCTGCTTATGTTTTTAGGTTCACCTGACAAAAGCAAAATACTACATTGCTTCTTACAGTTAATGGAAAAATTTAGTAAAGCATAAAATTCACTCAGAAATCTCATTTGAAAAGTAGGGCACTTGACTATGTTGAATGTTTAAGGTCAGAAATATTAATCACACAAACAATAAACTGTAAATTTGGTCAGTGAAAGAAACTTTAATCAACTTGTCATTTAGTATTGTTGTGAACACTGGTTGATCATTCAAGTAAGAACAAACACACAAAAGTAAAAGCTCTTAATGCATCATTTGACATCTGTTTTATACTCCCAGAAAATTATCTTTCTCCTTGGCATGCCAAGTTTCTCCTTTTGCGTCTATTTATTTTACCTTTTCTTACTCTGTCTATTACCTGGTGGTGCCAATAACTGTGTTTCTGAAGCAAGGAGAGCAGTCCATTCCTGATCAACTCTACCACCTGGTAGGGTTATGGGTGTTCTGGTGGTGGGTATGGTGTAATAACATACTTCTGCAGAGGTGTGAATTTATTCCTCCAAATCATATACAGTGTGATAAACCAAAGTTAGCAAAATTAAAATACAAAGAAAAGTCAGGAGAAACCAATAAAGCTTATTAACAATATCCCTTTAAGAGAATTCATCAACTACATGCAAATATTTCCTAAGTATCTATCTCAGTATCAGGTAGTCACATCAATTTTAATAAATTTATCACTGAAATAAAGAAAAACTTTACCAACTAGAACAACTTTAGATTCAGATAAACTTATAAAATCTAGTAATATATATTTTAGTTGACTTTATCACCTAAAACATATTATTTTCCAATGAAAAATCTTACCTTTTTGAGAATATATATATATATATATATTATACACACATATTGTCAGCATGTGACTTTCACATAAAAAACATTTTTATTTTAAGAAATGCATTTTAAAAATTGTTATATGAAAAGTTAGTAAATTATGAACAAAGTTGTATCAATACTGAAGAGATATGAGAACAGCTGACAAAAATAAGTATTATTTATTTATAAGTTAGTTTCTTCTTCCTCTTTACCCCTAGTTATTTTATGATACATGGAGAGAATTTTTTAATATGCATTGAATATTAAATTCTAAAATATGAATTAAAGTAACTTTTCCTCCTATAATGCACTAAACTTCTCTAAGATTCTCAACACATAGTTATGAACCTATTCTCTCATTCTCCATTCTCAAATGGGAATTGACAATAATACTGAAATAGTAGTAATAAGAGCTAGGAGGTCATATTTTTAACCCAGTTTAACCCTTATCAAGCTTATATGCCTCTGGCTGTATCATTCACTCTCTATAGGCATCAGTGTCCTCATTTACAAAAATAAAGAGTAATACTGAATTATACTATTGTCAGTTGTGTTCTAGGGACTCTAACAAGCTCTCTTAGAACAGAGAAGTGAGGAAGAAAAATGATGGGGTAATATGGTTAGAACTCTTCAGCTAGACCAGCTCTGCTTTGCCTTGTTTTAGTTCTCCTTATCAGATTTTCATCTGAACTGCTATGTGCATATGCTGGTATATACACACACATGTATGCACTCAGACACAAAGGTCCTGAAAGTAGCTTGCTTCTTGAAAACTTCCTAATTTTTATTATGGTTTGAACTGGCTGGCTCTCCTTTTCAGCAGAGGCTCAAATGCTCATCAAATAAGTAATGTGCTTTCAGGTTCTGAAGACCTTGTCAAATTCTGCCTCAAACTTGTCATCTCCTGAAAAAAATGAATCAAGAGCTTTAGGATATACTCATAGGTTTAATTAGTCAAATTTGTCAATTATTCAAAATGCTAATCACTCTAAAATCTCTTTCTGAGAAATTTTTACAAATTAACATCACTAGAATTTGAGTAGAAAACATCAATATGAAAAATGCACTTGCATAAAAGCTTTCACACTGTGAAAAGTAAAGGAAAATTACATGATAGACACACACACATACATATTATACAAAGATGTCTTCCCAATACCCTAAAGTGCTATCACTTTACTTCAAATCTTTGAGTCCTTTTACAGACTCACATAAAGTCTAATGTTTGTTTCAATTACATTACCATGAACAAATTTTTCTTTCATATGCTTTTTACCCCACAGTAAAGATGTACAAATGTGGTTCATAGATAGTTGTTAATTAGGGGTCCTGGAAGCCAAAATAATATTAATATCAATGTTAAGGCATTATCTTTCTTTTACACTAGGTTAGAAATTTCACTTCTGTTACAAAACCAATGGTGCATGAAACTCTTGGAGTCTCATTGCCAGTCAACACTGCAGCATCAAATGATATTGTCATCATTCTATCAATTTAAAAAATCTATTGTCACTTAAGAATTTCCAAGCTACATGAAATGTAAAAATTGTAAATTTTATTATTAATCATTAAGATTTTTAATATAAGAATGGTGAAATGAGATATAAACAACAACAGAGAATCACTCCCATTTTATACCAACATGATGGTTATCTCAAGGAAAAGCAAGTGAGAGCTGGTTGGATGATGAAATAACTGCCTTTTTTTTTTTTTTTTTTTTTAATCACAGAACACTTTTGCTGGAAGGAAAGTATAATAGGCTGTGAATAATAGTCTAATGTTTTTCTTCCAAAGGAATAAAATGGTTCTCTTATGTGAAAAGAGCAACCCACAATTGACTGTATTTGTTACAAATTATAAAATGCAACTTTTCATGCAAAACTATTAAATTTTGAAAAATGAGTTCTTTAGCTTGAATTTGCCATATTTATCTACTAAAACTTCCCTATTAGTATCATCAGTAATATTAATTGTTTGTGGTTTTCTGTAAATTAAACTTTAACAACATTTGGAAGATCTGCATAACCAATGAACTAATATTTTCGAAATGACCAATACGTGATGTCAAAGAGTCATGCATCGGTTAAAATTTTTTTCTAAATAAAATATTTTAATGTAGCAGAATATTGACACACTTTCAGATTTCACATTGCAACTAATTCAAGAATTTCCCCACTTGTGATGATTTCAAGAAATATCAAGGAAAAGTATATATAATTATGTCTAAAAGGTATTAAGCATTTCTAACTAGAGAATTTTATGAGATCAGAATTCTTGCAAATTTTCCAACTACAAAATCTGATGGCAAAATAATTAAATAGAAGTACATATGAAAATTTTAATGTCTTCTATTCAGTCAGACATTAAACATATTTGTAAATAATGTAATACAAAATAATGTTGTTCATCCCACTCATTTTTCCCTTTGGAAAAAATTTCTATTTTTATAATATTTTTATATATAATTTGACGTAACAGTATATTATCCAGTTTAAATGAACTAACAAAAATTTTAGAAAAAAAAATAATTTTCCATCCAATAAATATCAATAGGTATAAATCAAATGACGAACATTATTTTGGGGCATCAATATTTGTTGGCATGCCCTTCGCTAAGCTGTACTTTGTACACTTATTTTATATATTTTATTAAGATTTTTTTAAACCTGCATTCCAGTCTTCTAAGATATAGAAAAAAGATGCAAATCTGTAAAGATGTGGCTTTTCTTTTTATTTGATAATATCATCTGACTTAATAATAATATTCTATTATTACGTTCATCATCAAGTAGTTCACAAAGTGTTTTTCTGCATTCTCTAATTCTCTTCATTCTCTAATTTTTGATGCAAGAGGAAAAATTGTAATATTAAAATGTCACTGGTCAATATTTAATGAAAAATTAGTTTGTACCTATTGGGCATGGTATAGTAAGTGTAGGGAATAGTGTAAGTGGTAAAGATATAAAGTTTTTATTTGATGGCCCCAAATAGAATTAGAAAACTCAGTTTGATCAAAAATGACAGAAGTCAATATACATGTAAATTGTGTCAATAAAGTTTGCTATCAGAGTGATTACAATGAACCTAGGGGCTGTTTCCTGAGCAAGGCATCAAGGATGAAGCAAGATTCAAAATAAACTTTGTCAGAACTCTAGGAAAATGTCAAAGGTTTACAACAGTCAGGCAAAGATGAATCAATAAAAAGGCAACTTAAACACAGTAGGGAATCTCTGTGGCATTTCTATTTGCCATTACCACAAGCCCCTCTCTGGCTTGGTGGTGATCTTTAAGTCATCAGCCTGCATTTAGAGTATGTGACCTTTGTTCATGGGTTCTGAAGAGAATTGAGTATACCTTATCCTCAAAGAATTGTGGTCCTCTACTCTAATCAATCTGTGTGCAACTTAAAGAACTAACACATAGCACTCATTTTTGTTATCCCTGACCCAAAACATTCAGGGCAGAAAACCAGTCCATGTCCTCAAAAATACTGAAAGATAAAAGCAGTAGCTACTTGGGGAGTAAAGTTAAGGCATAAAGTAAGGCACCCAAAACTTGAGAATAAAAACTGGCAAGAGATTTTCTTTGGGAAATTAGGCATTCAAAATGCCTACATATATTAGGTAAGTTAGAAAGTCACATGTATGCCCAGAGCAGGATGTATGCTCAGAAATTACACTGAGTTTAATCTCTGTCTAAACTCTAGGCTCATTACAAGCAGGAAGTAAAAGCTAAGATAGTGCTGTAAATGAATAAGTATCATAGCACAGAATTAATCTGAAAAAGAATGGGAGAGTTTTATTTTGGTTTCTCCTTGTTCCGGGTATTTCAACCTCTTCTTCTCTTAGCTTATTACATTAAAGGAATTATTTCTAAAAACATTAACTGAGCACAAGTTAAAAGAACAGAAACTTCAGAGAACATGCATGAGACTCTAGAAAATACTTCAGAAAATTGAACAAAACCATATCCATGACCTGAAACAGGTAACAAAATAAACTTTGAAAATGGGGGGAGAATCTAATGTTCAGGTTTACCTTATTATAATATTAAAAATATATGTTTCCAACTAAAATTTTAAATCATGCAAGAAAGTATGGTCCATTCATAATAAAAAAAATGATCAGAAACTGACCCTTGAAGAAGCACAATTTACTTGAAGTCTTTAAATTAGCAGATAAGCTATCCATATACTCCCATAAGGCTTTCAGCAGACTTCTCAGCAGAAATATGATAAGCCAGGAGAAAATGAAATGACATATTGAAAATACTCAATAATAAATCTGACAGTCAAGAATACTAGTGATATATACTGCAGTAACTCAGGAATGGGTGAGAAATAAAGGCCTGACCAGGCAAATAGTAGCTGAAGGAGTTTGCCAAATTCAGAGCTTCCCTGCAAAATATATTGAAAGGAGCTCTGTAATCTAAATTGAAGAGAAGGCAAATAATTAAAAAAAGAAAAAAGAACAAGGAAATATAGACCCAGAAAACAAAACATAATGGCAGTACCAGACTTACATAGATCATTAATCATCCTTAATTTAAATGGCTGAACTCATCAATCAAAGACACAGAGGGGTTCATTGGATTAGAAAATGAAGACCAACCTTCTGCCATCACCAGAAGGCCCATATGAATTCCCAAGATAAATGTATACTCATAGGAAAAGGTTGCAAAACAATCCTATAAGGAAATGGTACCCAAATTAAAGCAGGGACAACCATTACAATATCAGAAAAAATAGAATTCTAGTTAAAAAGTAGCAAGAGACAGGTATGGGCATTGCATAATAACTATGGGACCAATATATCAATAACCCATAGCAATCAACAAGATGCAGACAAATTATCTGATAAGATTCAACACCCATTTATGATAAATACTCAATAAAATGGGGATGGAAGGGACATGTCTCAATATACTAATGACAAACCCACAGGTAATATACTCAATAGTGGAGGAAAAAAAAAGATTTCTTTTAAGCTCAAGATAAGAATGCTTACTTTCATCACAGATATTCCACATAATATAGGAAGTCTAAATCAGAGCAATTAGACAAGAAGAAAAGAAAAACAATATACCAAACGGAAAAGAAGAAATAAAGCTGCCATTGTTTGCAAATCACAAAACATATGAAGAAAACCCTAAAGACTCCACTAAAGAACTATTAAAAATGATAAGTAGTGAAGTGGCACAATGCATAATTGATATATTAAATTACTTTCCTTTACACACACGCATGCACACAAACCAGACAAAAGATAATGAAATCAAGGAAGAAATACATCAAACAGGTGAAATACCTCGGAATAAATTTAACAAAGAAGATGAAACATCTGTACAATAAAACATATAAGGCATTGTTAAAACAATAGAAAACAACGAAATGGAAAGATATTCCCTCCTTGATGATTAGAAAATTTAATAATTACCCAATGCAATACATAGATATAGATATATTCACTGCAATTCCAGTCAAAATGTCAGTGGCATTCTTCAAGGAAATATTACTAAAACAAGCAAACAAAAAGCCTGAAATAGTCAAATAAATTTTGACAAATAAAAAGAATGAAGGTACCACAGTCCAGACTGCAAGCCACACTACAAAGCTACAGAAATCAAAACAATATAGTATTTGAATAAAAATAGACAAACAGACAAATGGGATAGGATTAAGGACACAAATCAAAAAAATGTTACATTTATCTAGGCAATTTATAACACAAGAGCCAAAACTATACAATAGAGAAAGGTAAGTCTCTTTAACAACTGGTGTTGGGAAAACTGAACTGTCATGTGGAAAAGAATGAAAATAGACTACTACCTCATAACATAAAAATAATATAAAATTAATAAAGAAACCAGATTAAGACCTGAAACCATATAATGCATAGAAGAAAACATAGGCAAAGCACTTCAAGACATTGTGAAGAAGAAAAAAACAAACGATTTCTTCTAAGCTCAAGTGCAAGATAAGAATGCTCACTTCACCAGAGATATTCCACATAATAATGGAAGTCTTAATCAGAGCAATTAGACAAGACAACTAAAACTGCAAGGAAACAAAGCAAAAATAAATAAATAGGAAAGTATCACATTAAAAAGCTTCATGCAGTGAAAGAACCTATCATTGTACTGAAAAGCAACCCAATGGAAGAAAATACTTGTAAATCACTCAGTAGACAAGGGGCTGATCTCCGAGATGTTTAAAAAAAAAAAAAAAACCCAACTCAACACAGAGAATAATCCAATCAAAAACTGTGCAGAAAAGCTAAACATTTTTCCAAAGACATATAGATGCCCATCAAGCACATAACAATATAATCATCAACACTTATCAGGGACAGCAAATCAAAACCACAAAGAGGTACCATCTCATACTTGAGAAAATGGTCCATATCAAAAAACAAGCAAACAAAAAACAGAAACAGAAAATGTTAGGAAGGTTGTGGAGGAAAAAGAAGTCTCTGAACTGTTGGTTGGAATGTAGACTAATCCACTGTCCCAGACTCTCGAGAAAACGATATGGAAGTTCTCAAAATAGATTTCTATCTATGCCACTCATTAGTATCAAGCAAAAATAACCCAAAACCAAAACACTAATTCCAAGGGATATATGCATTCCCCACTATAAACTACAACACAATTTACAATAGCCACATTATAGTAACAACATCATAGATTGTTACATACATACAAGATTGAAATAACCAAGGACAGATGAGTGGATTAAGATGCGGCATATATACACAATGGGATAGTATTTAGTTATAAAAGAAAAACATGAAAGCTTGCCATTTGATACAACATGGATGAAATCTAAGGGAATAAATGCTAAGCAAAATAAGTCAGAAGGAGAAAGAAATATGTCACATGATTTCACTCTATGTGGAATCCAAACAAAGGAAGAGACAGGTAAAACCAAACAAATCCTAGAAATCTTACTATAGAAATGAGGTTATTTGAGGAGATGGTCTGCAAAGGGGGGCAGGGACCAAACATTATGGTAGAGGGCAATGGGCGGTTTGGTGGTGGGTGTGGTGCAATACACATCTCTACAGGTGTGAATGGACTGATACCCTATATCATATGCAGTGCTGTAACCAATGTTATTGCAATAAAAAAAAAATCTATTGTAGGGCCTCCCCGGTGGCGCAGCGGTTGAGCGCTGGGTTGCGAAGCTGCCCGCAGCCTCTGCGGCACCGGTTCCATCCCCGACTGCTCCCCGGCCACCTGAGGAGGGTCCCACATGGCGCGCAGACCTCTCCTGCCGCCCGCTGCTCCCCTCAGCAGTGTACTTCGGTCCTTCTGCCTGCTCTGCTCCCCGCTCTGGCTCTGGTGAATTCTCTCACCCTCCCGTGCTTCTGACTATACCCAGTGCATGTATAAACAAAACAAACAAACAAACAAATAAATAAATAAAACATGCCTCTATAAACAAAAAAACAAAAAAAAAGAGTTTAAAAAAAAAAATCTATTGTAAAGAAAAATCAAGTGGCAGAATATGGCAGAGCCTGTTTCTCTCTCTCTCTTTTTAATTGTCGTCCCCATAATTTCCATGGGTATAATAATGTATCTTAGCCAACATTATAATATTTAAAATATAAACTAGAACTGAAAGTGCCTGGGATTTGACCCACCATCAGCATGCTCTAGTTATGTGACAAGCAATTTATTTGTAACTGTAAAACTCAATTGGATACTGTGCAACACGAACAAATTAACAATATCCATTTCATGTTGATGGTGTGAAAATAAAAAAAAAAATACATGTAAAGCACTTAGTACAATATCTGACATGTAACAACAGATAATAAACATCACTTTTTAGAAGTGAACAAATCATAATTTAAACTAACCCATTATTGTCTGACTGGACAATAAAAAGAGTAAATAAGGAAATAAAATCTTACTGAAAAATAGAGAAGCAACTTTAATTCAAAGACAAAACTATGTAACAGCTCTTTATCAATGCAAGAAAAAATATTTTTCATTCAATGTCAGAGATAAATCTATTAGAAAAGCAACAGCAACCCATGTTATCTGCAGGGGAACTGTTAAAAGTCTGTCATTGTTTTCTCTTTGGCAGCCTGTTTATGCCTGGGTAATATCACATTAAAATGTGTTCATCTGTGCTGTTCTTGAAAAAACAAGCAGAGACAATTTAGCTTATGCCTATCAATACAACATATCTCCTTTTTTAATTCAACAAAATAAAATAAACAATTTGAATCTTTGTTGATGTTGATGTTTACAAATGAGTAATACAAATCACAAAATCTGTAAAACATTATTTCTCCTTCATAAAAGTATAATGGGATCGTTTAATCATTGCTTTGGCATTTTAAAACACAGGTCAGATGATTAAATGACACCTTTTAAATTAAACTGCCAAGAGATTGCTTGCAACATAATATAACATGACATTTTAACTAACTATAACCAGGAGCTATTATTTTGTAGAACAGTATAGTAACCAGAATAAATTTCATTTTAATTTTTGCATAATAACAAAATCAGTTGTCATCACTATAATAAGTACTTAATTTTATCATATACTTCCTGGAAAGTTATCTCTTTTATAAGTAGGAACAAATGCATCTTATTAAAATTTTATTTCAAATGACCACAGAGTTTTTTTTTTTTTTTTTAAGTTTTATCTATCTATGCATACAAGAACTGGGGTATAGGCCAGAGGTGTAGGAGGTGAGAGGATTCAACAGAGACTGAACGGGGAACAGAACAGGCAGACTGACTGTAATACACTGCTGAGGGGTGCAGGGGCAAGATAGCAGAGGTCTGCTGTACCAGGTGGGTAGCTCCCCAGTGGAGATAAAATCAAAGCTGTGCTGCAGTGGCTGCAGACAGCCTCACAGGTTGCATCTTAACCCCTTGTGCCACCAGGGAGGCCCCACATAGTTCTTTTTAAAACCTCAGATCTACATTGACAGGCATAGGGAATTCTTTATCTCAAAGTCCTATTGAAAGGCACATATCAATGGAAGGGTATGGACACAAGTCATCTGATATCAAGGTCACTTTAATCACTCTATCTGCTAAGATTCCTTCAAAAATGAGTTATCTGTGTCATTCAAATTTTAAATTAAAAGTGAGCAAATTATAATCTAAAGTAGCCCATTATTTATCTGACTGTACAATACAAAAATATAAGAATAAATAAGGAAATAAAACCTTACTGAAAATTAAAGAAGTGACTTTAATTCAAAGACAAAACTATATAAAACTTCATTAATGCAAGAAAAAATATTTTCATTCATTGTCAGAAATATTTATATAGCTGTATTTATCTAGAAAACTGCTTTTTTTCCCTTTTATTTAGAATCTTTTGGCCAATAAATAACATTAGGCCTACTTGGGAAATATATTTAAATTGATATTTTTTCAAAGAAGGACATCCATCCTAAATGTTAACTTCCAGCTTTTGTTTGCTTTTCTTTGTTTTTCTTCATAGGATTGTCTAAATTTCTCTGGTTCCCTCCACTTCCTTACTTCTATATCTTGGTTGAAATGAACTGTTTGAGCTTACTTAGATAGATCAAATAGATCAAATCCTTAAATGATATTAAGTATTTTTTTCTTTTAGAATTATTGTATTAAATCATAAAGGTAAAATGGCTTCTTAACTCTGCATAAACACAATTTTTAAAAGAAAAAAAAAAACCTTATGTTTTATTGCACCATGACCCAGGCTAATTGCTTTTTAAAAATTTGAAGAAAATCTTAAAAAGTATTTATCATTATCAAAGAAGGAATGAGTCTACATTCCAACAAAGATGACTAGAAAGAAATAATTAAAAAGCTAAGACACTATCTCAAACACATTATTATTATTATTATTTATAATCCCTCCACCACAATAAGGCAATATTATTAAATAATTCAATCCATTCTCAAAATGGTTCTGTATCTTCTCTGCTCTGTAGTCTTCTGTTATATCACTGTATATTCATATATGCAGACATAAATTTCCTTAACATTGTGATTTAGAAAATCTGAAGATGTTCTGTAACCTCTGCACTCTCATTCTCTCCTATTTATACAGTGGAGCCCATGGAAAATAGGAAGAAGCTCAATATCGGTTCTCCCTTCATAATCCCTACTTAGTCCACCATACGGTCCTCCCCATGTTCCTGTTGCCACCAAAGTATCCACTCTTCATTTGTCCACAGTCAGAAGACTGCTGGTTATAGTTTCTAAAATCATTGTAATTCCCACTTGCATAATTTCCTCCTCCATAGTTGCCATAACCCTGGTTCCCATATCCGAATCCCCCACCTCTTCTTACTCCTCAAGTTCCTCCATAACAAGGGCCACCCCTAATATTGCTACATGCAGATTGCCCCCACCCCTTATCCATTTTAGTGATCTCCACATCCACCATGACATCTATATTCATCAGAGCATCCTCTAAAGTTAGTTCTGGGACGTGGTGAAAATATCCACCACCACCAAGAAAATCCCCTAAACCAAAGTTGTCTCCTGTTTTACTTGTAGCCTTTGTATTTCCTACATATCATGTCTAGACAAAGTCTTTCTTATTTTTGTGTTATGACCATGGATGGTATGGGATTTCTGCAATGCAATCTTACATACAGGGCATGGTCACCAAAAGGAATAAATCCAAAGCCTCTTTTCTTTACAGGCTGCCTATCAGTAATTATCTCAATGGTATCAATTTTTCCATATTCCTGAAAATAATCTCTAAGATGATATTCTTCCATTATCTTCTTTAATTCCACCAACACATAGCTTCTTCACAGTTACATAAGCCCCAGGTTTTCCAGTTTCCTTTTGTACAACAGCACATTTTGGCTCAACCACTCTCCTATCTACTGAATGAGGTTTTGCAATCATGCATGACACCATCCACCTCCAAAATGGATGAAAAGCTACAAAACCAAATACTCCTGATCTTTTGCTTGCAGGATTTCTTATTATCACACTGTCTGACCCCGATTGCTCATAGAAGTTCCTCAAACTTTCTTCTGTGGTTTTAAAGCCCAAGCCACCAGAGATTGCCCATAGATGAACATAAACTGGACTCATCCTGGCTCTGTAGTGAGAAACTGCTGGGACTCCAAACAACACTGCTAAGACAGGGTAACTCAGGACCCAGTGCTGCTGCTAGTGCCTGACATTAAGTACTCACCTAATCACACATTCCAATGGCAATCTCAACTTGCATAAATTCTTCCCCAACATGGCATTTAAGCCTAATATAAAATCACTAATAGAGATACTGTTAGAAGTGAAAATAAGGACATTTAAACATAGATGAGTCCTATTAAATTCTTATTTCACTGAGATCAAGCATATTTTTGATGGTTTACACATGAAAATGATGGTTTAAGCTTACACTCTCATAGACTTGTAAAGGCCAAATCAGGATGCTCGCCTAGAGAGAGTATTACAGGAATGGAAAATTGCTTAACAAAGTGAGAGCTAATGTTGAAGATACCATATTGGGGCTACACAATGCTGTCCATAGCCAGACATATCAGTAAATTCACCTGATGACCTTGTTTTGTTATGACTGATTATAGATACCTGTCAAAGAGGAACAGGTCACTGTCGAGAAAAAATGGTGAAACATACACAGGGCACACAAGTGACTGCCTCAATATGGCAACCAGACTGAAGAGTTTGAATAATGCCCTCTACTAAATACATTCTAACTCATAAAATATGCATCACTCTTCTCAAAATAGTTTAAAATGGGTAATTATATTCTGTATGAAATGTCTCCTGACCATGTTCATTCTCATTCTACATATTAAATATAAATGAGCCTGTGAAGTAAATGCATTGCTACATAAAACTGATTTTCAACTTTAAGCATGAATATACACTCATATATTTGTAGAGTGTAATTATTTATCTTATCGCCACATATTGAGAAAATAAATGTGGCCATTCCTTTTTGTATCAGTAAATTCAATACAGGAAGAAAAAAATACAAGGGAGTGACCCATGTATCTACATAAGTCTTCTCTTTATCAGAAAAAAAATGGAGTGAAAAATTTCCTGCTTTAGAAATAGTTCCTTTATTAAAGAAATACTGGAATGGTTAACTGACTCTTGAAAATAATTAGGATTTCTCTTCACAAGGCAGGGAAGTTGCTGAAAATTTTGTAAATTAAGACACCTGTGTCAAATTACTTCTGTAATAAAATTTGCAATCAAATCAAGATTACAATGAACATGTGTTACTCTGTCTATAGGCATGAATTCCTTAGCACTTACCCATAAAATGTGGTGCTATTTTAAGCAAAACAGCTTCTAAATCATTTCTTAGACTAGATAACTTTTGTATGCCACCCCCCACAAAAAATAAGACCACTAAATTCACTGGATATATTTTCAAGGGAGAAGAGGCTTAGTATGTCAACCAGTTTTAATTGGCTGATATATTTGTTACTAAAAAAGTCACTATTGTTACTGTTTTTATTGTGGTTATTATATACATAGTAGATATTAGAGTTATAAATAAACTTCAAGATATCACTTCACATTTTGGCGATCCAAAGATGTATTTTCTTCAACAAAACATCAAAGGACATAAATTATTCATCCAAGATCATCTAGTTATAAACAGAGTATGGATTTTCTGACTCCTTACCCATTTTGGAGATATTATTTTAGATCAGTTCTTTGTCCTAAAAGGTTCACTAACTTACTGAATAATTTCAGGATCAGAACTTTCCCCTGAAATGGATTCACCTTCCTGGTTGGAAGTTTCCATTTGCATAAGTGGTTTACCAAGAAAGGTAGGCCGTGGGGACATATTTCTGGACAAATATGTGCAAATGTGTCCATACCTGGAAGAGGTATGATCTGTTTTACCCTTGTGCTTCTTGGAGGTTTTCTTTTGTGGATCTGTACTAGCACAGCTAAGGGGTCTCAAGCCTGAGAGTTTGAAGAGGAAGACTTGGAACCATGAGAGCTTTGCAATCTGATCAGAGATAAGAACGGCAACACACTTCCCACTGCACTCTCCTCCCACCCTGTTCTCTACTTTCCTTTCTTGTTGCCCTCTCCTTATGAATGTCTCGAAACCATCTGGTATTTATCTTTCTCTTTCTGGCTTATTTCCTTTAGAAAAATTCCTTCTAGGTCCTTCCATGTTGTCACAAATGGCATGAGTTTATGTTTTTTTGATCATTGAATAGTATTCCATGGGTGGAGGACTGTGGCACTTCAGTGTTGGGGAAACCTATGGTGATGCTTCTGAGGGGAGAAATCCTATAGAGTGAAAAAATATACATGGGTGTCTAAAAAAAAATTGAAAAAACAAACAACAATGGAAAAGCCCAAACTAATGGTCTTGATGCAAATTCTAGTCATCAGAAGCATAGGTTAAACTGCTTTTCACAGACTCATGATAGAGGCAAGAATAGATACACTCAGAGTGTGCCCTGACTTATGAACTCAAGTGTGGGGCCACAAGCTGTTAATCTTCTGGCATTATATTTTGTCCTGCTGTTTAACTTGAGGCCATGAAGAAGATAATGTAATAAAGGTGGATTATTTGCTCATAATTCAAGCATATTCCTCGCATCATCGTTATAATTACCCACATCATCAATTTATAGAATCTTTCAGGCTCTTGGTAGCATTGAGTTGACAAAGAGTAGTGTAGAACATGGTTGTTCTGCTTCTTATAACAATACCTTTTCCACTCCAGCATATCTTTATTTTTTCATTTTAAAACATCACTGCCAAAAATAATACTGAAATAAAAAGACATCTGAACATGTGGTATGTGAAATATACATAGCAAATTGTAAGTACAGCTAATAATTTTTACTTTCATAGCCATAGTTAGTTTCATGTGAAATTAAGCCTTTGGTTAGAGATGTGTGGTTGTGTGGTTTGTGTAGTTAGGAAAGGAGACTGGAGGAGATAGGCATAAAGCATAGGAGTGCAGTACCAGTGCATCTACCACAGCACTTACAATATTGTTAAGAACTCTGGAATTCTCTATGCATGAATGAATAAAGAAAGAAAGGAAAAAACATTGAAAGACTAACTTCAGTTTAAATAATTATTCCTTCTTCATCTGTCATAATTTAAAATCAAAATCTCAAATCTACATTCCATAGAGTCTATAATTTTTCTTGTAAATGCCCTTCATAGAATTGTTTCTGGTGGTCAATAAGTACTGAATGATAGCAATAAGAAGAGGACTAATAGCAGTGCTTGACACTATACTAAACATTTGGGCTATATTATTTCCTTTGTTGCCTCTAATAGCCCTGTAAAGTTGGTATTATATATTGCATCTGTACAAGTGAAGCATGAGATAGGTTAAATAATTTTCCATGTTCAAGTACATTATATATTCAAGATTTAAAACAGGTCTTGGTCAGAGCCCTTCCTCTAACACATGAATATGTGCAGAACAAAATGAAGGCAACTATCCTCTGTTTTTATAATGGGACAACTTGGAAAGGGTTAAGAAAAGGAAGTTTAATTTAGTAACCGGCCCACTTTATAAGGTCTTTGTTATATCAAACTCCCAAAATATCATTGTGGCTTCAGAAACTAAAAGTAAAATCTGAGAAAGTGAATCAGCAGTTAAAGGGTACTAGAAACTGAATGGAAGAAAGTTTATGAGAAACATAGGCATTATGGCATCAATTTTCTCCATCTGATTAATAGTCACCGATGGAAGGCAATAAACCTGAGACATTCATTTTTTAATAATTGTGCTAAAATTCTTATGTTGAAATGAAACACTATGCTGAACATAAGCTCATCTACGTTTAACAAAGATTCTTGGCATTCTGCAGCAACTGAAAGCCAACACGTTGCTAGATTACATTGTACTGCAGATGTACAAATGAGGTAGTTAAGAGAGAGTTCCTGAAGAGAATGCTCGATAAGTTGGCTTTAACCAGGGAATTTTCTTTTCTTTCTATTTAAAAGAAAATTTCTCTCCCCTTTCCCTCCTCCTGGCTCCCTTAATTTCGTCCTCAATGTCTTCATTTGTTAAATAACAACTGCAAACTATATTTTGGGCAATTTATACATTGCAAAACCAATATTTTTCAGAGATGGTATAATTTACAAGCAATTGATATTGCAGTTTGTATAATTAGTCACCATAATTAGTTGACTAAATGACTATGAAATAGAATTTCTGTTAATCACATTTTGGACATGAGAAAGTAAGTTTGAAATGTTTAAGGAGCTCATATATAATAAAGCGTAAGGGAGTAAAGTGTGTGTGTGTATATACATGTATTTCAATACATACATACAACTACATACATATGTATACATAACATTCAATAACATGCTGTAAATTTTATATTATCAGTTGATTTCTGGGTTAATTCAACCATATCCCAGAAATAATTCTTCCATTTTTTTAATATTGATCCATATGTAGGTGTCCAGTCTATGAGAAAACTAGTTGGGTGGGTTGTAATAGCATGCCAAGTTAATTTTTTTCCTGGAAGACAGTTTGGGGAATTTTAAAAAGTGGACAATTTTTCTCTGTCTTCCTTATTAGAATCTACTAAATAATAAAACTTCTCAGTGCTAAAATAATCTCCAAAGAAGAATAAAGTCTTGATAATTTATATACTAATGTTGCACTCCTTAATTTAAAGAATATAGTCCAAAGATCATTGCAAGGACAATTTGGAGAGGTTCCTTAAAGAGGAAAAAACTGAAAACATTGTAAAATCCAGAGGAAGAGATGGAAAAATAATGAAGATGCATCTAGAACTTTAGCTCACTCAAATTCTCTCTTACCAAAGTTATAAACACTTGGGCTGTCACCTACATACAGAACTTCTAGATTCCACTGCCACATCTTCAACCCATAATAAAAGTGAAATATCCCCTGACAAACATGTCTCTAATTGGCAATAAAGCCCATAGAACTCCTTGGCATTCTCAACATATATCTTTACATTTCAGCTTCCTCAAAATATCTTACATGATATTTGAGGCATAGAATTACTGTGCCATTTGCAAAATGTCTGGTTATGCAATTTGTTTTTATTTAAACCAATGCTAACGTGTCCTAAGATACCACATATGGCCACCTTCTTAAAGCATTTGAATGTGAAATTATCATCCACAATAAAATCATAAGACAGGAATAAAGACAGATTACCTGGGGTTAAGAGGATGACTGACATGGTGATGAGTGAGCATACAACTAAAATCACCAGCAGGGCAATAGCAATTCCCTTCCAGTTTCTCTGAGGAGGGCTGTTACTTCCCAGTTCCTACCGAGATAGAAAAAAAAGTTTCATAATTATACGTGCTCCAAGAGAAATATATTCATGAAGAGATGATTCAGTGCATGGCACAATCACAGTTTGAAAGCTGATTAGAATCCATTTCCTCTTTGGTATCTCATTTAATTATTCAAAGGTGCATATATTATAAATGACTACCTTTGGGGGGGCAATCTTATTTCCTTAAGACAAACCAGCAGTGTTATGCGTGCTGTACAAAATGTTCATAGTGTTAAAATACATTAACTATAAACACTAAACAATAGTCAAAAAACTCTGAAAAACAAGTATGGAAATACAGTGTGTTCATTTACATTTTTTCTTGCTACAATGGAACCTACAAAAATGTAAATACTAATATTCTTGAAGTACTAGAGTATTTTTCTAACTGGATAAGAGGAAAAAAATGATTAGAAATGGGAAAATCATTCAAAATACCCCTCACTGAGGAGCATTGCACCTATGTCAACACAATAGGTCCTTTTTAAACAGTTCCCCATTCATGAAAATCAACAGAATGCAGTAACTAAATTAAATGAATGTTTTTATATCAATGGCTTATGATGTCCTGTCCCTGGGTAGCCTAAATGATATTGGCAAAAAGGTAAGAATGATGGAAAAGGATAAACTTGAGCATCTCTCACACCATAGAGTACAGCTTTAAATGAAAAGGCTCCTTGAGAAATATGATTCAGATGATCTGTGTTCTCTGTTGACTAAATGTGTGTGAGCATAAGTCAGCAATGCAAAGGACAGACCACATTGGTTTGAAGTAAATGTCAGATTTTCTTTGCAATACAGTTTATAAAATACTGAGCCTCTCATTTCTTTTTCCTACAGCCTCCACCAACCTCTATTCTACCTTTCTCAATAAAGTAATTTTTATTCAAAAATAGCTAAGTGATTTGGGAACAAATGTAATAAGTCTTAAAGGCACACAGTTTACAGTGTGCACACAAATCACCCAGAAATTCACAGGGCTATCTTGCTTTAAGCAAAGATATATTATGACCCAGCAGCATCACTGCTAGATACTTACCCAAAGAAAATGAAAATGCTGATACAAAAATATTTATGCACTCCTATGTTCATAGCAGCTTTATTTATAAGAGCTACAGCATGGAGTCATGGTAAATACCCACCAACATACCACTGGTGAAAGAAATTGTGGAAGATATACAAAAAAATATAAAACTATTCAGGTATAAAAAAAGATGAAACAGTGCCTTTTGGGTCAAAATGGATGGATCCTGAAGTGATCATGCTAAGTGAAATAAGTCAGAAAGTGAAAGATGGTCACCATGCAGTTTCACTTATTTGTGGAATATAAATTAAAAGAAAATAAACTGACAGAGCACCAATGAAAATGAGTCTTATACTCTGTGCAAAAACATACTGACTAGTAAGGGCAATAAGGGAGGAGAGAAGAAGAGTTTGGGGAAAGAAGTGAACAGGAGACAGGCACTGGGATTTTGGTGGAGGATGTGCACATCTGGAAGTGAGACATTGCATTCCCCACATTATGTAGTTATGTAAATGACTGATAAATTAATAAAACTTGAGAAAAATAAATTGATAAGAAATGGAGGAAAAAGAAAAGTAGAAAAAAATATTTTAAAAGTTATAAACAGGTCCCTGTGACTCAGAAAAAAGCATTGAGGCAAATTTTCATATAGTGAGGTTGACATTCAACTATGCCATAAACACTTCATATTTAAGGAAATAGGTCCTTTGCAAGGGCAAGCAGAAGCCATGTATAGGAGGTATTTCTCTCTTCCCCAGATCAATCACTTTACATTTGTCTTTCACTAATGTACCAAATTTAACGGGAGTAAATTCCTTTCTAAATGACTTGTTTCACAACACTGTTTTTGGGCTGACTAATGCACACATCCAACAACTCTATTCCTCTTATATTTGGTTAAAATTTCCCTTCACATTTTCCACATAAACCAAGACACTAAGCCCCAAACATTATAATGTTATTACATTAGATTAACAACATCAAGACAAGCAATAGCTGTTTTAAGATCATAAATCTTGTTCTAGAATGCAAGGTTACTGTGGATTTCTAGGTGTGTTCCCTTGTCACAATCTGTATAGCTGATGATCAGTTATCTCTACATTAATGCCCTACTCCAGAACTATTCTAAATGCAGAATGATAGGCTAGAGAGCTCAATTATATTAATCAAAGCCTACAATGATCACAAAGTTGTAAAATACTCATCACAAAAACTAAGAGAATGAAAGAAGGGGCAGCAATAAATAGGAAGTGGGTGTCTGGGTCAAGATAATAAATACTTTCATATTCATTAAATGGAAGGGAGATGAGTCAGATATCATTGGTTCACAGCGTAAGCAAAGTTAAACAAATGGGATTTAGCAAGTATAACTGAAGTCTCAGTCCAGTAAAAAATCAAGAGTAATTTATAATTTTAAATAAACTGATTTTGATCTTTACTCATCACTCAAATTCAATGCATATTATAGAGAAATGATTTCAGAATGTGCTTTTCAGTATTTGAATATTATGTAATTATGTAACATCAACTAGACACTGTCTTACACACTAATAATAACTTAGATCTCTTGCTATGTGTTTGTTGTATACTGAGTGATTTACATACATAATATATTTTAATCATAAAATCAGGTGATATTACTAATATTTTCACAAATTCGCAGGTGAGAAAAATGGAATAGAGATTAATAAATCAACTTATTGATAATTAATTGGAGATTTCATGTCCCAGACTATAAAGTATGTCTTTAGAAACCACACTTTTAACCAACATAATATTCTTTTCTAAAACCAAATATGTCTCAGGTAAATGTATGAATCAGTCAATCAATGAATGAATCAAGGAATGAACTGGACCCCACATGGTTAGACTTAAAACTGTTATCTCAAAAAAACATAGTTATATAAAAACTATTCTGATTTTTATACTGCTTTCAAATAAATTTATAATTTCCCAGTTATGGACGACGGGAAAAAATACACAATTTTAATAATGGTAAAACCTGGTTGTGTTGCAAATATTTTGCTTTTCGTAAAGCATGCATGTAAGAAGTGTGGTTCCTCTAAAAGGACTCACCAATGCCTAAGACAACTTCCAGTCCTTGTTTAATATCTGTGGACTCAATGAACTCTTACTATAACTCTCCTCTTTCCATTCACCTTACATTCTGTTACTGCAATAACACTTTAAAGTGTGATATTACATATTACTTTATTTCACACAGTCCTTTAATGTACCTACTGTTATCTAAATAATTGATTGCAAATGTGAGTCTAGGATAACAATTGTTTTATATCCAAGTTCCAGCTTCTTGAACCAGTTTGTTCTCCTTGTGAGAAAGAACGCTGCACCCCATACTGCTGACCAGTCTCTCATGTGTGCCTCAGATACTTCATCCTTCACGTCACCATTCCATTCCTAATTCTTTTCCATTCAACACTTCAAATGCATCCAATTATAGACACTGTCAATCATTTGACATCCTGCTCAACAGTCTGTTCTCTTGGTAATTTTCCCTAATTATGCAAACCAGATGCGATTTTCCTTCCTCTGAACAACTTGACTAAAATACATTGGACCAATGTGATTAAATCCAACTCTGCTACCTAATAACTATTTGATTGAAACATGTTTTCTTGTCATTTTGCTGAGCCTCATTTTTTTAATATAAACTAAATTAATAAAGATAACTATTATTAAATGTTGCAGATATTAAAACAAGATATTTAAACAAAATTCCTACTTCAATGTACTGTAAGAAAGTTCACAGTAAGTGAATTGATTAGAATATTCTTCCTCATTATTCTGCCACAGGTCATTCTTTCACATTTATTCAAGTCTTATCTCAAATTCTTCTCTGGGAAGCCTCATTTGACCACCCACTCTAAATAGAATTTCTTATTTAATTATTTTCCCTCATCCAGTCTTATTTTCCATATAGCAATGGGGGTGCATTATATCTCATGTTAAAATTAATCATATATCAAACAATGAAATATATAAAGTGTTCATTTCATCTGTCTCTGCTCTCCAGAATGGAAGTCTCATGTCAGAAACTGACTTCATCTGTTAGTCTCTGCTATATATTCCTAGCATTTGGAACAGTTTTTGGGTACAATCTAGGTGTGTGACAGACAATTTAAAGAATGAATAAATCAGTGAATGGATGAATAACAGCTATGATGGCAATAATGATGGTGATGATGTTATTGATGGTAACGTTTATAGCCATGTACAAAGAGACATCATATCCCTCCTTAAAGTAAGAATTACATCTTAATCAAATTTAAAAGTTAACAATCTCTGGTTCTCTTAATATTTAGAAAATAACTGTCCAATTAATAAAGTGATGTAAATGGAGATCTGATAGGTCATAATATATAAACAGAGTCATCAATTAAATATTCATTAATAGCAAACTTTCTAAATGTAGCTACTTGTTAAAGATTAATTTGACTACAATTATTTTTAGCTTCATTTATATAGGGCTTAGATTTCAAAGCATTCTCTGCTTTTCAAGTTACTTCTTCAATAATCTCCAGCACAATAATTTCTATCGCTGTGGAAGAGGTCTTAATTGTCTTTGCTTTTCAATGGCATCCTACCAGTTGGCACCTGAAAGCAATCCACTGCACCCGACAGGCCCACAGAGCAGCAGCCTGAAAAATGGAAGATGTAAGGAGCTTGCAACTTGATCATTTGGATTCTCTGGAGGTACAACAGAATCAAAGATGAGATATGATATTCCCAGGAGCATTATGGAGGTACAAGTCCTAATATTTAATATACCACACCTAGAGCTGATTTTGTAAATCAGACCTCCAGTGGAAGAGTGCATCAGTCAAAAATACTTGCGCCCAATTCTAGATGATTCACTGTTGCAATTGTCTAGAGACATGTTGAATCTGAATATGGAAATTAGTATTTGTGTTGTATTTATTTGCAGTAAATTGCTCTTCTCCCATCAGAGAACAGTTAAGTTTATAAGAGAAATGATGTCCACAATGCACAAATGTATTTTTTCAATCAAACCTAAAACAAATGTATTTTTTCAATCATTCAAGCACAAAAGGGAAAAAACACTGGAAATAATAAGCAGAAAATATTCTAGGATTATATATCATTTCACTTGGCAAAATAAAGAGGGAAAAGCCTAACAAATAGATGAAATTTTCTCTAAAAGGGAAATGAAGGATACTAAATTTTGTGTTTATAATATTATGTTCATCTGGCACAGACATCACAAATAATACAATTCCTCCACATTAAAAGAGTTTCTAAAAGTGGTAACATTTGAAGGAAGATACAGGGGTAAAAATCATTGAGATGTTGAAAGCATATCTGTAGATTGAGTGTGGGTGTCTTATTAAAAAAAAAAAATTGGGCCTCCCTGGTGGCACAAGTGGTTGAGCACCACACTGTGAAGTTGTCCGCAGCCTCGGCAGCACGGATTTATCCCAGCTGGCTGGCGAGAATCCCACATGGCCCAGCAGACTCCTCCTGTCTCACCTCCTGCTCCCCTCAGCAGTGTATTTCATCAGTTCTCCTGTTCTGTTCCCTACTCTGTCTCCGGTGAATCCTCTCACACTCCCACGTATCTGGCCTGTACCCGGGTTCTTGTATAAAAATAAATAAATCTTTAAAAGAAAAAAAATCTTCAATCACAAGTCTATATTCTAATAACCATAAGGAAGTTTCTTTAAAACATAATTATTCCTACCATAAAAGGTAAATTTAGATGTTCAGGTTTAGGGCCTCCCTGGTGGTGCAAGGGGTTAAGCACCACACTGTGAAGCAATCCGCAGCCTCTGCAGCATGAGTTTGATCCCCGGCCAGCCAGAGAGCAACCCACATGGCACAGCAGACCTCTCCTGACTTGCCCACTGCCTCCCCCCTCAGCAGTGTACTTCAGTCAATCTGCCTGTTCTGTTCCCCACCCTGTCTCTGATGAATCCTCTCACCCCTTGCATTTCTGGCCTGTACCCCAGCTCTTGTATGCATAAATAAATAAATCTTTAAAAAAATTTTTTTTTTAGATTTGCCAGGTTAAAGTACTGCATTTAATACATTGCTTAATAGTTTCTGTACATTGTACAATGAAATTTACTTTGGACATTCAATCATTATTTCTTAAAAATTGAGATTCAAATGTGGAGGGATAACATAATTGTGCAAAATTTGGAACGCAGAAAGGAATCAAGATGAGTTTGGCATTTTTAAATTAAGTGTAAAGTATGTACAAAAATTCACACATAAGTGGAAAGTTCAGAAAAATGTGTTTTTTTTTTCTTTCTAGCAAAATAATAGTTGATAAAATTTACAACCTGAAATAAACCAACAAATATAAGAGTTTGAGATAATTTTTAAGGAGCTCACCAAATGTATAAGGTTACAGATTTTGCCTCAAAAAGCCCATAATCCCCATATCATGTAAAATAATTTTAGAGTAAATTAAAAGAAGAACCCCATTTTTTATTAGTTCACATTGTCCCAATAGTACATCTGAAAAAAGACAGCACATAAAAATACATTAAAATTTCAATTAATAATGATGAACATGTAAATATACTAAATAAAATTGAAGCAAACTAAATGTATTTTAATATAAATAATAATTAGATATTATAAATAATGTCTACTACTAGGAGATACAGTCATGGGTCATTACAACAAATTACATACAAATCAAATAAGAAAAATAATTATAGACATTGTTTCTCCTATATAATTTGCATTTAATACTTAAAACCTTCAGCTTTTTAAAAATTGCTTATTTTACTCAAAGCCATTCACATTTTCCTTAGTTATCATGCTTCTGTAATTGGAGGACAATGAGCTTTTTAAGGTACAAATATTTATGTTATCACAGGTTACACATTTTTTAAAGTTACTTGTGTTATAGATTCGTGCTGTCATTGTTCATAGGCAGTGCTGAATCAGTGCTGCTCAAAGAAAGAACTAAAAAAAGCAGTTTTAATGTCACCTGGGAACTTGTTAGAAATGCAAAGCAAGAATCTTATTGCTGTTTATTTTACTTTTTAAAATTCTGATTTGGTTTTATTTATTCACCATTAATTTGTTTATAAAAGAACTGACAATTATCTCTTTTGTAATTTGACATTCATCACTCCCCAATAATTATAATGGTGGGTGTCATACTCTAGATGGAACATCACTAAATTAAACAAAGATGACAGCTATCATCAATATATAATGTAGAAGTAATTTCACATTTTTAGTTATGTGATTTAGAGATCTGGCTGAGTATCTGTAATTCTGAACATGTTTGGGGTTCAAAACCACAACCAAAACCATAAAAATGCAATTAAAAAATCAAACAAGCATCTGATATCAGCAAGATGGCAGACTAGAGAGCTCCAGGCACTCATTCCCCCCACAGATACATCAAGTAAACAACTAAAGAATGGGGGGGCTGCAATTGTATGGGGAATACAACAATAAAATTTATTATTAAAAAAAAATAAAAAAAAAATAAATTGTACACTTTAAAATGTACAATTTTTAAAAATGAAAAAAAAATAAATAAATAAATCTTTCTAAAGTCTCAAAAAAAAAAAAAAAAAATAAAATAGCTTTGTGGGGGATCGGCAAAGTAATCAAGACTCTGCAACAACCAAGCAAATGCCAGGAATGTCTGACAATAGATACAGAGATGGTGGCTCAACTTTCCAGAGAGCCACAGGACACTGTACACACGCGGGGATTACCTTGCAGGGCTGCTGAGAATGGCATTTATAATTTTTTTTTTTTCCTACCACTTAAACCTGTGAGAGTAGATATTGAAATTGGGCCTGATGGCAGAGTTACTGGTGAAGCAGACGTCGAGTCTGCAACTCATTAAGATGCTGTGGCATCTAGGTCAAAGACAAAGCAAATATGCAACACAGATGTATAAAAATAACTCAGATGAAATTGGAGGCATGGTTTGGATCTCAAGTTGAAGGTTTGAATGCAGAAGCAGTTGCAGTGGAACATAAAAATATTAGTGGGCCTGTCGATGTGCAGAATATGTGGGTAAAAAAAAAAGCAACATAGTAAAACACCTAAGGCCTGGAGAAGAAGCAGGGATAAAACTCTTAGGAAATTGAGACATTTAATATCAGCCATATAAGCAGGGGAATCAGGGTAATTGCAGAAGCAAGGTCCAAGGAAGACAAACGGTGCAAAAAGGCATGCTAACACTAGGTTTTCATGCTGGACTGATTAGTAAACATCTCCCTCCACCTACAAAGACTAGGAGAGGTAGCTATGCTTACAAATGCCCATTTTTCAACAAAAGTTCTCAAATCATGCAAAAGTACAGGGAAACATCATTCAAAGGAACAGAAAAATCCAGAAATCTATTACTAAATAACAAAGTTTGCATAGTTACTGAGAAAGACTTTAAAACAACCACCTGAAATACATTCTCAGAGTTAAAAGCTAAATAACTTGGGCAAAAACCCAAAAGGAGAAGAGGATAACAAAGTGTCACAGAGTTTATGTGGTGAAATAATAAAACTCCCCAAATTTGAGATAATATATGAATGTGAAAATATCAGAAGCCCAATGAACTGTATTTAGAATAAATCCAAAAAGATCCACAATGAGACACATTATAACCATACGATCAAAAGCCAAAGACAAATAGAATCTTGAGAGATGATAGAGATGACTTTTAGATGTTGCTGAACATAATTTGAAATACTGTTTGAAATAAAAAAAAAAAAAAAAAATCTCTGGATCCTTCCCAGATCTCCTCAGTGTTCAGGGTCAGAGCAGGCCCAACAATTTATTTGAACAGCTCTTTAGATAATTCAGGCATATGCTACAATTTGGCAAACATTCTCCTTGGTCAGTGCTACTCTAAGAGTGCTCAATGTCACCCTTGAGTTCATATGAAAGCAAAATTATTCAGCTCCACTGCAAACATAATGCATATCAGGGAAAAAGCTGAGAAACCTTTGTTTTATTAAGCTCTCCAGATGATTCCCATGCACACTAAAGTTTGAGACCCTTAACCCTAAAGATTTCTGTCTTGGGGTGATATAGTTTTGGAATTACTAAATCTCTGGACCCTTCCCAGATTTTTTCGAGGCTCAGAGTCAGGGCAGGCCAAACCTGCCTGACCCGTTTCAGCCTCATAAGGATTTGATGGAGGAATTATGGCTTAATGGCTTTGGAGTGAATAATCTGGATTTTAATATTTAATTATCTACTCAAGAGCTTTGTTACATATACAATTTGCCTAATCTGTTATAATTATAAACCCAACTGGTAGTGCCTGACACATTATGGTCATTTTCATTATTTTCCATCATATTAATATTTGTATTTGCCAAATCAAGTTAATGATTTCACAGTCACTTTGGCAGCCTAAACACCTAACACAGCAAATATGAAGTGTTCATAAACTATTTGGTCAGATGCATTATCCTCAGTTTTACGTACTAAGAGTTAAGAGGTTTTTAAACTTAAGGAATGCATTTCACCCATATGAGGAGTAGGAGGTGAAGGATTTACTTGTATCTGAAATCTAAAGAGAAAAAATATCTTAGGAGTTTCATTCACTCATCTCAGACTTCAAGTTTGTATTTTAAAGAACAATGAAATAATCTCAGTTGTTTATAACCTGGATCAATAACCCTAAACAACTGGAGTTGATTAGCCAGCATGAATTGCTAATAAGTCAGTATCTTCATGTTTTGATTCAGATGAACAAGTTGCAAACATAATCTGCTAAGACTAGTTCCTAAAGTTTTAGTATTTTAATAGAAGAACTTCTTGGCTAGGGAAGATTCCAGTCATTTCCATTATAACCACATGGCCCAAAACAGTGTTTTATACATGGTGCCTCCACTCATATTTATATAGTTAGTTATAAAATTTATTTATTTATGCATATAAGAACAGGGGTGTAGACCAGAGGTGTTGGGGTGAGAGGATTCACCAGAAATAGTGGGGAGCAGAACAGGCAGATCCACTGAAATACACTGCTGAGGGGGGCAGCAGGCGAGACAGGAGAGGTCTGCTGGCCCATATGGGTTGCTTCCTAGGCGGCCAAGGATCTAATTTATGCTGCAGTGGCTGGTGACAGCTTGATAACTCTGTGTCTTTAACCCCTGAGCCACCAGGGAGGCCATCCACTCATATTTATTGAATATATTCATATGACAAACTAAGAAGCAACTTGTCGGCTTTGTATAATATTTTATCTTTAACTTGCAATTACTTTAAGGATTATAATTCCTAATTTTCAATACTCAGTACAATAGCTATAAAACTAATTTTATATCAAAGTGGGGTATAAAACTAACTTGACTAAATATTATCTTATTTAATACAGAATATTTATTGTAGAGATATAGAAAATAGTAAACTGGTATGGTGTGACCACATTAATAATTGTTTGTGTGATTTAAAGGTTTCATTTTTAGGCATCAAACAGAAATAACACTGCATGTCCAAATAATGCCATTGGGCACTGCCTGATGCAGTCCTCATGGCACAAAACTTGTCTTCACTTTCCACTTTCTAGATAAAACACAGTCTCACTTTGCTTACAAACAAAACGGAGGTGATAATAACAACTCACATATGATACTTGTGAGTCTTCCAAGAATAATACAAGTGAAAATTGTTCATATACTATTTACTCTGCATCAATTAATTCATGTTTATAATCATGTCTTTCAAAGTTGAAAAAAGTATGGAATTGCACCTGATTATTTACTTTCATTGGATCAGAAAAAGTAAATCTTTTGAAACAGTTTTAAGACTTTTATAAATTATTAAATAACATATTTATTTTCAACCTAAGTATGATCTCAGCCTGTTGCTAAGGTAGATGTCAATTTATATTGAATAAAGAAGAGAAGAAAGAAAGGAAAGAGGGAGGGAGGGACAAGGAAGGACTCCTGATTGGGAAGAGCAATAATTCATTTAAACATTACAAGGAAAGGGCCCCTCCTGGTGGCACAGCGGTTGAGTGCTGGGCTGTGAAGCTGCCCGCAGCCTCTGCAGCGCCGGTTTGATCCCTGGTGGCCAGCGAGGGTCCCACATGGCGCGCAGACCTCTCCTGCCACCTGCTGCTCCCCTCAGCAGTGTACTTCCTCAGTCTGCCTGTTCTGCTCCCTGCTCTGGCTCTGGTGAATTGTCTCACCCTCTCGCGCTTCTGACTGTACCCAGTGCTTGTATAAATAAATCTTAAAAAAAACAAACAAAAAAACTATAAATTAAAAAAAAATTACAAGGAAAAACAGAACTCATAGTTATAAAAATCCAACAGTGTATATTAAGATAGCAAATGTGATAGGAATCCAGAAAAAAAGAGATCCCTGGGGGATAATAAATGCCAGATAAGAAAAAAAAAAAAGAGTTTGACCCTTTTCAAGTTGATCTGGAAGAGCTTGAAAGACAGATGAGGTAACCCCAGACTGAGAGAAACCCATTCCTTCTTCTGTCTTCAAGTTGAACAAGGTACATTCAATATGCTTCATTTTTTAATAGCTAGTGAAAAACCTGCAATTGCCTACAAGTCAAACAACATTCCAAACAAAGGTTAAGAAAATAGGAAAGCTATCAGCAAAGGCTGACTGCTCAAAAAGAACAAGTGAGGCTATAGCTTCAAGCTAAGTTCAGAATGAACATTATTAATTTGCTCTTCATAACACAATTGACCTTTAGATGCTGTTGAGCATCTGGGGAAACTTTTGGCAATTTACCAGATCTCCTTATTTTAACTAACTGCAGCACCACCATCACTTCGCAAGCCAAAAACCTTCCTGGTAAGTCAGCACTGCGCTGGATCTATCTGAGGCTCATCCTGAGGTGGTTGCGAAGAATTCACCTCTTTCAGTAGGAAAGCATTTGGGATTTTCAGGCAGCAAAGCCATTATCAAAATAAAAAGAGGCATATTCGGGACAGCTCAAAACTTATTTTTTCCACATATCATGTATCTTTTATTTATTAACTGAAAAATAAAAAGCTTTAAGCTGAATATTAAGCATTCATTTCCTTATAATTTTCAGCTCTTGTGTTTAAACAGTATGAATAAAGTACAGTCATTTAAGTTTAAAGATAGCATTTGTGTAGGAGAAAATACTTCTTAATCCTGCTTCACACACAGGAATTTAATATTATGAAGAAGCACTATAGGTAAGACATCAATTTTACTTTTTTTTTCAAAATATAAAAGTAGAAATTAATAAAATGGGACAGACAGGAGCTAAATGTGCTTTTATTTTTTTTTACCACTTTTGCTACTAAAATATTAATAAATACCATGTAGAGATTTTAAAAAGAAAGAAATAGCAAATTATATTTCCACTGTGGTTATCAACATCCCTATGTTCTTTTTTATTAAAAATGTTAAAATACGTGTGTATTTAAATTTCTCTTCTACCTATGACAGTTATAATCAGTTTCAACACATAAATATTATACATACACAATATGCAATGGAAACAAAAATAAATAAATAACAGGTTTTGATCTTTTAGTTATAGCTGCAATAAGGTATCCTGGCTATTTTTCAGAAAGCCTATGAACCAGGAATAATTAAATAAATCCAAGGTAAGTTACACTTGATCTGCATAAGTATGCATCATGCATCATTTGTGCTCTGCTTAAAGGATTTCTCTGCCTGAAATTTTTGTATGGATGAGTAAGGCAATTACTCGCCTCAAAGCCAGTCAATGTTTCTATTCATCTGCTGAAGAGAGTCTTCTTTTTCCCTAATCTTTGTGAATACAGTAGCCAGTATTTGAAGCAGTCCTCAGAATGTCCTCTCAGTACTGCTAGTTAAAAATAGACCATCCCCCCCTTACTCTTTCACAAGAAGTTTGCTTTAAAGGTTTATTTTGCCTGAATTATTAGACTTTGGTTAGGTTTTTAAAAATCTTAATTTGAACTTTTATAATTCTGCATTTCTAATCTATTTATTCTCACAGAGAAATTAAAATTCTATCAACTTTATATCTGTGTGGAGGAGATGAGGAATGGCAATCCACCTGCCAGGAAGAGACAACCAACTTCATGTGTCTGCTTCCTGGACAATCATCACTGCTTTGGCCACATAATAAATAAACACTGATTCATGTTGTGGTGATACTTTTTAGTACAATAAAACATTCTAAGAATTTGGGGATTTTTAAAGTTGTCTCAAATCAATCATAAAATATATTGATGTAAATATTCCATATTCATAATCACAAATGATAGGTTTATCAATATACACCTAGTCACTGTTCATTCTGTTAAGCCTTTCAAAAGAAAAGTTTAAGAACACTTCTTCAGGCGCACAGACCTCTCCTGCCACCCACTGCTCCCCTCAGCAGTGTACTTCTTCTGTCTGCCTGTTCTGCTCTCCACTTTGGCTCTGGTGAATTCTCTCACCCTCCAGTGCTTCTGACTGTACCCAGTGCTTGTATAAATAAATAAATAAATAAATCTTAAAAAAAAAAAAAAAAAAGGAATACTTCTTCAAAGAAGGAATGTTTTAAATATCATTTTGGAAGTCCCTTCCCAAAAAAAGCAAAAAATAAAGTAGAAGGACAGGACGAGAGATAGTGAACAATGCAATAATAATCCTGCCAGAAAGAAATTTATAAAACCTAATCTGAAAATAAAATCTACTTGATAGCACATGAATTCCATGGAGGTGAATATAACTTCTTACGTTCATTGCAACCAGTTTCAAAAAAGCCTTATGCATACTTAGATCTCAATGTGTATTTGGTAAATCAATCAATCTCTAAAATCTGCTAGTCCCAGCCCTGTGATGATGGTTAAGGTAAACAAAGTAACAATTTAATGTGCATACACTGAAAAATAATAACCATAATAGGTTAATTAACACCTCCATCACTTAGATAATTATCATTTCTTTTTTGGTGATGAGAATATCTGAGATTTCCTCTGTCAGCAACAATCAAGTATATAACAGTATTATTCATCTTTTAGCTGAAAATTTGCAGCTTTTGTCCATCACCTTCCATTTCCCCAAACCCTAGTCCCAAAACCACCAACCACTCTGTTTCATTAAGTTTATTCTTTTGAGATACCACATATAAATTATATCGTACAGTGTATGTGTTTTTATGTCTGACTGATTCCATTTAATGTAATGCCCTCGAGTCCACCCATGACACAAAGAACAGGATTTACTTCTTTCTCATGGCTAAAAGATATATGTATATATGCATGTGTATATGTATACATATGAGTATATGCATGTGTATGACTATATAGTGTATATCTTGGTTTTGAATAACATTGCGATGAATACTGAAAATGGGAATGTAGATAGCTCTTTGAATACTGATTTCATTTTCTTTGATTAAATATACAGAAGTGGAATTATTGCATCATTCGGGAATTGTAATATTTTAGGGTACCTCTAGAGTGTTTTCAATAGTGTCTGTGCTAATCTACATGCCCACCAACAGTACCATGGCTTCTCTTATCACCACATCCTCATATACAACTGTTATCTCTCATCTTTTTGATAACAGCCATTCTAACAGGTATAAAGTGGTTCTCATTAAGGTTTTGATTTGCCTTTCCTGAAAGTTAGTGATGCTCACTATGTTTTCATGAAGTTCTTGGCCATCTGTAGGTCTTTTTGGAATGATGTATATTTAGTTCCTCAGTCCAATTTTTAATTATATATTTTGGATATTAAAGGCTTATCAGATATATGATTTGCAAATGCTTTCTTCCAAGAACAGGTATGTTTCTTCTGTTATGGTTATCTATATTAGAAAATTATTGTTCACATCTTTACTTTGATTAAGCAGTCAGAATAAAACAAGGAATATCAAAGAATTCTTTCCTTCAGCAAGAGCAGAAGTTTACCTATGCCCATGTTGATTCAGATTTCAGTGATCAAATATGAACTTCATAAGATCTCTTGGGATATACAAATATAGCATAACTGCTATATAAATACAGCATAACAAATATAGCATAACTGTCCTCTTGGTCTTGATCTTCTCTGTAAAACTCATTTCTGATTCCCAATCTACCTCTGCTCTCCACATATTGGATGCATTACTTTAGTGCTGCCTACTACTAAGTTTCAGAATTTCTGAACAGCTGAACTTCCCTTTATCCTTTCCCTACCAGGAGCTTGTCCATGGTACCAGAGTAATATATAAAAGGAAGCACTGCTTTCTTAGAGTGAATCATTAAGATACAGAACTGGTGCCAGTCTGCAATGAAAGACACTGCCTACATCCCGTTAGTATATTTAGAGGAGCTGATCAGTAATCAAAGAAAGAAACTGCCAGTAGTGCCATCCCTTTTCTGGACTGTTCTAATTTTTGAGATAAGGAAATGTCTATTGAAGAAATTAAAGTATAAAGAAATATTATATTTATACTATTAAATATCATAATCGTAAACTTGATTTTCCTGCTCTGATTTTATGTACACCAAGCAACTTTTTGATGTTCATGTGGCTTCCCTAAAATTTGAGCCAACAGGGACAGAAAGACCTGAACAGAATGGCCCAAATCCTGTAATCTGTAAAACCATTTTTTGTTTCTTTATCAATTTATACCTTGTCACTTTGGCTTATCTGCAATCTCTGTGCACTCAAATAATGTGAATGTGCACCAAAGTGATAAATATTTAATATGATTATCAACAACAAAATATTTGTACTCCAAACCTGAGTGTCAGGTCTTGTACCTAGAGAAATCCATCAAATGTAAAGCCTAGCATTAGAAATGTAAATAAATCTTAAAAAAAAAAAAAAGAAATGTAAGTAGACAGTCAACTTCACTGAGTGAGAGCTTGACCTGGGCATTTACCTATCTTTGAAACTTTTGCAATAGATAAATTTCCAGTGTTCAGCAACAGCACATCCTAAATGCACCATGTGAAAATGCTTAGGCCCTTAATAAAAGCAATTTTTTTAATTTGATGCCCACATATTTAGGGATTTCAGGAAATAATTATTGGTAAACCACATATATGTGTGTAAATACACATACACACACACACACACACACACATTATCAAGGTTATGAGACCTGAAATGGACGAGTCCCTTTGAAGGACATAGCAGAACAGAAAGGAGAAAAATTGAACACTTTTTATCTAATGAGTAAGTTAAAATATGGTGTTTTAATGTAACTATAGATTCAGTATGGACTAGTGAGCATTATAGATTTTTAACATTGTCCTGGAAGCTTTACTTTTTTTCCCCTAACATTGTATCAAGAAAATATTAAACATACAATAAAGTTGAAAATACAGTGACTACTCATTTACCTAATAGGTAGATTTCAGAATTATTATTTTGCTACACATAGTATTAATGTTTTTAGGTGAAATTTATATAGAATAAAATCTACAAATCTCAAATGAATCAGGCATCATTACTTTCCATTCACCTTAAATTTTTGGGAAAAGTCCTTTGACTCCTACCCTTACTGCACTTTTGATACACATGGTTATTCCATTAGCCTATTTATTCACTCCCTTAATAACATCATGAATAGTCAATTTATAGTCCTGCATTTTCTGCCTTTCCAGAGTGATGAAATCCAATTATAAAACTCTCATCAATTCTTCTAGATCACAAATACATACTAGCATTTGCACTCATGAAAGTCTCAATGAGATTTTAGCAAACTCTTGCATAGACTATAATGGATTCATAAGCAGGAACTGAAACATGATAGATTGCTAAAGCACAATTAGTTCATAGTGTATCAGTGTCGTGTGACTTAAAGAAAATTCCTGACAAGGATTTGTACACTATAATTTCTTTGCTATGAAAAGCATGACAAAATTGGCTGCTTTCTCAATAATCTTACTCATTTTTAATGGGGAGTCAAAACAACAGCAAAAGAAGAGTTTAATAATAAACTTCAATTACTTCACTTCCTCTTTCTCTATCACCTAACCTATCACACGTAATCTCCACCTTCACCTCCCTTTTTCACATACACCCTATATTCCCTTCTCAAATCTTATTCTAATGGTCATTATAATGAATGAGTCAATGCTAGTTCAATTCTCAGTATTGAGTGTGTGTGTGTATATATGTATATACAGACATCTATATATATAACACATTAAATTTTATAGGTAAACACACTCAGGAAAACAAGTCATATTTAACAATTTCAAACTCAGGGCCTCCCTGGTAGTACAGCATTGTGAAGCTATCTGCAGCCTCTGCAGCATGAGTTCAATTCCCAGGCTATCAGGGAGATACACACATGGTGCAGCAGACCTCTCCTGACTCGCCTGCTGCTCCCCTCAGTGTGTATTTCAGTACATCTGCCTGTTCTGTTCCCTGCTCTGTCTCTGGTGAATCCTCTCAACCCCTGTACCTCTGGCCTATACCCAGCTCTTGTATGCATAAATAAATAAATCTTTAAAAAAATAAAAATAAAAATTTCAAACTCAAAACCATATGTCAATACATGTATATCTTGAAAAGAAAGTTAGTTAAATTTTTCCAATACTACATTTACAACATTAGTATTTCACAGACTCCTGAAAGAATTAAATCCTTTTCTTATTTTGAAGCAAAAATATTAGCACAAAAACTGCATCAGCTAAAAACTCTCCAAATGTTATTAAATACCATTGCTGTGTAAACTTTAACGTTTGCATACCAGTATTAGGGCCTATAATAACTCTTTCTGAGAGTATTTTATTATTAAAATAAAACACTGGGGCTGTTTCCTTTTGCAGTAATGAAAAAGAGTAAATACAAATAAATTAAGACTATGATTTAAGTTTATTTATTAAAGCTAATGTAAAAGTTTCCCTAAATGATACATAACTACAGCATGCATAAAAATTAACATAAATATGTTAACCTGTACAGAAAAAAAAAAAGTCAAGAAATGAGAGATAGGAAAAATGCCTCATTAACTACAATATATCCTTATTTTATTTCCACCACTACTTTAAGCACAAATTACAAACATAACTATAGGGCAAAGAAAATCAGCTATAATGTAATTGCACATGGAAACCACAATCCAAATTGTTCTTGTGTTATATCTGCAGCAATTGCAGCCCTAGGTATAAGACTCTGAGACAACAGAGAACAAGGCCTTCTCTTTTTCTATTCCTAGCAAAAAAAAGAGAAAGTCTGAAAAGAGGACTGACCAATTTAACAATGGTCTCTGCTTGCTGAGCTCAATCGATCTTTAATCCACCAAGTGTGGTGCTGCTTACATGCTTGAAATGAAAAGTGTTTCATCTAACAATGGGATGTCTTTCCTCATTGGAGTTCTATGCAGAGGTCACTGGTGTAACTTGCCCACATTCTGAAGAATTAATTTATACTAAAAGAAATTTTAAAATGAACCAGCATACAGAGATAGTCTCATTTTTATTTCTTATTGTATCTTAACTATTACCTAGTTTTGGGTATATGGTGAGTTACTCCACAATTCCAGTATTATAGACAATTAATCTTTCAGGTCATGCAACAGAGATATAATTCCTTTTATAAAGACAATGAACACAACAACTTCGCAGGTAATGTGTGAAGTGGAGATTAAGTAACTGTGCATCACTGTGGAAAGGCAGGTAGCCAGGACCTGCCCAGTCCCTTGCTAGAGTTTTGACTAAATTCCCAACATTTTGGTTTCTTCAATCAGAGCCCATAGAAGGACCAATTTCAAAGTGTTGCAGTAGGGTTTAAATGAGATCATGAGTTTTAAGTAATAAATCTTAGATAACTATTATGACAATTAGTAACAACTACACATCAGATGGTGTTCGAACACAAAAATAAGAAGTATTACTAAACAACTGATAAATGGATATTATTATGGGCAATTGTTGCAGCCTGGGCAAATTTTAAAGGAAGGAAGAATGAAGGGCAATGATCTAGAGGAAAAAGTAGAAATTAGTATGCTGCTGATTTAAATGTTTTTACCCGATTGGTGTTAGTCTGAATTTTTTTCTCTGTATGGTATCTTAGATATTCAAGTTATAAAGCAAGAAATTTTAACTCATAAGTTTTATCTTTGTTACATCTATTTCAGAAGCATTTTATTTTCTTATGGTAACATTGCACCATAGTTTATCTTTTAACAACAATACAATATTTAATTTTCATTTCCCAGTGAGTCAAAAGCTAGTTTTTCTCTGTTATATTGGAACAAGTTAACATATTTGCCTCACAGATGACTTTTGTGCCATTAATTAAAAATGCAGGAAAAAAATTACTTGGTGCCTAAAGGTCTGACAGGCTATGTTTTTACTTACCAAGGCCATTCACAGCTTATAAACAAGACAATTAATAAGACCTTTAAAAGATAATGCATTATTTATAAACTGATGGGCCCTGTCTGTTCAGTTGGCTTAACAGAAACATGACCAGGTTAAACAAATCAGAGTGTTATGGAGAACAGGCATGATGTGAAAGTCATTTGCATTTGTCACAAAAAATTAATAGGGTATATCATTAACACCCAAGATTACATAGAACTACATAGAATTTTAACACCCAATACACTGATATATATTGTCCTTATTTCTGTGCATTCTTTGCTTATAATCGCTTAAGAGTTGAACACAGTGGAGACAATTGATAGTTATTTCACTTATAATTAAGACATAGTCAAAATTAATTATCCTATGAATATACCCTAAGGAAATAAGGATTTTAGCAATATTCTCGTTGATTATAAACAATCCCAGTCATTTGGCCCATCTCCTACCTGCTAATAGCACCCTATAGACTGGATATAAACATTGACCTTGCAGTAAAAACTTTGCTAAAAATAATCTCTGATCATCACAACCTCTAATAAAATTGTACCATATACCTTCACACCTAAAATAAAAAAGCAAGAGTGACTACTTATTATTTGGACTTTAAACATTCTCAGCCGATAAAAATAATGAATAGCAAATATTGTTAAAATAATTAGCATGAAAAGAATTAGTCAACATTGACTTTCATTTGATATTGCTTCCCAGTTGCTAGAATTTCAAAGAAATTGTCATAAAATGCAAGGTTCCTATTTTCCTATACAGCTTACATGAATACTCTATGTGTTGTTTTCATAGTCTGATGGCAACATGCAAAGGTCATCTTGTATTATGGCAGTGGGCCAGAATCCCACTGCTCTATGCATATCTAACCTCTTTATAGAAGGACATAGATAGAACCAGAAAAGTAAAGAGAAAATGTCTGTAGCAGATCCTCTTATATTAATAATCACTCTAAGTGTAAATAAGCTGAACTCACCAATCAAAAGACAAAGAGTAGCTGGTTGGATGAGAAAATAAAACCCAACTTTTTGCTGTCTCCAAGAAGCTCATCTCAGTTTCAAAGATAAATATAAGGTCAAAGCAAATGGTTGAAGAAGAGTCCTATAAGCAAACGGGACCCCCCCCCCCAAAAAAAAAAAACATGTATATATAAAAGGGTAGGGACAACCATTTGAAAACAAACATTGGAAACACAACAATAACGGTTGCTATGCTAACATACCACTTTCACCTATGCAGAGATCAACCAAACAGAAAATAAAAAAGGAAACAAAATCTTTAAGGGCAAAATTCAGACCATATGGGATCAATGGACATCTATAGGGCACTGAATCCATAAAAAGACGAGCACACATTCTTCTCAAGTGCACACAGCACTTTCTCCAGAAAGTCCATATGGGTGGATTATGAAACACGTCTATAGATTCATGAAGATTGAAATCATATCAGGCATCTTCTCTGATCATGATGATATCAGAATAGAAATCAACCACAAAAAGAATGCAGGAAAAAACTAACATGTGGAGACTGAGCAACATTACTAACATTACTGAGTAACTATTGGATTAATCAAGAAATCAGGGAAGAAATTTTAAAAATACCTAGAAACAAATGAAAATGAGAAACAGCATACCAAGACCTATGAGACCCTGCAAAGGGAGTAGTGAAAGAGAATAGGTATACAGGCCCAAATCAAGATACCAGAAAAAAGTTCATAAAATAATCTCACCACTCACCTTAAGGAACTAGAACAGGAAAACATGCAAAACCAATAGCCGGTAGAAGGAAAGTAATGATAAAAATTGGAGTATAATAAATGAAATGAAATTCAAATAGTCCAAAAGATCACCGAAACCAAACCTGGCTCTTTAAATACACACACACAAACACAAACACACAGGGATCCAAAGAAATAAAACTATCACTATTTGCAGATGACATGATAATAGACATAGAAAGTCCTGAAGATGCCACTAAAACTGAAACATAAAAATGAATTAAACATAAAAAAGCTAATTAAATATCTAGGATTAAACTTAATGAAAGAGGTAAATGACTTATACAATAGAAACTATGACACTACTGAAAGAAATAGAAGAAGATACAAAGAAATTGAAAGATATACGTGCTTATGGATTGGAAAAATTTAAAAATCAAAATGGTTATCTTATCCAAAGTAATATACAGATTCAATGTAATTTCTATCAAGGCCACTTTGGAATTCTTCCAAGAAATAGAAAAACATTACTGACAATTCATATGGAAACTTGAAAAATCATGAATAGCAAAGTCACCAAACTGACTAAAATGAATGATGCTATCACATTCTTCAAACTACAGCACAAAGAAATTTTAAAAATACCTAGAAACAAATGAAAATGAGAAACAGCATACCAAGACCTATGAGACCCTGCAAAGGCAGTAGTGAAAGAGAATAGGTAATCAAAACAGTATATTACTGGAATAAAAGTAGGCACAGAGCACTGCATGGAATTGAAAGAACAGAGATAAACACTCTTACATGGACATTTAATCCACAATGAAGGCGCCACAAGGATACACTGGGGAAAGGAAAGTCTCTTCAACAAAGGGTTTTGGAAAAACTGGACAATCACATGCAAAAGAATGAAACTAGATCACTACCTTACCCTGCCTACACACATTAACACAAAAATGGATTAAAGACTTAAAATATAAGACTGAAACTATAAAATACATAGAAGAAAACATAGGTAAAACACTACACAACATTTGTTTCAGTGATGTCTTTGTGGATTTGTTTCTAACAGCAAAAGTTAAGTAAAGAGACTATAAACAAAGGGACTATATAAGACAAAAAAGTTTCTACACAACTAAAAAATTTATCACTTAATCAAAAAATGAGAGCATACTGAGTGAGAGAAAATATCTGCATACCACACATTTGGCAATGGGCTGATAACCAAGATCTATGAAGAGCCCATATGACTGAGCAAAAAAAAAAAAGAAAAGAAAAAAAAAATGAGCCCATCAAAAAATAAGCATTTCTCCAAGAAAAATAAATAGATGGTCAATGGGAACATAAAAAAAAAAAATGGTCATCATCATTTACACCTGTGAGAATGGTCCATCTCAAAAAGACCAGAGACAAGTATTGACTAGGGTGTGTACATTCATGGTAGGAATGTAGACTAGCCCAACCCATACAGAAAACTGCATGGATATTTCTCAAAATATTAAAAATAAAAGTTTTACATTTGATTAATTCCACTGGATCTAACCAAGGGGTACAAAATCTCTAATTAAAGGGATATATGCAGGGGCTTCCCAAGTGGTGCAAGGGGCTAAGATACAACCTATGAAGCTATGCACAGCCTCTGCAGCACGAGTTCGATCCCCAGCCAGGGAACTACCCACATGGCAGAGCAGACCTCTCCTGTCTCGCCCGCTGCTCCCCTCAGCAGTGTATTTCATCAATCTGTCTGTTCTGTTACCCGCTCTGGCTCTGGTGAATTCTCTCACCTTTCCGTGCTTCTGACTGTCCCCAGTGCTTGCATAGATAGATAGATAGATAGATAGATAGATAGATAGATAGATCTTCAAAAAATATGTTACAGGTTGGCAGTGCTCATCTTTTTTATGAGACTGACACTCTACCTATTATACTAACATGGCAACTTCTCCTTTAATGAGCAGTAAGTTATTCAGGTTGTTGCTTTTTCATGCAAACTCCTCAGCACAAAAGAAAGGACGACCTTTAAACAAACTCCTGCTTCACTGTAAAGAACATGCTGGAATTACATTTCATAAATATGACAATCACTAATTTTAAAGTACACATATAAAATAAATACTAGACATAGAGATTATCCCTTGGTTAGGATTGTAGAAGTTTTAAAATATTATCTTACCCTATAAACACCTTGGTTATTTACAAAAAAATATTATGGATTTCACTTTTCTAATCTAAAACAGAGCAAAAATTCTCCAAATTTATTTTTATGCTTTAAAATATCCAGTGGATTTTACAATGGAATATTGTTCATATATATGTATAGCCTATGGTTTATACCATGTAGATTATAGTACTCATTCATTCAATATAAACAACAAAATTCATAAGATCATATGTACTTTTTAAAATAAGAAGCTACTTTTAGTACCACAGGCACAACATATTTCTGGTAGACTTAGGTGATTTCACCAAGAGACACAGCTATATTGGATTTTCCATTTCAAACTAGAATTGATCATACAATGTGGTATCTATTAACAAATGATCCCCACTGAGAAAGAAGCATCCTTTTCTATGATGTTTTCACATCTGTGTTGTCTCCAATACAATCACTCTATGGGAATTGTATCTCACAGCTAACTAGTAGAAACAGTGAAATAGAGAGGAAAAAGAAAAAGTTTCCAAAACATAAAATCAGCAAGCATATGGTCTTATCTTTGCTTTTGAAATGAAGGCCCAACATTTTACCCAGTTCTAAAATGAAATCAGTACTTGCTTCATTAAAGCACCTTTTTCAATACCTATAAAAATACTGAAATAGCTCCATTTTATTCTAAGAGTGAACAGTAAAAGATAACTGAAGTTTGGGGGATATAGTGAAAATCTATTTAGAAGCAACCCTATAGAAAGCATAAAGGGACAGTAAACCTCTTTGTTCATGGTCTAGCGGATGAAAAAAAGTCACATACAAAAAGTATGCATAATATTGTTTGTTAGAGCCAAATTCCAGTTTCATCTCCATAAGATTAACCTTTTCAATTTTTATACATAGCTATTTCGGTTAAAGCTTTTGTGGGGAAGAGGATAGAATTCTCAAGATCAAATGAGTATGAAAGAAATCAGATGAAAACAAGGACATAAAGTTAAGTCATAGAAATGCAGTTATTCAAGACATTCCCTTATATAACCTCTCCTAAACAACTAATGGCAAAATAGCTAGTAATTCTCTCTCACAAATCAGGAAGGCGAATATTTGTAACTGAATACATAGCAGGGAAAATTAAAACTGGATCAAAGGCTAATTGCTCAAGGTTAACTATAGAAACCTTCATGAGATATAATTTCTCAACACATGCGGAATACATAATAACAAATGTGAGGCTTTGCTTTGTAGTAGATTATTTCACAACACAAACATAGTTCACCAACATTGGTCTATACCTCCTGTGTGAGAAATCATGAAAGGTGCCCACTAAAATGCGCGACTGATACTTGCTTTTCATTTACAGAACATGTCTCAAGAAGTCACAGTTGTTGGAAAAGCCTGAATTCCTAAATCATAAAATGGTTTTCAGTGCATAATTTTTAATAGCTAAATGTATTCTTCTTTTCTTCCAATATTTTCATTTACACCCCTGAAAGTTGAAGACATATGTTTTTGTACATACAGAATTGAAACACTACATGCACATAACAGCAATGAGCAAGCCAAAGAAAGTTTATTGAAAGAAACAGGCCAACTCCTGGGAGCAAAGCCACAAGGGTTAAAACAAAACAAAACAAAACAAAACAAAACAAAACAAAACAAACAAAACAAACAAAACAGACTAGCTCCTGCCAGCAGCAAGCAGGCCTGAGTAGACAAATGCGAGGGCAGAGAAGAAGCAACTCCAGTGCACACAGGAGGGGTCCCGAATGGGTTGCCACTGGTTAAGACAACTTCTGAGTATGGGGAGTATAAAAATAAAATTTATTATTTAAAAATAAAAATAAAAATAAAATTTAAAAAAAGACAATTTATGGGTTTTTACAGTTATGCTCATGTTTTAAGTCTAGAGGATGGACCACCGTGATTGTGATTTTCTTCACTGGCCAACCATAGCTGATATTCTATCAATAGATTAACCAGTGATACAGTTTCATGGGCTTTTTTCTTGTTATTGACTTTTCTCTCCTGTTATGTCTCCCAGGGCCTCATGTCTCATCGTATTTTGATTATTACTCATATAAACTAAGCTCTCCTTTCCTTGTATTCCTCCTCTATATTCTCCTTTTCCTCCTCCTACTTTTTCCTGATTACTTCCTCACTCCCTATCTCATATTTTCAGTATAATATGGTGAAGTTGTAGAGCCATAGAGATTCTTTTCCTATTTCCCTGTCTCTGTCTCAAATTCTTAACTGAGATATTAAGTCATTCTACCATGGGTTAAATGTCCATTTCTAGAATAATAAGTTATGGCCATGCAAAAGTCATATGGCATAAGATTGTGTTCTGATGGTATTCTCTGAAGCATAAGTTTTGATGAAATCTACTCAAATAATTTCTTTGAACACAGGTGTTTTTGGTGTCAAATCTAAGAAATCACTGTGTAACCCAAAAGAACAAAGTTTTACTCTTGTATTTTCTTCTAAGGGTTTTACATGATGAGGGCAGCATGACTCTGTAAATATACTTAACTCTACTGAACTGTCTACATATAAATTAGCACTAACACTATTGAAAAAAATGGCTTCTAAGTAGTTAGATTCAAAAAAGCACCTGTAATAAGCGGTGTAATAATTGTTCCAGAAATGAAGAAAGATCTTAGTCTCTATACAGGGCACACAAGAACAGCATCAAAGCCACTGAATAGACTGTGGCTTGAGTGACATTATCATAAGGAACCAATGATAATATTTTGATATGTGGAATACATTTTTATTCACAAGCATGACTGCACCAAATTCTCACAACAAACTTGTAAGAGGAAAATATTTCCACCCTGACAGAAAAGGGAAATGCACTTGAAAAGAACAATCTTTTGTCTTGTGTCTCTATATTCCACAAATAAGTGAAACTATCCAGCATTTGTCTTTTCCCTTCTGACTTATTTTACTTAGCATTATCACCTTCAGTTTCCATCCATGTTGTTGCAAATGGCAAGAGTTCATCTGTTTTTTTTTTTTTTAACAGTAAGCATACAATTTTGCATGTATACCACTTTTTCTTACTCTAATCATCAGTCCTTGGGCATTTACATTGTTTCCACAACTAGTTTATTTTAAGTAGTGCTGCAATGAACACTGGAGGACATATAGCCCTTCAAATTAGTGTTTTAGCATTCCTTGGGTAGATACCAGTGTGGAGTTGTTGGATCATATGGTTGATCTACTTAGAATATTTGGCAAAACCTTCATACTGGGTTTCCTAGATCAGTATAAAGTTTTACTAGGTTCCTTTTTATCCACACCCTTGCCAAAACGTGCTGTCTCTAGACTTTTTGATATTGGTCATTGTCACTGGTGTGAGATAGTATCTCATCAAGGTTTTGATTTGCACTTCATTGGTGACAAGTGACAATGAGAATTAATTCCTTCATGTGTCTGTAAGACATATTTAAGTCTTCTCTGAAGAAATGCCTATTTAGCAATTCTGCCCATTTTTGGACCAGATCACTTACTTTCTTTTTGTTAAGTCATATGAGTTCTTTGTAGCTCTTGGCTATAAACCCCTTGTCAGATGTATGGTTGCAAATATTTACTCAAATTCAGTGTGGTATGTTTTTGTTTCAATGAGAGTTTCTTTCTTTTTTTTTTTTTTTTTTTTTTTTTTTGTGGGACCCTCACCAGCGGCTGGGGAACTAACGGGCACTTTAGAGGCCGTGGGCAGCCTCGCAGCCCAGTGCTCAACTGCTGCGCCACCAGGGGAGGCCCCAATGATAGTTTCTTGAGCTGTGCAGAAGCTATTTACTTGCATGCAGTCCCATTGGTTTATATTCTGTTTAGTTACTTTTGCTATTAGAGATGAACACACAGAGCCATCACTGAAAACAATGTTGTGGAGTACTCTATGTTTTCTTCAATGTATTTTAGTATTTCATGCCTTACATCCAAGTTTTAACCCATTTTTATTTAATTGTGTGAGCTAGTGATCTAGTTTCATTATTTTGCATGTAGCCATGCAACACCATTTATTGAAGAGAATTTGCTTTCTCCAATGCATACCCTTGGTTCATTTGTCATGGATTAATTGTCCACATAAATGTGTCAACCCCAATTATTTATGATAAAGTTAACAACAAAAATTGAAACAATTTACAATGCCAATTACATACAACCATGAAAGTTTAAAAATCTGTGCTTCAAAAGGGACACAATTATTAGACTTATTTTGTTTCTGATATATTTAAAATAAACATTTTAAATTGATTTAGAAAGAAATGTTGCAAAATACACTGTTCTTAATTTATGCCATATTTTTATTAAGCTTCAACTACTGAAAGAGGAAAAAATATAAGGAATTCAACTATATATAGTGAGATATCTATTGAGTTATACATCACTCTTACTAAAATGACTTGTAACAAAAGAACTGTTCTATATAGTATCCAAGGGGGCATAACGACTGCAGTGTCCAAATGACTTTGTTATAAAACATTTTCTCCTGTAACATAATGTCATGGAGAGAGTAAAAGGAAATTGCTATAGAGTACAGAACAACAACAAAATAACTGGCAGAATTTAAGTATCATTACTGTTCTCTTACATCCCTGGAGTAATATCAGAAAGTATATTGTGCTGAATTATAAAATGACAACTCTTAAAGGTAAGGCATTTTATAAGGTTATTCGGTATCACTGCATTTAACTCTCTGCTAATTCAGGGGTTGCACTGGTGTCAAAGAAATGGAGGTTAGATACACTAGGTCACCCAATGGTACAACTGAGACTGTATTAGTTCCTTTACTTTATAGTGGCTATTTATCCCAATTGTGAAACAAACAAACAAAAAAGGAAGATGTTATTTCTTTAGGAATTTTCTTAGGATCCAAGTCATTAATATTTTATGTATAAAATCATACTGTGTAAAATTTTCTTGCATAGTAATACAAAATGTATATTTTTTAATCTTACTGAAATTAAGAAATTTTCTTTCTGAAATATATTTTGTGAAAACAAGAAAGAACTATGCCTTTTCTAAATTTTAAACGTTAAACTTTCGTTGGCATATACTTCTGTGCTAAAATATCTTTTGGATCAACCAAGAAATGGAGGGGCAGAGGTCAATAGCATGATATCTCAGCCAAGTGCTTTATGAAAATTATCATATTAGTGCAATCCTCGGAGCAAAACAGCAGTGAATCAGAAACATTATTAGCACCTTTTTAATAAAGTATAAAAATGGAAAATGATAAATGTGTATCTTAAAACAGATGATCTTGCCAAAATCTCTCTTGCTTGCCTTTATAGTGTCACCAAGAAAGGTGATTGCATCTTATTGAATATTTCACAAAATTCTCTGAGTAATCCATCTAACTGGGGGCAGTGCCTCATAGTACTGGAAATAAATGGCATCATTAAATTCCTAGGAAGCAATGTCTCCTTTCTTATTAATGTAACTAGTCCTGTGACAGTATCCCCTCGGACACTCAACTTAGTATTGTTCTCTCCCTATAAGTAGTGGCTTTTGAATCTTGGATATGGTCTGTAGTTAAAAGAAAAAAAAAAATAAAATGCACTTGCCTATGGAATTATAAAAGCAGTTTTTAGACAAAACATAGGGAAATTAATTCAATAAAATGTCTTTTTAGCTTTATAGAAAAGAGAATATATTCTGGCCTGTATCTTACCACCCACCATTTCAAATTATACTCTTGAGATACAAGTGACATGATTCATTAGCAACCTTAGTGAACTATCCATTTCTTAAAAAGATGATTGCCCTAAATTTGGATTGGCCAGGTTGTGTGTATCTTTATTCCCTATTCTCCAACTGCCAACCTGTCATTTGAATGTTTTCTTATTATCAATAACTATGCTAAAAGCCAAGAAAAAAGTGGAACTGTAATTGGCCTCACCACATATCCATTAAGAAAAAAGATGGACATACAGTTCACTTCCAGATGAAACTTAAGAAAGATGTTTCTGTCCCCAAGAAATGACAGAAACTGAAGAATCGTTTACATGGCATGAGTTTATAAAGAAACACGTCTGCATGCATTTTATATACTATCTGGAAAAAAAGGGGAAAAAAGGTTGATATCTGCTGTTAAAGTGACATATAAGGTTACTTTCTCCTATTACCATGTGAAAATGGAATAATCCTTTAAACTCTTTTAATCTTTTTATGTTTGCATATATACAGTTTTTGTGACACTACTTTCCTCATAGATTTTTGCAAAGTGTATATGAAACCTCACATTCTAAACAAGTGCTGGCTATATAGCAGTTACTTATTGATGTCCATCAGTAGTTAGTTAGGTAAAATATATTTGAGTGTATGTAATGCACATATATAGAGGGGCAACTGACAAGAGAGAGGAAAGTCATTGATAATATCATTTAATTAGGAAACTCAATCAAGACAGTGATGGTTTATGTCAGAGTACTTCTGAAAGGCACAACACACCTCTGTCTGCAACAGGGGTTAACTTGCATTTTCTGAATGTCTGTTTTGTGAAGTACTCTGCATGAAGTGCTTTCAATAATAGGTGTTGAAAGTCATCTCAGAAAGCCAAAAAACAATGTCTATATATACTTTTATTAAAGCTCGTTTCAATCACTGTCCTTTCTTCTTTGGTTTGTAATACCTTGTCAAGATGCACCAGAATGTTTCTAATATTAAAGAAAACAAAGTAAGATTTCATTCTGGGAACAGAGCTCTGCGTGCCTGAGGGCTGAGGACTAGAGATACTAAAAGGAGTGCTGAAGTAAGAAACCAGAACATGCTTATTTTACACAACATTATGCCTGATAACATGGGAGAAAGTTAAGAATAAAGGGGTTATAAATGTTAACTGGCAGCTAATTTTCTGTCTATCAAATAAAGAGGTTAATAAACAATTTTCCATCTCTTTCAATACTTTGTATTATTGTCTTTCTACATGTGTGGGTGAAAATTCAGATTCTATACTTCTGACTTACCATTTGATAAGTTAGTGATTGGCAACTGTTCTTTCTATTTTCCACAGCTCATGTTGCCATAAACTTCTAATTCCCTGACGGACAGTTGTCAATGAATAATTCATTTAACCAAGGCCTATACCTGGTAAATTTTTTATTAGCTTTTTTGGCAGTAGATGCACCTAACAATTCTTTCCATCAGAATTCTGGAGGGTCTTAGAACTTCTCTGTGGATTAAAACGAAAGTGAAAAGATGAGAAAAGGAAAAGACAAACAAACAAACTCCCAAGTCCCAAAAACCACCACTCTGGTCATAACACCATAGTAATAACAGACCAGATCTCAATTTCATCTATGTACAAGAGGTAAAAAGAAAGATGACAGCAAGATTAACAGTTTTATTCTCATAGCTGGTTTCATTCTGCAGATTCTAGTGTTAAGGAACTTCCCCATGAAATGGCATATTCCTAAGAATGAAGCTTCAAATTCACTTTTAAAAATAAAGTGAATAGATAAAACAATTAGGTTATATGTTCAAATATAGTTATATAATTATACATAATGAGAACAGCATTCAAATTAAGACTGATTTCTATAGTAACTATTAATTGGGGATTCAAAGTGTATAAGAATGTTGGTACAAGAACATTGGTACCTCCAGATGCTCCACAACAGAAGTTCTTTGGTCATTTCAGTCAATGGACAGAACATATTACACACCTTCTCGGAAAGGCATTTGTATGACGCATCTCAGCAGCCTAAAGGCTCTGAGTAGTTCTCAACAGGAAGGCTACAAGTGGTTTAACTCTAAAATCTCAAAACGTATTTGACCATGGGAGTCTAATGAAAGCACAAGTGTTCTACTCCAGTTTAGGGAAATGACTAAATTGGCCTCATGTTCCTCAGTCTTCAGAATAAATGTTCACTATTGAGTTTCGATACATTTAGTGTTTTCTAAGAACATTATTTCAAATGCCTAGTAATGTGTTCTGAAATATCACATTTTAGTTCAGAAGGCAGTCATAAATGCTAGCTGTTTATGAGAGCTATTTAAAAACAAATAGTCTGAAATAACTATGGGGAAAAAGTTACAGATAATTTGTTCATATAGGAAAGTACTAAAAGTAAACTAAAGCTGGATATCTAAAGTGAATAAATGTAAAAACTGGATTTGTTTGTTGTCTTTTTGAAAACAATATACCTTACTTGAATACCCAAACATCTTACAATGAAGGGGTAAAGATAAATATTTCCAAAGAATCAAGAAAAAAGTTAAAATTCATATAAGTTCATTTTACTGATTCTGTCTGACTGTCCATAACTCTATCCAACATCTGTCTTAAAATGGCATCTTAACTATGCAAAAAATGTTTTTAAGAAAGTTTGTTCTTTCTTACTAAATAAGCTTAACCAGTAACAATATCTTAGAGAAGAGCAAATTCACTCTTGCAGAGACTTCAATATCACAGTACAAATCTGACAGGTATTGCAGCTTTCTACTCCCATTTGGGTACATATCTAAGAAAAGAAAATTTGGATCTTGAAGTATTTCATGTCTATAAAACCCTTGATCCTATTCTGTTTTCCTTTCATTGGCCCAAAGTAAAGACAGGGTGAAATCAGTATAAATTTGGCATACTTATTCTTTAATGATTTCATATATTCCAAGGCAAAAGTAGAGTTTGCCTGTTTGTAATATTTTTACAAACCACGTAATTCCACTTTTTCTTATTATTTTTTAAAGATTTATTTACTCATGTATACAAGAACCGGGGTACAGGCCAGATGTGTGGGAGTGTGAGGGGATTCACCAGAGAAAGAGCGGGGAACAGAACAGGCAGACTGACTGAAATACACTGCTGAGGGGAGCAGTGGGCGAGATAGGAGTGGTCTGCTGTGCCACGTGGGTATCTTGCCAGTCGGCTAGGCTAGAACCCACACTGCAGAGGCTGCGGACAGCTTCACAGCACTGAGCTCAACTGCCTGTGCCACCAGGGAGGCCCTAATTCAACTTTTTCTAAGAAAAAAAACTGGAATATTACAATTTAAACATTAAACGTAGGTTAATATTTCTGTCAGTCTAAAAATATCTGTATCTAACCAAACTAGATGCTTATTCCATCATCAAATAGTCTGGTTCTATATGCTGGAATTAATTCAGTTCACTACAAAAACATATTACGTGAAAAAATGATTTGTAAGAATACCAACTGTTTGTAGAACAGTAACATCAATTTATCTGAACATTTTTGTTCAACTTTTTTGAATTTATAACATATTTCTTCATGAACAGATTATTTCAGAAAAGTCTGTGAACATAAATTGTTGGCAAATATATATGCCTATATTGATTGTATCTTGTATTAAAACTCTAAATGGATAATCAAGAAAACATTTTCCATATATTTGATTGAACACTTTTTTCAACATGAATGAACTATATGCAAAATCTCAAAAATCCCAACTTTACTGTATTCAATTAAAATAATTATGCCTAATTTTCACATTTACATTTTTACTAATATTTGTCAAATTCAATAAAAATACCTACACTATGCATTATTCTACTGGAATCATTAAATTATCCATTTTTTTATTATTTTCCTACACAAATGTTTTTGCCTCTGACTTATTTAAACATGTTTTTGTTTTCAAAGTTATATTTTAGCTTTCAAGTAGATTTTGAAGTTTCTTCTTCAGTTGAATAAATATTTTCAAAGGCATCACAGCTGTTCAGTGGTACCTAGTGTCTCTACTGCTTATTCATTCTGTGAGAATTCAGAGCCTGTCACTACATTTCTGAAAGCAGTAAAAAAAAAAAAAAGCACGAAAAAGAGAGTGTTCGATAGTAAAGAAAAATTGCAACAACCTGCAGAGAAAGACTCTAGAAGTCAATTTCAGCCTGATTCCTTTTGTGACTTTAAAATTTGTTCCTAGGAAAGTGCGTCATTCCCACACTTTGAAAGGATAAAGGATACAGTATTTAACATTTCTATAAACATTTCCTGTGATGAACTTAATACAGTAGATACTGTTGCTGGTTTTTACTGATGTACACCTGAAACTCATAACGCTATAATGCACTATGACTTCAATTAAAAAATAGAACAGGTGTAAGGAATATTCCCAGTAGTGAAAAATTTGATGTGCAAAAGAATCAGAGGTGGTACAAAGATCTGAACGTTTTGGAAATTGTTAGAGGGGACTGGAGACTGGGCGGCAGTCAGTTATTATCAAGTAGGGTTTTGTTTTTAGGAATTTACATTGCATTTTATGGAGGTAATACTGAAAATGCTGTCATTTAAAGGTCTAGGGTCTTCCCCTTCAGGTGTTGTTATCACACCACACCCACCACCAAAGCACCCGGAGTCTTCCATCATGGTCCATTGGAGTTTGCATTTTTGTGGTAACAGCACTAAGAAGCCATTGGAGGGAGAGTCCAGATTTACTCGTGTTTTGAAAAACAGTCCCTTGGCTTCTGCATGGAGAATGGATGTTGTACTCAGTAGTTAGGGGCAGATTAGACCTCACTTTCAGAAAGCTCTAAGTCATATATGCATTCCTATTCCTTTTCGTATTTTATATTCAGGACCAAGTACTCACAAAAACTATTTCATTGCCATCATTTAAAATGTATCAGGATTCCTGCTGCCTTTAAATGCCTTATCTATAGATCTGAAATGCTGCAAAATAAATGAAATACTTCAAAATTTTAAAATAACTAAATCTGTAACAGCAATTTGTTGGTACTTTACATATACCAAAATGCAAATCCCATTTAGGCTGCAACTGTAGTGTTGTGAAAGAACCTGAGCGTTTTTCAGTACATTGAACTAGGTTTGAGAAAAAAGAATAGCAAGCAAGGTAAGTACTATGGTTGGCAGCCTCTAAGATGGGACCACCCCCTGATCTCCCTCCTGGTATTTATGCTTTTCTATATATTCCTTTCCCTATGAATGTGTACTAGACTTTGATGATGATAGATGATAGCAAAAGTGATGGGCTATAAGTTCCAATTTAGATTGCAAAGTCTAGCTCCATTTCCCTCTCACCCCACCCCACCTTCTTTCTTTGTTCACCCTGGGGAAAGGAGGGATCCTGTCATGAGAAATCCCTGTGCAGCAGCCTGCAGAGCAAGCAACAGAGACAGGGCTCTGGGGCACAGCCAGCATGGGACTGAGACTCACATGAATAAATGTGGAAGCACTTCTCCCCTAGTCTTCTAAGACCGCAGCCCCTGCCAACAACTGTTCTGCAGCCTCATTAGGGATCTTTAAGAAAAGGCAATGTATTCCTACCAAAGAAATAATGATAATAAATGTTAGAAGTTTTAAGCCATAAATTTCGGGATAATTTGTTATGTGGCAAATAGATAACTAATTTAGAGTCTGTACAATCTTACAAAGTAGAATGAGACATATTACCAACATCAAGGTGCACATAGTTTAAGACAGACTTCCAATTAAATGACAGTATCAATAAAGTATGGTTATGGTCACATATATGATTACAAACTGATTCATTCATAATAAGAATTCAGCTTAAATATCTATTGAGTGCCAACTTTATGTAAATATGTGCATCACTGATTAAGATGTCTGTGAGCAAGACAAAGCCCTTGAACTACAGTAGAACATTGTGAAAAAATAAGGGAACATACATATATTCTGATGAAAAAATACAGAGAAGGATAAACACAACTAATAGAAGCACAATTTACAGTGGAAATAGCGAGAAGAGATTAAATCTGTTGGAAGGTCTGGGAAACTTCTTAAAGACTCTGAGATTTGAGATGGATTTTTTAAAATGGTAAGGAATTACATTTACCTATAAGAAGAAACTAAATAAAATATATGACCAATTATCCTCAGGATGGACAGTAAAGACTATGTGAATGTAACCAGTATAAAAGACATGTTTTGTTTTGACAGCAAAAATAAACAAACAAAAAAGACAAGGACAGACGTATGTGTGATGAGAGAGAGATTTTCTTGGGTATTACAGGCTGGTGAAAAGTGGTGTTGAATGCAGTCATATGATAATGAAGATACCCTCACTTTCAAGAATTTGATTGTTGATATGATAAAGAAATCACTTTAGATACAGCAGATTCCTTTCCTTAAAAACCATTCTCTGCTAATCCAAAGCATTCCTGATTGTATATTTAGGAATATCCTCTATAATTACCTCTCATGAATCAGAGACATACCTTTTTTGCAGTTAATTGCATATATATTTTTTATGTTAGAAGTCAGTTAAAACTGGGACCTCCCCTGGTGGCGCAGCGGTTGAGTGCTGGGCTGCGAAGCTGCCCGCAGCCTCTGCAGCGCCGGTTCGATCCCTGGCTGCCAGCGAGGGTCTCATATGGCACGCAGACCTCTCCTGCCGCCCGCTGCTCCCCTCAGCAGTGTATTTCATCAGTCTGCCTGTTCTGTTCCTCTCTCTGGCTCTGGTGAATTCTCTCACCCTCCTGCACTTCTGACTGTACCCAGTGCTTGTAAAAATAAATAAACAAATCTTTAAAAAAAAAAAAAAGAAAAGAAAAAGTAGTCAGTTAAAACTAAATTCCCCCACAGTCAGTCACATGAAAGTGAAATCTAATAATCCCTCTCTGATTTAGACAGAAGGATGTCACAGATACATGATTTGCTTCTAGAATGACAATCTGAAAAGTACATGAATAGTTCCAATAGACATCCTTTCTTTCTCTTTCACTTATAAACATCATCATCTTTCTAGAATCTAGAGCAAAGTTTTTCAAACAAATTACAAATATAACATCTTAGATGTTTTTAGCTAGTGAAACCCTACAGGGGTAGATATGGAAGCACACATGTCCTCTGACATTCACAGTGATTAGCACCCTGAAAAGTGAGTAGATTTAAGCCTATAGTAAAACAAAACTAGTTCCTTAAAACATAAGATAATGTATCTAATTCTCCTCCATTCCAAAGAATCAAATCATAAGGACCTATTTATAACCTGTACAAAATAATTATTTTTTGAATATATGGTCACTATGAATATTTCATGCCACTAAGTCTTCCTGAATATGGTTGTGAATTAATTTCTTAGAATCTAAAGGTTAGCCAAATTAGTATCAACATCAAATATGAAGCTGATTTTCCCAGTCCTCAAACAAATTGAGACCAGAGACAAAGGTAAAACCATTCAAGACAGCAATAACCAGATTCTACATTTTCCAAACACTTTAGTATTTGTGATCTGCACCATTTACGTAGCATGTACAAGGGAGTATATGATATCTACCAGTTGGACCTAAAAACCTCAATAGTATTTTATGGTGATTTGATATGCATATGTGCTACTGGCTTTACTGATTATTTAATGAGTTGTTACCAGCCCTTATCCTCAATGAAACAGTTCAGGTATCACATGTAGTAAGGAACTACTATTTGCGATTTTTTTAAAAGATTTATTTATTTATTTATACAAGCACTGGGTACAGTCAGAAGCGCGGGAGGGTGAGAGAATTCACCAGAGCCAGAGCGGGGAGCAGAGCAGGCAGACTGACGAAATACACTGCCGAGGGGAGCAGCGGGCAGCAGGAGAGGTCTGCGCACCATGTGGGACCCTTGCCAGCGGCTGGGGATCGAACCGGTGGCTGCAGAAGCTGCGGGCAGCTTAGCAACCCAGTGCTTAACCGCTGCGCCACTGGGGAGGTCCTATTTGTGATTTTTTTAAGGTAAGTGTGTGGATGTATGTGCTCAGTAGGTTTAAATGCATATCTATTTCAGGCCCATGTCTCCTACTTATTCAAATATGTATCTAAAAGAGAATTCTATATTAAATAAATGTTCACAATGGGTAGCACAGGAGACTGAGTAAAATTAAGGGAAGAATAAGATGCATGTAAGAGGAGTCCACACCCAAAACTAACACTAACGGACAGAATGAAGACATTGGGAGGGTATCAACAAATATGTACTGAATGAGGAAAAAGGGGAATGTGAAATTTCCAAATTTACAGTGCTGACTGAATTCCCTCGGATATGGCACACTGACTACCATGCTTTGTTGAGGGTATCTTTGTGGATCACCATAAAATGCAAGAATAATCAACAGCAGGTTACAATTCCAGCAAGTTGTGCCCCCAGAAATATAAAAGTTTGGCTTTCTTCATTGTGTAAGGCAGAACACTTGGTACCCTTAATAAACTCCCAAATGGTGTTTTTCTGAATTTTGATTTTCTTATGACCATTTCCTTTCTGGATCTATTGCACTGCCCAGAGTTTTGGTATCCACATTTCCCATACATTATGTAAATAGAGCTTTATATTTTACAACAAATATGACATATGAATAAACATTAAATAGCTTACAGAACTGAAATAGCACCATCTGTCCAAACAATATCATTCCAAAATACATGACATCTTTGTCTACTGCACTTCTCAAAGTATATTTGGAATTTGTTATGTAAATTATTCAAAACGATACAAAATACTAGCAAGCATATTTCATATGGCAAGATAGAGGGGAAGATACCAGCTCTTTTTTTTTTTTCCAAAGATTTATTTTTATTTATACAAGAGCTAGGGTACAGGTCAGAGGTGTGGGAGGGTTAGAGGATTCACCAGAGACAGAGCAGGAAACAGAACAGGCAGACTGACTGAAATACACTGCTGAGGGGAGCAGCAGGTGAGACAGGAGAGGTCTCCCTGGCCAGCCGGGAATCGAACCCGTGCTGCAGCGGCTGCAGACAGCTTCACAGCACTGCGCTCAACCCATTGTGCAAACGAGGAGGCCCGATACCAGCTCTTTATATCTTGATGGCTTTCAAACTTTTCTAAACTCAGTGGGGTTCTGTGGAGTCTGTCCGTTGGGCATCAATGTGATCTACTGCGTCACTACAGTGGTTCTACATCAAATAGACTCGCTCTCGATGTTTATTTTCTAACTGAAGTCAAATGGGACAATTCTACTATACCTCATACAATCTTGCCACCTCCACCCCCTCCAAATAGGCTGAAATCAACTTAACCGAGTATAAGATCATCTCTATTCAGTGTGGCTGGGGCTGTCCAATATAAAACACATGTGGTTATTTAAGCTCCAAAAGAAAGGCATCCTGGCTCATGCTTCTTGATTTATATTCCAATCACACTTGTTCTGTCTTAGTTCGTTTGCTTCACACCTGGTTTCAACTTTACTGCTCAGCATTTTCAGTTCCATGTTTCAATAAGATGGTTTTATCTCAGTTTCAGCACCAGATCTCTCCTTCAGATATCCCCAGGATCAGTTCTGCAGACTGTTGCCAGGTCTTCCCTACTTCCTTGTTAATTGCCTATAGCTGAATCCAAACTAATAAAACAACCCAAGACTCTCTTCACTTGGGTTCAAATTAAGACAGATACTATTTATCTAGTAGAAATTGATTGGGTGCGGAGTGTACTGGAAGAATATCTGTGCCTTCTGAGAAAAGTTACAATGATATACTAAATACTGCAGAATGCATAACAAAATGAAGATAAACAAAATAGTTCTGCCATATAATTGGTAGACTATGGGAAACATTAAAAAGAGATATGGTGGGAACATTATATAATCACTGGACATGAATCACATACTTTTTAAACCATCAGTTTTAAGCATTTGCTTCTGATTTCACAACAGATACAAAATTTTGGCTTCTGTACAAATAAACCCTTGTACCCCATCCAAGATGTAGACTAAAAAAATATGTGGCAATTTTATTGCCTTTTAACAAAAAAAAAAAAAATTCAAGTGATCAAGTGGATTGTTTAAAATGTTGGGGCAAAAATGCCAATACAGTTAAAAATATTCTGGGCTTGGCCCTCCCTGGTGGCTCAAGGGGTTAAGACGCAGTACTATGAAGCTATCCGCAACCACTGCAGCACAAGTTCGATCCCCACCAGGGAGCAACCCACATGGCGCAGCAGACTTCTATTTGCCCGCTGCTCCCCTCAGCAGTGTATTTCAGTCAGTCTGTCTGTTCTGTTTCCCACTCTGACTCTGGTGAATCCTCTCACCCCCCACACCTCTGGCCTGTACCCCAGCTCTTGTGTGCATAAATAATTCAATTTTTTAAAAAAATGCTCTGGGCTGAATGGCAATTCCCCATGATCCCAAGGACCCTCCAAGTCCATTTAGCCCTGCTTCTTCACCATGAGTTTCCTATAGCATTCATAGGTTACAGGTTAGAAGTATCAGGAATGTCCAAATTAATTGCTTGACCTTCCACCTTTTCAGCTCACCAAAACTGTTTCATCTAGAGCTTTTTAAACAAAATTACTCCTATATAAGTTTTCACTGGTAGCACTGAAAAATCTGAATGGCATAGGTTCAACTGATTCCATGATGCAAGTTAAAAATCTTCAACATGCTTTTTTTCGAAACCATAGATTATAGACCCATCTCTTCATTATATTTTGCTGAGATGTTTGGGATTTACTGGTTATGAAATATACTGTTTCAGTTAATGCGTCCATGCAGTATTCCACTGTTCCACTTCTGTTAACAAGGACAAATGAAGGGCAAATACTAATTATGATTTTGACACAGTTTTACATTCCTGTTTAGCTTTGAAAATAATTCCATAGTATGCCCCAATTCCTTTGTCAGTTTCCTCTGTTTAATTTTTAATTTAATGAACTAGTGAGCTCAAGGAGAGGCTTTGACTTAAAAGTACTTTCTTTTTCCTATATCTTAGTTTCATCTTCATAAGAAAACTCCTAATGAAGACATAATATGAAGAACAAGCCAAAAAAATTATAACTGTAGAAAAGAAATACAAAAAGGCTTCAACATACTACAATTCCATCACTTTTGCTTCAGTAACCACACTATCACTAGCTAGGATAACCATCTGAGGTTTAGTTCTCCAGACTACAAGACTTAGTCTTGAACCAGAATATCTTATTCTCAAGGAAATAATGGCATTTGTCAGTGAGATTTTGAGAAACTAGAAAAATCTACTGTCTTTAGGCCAGATTTAGTATTTGGGGTTTGTGGGGTTACATAGTCTTGGGGTTGATCTTTTATTTGTCTTTGTTTAGGTGTATATCTGGCTCTCAACTGAAACCCAAGCATATTCATATGATCTTCACATTTCTTGGTTCAGAAAGGATAAAAAGTAAATAAACAAAACTCCCATACCATGAAAGAGAAGCAAATTCAAATTTGCAACAACAAAATAATTTAAACACATTTCCAACTTCCAAACTTCAATACACAATATTCTGATATTAACAACAGATCTGAGAATAATTCCCTCATGTTTTCTATATATGTGTAAGAAAAAAATGAGTGATGCTAGGAGTATTAATTCAGGTAAGTAGAGAATGAACATTATAAATCTAACAACTGTAATAAAAAAACTTGTTATTTTTAAAAAGTATACAAATATAAGACATTTTAAAATTATAAATTACTGAGGAAAATATGTTTATTTGATACATAAATATAATTGAAGATACCAAAGTATCACTAAATTTAATGTCTGAATATAAAAACATACACAACCATGATGCAATCATATATGTTATATAATATTATACATATGTGTGTATGTGTATCCTTTAAATCACTATACATTCAGTGTAAATCTTTCAAGACAGAGACTGCTATTTCATCACCCAAGATTGATGTGTATGGCAGTAATATGTTCAGGTATAGACTATGTATTTCCTTGACTCTCTTACAATTAACTGTGACCATGTGATAGTGTTCTTTTTTTTTTTCTTTTTTTTTTAGTTTATATATATTTTTTACATCATTTTTCATTTTTGCACAATGTATGCATTTTCATCTTGATTATAGTCCCCATACAATTCTTGACCAAAGAATCGTGAACCAGCCTTTCAAGGATGATTCCCTGAAAGAGGCTCCCTAATAGAGGTACGGACAGATTTTGCTCCCTAGAACCTGAGCACAGTGATTGGAACTGCAGCAGCATGGTAGAAAGCAGAAAGCAACAGCCCACACCTGCTTGGGAAAGCTAATGTCTGGATTTCTCTTACGTAAAAGAGAAATAATATGTGACTATTATTTACGGTGTTACACTAACGTGACTAAGTCTAATCTTCAACATGATGTACATATATTAACACATTTCAAAATATAGAATAATTCTGCCTTCAGTGTAAAATCTGTTATTTGAAATACTGAATACATGCTTATTTATTGTTTATTATTATGATATACCTCATTGAATAGCACCTTTAATTATAACTTATTTAATTAAACATTATAGAAATTTAATGTACCAAATTGAATTCTGTAGGTTTAATTTGAACATTTTTCAAATTTGATTTATTCCTGGATTCTTCTTAACTCTACTTTCCAATTAATTATTTTAACTTTCTGAATAGCTTCATCAACTGTAAAATAGAGATGGTGTTTATTTCACCAGCTTTGTGTGAAAATTCACGCAACTAGCACACAGTGAGTGTTGAAGGAACATCAGCTGCTGTCAGCATCTTTACAGTTGACCTGCTTAAGTCATTCATTTCCAATATTTTTGCATAATAAATTTATTTCAGGCACATAAAAGAACAAATTCTATTTCAATATAATACTACAATAACAAAATTATCTTGAGAGTGCTTTCGTTTTATTGATGTCTCTGTCATCAATAAATCATATTTGCTTTTTAAACAAATAATCTCAACTTTTAATACCAGCTGTTTCCATTAAGGACTCAGAGAGTAACAGAAACATAATGTAACAACAGATGTTTCAGTTCTGACTAAAACTATGTGCATTCCCTCTTTTCCAGAGTTTGACTTTCCCTAAAAAAACAAAACAAAACAAAACTCTTTAGCCTTTAAATTCAAACACTGTTGGTGGAAATGTAGACTTGTCCAACTCCTATAGAAAGAAGTGTGGAGATTTCTCAAAAAATTAAAATGGGATTTACCATATGACCCAGCAATTCCACTTGTAGGTATCAAACCAAAGAGCACAAAAACATTAATTTAAAAGGAACACTGCACTCCTATTTATAGCAACTCTATTTACAATAGCCAAGATATGAAAGCAACCTCAATGCCCCCAAACAGATGAGTGTATCAAGAAGATGTGGTACATACACACCATGGAATACTACTCAGAAATCAAAAAAGATAAACTTCTGCCATTTGCAACAACATGGATGGACCTGAAAGGGATTGTTCTTAGTGAACTGAGCCAGAAGGAGAAAGATGATTTCACTTATTTGTGGAATCTAGAGAGGCTAAACAAAGGATTAGAAACACTAAGTATGATCCATGAAACCAGACCATAGATGTGAGACAATAAGGAAGGAGGAAGGAGAAGAGTGGGGGAGAGTAGAGAAGGCAGGGAAAGCTCAGAGAAGGGTGGAGGACTGTAGACACTCTGGTGGTAGGAAAACTATTATGACCAGACCTTAGGGGAGAAATCCTACATTGTAGAAAAAAAAAAAAAAGATACATAAAACAAAAACAAATAAATTGAATTTTAATATTATTGTCTTAGAATCAGCCTATTGAATAATTTAAGCCTGAAAACATGCAGGTTATATCACCAAATGGAAATGCATATATGAATGAACAGACTAAGGTAGACTGCAATTTTATAAACTAAAACAAGAGAAAAAGAAAAGAAAAAAAAACCTTAACACCTACTTGAAAAGGATAGTTTCTACTTTAATTTTTCACTCTTTCCAGATAAAATTTAATATTAAGAAATATTGCATTTCTGTAAACTATTATAATGAAAACAAAGGTAGAACCATAGATCAGAAATAAAAATCATTGTTAAAAAATCTGCTTTCCACAAACCCTCTATAGCCAGAGGGTGAGAGGAGGTAAGTTTTCATTTCAAGAAATGTAGCTGGAGAAGACAAGCATTACATCAGAGAAGTCGATTTATCTCAGATTTCATAGATCTGAGGAATTTAAACACTTAAGTATATTTTTAAAAAATATGACAATATCTTATTCCTAGGATTAAATTATAAATAAAAATCTTGATGAACTATTAAGCCTAACAAAAGCAGGGGGGATCAGAAAGCTATCCTCCTTTAGCTCTAGGACTTAAGTAAATAAAAAAGGATGAGAAGGATAAGAATACAGTTAACAAACACAATGAGGCATTAGAGTCTCTGGGTGAACATAGGTTAAGATAAGCAAAAATTGTGACAATTATTTAAGACACAGTCTTCAGGGCTGGTAGGTCAATATCCCATGGGGGTCACATTTCAACAGATAAATTAGGCAAATAATTTAAGCAAAAATCTCTCCTCACAATTCTTTTAAATAATTAAAAGGAGTGATGCTTGAATGGAGGGAAAAAATGAGTTTTTCTTGTTACTCAAATATTGTATATATGAATCAACATTTTATTTAACAAATTTGTATCAGAGGTAAAGTTCAGATCATTGTATCTACTAAATCATAGTACAATTATACATTTTGAAAAAAATCCTGGATCAAAAAGATGTTGATTTCCTGGGGCCACATTAATCCTATTATTTATAGGGCAATATGGTTTATTTGAAGGGGTTCTTACTGAGGTCCTCTTCAGGGTATCATATTAATATGTACCACAACACAAAGTTCATAGGCATAGGAATGTTTTAGTTATGTCAAAAGTGTCTCATCTAGTAACAAGTTTTCAAACAGGAGGTTTCCTTACTGATACAGGGAGAGTGGGCCTGCACAAAGAAAATCTACCTAAAATCTTTTTTCAAAAGAGCAATCTCTTCACAGCATAAATTCGAATTCCATCAATTTTCCAATAACACCCTTGATGATTTTTTTATTTTTTCCAATACAACATGCAATTTTGTATTGTGCATTCAACTTAGTTGTCATATCTACTTTGTCCTTTTATTCTGAAGCTTTACCACACACTTTCTTCATTTTGCTTGATCATAACAATTTTGAAGAGCACAGAACAGGTATTTTGCAAACTGTTCTCAATCTGCATCTATGTGGACTTCTAATATAGATATGGGTTATACATTTTTGGTGGGAATACCACAGACACTGTATTTTAACATTCTTGGGACATCATAGAAACAGATATTGTCATTTTCTGATGTTAATATTAATCACGTGGTTAATGTTTTGTCTATCAGATTTCTCCATTGTAAACTTGTCATTATTCTTGTAATTAAAAAGCATTTTTGAGGTGATACTTTGAGATTACATAAATAAGTATTCTTCATTAAACTTCCTCCCACTAGTCTGAGTGTTTTAATTTTTGAAATTCATCAATCCTAAATATATTATTCTTCCTTCAACAGTAAAGAACTTCTTACCTTTCCTTAATTCCTTCTTTCCGTCTCCCTCACTGTCTTCTCTGCCTGCCTTCCTTTCTCATCATTCTATCATCCATCCTTCATTTATTTGTTCCTTCCTTCCCTCCCATATTCCTTTCTATCCATATAAACTGATGGATTTCTACTTCATTTAATATTTTAGGAAGTATTCAGTCACTAGATTCTCAAATATGTTGTCTTTTTTTAAGCTATCATTATCGACATACAATATACAATTGTATATTATTAAATTGCACAAAATGATGATTTGATGCACCTATAAATTACAAAACAATGCATGTATAAATTACCACAATAAATTGATTCATGTATAAATTACCACAATAAATTTAGTTGACATCTTCATTTCCTCACATAATTAGCATTTATTTTTATGTTGATAAAATACAAGCCCTACCCTCTTAACAACTTGCCATTATAAAATATAATATTAATTATGGTCACCATGTTGTACATTAGTTCCTCAGAAATTACTCATCTTATAGCTGAAAATTTGTTTGTTTTAAAGATTTATTTATTTATGCATACAAGAACTGGGGTACAGGCCAGAGGTGTTGGGGGTGAGAGGATTCATCAGCGACAGAGTGGGGAACAGAACAGGCAGATTGACTGAAATACACTGCTGAGGGGAGCAGTGGGAGAGTCAGGAGAGGTCTGCTGCACCATGCAGGTCACCTCCATGGCCAGAGATGAAACTCTGGCCACCATGGCTGCGTTTTGCTTCATAGTGCTGAGTCTTAGTCCCTTGCGCCACCAGGGAGGCCCATTATAGTTGAAAATTTGTACCCTATGGTCAATAATTCCTCATTTTCTCCACCCTCAACTCCTGGTAACTGCCATTCTATTCTATGAATTTGGCTCATTTATTTTACTCACTTATTATTTTTTTAATATCCAAAATGGCTGGTTTATTATAAAACGGGAGAGAAGAGTAAAGAACACTTGCACAGACTTAAGGGGGCAGAAAGACCTGCCCCTGAGAGGGACAGATTTGTTGAAAGAGGCCTGCATAGTCAAAGGTGGGCAGGCTTGGGAGGAAAGCTGCCTCTGCTGCTTTGCAAAGGGAGAAGGTCAGTGAAGAGAAACACCTGCATAGCCACAGGCAGGCAGGAGAGCTGCTTGAATTTGGCTCTTTTAGATTTAACATATAAGTGAAAAGAGTAAGTATTTCTCTTTCGCTGCATTACTTTATTTAGCATAATGCCCTCAACATCAATCTTGCCTTCAAATTAATATTTTCCTAAAAGACAGAATTTTATTCATTTTTATGACTGAATAATACTCCATTATATATATATATATATATATCATACTTTCTTTACTCACTGAATCACAAAGTGAACACTTAGTTTGCATGCATTGACTACTGGAGATAATTCTGCAATGAACATAGACTTGCAGATAACTCTCTGAGATAATGAATTCATTTTCTTCAGATATATTTCAAAAAATGAGATTGCTCATATGTGATTATTCAACTTTTGATATTTTAAAGAACATCCACAACATTTTCCATACTCTCAGTACCAATTTATATCCGCACCAACAGTGCACAAGTGATCCCCTTTTTCCACAGCCTCATTAACACTGGAGCTGCCTGGGGCAATAGAAGCTGGCTATTCCTAGGATGTGCCATGAGTCCAGATATACAGGAATCCAACAAGAACCTGGTATCATAGGAGTCACCTGGGTACTGGGTTTACAGGGGCCATCCTGGTGCTATCTAACACCTCAAGATGTGGCACAGTGCTGGGGCAGGCTGGCTCTGGTGTGCACAGGGATGGGTGCTTATTTCACTCTCTTTGTCCCATGAAGATGGTGCCTCTCTCTGTGCTGGGTAGCCCAGACATGTGAGGCATCAATGGTTGTAACACAAATAATGTTTTCCACCTTCCTCAGAGTGTATTTTCTCATTTCTGTCCTTTTCAGTAGTTGCAATCCCTTACCTGGAGTCCTGAGATCTTTTAAAGGTTTTTTTCTTTTTGTATCAATAATGTTCAAATTTGTGTTTCTGGTGATGGAAACATGATCACTAAAAATTCCTAAACCACCATTTTACTAGCATCATTTGCCTCTTCTCATTTTTGACTTTTTTTTTTTTTCATTTCAATTAACTTCATAGCTATTAGCTAAGGAGACTCAGAGCTAAGATTTTGGGAATTTGAGATTCAAATAAAAGCTTTCTAGTAAGAAGGTTATGTTAAGATCACTTGTCCCCAGTGTCTGAATTTACAGGTTGCCAGAGACATAGGAGACAACTAAAAAGGTGACAGAAGAGTGTGAAAAATGGTGTTTAGGGAAGAAAGGTGTTATGTTTAGCAGTGACAGTCTCAATCTCAATATGCCTTAAAACCTTCATTAATAAAATTGGGCCACTAACACCTACTTCTCAAAACTTTTCTTAGAGAAAGCTGTGGCACTTTTCTTAGTAAAGCTGTTGAAAATGGGAGAAAAGGTGTTTCAAATAGATGTAGATTCTGACCAAAATAAAAGGGCAGATTCCCAAAGTACATTGACCTGCCCCAGGCAGCTGTCTCTCTTGCTGTAACTTCTAATTGCATTACCACATAAACTGCAGTAGCATATCGCTCCAAAGAGGGAAGAAAGTGATGTAACACATTCCAGACCTTTCTCTCATTTTCATTCTTCTGTCCTCCACTGCCAGACGGAAGCCCCAGTTTCTGAAATATTATCCAATGGCACTCAAGACTATTAAATTTAGTATACATAGGATATTGGCATTTCACTGGAGTCCACTGCCATTCCCCCATAGAAACTGTGTTTAAAATGGCAATTTACGGGCCTCCCCTGGTGGCGCAGCGGTTGAGCGCTGTGCTGCGGAGCTGCCCGCAGCCTCTGCAGCACTGGTTCAATCCCCGGCTGCTGGGGAGGGTCCCACATGGTACACAGACCTCTCCTGCCATGCCTGCTGCTCCCCTCAGCAGTGTATTTTGTCAGTCTTCCTGTTCTGCTCCCTGCTCTGACTCTGGTGAATTCTCTCACCCTCTCCTGCTTCTGATTGTACCCAGTGCTTGTATGAATAAATAAATAAATCTTTAAAAAAATGGCAATTTACTATAAATAATAATTCATTAATATAATTCTAGGAGTAAGTTATAAGACTTTTCTTTTCTAGATCAATATAAGAACCTAAATATCACATAGGAACCTTTCTGAAGTAAAAAATTTCTTGATTGCAATAGCTACCAATCAAATAAAGTTTTGAAACAAAAACTTTGATTAGGTTTGCATCCATAGTGGTATTATCTTTTCTAGGAAACTCCTCTGGGAGTCTAAGAGTGCATGATATAAATGTTTTAAGAGCCATCAATATATTCCTCGGTCTCATTTTCCCCACTATTCATATTCTTTCATTTCCTATTCTACCTGCTCATCCACATATCTCCATTTCAATTAGACCCTCTGTTTATACAACTGGTACAAATGTCATTCAATAACTTTCTCTCCTTAACAAAAATTTTCACAAGCAGAATCTGTGTCGTGGTTCAGATTCATGGTACACAAGCTGTTTCATCCATTTCCAGAAAACAGACTCATTGATTAGGGTAAAGGGTCTGCCACATTGTAGTCTTTTAGTATGTATCTATTTTACAAATGAATCAGACAATGTCTATAAAATCAGACCTTCCCAGGAACGTATAAGAAAATGACCTGGACCATGAGATCTGCTGTATGATAAGCAACTATTCCATCCAAGGAGAGTGAGCAGACAGTGAATAGGAAGAAAAAAAATAAAACATTGAGTGTCTTTGGTGCAGGCTTAAATAGTGAATTCAAACGCCAAAAGCATGACACTTCTGTTGTCCTTCCAATGTTTGATCGGCTTACTGAAAAGATTTCTTTACTGTCTGGCAAGTCACCCATTGCAAAAATTCAATAAATACAAGCTAATTATAGTAATACACAATAGCTATAATCACCATCATTCAGGATCGGTTGGTCAGTTTATGAAGCTATTCATTCACCACAATAGCCTTCCTCACCCCAGAGATTTACGGTTCCTCTCCTGCAACCAGGCTGACCTTTTGCAGTTCCACTAGGCAGCACTTTATGGAAGAAAATCAAAGTTCCTTTTACTTTGATGGTTTGTCAAGGACTTCAATTCTCCTTTCCTATAAAAATTATTTAAAAAAAATACAAAACTCCAAAATCTGGGTACCTGCAGTAACTTCTTTCTAAAGTCCAAGATCAAATCAAGTAACAAATTGGATTTAAAACACCCAATTAAGTTTATTTAAGATACCACTTAGTATTTTATTCAATGACTTGGTGGCCTCAAACTACATTTTCTACTTCATTCCTCTTAACTTCTCTCATAAACCCCTTGACCCACAAAAAGTAAGCCACTTCGTATGCTCACTACTCACTGACTTCTGTTGTATTGTCCTTATAATTTCCTCTATCTAAACTGCACATTTCTGCGGCATTTCTAAGTTACTTTGCATGAAGGTCCAGAGAAATTATCATTTTTATAAGGCTTTTTCTGATCGCTCAATGCAGACATAATGTTTGTTCCCCCAATTTTTGTGACTTCTATAATCTTATAAATTCCCAAAGCATTATAATTTATTATTATAATTTAGTGGATAGAATAGTTAAATAGTTGTACATTTTATATGAATACATTAGTTAAATAGGAAAGACACTTTGTCACATTCATCTGTGTATCACTACAGTGCCATTTATTTTACATATTAAATGTTAAAAAGATGAGCTGTAGCTAGAAAAAATGAGTTTATGAACAACTAGGTTTAATCTTCAAGATATGAAGTTGCCAAAAAATATTGATTAAATCCCAGTAAAACAAATTGCCAAAATTTCAATGATTTGGAGGAATTTGCATTTAGAAATGTTGTCATTTGTGTGATGTTTTTATGTAGCTAAAATTTCCTACACCCTTATTTTAAATTCAAATCTCAAAACTACCACTATGATTTTTTTCATTGGCTTCTATTGGGTTTCTAACAGTCTGTATTTAATCACCTGTCTGGTATTTTTACATCGTCTCAGACCATGGTTCAAAAACAAAATTACGACATGTAGACATGTGTCTTGCAGTGATAATATTAATTATATTGTCTACACATTTACTATTAGCAGGAAGACAGTTATGTTTGCTCTTCCTCTTTAGATATGCATGGTAACACAATCACTCTTCTTTATTTTAAATAAATTTTTGTTGCAGCGACACTGGCTTATGACATTATCAGTATGATCACCACCAAGTCTAGCTTCTATCCCTTGCCATACAATTAATAAAGCTTTCTGTTTCTTTATTCTCATCTCCATGCGCTCTTTAAACTCCCTTTACCCATTTCATCCATTTCTTAATCCCCTTCCTTTCTGGTAACCACAATTATGTTCTCTGAATCTAAGAGTTTGTTTTTGTTTTGTTTGCTTTTTTTTTCTTTTTTTAAAGATTTATTCATTTATTTATAAAAGCACTGGGTACAGTCAGAAGTGTGGGAGGGTGAGAGAATTCACCAGAGCCAGAGTGGGGAACAGAACAGGCACAGTGATGAAATACACTACTGAGAGGAGTAGCAGGTGCGGCAGGAGAGGTCTGTGTACCATGTGGGACCCTTGATGGTGGCCGGGGATTGAACCAGCGCTGCAGAGGCTGCGGGCAGCTTCGCAGCCCAGCGCTCAACCACTGCGCCACCGGGGAGGCCCTTGCTTGCTTTTTTTCTATAGCCTACATGAGTGAAATCATTAAGGTATTTGTTTTTGTCCATCTGACTTATTTCATTTAGCATAACACCATTAAGATCCATACATGTTGCAGCACATGAAAATTTTTAATTTTTTATAGCCAAATAATATTTCACTGCATATAAATACCACCTCTTTTTTATCCATCCACACATTGATGGACATTTAGGTTGCTTCCATATCTTGGTTACTGTAAATGTTTCAATGAACACAGGGAGCATATATATTTTCAAATTAGTGTTTCAGTATTTTTTGGATAAATGTTTGATCATATGGTATCTCTAATCTTAATCTTTTGAGGAAACTCTATATTGTTTTTCATAATGGCTGTTCCAATTTGCAATCCCAACAACTGTGTAGGAGGGTTCCCTTTTCTCCACAACCTTGCCAACATTTGTTGTTTCTTGACTTTTTGAAAATAGGCATTTTCACCGGTGTCAGATGGTATCTCATCGTGATTCTACAATATCACCTCAAACCTGTTAGAAAGTCTACTATCAAAACCACACTCCTCATTATCATCAGGATTTTGCTCTCTTTTTGTTCAACATGCCATTCCTTATTTATTGTCAGACAAGAGTAACAGCAATGAGAACTTTAACCTCTCCCCAGGTTGTTGTATAATAACTAATGCAACATTACCCCAAGAGGCACCTAATGTTGTGTACATTCTAATTAACTCATCCTGGGTATTTGTGATGGAAAAGCGGAATGAATGTACAGAGAGACTTTTATAAGTGGAATCAGATAAATTCCTAATGAAAAAAATCCTCCCTGGGAAAAAGAGGGTGAGAATATATAAATGAAGCTCAAAACCATGAGTCAGGACAGACTGTAAGAATGATGGACCATAGCTCACAGCCTGACACTTAATACAACTGCCAACCCTTCTCCTGTGGGACTCATATCGGAGTCCTGGAGAATGGAAATTGCATTAAAGTGTATAAGAGCATATAAAAACTAAAAGCTGCCTTACAGAAGTACCTATGAGACCTGAAAGCACAAGGTACATATGAAAACTGCCTAAAATGAGATTATATAGACATCTCTTCTCATGGAGATGACACCACTCTTTCAGCAAGGCTCAGCAGCTTCAAAGGAAGCACATTTCCATCTGTGGTACCTTCATTGTAGTTGATGACATAAAACATCACTGCAACCCAATGAAGTGGTAAAGGAGATATGGGATCCAAAACGATTTGCCCTTTTCTTTCAGACAACCTGAATTACCTTATAAAAGATTTAAGGAAGCTAAAGAACCTCTGTTAGTTAATTGGCATAGGATAAGGGAAAAAGGAAAATCTTACATTGGTTAGTCATCTTGTCTTAGCTTGCAAACCTTACATTAACTTAATTTTCTTTTCAAACACTATCACCCTTCTTTCTTTCATCACCAGGCTTCTTGAAAGAGCAAATTTATGTTTCTTTATTCTTATCTCCATGCACTCTTTTAACCTCCTACAAGCTGATTTCATCTCTTACCACTCCACTAAAAGTACTCAAAGCAAGGCACTATCAATTGTTTAGGGGCAAGATCAATCACCTCTTTTCAGCTCTCTTCCAATTCATTTATCATGCAGTATTCACCTCACGGCAATTCCTTTAAGTCTTACCCTTTCTTCTATGGCTCCTCTCACTTGCCAATCAACTTCATTTTGCTCATTTCAGAGTCTTCTGGCTCTGTTAGGTTGGCTCATGAAGTTATCTAACATCATCTAATTGCTTTCTGCAAATACTCAGGGTCTAACACACGAGTGTCAGCATCATTTCTTGGGCATCTGATCCCCTTCCATGAGTGTAACTGCCACCTGTCCTTGATTATTCTTCATTTATATGCCAAGTTTATAAATCATGGTTAAATTAAAAATAAAAATTTATGGCATGTAGATGCTTCACACTCAAACTGTCAAAAAGCAAAATAAGACCCTACCTGAAGTTGTTAAGTTTTCTCTTCCATTCTTAGCTTGCTCATGCCATAGCTATCCACAAGTAATTTTAATATCATAATATAAATAAAACAAAACATGGGACAATTCTCAAAGTGTACCTCTACTTCCTACTTCTAGCAACTAATTTGTAATAATTATAGCAAATTCATATTATTTTCCCAAATTTATTAGTGTTGAATTCAAATATTCATTATATTACTGATAAAGTTGTTTGGTAAAGCTGACTTGGACCTTTGGGCAAAAACAATATCCAGCACTTTTTCTCACCTATTCATTCCTTTGCACAGCTGGGCAAATGTAGCCTCCTACACTGGACAGTACCTATCTGGCTGAACTCTCAAGGCATGGTTCAGAGGAAACTCTCAGGCATGTGATCTTTCAACTTTCTTCAATATACAGCATGCTGGGCATGAATATACTGATTTGAATATCAGATTATATAGTATTATAAACTGATAATTATAATATAGTAAATATTTATAACTATAGTAAAGGAAATGTTCAAATGTAGGTCCAACATCCTATCAAACCAGGTACATTTGTGTGTTTCCCATGTATCAAGTTTACTCTATATCAGTTCTAAAGCATCTCTTCTCTCACCTCTTCTCCCTTCTACCAGTCTTCTGGTTCTGTTTAACATTTCAACTAGATTATTGCAATAGGTTCCTAACTTAAAGTCATTTATCTTGTCTCTGCCAGGTGAATTCTGGTCAATGTATTTGTTCACACTCACAATTTAGTTTACAGAGCTCTTTGCAAAGCCTCTACTTAGAAAGTTCCCCCAACTCTGTCAAAGTAGAGGTCAAGAGTTACCTCTTCTGAAAAGCCCTATTGATCTCTTCAGGCTTCATAAGTCTGTCTCTCTCTATGTCACATCACTGTGGTAATTCCAATTGTAGAAATTCTGTAAATAATCTTTGCCCCCAACTATACTATGAATGAATTTTATTTTGTTTGAATAGTTAACATGCGGCATAGTATCTGTCACATAGTGAAGATTTTAAAACTATGTAATAAATTTAAATACATCTTACCTATTCTGTGGATAATTGGGAATAGTGACTCGTGCAACATTTTGCTTCAACAGAGTACCTGCTTTACTTCTTATCCAGGGACAGGTAGTCTTTGAAGTTATTAAACGTAAACAAATTGGATCTCTCTATTCCATAATTAGTTTTCTTTAAATGGGCAGTTGAATATCCAAATTTCCTCACAATACATATAAGCATAACTTCTAGGTTTAATTGAACATGTTTTTGTAATCAACATCAGTACAAAATTCAATTAAAAAACATATAAGCTATATCTGAAATAGCTTATACATTTTTAGACTTAAGATTCAGTAAGTTAATACTGTCATTTTATTGTTAGTTTCATTAAGATACTTATAGGAAGGTCATATAAATTATTCTTTTATTTCTTTTGTAACTTTTACATGAGAGAAATCACGTCATGCATTATAGTTATATCACAGAACTTTTACAACTCTGCAAAATAAAATCTGAAAGCAATAGTAAAGATAGGCAGTCTTTGGATATAGACTGAAGAAAAAAGCATATGTGTGCTGATACTTTACTTTTCTATAATCTGTGCTGATACTTTGTTTTAATTTATTGTATCCCCCATTATAATGTATTCCAAATAAAAATTTAAGATGTACAACAATGCAACAATTTCCACTTATTTATTCAGCTTTTAAATAAAATACATTCTTTCTCACACCATCATTTTATGAAGTGTTCAGAACTTACTTTCAAGAATTAAATACTTAACATTACCAAGCCACATAAAAGTATCACATACAAAACTGTTTTAATTATATAAGACATATATTTTCAACTTGAAATTCTATAGAGGCATTTTTTTTTTTTATTTGTTTGTTTGTTTTGTTTATATATGCACTGGGTACAGTCAGAAGCGCGGGAGGGTGAGAGAATTCACCAGAGCCAGAGCGGGGAGCAGAGCAGGCAGAAGGGCCGAAGTACACTGCTGAGGGGAACAGTGGGCGGCAGGAGAGGTCTGCGCGCCATGTGGGATCCTCCTCCGGTGGCCAGGGAGCAGCCGAGGATCGAACCGGCGCCGCAGAGGCCGCTGGCAGCTTCGCAACCCAGCGCTCAACCGCTGCGCCACCGGGGAGGCCCTTCAACTTGAAATTCTAACTTCTTTGCAATTTCCATAAAGCCTGAAACTTGCTTATATTCCTTTTGTCTTGGCAAAGTATTTTGCTATGACAGTGGTTTAATTACAGCAATGTAGAAATAATTCAAACATGCCACTATACATATTGTATATATATCATATAGTATATTTACTTATGTATTACTAAACAGGGTTTATTTCCAGGGTTTTGCTTTCAGTTCTCCTACTAATGTATACAAAAACAAATGTCACAGAAGTTCCTTAAAATGCCATATGGGTTTTAGATCTTAGTTTAATGGGCTTTTAGCTTACTATTATAAGATGCTTTCTCTAGAACAATGGTCAATACATTAAAAAATACTTAAATGTTAGATGATAATGGACAGCAAAAAAAAATGGGATTTCAAAATAATCACAGATTATATTAGTCTACCAAACTCAAATATTATTTTGAACTGTAGCCATGTTAGCCATGACATTTAATTATTTTTTGTACAAATTCCAGTTGAATCAAGTACAGATTCTTTTTAAAACACTGCCTACTATTTATCTTAACTGCCCACAATCATTCTGTGGTAGCTATGAGCAGATAAACGGTTAAATGAAAAATAGCACAAAAGGAAAATGAGAAGTTAACATTGTGTGCCAATGGACATTATGATAGAAGTTTGGATAAATCAAATAAATATTTGTTTGGTAGCCTGGGTTATAAGTTTTTAATTTATATAAACTGTTTTCCATACTGGTCATATGTCAGAGATCATGGTGAGATTTTAAACTCTGATATTTTTGTTATCAAAATGTAATTCTGTAGCAAATGACTAGCTACAGATTTTTAGAATTACAATATACACATTTTATGTTACAATTTGTTTGAGAAATAAAGGAAGTCCATGTGAGATAATGAAAATATCACCAAATACATTAAAGATTTACAGAGTAAATACTAATATTTATTTTTCTATTAAATATTTCCCTTCAGCCATGTTTTAAAAATATGGAATAGTGCTTGGCTCATTTTTCTAAACAACTACTTAAAAATTATACATCTGATTGTTAGCTACTTCAAAATAACCTCTGATTATAATAACCAATGAGCACTCACAATTTCAAAGGAACTGCTCATGAGCACATTAAACTCTGACTTAAATAGATCCTCAATTTCAAGATAGAATTCTGGGGAACAGAAGGATTGACTGAACAAAGTTAAACAATTAGCAGTGATAAAGGCTAGTACAAGTCAGTAGAGTTTTGCTCCACACTATGAGATGTTTCTGTATTATACAGTCAAAAGAAGCCTAAGGAAGTCAAGGAGAAATAGAAGAGATTTCCCAGCACAAACATTACTAACACTTGTGGGGAGGGGAGGAAGGTCAATGTGTCATTACTGACACATAGCAAATCCGAAGATCTAAGAATACCTTATATTTTATGAATAGTGTCATTACTGTTTTATATCAGTAATCTGCACAAAGCAAGAATCTAAGGATATCAGAAGTGAGATAGATTTTCTTTTAGAAAAAGACTAAGAAAAGAATATATAGGAAATGTGACTACCAAGAACATCAACACATTAGAGTCTAGTAAAATATTTAAAAATGCAGTAGGTAAAACATTAGTCTTAGAGATTGGAGACACGAATTATTTTGTGTTTGCCATGAAAAGTTGCTGCCATCAGTAAGTTCTCTTGGTTCATAAGCATTAGGTACAAAGAGGCAAACCTGGTAGTTGGCATGGGATTTGCCCCTGAAACAAGTTACTGAAGGGTGAACTGAGTTATATTGAGTTACATATCTTGAAGTTATATATCTTGAGTTACGTATCTTGAACTCAAGTTGTTCATGTCAAATTCCAAGAGCTGGGGGTAAATGCAATACCTTTCCCTAAAATTCTTAACCTACATAGTGTAACATTAAGATGTTAAAAGTCATTTTCATTAATAGGAACACCAGCTTGTTAAACCCCTAGACAGAAAGCATAGTATATGAGTTAGCCAGCTTATTCTGAAAAGGGCCTGATTACTGACTTGAAACTTCATTTACCTCTTATATGGATTCTCGTCAATCATCAGAGTAGAATCATTATAGGCAGTAAGAAGGTCAAAATGGCACAATGGTTTCTGTTCTGATGCCCTCAACAATTGATTAGCCGTGACTGTTTAGACCATTATGAGGATTCTGCTGACCAAACTTTGTTCCACTGGAAAGAATGCTTCGATGAGTTGGCAAAGTTTGCCACAGAAAAAGAAAGCAAATGAGAATCTTTGATGCTTGTTTAGGGAGCATATTACTAATAAAAAAAAAAAATGTTTCTTGGAAATAATAGGACCAAAGAAAACACCATTCCCTACCCTGATCTTATTCACCACTAACAGAAATTACACCTTCTAGATCCCCACAGTGGAATAGCTACCATTGACTAGCAATTCCTTCTACACAACTACACAAGTAGTCCAGTTACCTGACACCCACATCCAGTGCATTTTCTTAAGGTATTGAGTTAAAACATCTCCCTATATGATGTTAGAGTGATAAGAAATTTCTTGACTTTTCCTTATTTTATTTGTAAAACAGTGACAATACTTAGCTTGAAGTTTTGTTTTGAGAATTTAATGACAATGTTTAGCACAGAGGCAGGCACACATGAAAAGCTCTTGATAAATGGTTACAATCACCAATGTGAATATTAAAAGAGCTTTGAGTGTGTGAGAATGAATACAGGTTTTATTATGGTTCGTTGCTTCTTTCCAGCGTTTTTTAGCCAAGAGTAAAGCATTAATTTTAGACATGAGATGAGAAATTAGAATTGGATTTAGAGAGAAATTACCCACAAGGCAGACTCAAGCACGAAGACATCCTGTAAAATGTAGTTCTTGGGGTGACAGCTTCAAATTTCACCTTTTGGGGGCCTCCCTGGTTGCGCAAGTGGTTAAGTCTCAGCACTATGAAGTTATTGGCAGCCACTGTAGCACGAGTTTGATCACCAGCCAGGGAGCTGACCTCTCCTGTCTAGCCTGCTGCTCCCCTCAGCAGTGTGTTTCTGTCAATTTGCCTGTTATGCTACCCACTCTGTCTCTGGTGAATCCTCTCACTCCCCCACCTCCGTCCTGCCACTCTGGCCTACACCCAGCTCTTGTATGCATAAATAAATATTTTTTTAAAAAAAAATTATGTTTAGAATAAATTGGGGCACTTAAGGAAATGGCACCACATGCTTGATTTGAAATAAATGAAGAACTTGATTTAAAATAGAATAATAATGCTTGAAATGAATCTATACCACAAATAGTATCCTTCCATGGAAAGCTCATTTATTTTTTTGTAAATTGGAGAGCAGAGAAGTATAATCAAATAACTCAGATGGCAAATACTTAAAAAACAAATAATTAGGAAAATAGTATTGTTTTTACCATTCAAATCATTACTTCTATTCTCCTACTTTCTTGATATTGACAGGTTTTATTCTGTTTTCTTCTGATTTTTTTCTGGTTTTTTTTTTTATGAGCCCCAATAAACTATTCCCAACCACTATTAGTCTTATAAAAATAAGTCTGTTTTCTGAACGTCTTTGCATGAAGGTTTTCTGGAGAATTTGCCGTTCCCTGTGGATATCTGGGAGGTCACACTGAGAATAAAATTGGCAAGTGTACAATAAAAGCTGAAAAAAAAGTTGAAAAGAAAAACATAAGCATTTTCTTGTTAAATGAGAAAGAATTTGGAGAAAAGCTAACAGAGCCTAAAGATTATGTTCTCATCCCAGAGAAAGTATAAGTTTATCCTTCAAGGCAACAGGGAGGTGCTAGTATGCACCTGAGCGCAAGAGCTGACTTTCTTGACAAGGTCGTGTTTTCTATGATGATCAACTTCTGGAATAAATAAAGTTCTGGAATTAATGAAAAGACTACATAAAGGAAACTTGTTACGAGTGTGTCTGTGTATTGTGTGGGGCTTAAAAAGTATCTGAAATTGTGGTTACTTTGCAGGAGGAAGAAAACCTGGGTAATTTTTTATTATGTATGTCAACGGAGGTTTTTTTGTTTGTTTGTTTTTAAGCAACAAGCATGTATTATTGTCACATTCAGAAAAAAAAAATAATATTAGTATAATAAATACAAGTGTGCACAAATGCACCCAGCAATCCTTTAGTAAACCTGAACATAATGAGCACTTGGCATGACATCGTGAATGCTATTTTCTTGCCTCCAAATATTGTCCAGCAGTAGAGGGACTACAGCAGAGAAAACGCCTGTTAACAATTAAGATTCTAAAATTTTTAGGACTAATTTTAGGGATTTCAGCTATTGATTTGAGAGTCCACTCTACTGGGGAAAGAAGAAGGGAAATGCTTTTTTGACTTTACCTACTACAGCAGTGTTTTATATACTGTGAGCCCTTACCCTACAAAGATTATACAATCAGGTTAGTGGGTCATGAAAATGTGCGTTTTGAAAATTGACACACCTAAGTAAATGAAAATTAGAAATTAGAATGCAAAGGTGACATTTAATTTTGCTTAACAAAATAAATTATGTGATTCTAAGTCTTTAATATACAACAAGGTATTTACTGATTTGCTTTGCCATTTTAACTACATTTAAAAAAAAGAACCTGGGCCTCCCTGGTGGCGCCAAGAGTTAAGCACAGCACTGTGAAGCTGTCCGAAGCCTCTGCAGCAGGAGTTCGATCCCCGGCCAAGAAGCTATCCACATGGCACAGCAGACCTCTCCTGACTCGGCCCACAGCTCCCCTCAGCAGTTTATTTCAGTCAGTCTACCTGTTCTGTTCCCCACTCTGTCTCTGGTGAATCCTCTCACCCCCTAGCACCTCTAGCCTCTACCCCAGTTCTTGTGTGCATAAATAAATAAATCTTTAAAAAAATAAAAAATAAATTAAAAAAAAAAACCTACAGTCGAGACAATGCTGATTATGGACACTGCTAATAAAGTTGCTAGGATTTTTATAAGTATGACTAAGTTCCAGTCCCTACAAGATATTTTTCAATATACTAAAGGTTAGGTTATTTACTTAACCTTCTGAGTCTCAAATTGACCTCTATGTGCAATGGTATTAATAAACCCACATGCCAGGGTGGCTGTTTTAAAGATTATCTAACGATGATAATATACATAAAATACTTATTAAGGCCCGTGTACATTAATTACAGAATACATAGCTTTTATTATGATTACTAGGTAACATTAATGCTATACTTATTAAGAACTCACAATGAGTACATTCACTTCTTTCTGCATTTTAGGGAGCTTGCCGTGTGCAGTAATTACAAAAAGGAATTAAATAAGCTCTGCTGTCTCATGTGGGGATAATGTAGAATGCACACTCATACTCACATATGGCAAAATGTCTTTCAGATCAGTGGCTACAAGTCACTACCACACATGCACAGACAGACAACAAAGAAAGTACGGAACTCTAGGGCAACCTTAAAAGGATTCAGGGAGTCCACACAATCAAAACTGAAGACCAAGATGTGTAACTTCAAACAAAGGGTCAGGTGGAAATATTGTAAGCAAGGTAATTACATGAGAGGGAATATTATGAGGCACTATGGGGACTAGCCCTTCATATTTGCATCTCCAGGTTCATTAAGTACATTCTTCCCTGTGCTAAATATTTTATGTAGTTTATATTTAAAACTCATTCAAAGACTCCATGTTTTTTCTCTAGAAAAATGAAGTGAGGACCAGAAAAGTGCTATTAAGAAAAGCTAAGTTTACGGGGCCTCCCCGGTGGCGCAGCGGTTGAGCGCTGGGTTGCAAAGCTGCCCGCGGCCTCTGCGGCGCCGGTTCGATCCCCGGCTGCTCCCCGGCCACCGGAGGAGGGTCCCACATGGCGCGCAGACCTCTCCTGCCGCCCGCTGCTCCCCTCAGCAGTGTACTTCGGTCCTTCTGCCTGCTCTGTTCTCCGCTCTGGCTCTGGTGAATTCTCTCACCCTCCCGCACTTCTGACTGTACCCAGTGCATGTATAAACAAAAAAACAAAACAAATAAAGAAAGAAAGAAAGAAAACATGCCTCTATATAAAAAAAAAAAAAAAAAAGCTAAGTTTAACTTGAGTCTAAGTCACAAATATCTGGAGCAGAAACAATACTTTCAACATGCCACTGGGTTTAACTGTTTTAAATTAAAATAATATTGAGTTACAACACTGTGGATGATTTGGAGGCATAGAATCACATCCTTTAGATGTACTACATCACCACACCAACCCACCACCCAGCACTTTTCTTAAACTACACTACAGTTTCCTTTGGGTATGATGACCTTTGTAACAGTGTTAATTCTTCCAACCCATGATTAAGGAATAGCTTTGCACTCTTTGTTGTCTTCTTCTATTTCTTTTAATAGTATCTTATAGTTCTCATTGTATCTCCTTTGTTAAGATTTTACTCCCAGGTGTTTATTTATTTGTAATGTGACATATCATTCCTTTAAACACAGCTCCCCAAAGGGGAGAAGTTTAGTCATATTGGAGTATCTGAGCACAAAGCTCCAAAATTAGGCTGGAAATCTGAATGCTAATGTGGAAAGTGTGACTCGGTCTGTTGGAGGCCAATGACACAGATTTAAAACAAAAATTGAACTAGACATTAAACAACCTTTTACCGGTCAACATATATTCTCTTGATTAGAGGTGAAAGAGAAAGGTGGGGAAAGCCATTGTGGAACCACATGCTGGATTCTTAAGTGATTTTAAACTTTGGTACCAGTGAGTACCAAATCATCCACAAAATCTGATAAAAGTCTGAAGGCCAGGCTCTATTTTATTTTCACAAGCGTGGGTCTCTGTGTGTATCATGAACACTCCATATAATTCTCACACCCACTACAGTTTGAGAACCACTGGTCTGATTAGAGATAATGGGGAACTGAGGTGGAGTAATGGCTATGAGGAGGAGTTTGGGGACTCACAGAAGAGAGGGAATGGCAAGACTGGATTAATCTCATGTATCTCCAATTCTTTTTTTTATTGATTTTCTTTAGTTTAAAAATAACTATATAAATTTGAAGACTGTACTCTTGATTAAAAGATTTGGGGCCAGAACATGTTCCAAACAGAAGCAAAGAAAATGGTTTCTAGTGGAATTTATTGAATGTTTGTGGTAAAAAAAAAAAAAAAAAAAGAAAGAAAGAAAAGAAAGGAGGGAAGGGCCTTCCTGGTGGTGTAGCAGGTTGAACGCAGCACTGTGAAGCTGTCCACAACCTCTGTCGCATGGGTTTGATTCCCGGCCGGCCAGGTAGATACCCACATGGCACAGCAGACCTCTCCTGTCTCGCCCGCTGCTCGATCCATCTGCCTGTTTGGTTTTTTTTTTTAAAGATTTATTTATTTATTCATACAAGCACTGGGTACAGTCATAAGTGCGGGAGGGTGAGAGGATTCACCAGAGCCAGAATAGGGAGCAGAACAGCCAGAAGGACTGAAGTACACTGCTGAGGGGAGCAGTGGGCAGCAGGAGAGGTCTGCGCGCCATGTGGGACCCTCGCTGGTGGCCGGGGATCGAACCGGCGCTGCAGAGGCTGCAGCAGCACTGCAGCCCAGCACTCAACCTCTGCACCACCAGGGGAGGCCCATCTGCCTGTTTTGCTCCCTATTCTGTCTCTGGTGAATCCTCTCACCCTCCTGTGCCTCTGGCCTATACCCCAGATCTTGTATAAGTAAATAAATCTTTAAAAAAAAAGAAAAAGAAAAGGAAAGATTTCACAGAACTGAGACTTGGGATCCTTCTGTCTTTTGGAAGTCTTCTACTTACTACATTCAAGAAGTGGGTTTCCTCAGAAAAATGTGGTGCTTGGACTAGGATGATTTCTAAAGTATCTTTAAACTCTGAATGTAGGTATAACCTATACAAAAAAAATTAAATATAAAAAACATAAACCACAGTGCAACATAGTACTTGAAAAAGTACTTGAAATTGTTCATGGGAAAATGTAAACAAAACAAAAATAAAAATAAAATCTATGTTCCATAAGGAAAGCACTCACATTTACAGGTAGGCTGTGGTTATTATAGTTTCTCATGGAATAGGATAAAGGTAAAAGAAAATGCACATACTTATTTTAAGTTACTAAATTTAAAATTGTTCTTCTCTACTTCATAACCTTAGAGATGCAATTATTTGTAATTTATTTTTGGTCTGTAAATCCTTACATTTTTTTTCGCTACTAGAGAATTTTAAATACCTCAATTTTAGCTCTACATGAAACAGTTTCATACAGATTAACAAAAGTAAGGAACTCTCTGGAAGGATATGAGCTAATTTAAATGATAAATTATACATCTGCCCCTTCTGTGTGTGTGTGTGTGTGTTGAGTATTGGTTTTTTCTTTTTTTCTTATTTAAATAAAATTGTTTTATGATACTGTATATGATTTGGTGGTATAGGATCATATCCTCCACACCATGCCTACCATTAATCTTTTTTTTTTCTCAACCGCACTTGTTTCTCCTATTTAACTAAATTAACTAATTTTAGTTTCACCTAAAATTTCTAAGTGGTGTATAAGTCATTAGTTATCAATTTTTGATATAAATGTACAGACATTACAGATTACGAAAAGGTATTTATGCTAAATGGTTTCCAGTAAACTAAAAGCAATGTTAGAATACTAGAGATTTTTATCCTTACATTGCTTTACATAGGTCTTCAGTTTCAATTTTTTCCCAGTTATTTTAATACCAAAAACTTCCCTAAAAAATAAAATAAATATGTAACTATCAGATCTTTGATCTTGAGAGTTTTAATGAAATCTTTTCTAATAATTGATTTTCCATTAAATGCAATACTTATTAAAATGCAAATGCATACAAAAAATATAAATTCAAAAAACTACCTTTTCAAAGAAAAATCCACAAAAGTTTATTAGAGAAATCCTGAAAGTAAATAAAAGTAAACAAAATGAAAATCGTTCAAAGCACTACCAGAATGCTAGTCTTGTACACTATCTACAAAATAAAAGGAAAACAGAAAAGTGGTTGAACAAACTGTAATGTATCTATACAATGGAATGCTACTAGCAATAACAGAAAATGGACAATTGATAGACCAGGTGCATGAATCTCAAAAGCATTATGATAGATTAGGAAGGCAGTCCCTCAAGGTTACATATATGATTAGATTACATGACAATTTGAAGAATGTAAAATTATACAGACAAAATCATATCAGCACCAACTGTTACAGGGCAGGGAGAGGGGCAGCCCAAACCCCACAAACCTGACTATTTTATATAGGGTTCTGCCATCCGCCGCATCAACACAAAACATATGAGATTTTAATGGGAAGGAGCAAAATGGTTTAAAAGTAGATTTAGTTTGCAAACTTTTGCTATGCTGTTAAAAGTTTTTGTTTTTTTTTTCCTGTGATTTTGACGTATTTGCTGTCTTGTTTTGGCTAATGCCTCCAGATGTTTTTTTTGGCTTGAACTGATGAACTGTTTTTCCAGGAATGAAGGACTTTTGCTTTCCACAATGGACAAATACCTGGAGGGACTGGTTTTCTTTCACACTGGAACCTGGTAAAAATTTTCATCTGAGACTGCATCCCAACATCCATATATTCGATCTTCATCACCATGGAAATGGTGGCAAAAAGTGAAAGGAGGGAATTGTTAGGGGGAAAAGGATGTCCTAAAGCTAATTCCATACAGACTTTGTGGAAACCACCCCCTACTCCAGACCAAAGCCAAAGACACTGGGAACTCCAAATCCCATCACCACCAAAGGAAAGGTTGCTGGGACCTGAGGGTGGGGTTAAGCAGCCAGGTTTGGTATAAAGCCAGACACGTGGGCTTTGGAGGGGATCCCCGATTTTGGCTCTCTGCCAGCTCTCAGGGTTCGGCCAGCTCTGAGAGTGCCTTTGGGTTTCCAGGTTGGCGGATCAGGTAGGATGCATTAGAGACTTTATTTCCCTATTTTCTCCCTGAGTTGTACATTTCCTTAATTCTCTTTCTCTTGTAAATAAACCTTTTATTAACCTTTTTGTGTGTGCCTGTAGCGGAGTATTAATAAGCCCCTTTTAAGCACGCGGGTGAGGACCCACAGTCAGGCAACCCGTTTTATATCGGGGTTGCTCTATAACACAACCATAAACTGACATTCAAGGAGGACTGACTAAAGAGAGGCCAGAGAAAGTTTGGGGGGTTCTTCCCTCCCTCCCTTCCTTAGTTACTTTCTTATATTATTGTTCTCCCTTCAGGCATAGTCCTCATAGTTCTCCACCACTATAGCACCTATGAACCATCAACACAGTCACTTGTACTTTTCCCTTCCCTCTTTGGAACCTTCTCCCCCGCTTCATTGCTGTTTGCTTCAAATCTGTGGTCAGCTTGAAAGTTTTGACTTTTTCCTGAACCTTTGGTTTTCCTGTGTTCCACCTAAAAGTGAAACCATTTGATATTTTTCTTTTTCCTTTTGATTTACTCCATTTAGCATAATCCCTTCCAGCTCCACCCACATTGCTGCAAATGGCATGAGTTTATTTTTTTGTTTTTGAAAATGATCCCATTTACAATTGAACCAAGAAAAATTAAATACCTGGGAACAAAGCTAATAACGGGGCTGAAGGATTTATCCAAGGGAAATTACAAAACACTGTTAACAGAGATAGAGGAAGACATGACAAAACAGTAATGTATCACCTGCTCATGGATCAGAAGAATAAACATTATCAAAACAGCCATCCTACCAAGAGCAATTTCCAGATTTAGTGCAATTCCAATAAAAATCTCAATGGCATTCTTCAAAGAAATGGGATAAATATTGCTGAAATTGATATAGAATCACAAAAAACCTTGAATAGCCAAAGCTCTCCTGACTAAAAGGAGGGAGATCAGCAGTATTACACTCCTAGATTTCAAACTATACTACAAAGCCATAATAATAAACAGCATGGTGCCAGAACAAAAACAGACACACAGACCAATGGAATCAAATGAAAAGCTCAGAAATAAAGCCACACATATATAATCAACTACTCTAAGACAGAGGAGCAAAGAATATACAATGGAACAAGGAAAGTCTCTTCAATAAATGGTGCTGGGAAAAAGGACTGCCACATGTAAAAGAAAAAAGTCAGACTTGGATCTCACACCATTCAAAAAAAACTCAAAATGGATAAAAGATTTGAATCTAAGACCTGAAACCACAAAATATATATAGAAGGAAACTAGGCAAAACTTTCTATCACATACACCTTTTCTGTTTCTTAATTGTGTTAGTAATTATATGGCAATATATATTTGTCAAAACTCAGAACTGTTCACTCTAAAGGGTGAATTATGCTGTATGTAAATTACATTTCAGTAAATTTGACCCTAAAAAAGAAAGTTGGCATTCCAACTGGAAAAATCAGCATATTTTTGTAATGCATGATAAACATTTCAAATTGATTTCACATCCTCCAAAAACTAATCTCACTTTGAAAATCATTTATCTTTGAGTCTTATATTGAAATAAAAATACAACTACTTTTTTTAAGATTTATTTATTCATGCATACAAGAACAGGGTATAGGCCAGATGTGTGGAAGGGTGAGAGGATTCACCAGAGACAGAGAGGGGAACAGAAAAGGCAGACTGAATGAATTCACTGCTGAGGGGAGCAGCGGGCGAGACAGGAGAGGTCTGCTGTGCCATGTGGGTATCTCTCCTGCCGGCCGGGATGGAACCTGCACTGCCAAGGCTGCAGACAGCTTCACAGCACTGTGCTGAACTGCCTGCGCCACCAGGGAGGCCCAAAATACAACTTCTTTATTTCATTAAGTCCCAAGAATCTTATATGTTCACATAATTCAGGTTATTCGGGACATTTTACTTTATGTAACAACTTAAAATTAACACTTGAGAAGATCAGTTGGATCCATATGTCTTGATGCCATAATAAAGGTCTTCCTACATTCACAGATTATTAGAATGCCCAAGGAATAAGGATCTGGCTATATATACATTTCTAGATTTTAGTATAAACATGAAATTTGCTTTGATGTCTACAGTCAATATTTTTTTCCCCTTGGCTTGGTGATTTCTTATTTAGTTTTGACAGGAACACATCCTTCATTCCACAAAGAAAGCTTAACCTACTTCAATGGTTATAAAAAGGTAATTCTATTAACAAGCAAAAATTGAGGTTTAAATAAGTCATTTTAAATAGTGACTTTTGTTCTGAAATTGAACAAATTTCCTCCTTCAAGATATTTAATTAAATTATGCTTTCTCTACATTTGAAACACTGAGTTGATAGAACAGTTATAAGCAGGCAAAATGAGCATCCTAACAAACTCTATTATAGATGTAAGTATTCAGTAAAGTGTCATTTTTAATATTGAGTATTTCATAGCTGAATAAGACTACCTGACACAATATTACATGACAGTTCAAAAATTTTGTTCATGCTTGGTAAGTTTTATTTTCCTATGTATATAACTGAGAGTATATTTACAAGTATTAAATTCAAAAATATGGAGTTGCTATAACTCAAATTATTTTCATTGAAATAGAAAATAGAACCATATGATGATGAAGTAGCAAGAAATAAAAATGTTTATCATACGATCCAACATACATCTAGTATATAAACAAAAGTAACTACATCACTCTCTCTAGAGGTATGTGCACTCCCAAGTTCACCCCAGCATTATTCATAAAATCCACAGTAAAATGAATGAATAAATAAGATGGCGTATGCATGTGTATATGTATATATACATATAATAAAATATTATACAGCTTTTTAAATAAAAACTAAATAGCAACTTATATGTACTTTGATTTTGCTCCTTTTGTCCCAGATTTGCCTAGCCCCTTCTGCTCATTTCCTAAGGGTCCACACTAGAAGATACCTTAAACTTGTGGTAATTTTTTGGGTCTCAGTAGTCCTGCTTTTAGCCAAACCTATTTGGGTGGGTATTTATGTACTAGAGTATGTTTTGTCTTTATTTGGCAGATGGCAGAACCTATTTACAGCAGGCAGGTTTGGGGATCCTGGGGTACCCCCTACTTTGCCCTGTAACATTGTAACAAAGAAAATAATTGGTGTTATCGCCAAATGCAAGAACCTATCATATAGAAAACACTCAATATGATATGGGGGGCAATGAACATGAGTATCAGAATGCATGATATTAATGCTTCTGGAACTAATAGGTTAATCAATTTCAATGTGAACATACAATATTAGACTCCTGTACTTAAAAAAAAAGGTTAAAAAAACTATTATGTTTCTCCCAAAATACAATTTAATCCAGTAGCAATTTTTGTTTAAATTATGGTTCAGAAAAACAATTACCACAAAATTTATTTTCAGTCCATAATCATTAGATAACCAAAGATTAGATAAGGGAAATCAGATGCATAGTTTACTACAATCATTTTAGCATTTATACTACTCTACAGAGAATTTCTGTGGTCTGTGAAGAAAACTAAAGATTTTAGTTTCAGCCTTCTCAAATAAAAAGTTTAGATGTAACATATAAGTTGGTGTAATAGGCTAAAAAGAAGCAAGATCTTGCTGTTCTAATCAATACATTAAAAGGAGACCAGAATTTCTTTCTTATCAGAATTCCCTCCAGAAATACTACACTTTTCTGGAGGGTAGTTAAGGCAGCATAGAAAAATCTTCTAAGTAAAAATCAAAATCAACAAGCAACTATAAACCAGAGATATTCTGCGGGGTGTCGGAGGCAGAAGGGAAAAGTATCAAAATGGGGGTAGAAAGAGCACAAGGGACCATAGAGATGGTTCACAGATAAATGTGTGGTGGGAATCTCACGGGGACTATAACCGAGATGAATAAGCATGCATTGTACAAAAATGAAAAATGATGTAAAAATATATCAAATAAAATAATACTCAAAAAATGAAATCTATGCATTTCTTGGCTTGTTATTAGCCATTTTCTTTCTTCACCAAAGTTTGCATGGACATTATTTTGAATCTTATACCAGTATAAGAACTAGAAAACATTTACCTTTAAAGGAACCCATTTTCCTAATATGTATATTTCCTTAAAATAACATGCTCTAAGAAAGCATCAAGCAGAAGTATGGGAATACAAATTTTTCTAGGAAATGTTAGACTCTAGCAGAACTTCCCTTCTACACACATTAAAATCACAGGAAAGATATGTAAGTCTAGAGATCATGCTTCAAGAAGAACCAAATCCTTTTTTCTCTCCTATCCCAAAACCTCAAAGCCTATCTCTCAAGTTTATTTTTTAACCTGTATTTCACACCTAAGATGTAAGGACCTCAAAGTTAACATTTTACACAGGCAAATGCGAAAATAGGAGTTCTGTCCTTTTGAATGCAAGTAAAGGAGCTACAGTGAGACAGTGAAACTCTACATGAAATATTCATTTCAGTTCAACACATGTTTACTGTATCCTTTTAAGTAACTCTCTGGCAAAGCATTCATAATTAATTAAGACTCTGGAACTCTTCTTGCCTTTGAAAAGAATACAATCTCATAAATGAAAGACAAAAAAAATAACAAAAGTTAAGTGACAATAGAAAGTCAGAAGGCAAAGAAGATAGAGGGAGACTGATAAACTGAGCCATAGATGTGAGAGAAGGTAACACTTGAGTTGAGTCTTGAAGCAAGTAGTTTAGATAAGTAAATAAAATCAACTTAGTTCTAAACACAAGTAACCAACAATTTAGAGATACCCACATGGCACAGCAGACCTCTCCTGTCTCGCCCACTGCTCGGTCCTTCTGCCTGTTTATTTTTTTTTAAAGATTTATTTATTTATTTATTTATTTATACAAGCACTGGGTACAGTCAGAAGCACGGGAGGGTGAGAGAATTCACCAGAACCAGAGCGGGGAACAGAACAGGCAGACTGACAAAGTACACTGCTGAGGGGAGCAGCAGGCAGCAGGAGAGGTCTCTCGCACCATGTGGGAACCTTGCCCAGTGGCCGGGGATCAAACCAGCACTGCAGAGGCTGCTGGAAGCTTCGCAACTCAGCGCTCACCACTGCGCCACCGGGGAGGCCCTGTAGTGTGTTTTAGAACACAACTATTTGGGTATAAAAACTTTTGAGCAAAATAAAGTCAATCTCATGGATTACATTTTCAAGAGAATTTGGTATTCATGCACAGATGAGAAGGTTCGGGATGGAACCTAAATAAGGGACCAGGAAAATGACTCACTATAATAAAGTAAAATTCAAAATCAACAAGCAACAATAAACCAGAGACACACTACGGGGGGAGGGTAGAGGAGGGATTATGGTCAAAATAAGGGGGGGTGGGAATTGTATGGGGACTATAACCAAGATGTAAATACAAACACTGCACAAAAATGAAAAATTATGTAAAAAAATATATAAACTTAAAAAAAAAGAAGATTTGGAATGAGTGATGGGTGGCGATGAAGTAAAATAAGATCAAATATGGATCTAGTAAGCCCCTCTGGCAGCATTTTATATAGGAATGACATTCTTTTGTGTAGGTATCCTAAATCAATTGAACAGCTACTATATTTAGGACACATATTTGCTACTGAGGAAAGACCAAAATATACCAGATTATTTCTGTTGGAAGCAGTACTGGAATAATATGGAAACTAATCATGCAAGCAGAGATTTAAAATGTCAACATTTAATGTTCATTCCTTGTGTGAACTATGAAGTCTCTTGATAAAACCCTGAAGAGAAAACAATTCACTTATGAGATGCTGGGGTTTAATATTTGAATTTGGTCTTGAGGATGAACAGGAGCTTAAAAATAAAGGAATAAATCCAAGCCTAAACACATATTAGTATGAAAGGTATATTGCAATTAAACTCTTTAGTATTTTAAACATTGTTTTGGTTATGCTCAATTAGACACACTTATATTTATTAAAGTGTATTAAATATTAGACACACTTATATTTATTAAATCACTGAAATGTTTTAAGTTCCATGGTCTCTCATAGGCCTAGAATGATTTAAATTTATCTTTATCAGCTACAACATGTGACCTGTTTTAAAATTTATGGTTTTTCCATGAACTTAACAGGTGTATGCTAAGTCTTCTCTTTTTTAAGGTCAAAAATCACAGTAAGTTAATTGCATTGATCAATTAACTGAAAAATTTCACTATTGAAAGAAATTATATGAGTTGTAGATAGATGGGAATAAAGATGCTTACTATTTGGTCCAATATTAATGGTCACCTTGTAATACACGCATATTTACCAACCTAAGAGTACCACCACACTTTTGCTGTAAGGCAACTCTAGAGAATCAACATTGAAAACATCTATAAATTCTTACCATACAGGTATGTTATAATGAAAATCAATTCATAAAACAGTTTTAAAGACCAAGCTTACTAGGTAGGGAATCAGGGTAAAGTTTTAGCCTAATGTTTTCGTATCCATGTCCTTTCTATTCCACAATCAGCAGTTGAGCTAGCAATGGTGACCTCAGGAAAGACAAGATTAGCATGGGGAAATAAATGTGAATTATCTATCAGAAGAATCAGACTGTGTGAACTGGGAAACACAAGGCCACAGGGAAGGAAGCGGGGGAGGGGTTCACTTTCTGCCAAGCGAGATTGCAATCAGGAAGACGTAAAACCATGGCAGATGGGTCTGTGATGAGTTGATACAGAAAATCATTCAAATTTTTCCAGAGGCAGAAGACACATTGAGGCCAATGTAGTTCTGTTGAATGTTACAAAATAAAAAAGGGAGTCAATGTAAGCACAGATTCTGGCATGTTCATGTGACTTCCAGACAACCACAGGTTCAGTGACAGACATAATCATTTCATATAGAAAGTGCACACCACATGACAATACTGGACAATATTTCCCTAACAATTAGGATGAAGCACAAATTTATCAAAATGATCTCAATGTATCCTAACATCACTTCTTTAATAGAAATGATTTCAAAAAGTCATTCAAAATTCACAGGTTTAACAATTCTAGACCATCTATTAGGACGTGATGCTTAGACTTAGCAATGAGGTAATACTTTTGGATAAGCTTAACCCCAAAAGAAGTTCCTGTAACTGCAGTAGAACTGAAATAATAAAGCTTTTCATCAACTTGCTGACAGCCAGAGTTGTCACTAAACTAATCTTCAGGGTGTGGCACTTTCATGCCTTACATTGACTTGGTACCCAGACCAAACCCCCATTCATTCCACATCCACAACCTTTCTCAATTTGCATGGCACTCTGCAGTTCACTAGCCACATCTGCCAGGACATTATGTTACATTCCCAAGTCTACTACCCATTTCCAGATCATGGAAGATTTGCTCTTCAGATACAGAATTTCTCAGCCAAACTAAAGTCTAGATATTAAATGATGTTTTAAAATTTTATTTTACCTTTGTTTTTCAAACATTTAAAACTTTTTTGAATGGTTCCATCTATAAACCAAATATCCATTTTAGTATAATGATTAGTGCCTTGGGGACCTGAGCCATTTTATTAAGCTACTAAGTACACTTGAAAAATATACTGACTATTAAGTATTGAAATAATAGTAATCTAGGTATAGTAGACTAAGATAACCAGTACAGCATGTAGGACTCAGATATCTGCCAGTCATCCTAACATACTGTACATGGCAATGCATCATATTATTATTCACTTCGAATTAAGCACATGCATGCTAGAAAATATAAATATTAAATGCAACAACATAACTAAAAAGAAAAAAATCAATAATCAGGAAGAGATGATAAGAAAGTAAGACCTTACTGCCTAGCAAAAATCATCAAATTTCTGGAAACAAGAATGTCAGAGAAAACATTTTGAACAAGTAAACAAACTATTTTTTAAAAAAATTACTTTGGAAATAGGAACGTGAAGCAATAGATGATCAGTCCGGAAGGGGATGGATAAAACAAACAAATATGGATCCACGCAGACCTGATACAAAATAAAACCTGTAGCCTTGCTGATGAGTATTGATAACTCATCGCTGAACACTATTAGCAGGTGAGGTAGGGTAAAAATATGGGGAGTTTCTTATGAGCAAGAGATTTTCAGTATGGGACTATACCATGAATTTATGAGCCCAGTCTTTTTTAAATTAATGCTGAACATGCTAACACTCAGAACACTGCTTCCTACTCCAAAGTATCTTATTGATTCCGAAACAAAAATATGTAAAACAAAAATGCACTGCATCCAGATAGCGCCAAGGCAGATATACATTTATCTTAGCTATCTAAGACCACAGTGAAGACTTGGAAATTCTACTACCTATTACTGTTTATCGTCCCTTCAATTGTACTCTAGAAGCTATACGAGATGTTTATATTTGAGACCTTATTCAAAGTTTCACAGAGTGATGGATATTAAATATTAATGGGTGTGGTTAGCCATATGGTAGGATTTGCACTTAAATAAATGAACTTTTTATATGACCTGAAAGAGAACCAAAATAGCCTCTTTTGTTTTCAATTCCATATGTAGTACACTTAATGTGAATAACTGTACATTTCTCATAATAAAATACTTAACTCATTTAAAAGAGAGCAGCTACCATCATGTTATCTTAAAAATCTATGGAAAAATACAATTAAATATGTCTATGTACACTAATATAATTATATTTAATAAAACATACAAGAACAGGAGCCTGCAGCCATTGCAGCTCGAGTTCAATCTCCAGCCAGGGAGCTACCCACATGGCACAACAGATCTCTCCTGACTCGCCTGCTGCTCCCCTCAGCAGTGTATTTCAGTCAATCCGCCTGTTCTGTTTCCCACTCTGTCTCTGTTGAATCTTCTCACCCCCCCACAACTCTGGCCTGTACCCCAGTTCTTGTATGCATAAATAAATCAAACTTAAAAAAAAAAAGAATTTACAAGAACAAATGCATTTTGACGTACTGTTTCAGGTAGGTAGCAAATGAAGAAAATTGGTATTGTACTAGTGTTACGTAGACAGTCTTTCCACTAAATACAAGTATATCACTTTATCTCATGTTAAAAAGTGTGCAACTATAGGTCCTCCCTGGTGGCGCAAGGGGTTAAGCAGCACACTATGAAGCAATCCACAGCCTCTGCAACACAAGTTCAATCCCCGGCCAGCCAGGGAGCAACCCACATGGTGTGGCAGACCTCTCCTGACTCGCCCGCTGCTCCCCTCAGCAGTGTATTTCGGTCACTCTGCCTGTTCTGTTCCCCACTCTGTCTCTGTTGAATCCTCTCACCATCCCCCCCGCACCCTGCATCTATGGCCTGTACCTCAGTTCTTGTATGCATAAATAAATCTTAAAAAAAAAAGATGCAATTATATAGTAATGGCCTGAGTAAGAGCATAGAATTTTCAGAGGTACAACTAACACAAGTTTATGTTGAGTCTAACAAAATTCCAATCTAAGTGCAGTATTTTGAAAACATTTACAAAAGTCATCTCTGATCTTAATGACTACTATGTCCTTTTGCAATGGGAAACATACTCTATGTGATGTACGTTTGGCTAATTCTTGCTATAAAGCAGGATACTCAGGTCATCTTAATATAAAACTGTCTCACATCTTCAAAAGAGTCTACAATAAAGGGTCATGACATAACAAATTCAGGCAAGGAAGTTCACACCAACGCATTTTCTAAAGTACTAAAGTGCTTAAGGGAACATTAAGTATTTAGTTTAAAGGTAACACAGATAAAGATTAACCTCACAACTTGAAAATTAGCTAATTTGTGGATAAAGTACAAGTACTTGACAAAGGCATTGGCAGGGCTTCATTGAGAAGTAATTGCAGGTTAAGGTCAGAGCTAAGCCATGCATCCTGGGTTACTGCTTTTGCATAATGCTGAATGCACAGTTAACTCAACAAATCAAATGGTTTTGACCTATCTTTTACATAGGAGCTTTATAGTCATATCATCAAATAGCTTTAACTAGCACTTACTGTAATCAAGAAAAGATTCGTAAATTGAATAGGAAAACATTTGAACTACTCAAATAAAGCATTTGCTGTATCCCACAAACCCCTCCAAAATGAGCAACAGTTTAACTTTTCTCTCTTTAATACAAATATTGACATAATTTGTTTCTTAAAGAGATTCCAATAAGGATAACATATTTCAAAATATGAATGTACTAGTGTGATTATTTTGTTTGTGATGATATACATGAGTGTCAGTTGATATATTACTGCATATTAAATGAAAGAACATAAAATGAACATCCTCTAAGTTATTTTAAGGAGAGAAGGAAAAAATTAAGGAAGGTTTCCTTTAATTGCATGTTATACAGCACATATTTTATATTAAATATAATTCAACAAACAAAATAAGTCAATGCTATTAAATCCAAAATTGGTTTGCATTAATGATGTATGACTACTTTCACAAGCAAGGACTAACAGAAGGTATGGAAATGCTAATGATACTATGAATCAATGACAATTACCCAGTCTTTCCTAGGGGTTGGCTATATTAAATGATTCCCAAATGATGTCTCAACTGTCTTCTAAAGTGGGCGGTGGGATTTGGGCAATGCTTAGGTCTTGGAAACCTGTGGCCTACTTACCCATTGTCATCATTCCTACTTATCAAATATCATGCAGGTAGGTAGGTGGAGGCCAGGCTTTTAAGTCTAGGCTGACTTGTTTCAAAGCTCGTAGCAGGCTGTTCTCTGTTCTAGCCAATCCAGTGGTGTTCAAAGCAACTTAGAGAGATTTCAGAGATACATCTACAAAAATCTTCATTTATCCTTCCTAACTTGGGTTTTTCTGATTGATATATCCAAAATTTCAAAATTTAAAATAAAGAGGGCCCTTTGAAGAAAACAATGTACTCACTCAAATTGTTCGATTTGACTCTGGTTTTGGCTCCAGTGTTCAATTACAGGTGTGTTACTCAAACATAAAGAATAAAAATGACTTCTTTAAAAATACAGAAGGTAATTAAAAGTTAGCTTTAGGAAAAACTCAAACACAATATAAATTTTCAAAGCCAAATACATAGACTACAACATTGATTTTTTAATCAAATATTTCTAAATAAGATATCAATTTAAATCATTTTGTGGTCCAATATTTTTAAATATCATTTTGAAAATAAATTTTCCTAAGAAATACTGTGATCTAAAGGACAGCAAACATTAATAGGATCCACAAAAGAAACTAGGCAAGCAATTTATCTTTTGGAAAAGCAGACATACATTTCTCAAAATGGGACTGAAATTAACAAATAGCACTACTTGAATCAAGTTAAGTATTAATACTTAAATTGCATTAAAAAAGGTATCAAGTTTATACCACTGCTCAAATAGTTGTGAGTTTCTGTTTGCAAAATAAACAATTTTCATTAAAATATAAATATCTTGATGAGTATTCATTTGTATAGTTTGATTTATTTAATATTATTTTCTACAGTAGCATCTGCGCTGAGTATATTGTAGAAAAACAGTGCCTTTTATCTGTGTTACTCTCGGTGTCACTAAATCTGGGAAGTATAATCTTTGAGACATCTGTAGCTCTTCCCTGTTCCTGCCAGAGCAGTTTATTCTTGCATCTGCTTTGGCACAGATTCATCTCCAGGAAACACAATTTCTTCCTTACAGTTATTGGGTTATTTTTTTTTCCTTTGCTGTTCTGAGTTGCAAGACCACATTGCCCAGAGGTTTGTTTGCTTGCTCAGGAGATGAGTAAGAGCAAGAGCAAGATGATGCAAGCAAGGCATAAAAGAAAATGATCAGACTGGACAAAGGAAATGATAAGAAAGCAGTACTAGAGAAGCAAAACCCATGGAATAAAGTCTACTTTAATCTGAAGACACCTGAAAGTTATTATAATTTCACATGCTAAGACTTGCCATGCTTAAATCAAGCTACAGAATATTTCAAATGCATGTATAGTAAAAAAATGAGAAGATCTCAAATATTACTAAGTAAAATGATCCCCAAAAAGTGATTAAGGGATGAATGACTGAAGAACATAAAATTTGCAAGCAGCTTCATTTTTTCCCAAGATGCTCATGTACACTAGAGAGGTATAGTTGGTCTCCTGAAATGCATGTGATTTTATGAGGGGAGCAACATTTTCCTTAAAATTAAAATGCTTGACTTTTATTACTCTGTCATAGCATAAAGTTAATGAAAGGTATTTAAGACTAAAAGCTCTCTCCTCAAGACCACGATGGTATCATCTAGGATCAGAAAGGGATGCCTCAGAGATGTGCATCATTGCCATTACAACTAGAGTGAGAGCTGGCCCAGGAAATACAACAGTAGCAATTTGTATGACTCAACTCTCTGATACGAAAACTGATCTGCTGTCCACACACAAGGCAATCACAGAAAGAGTTTTCAGAATAAACATCTTGGAGCTAATCAAAAGGGTTGGGCACATATTTGAAATGTAAATGTTATTTCTATAGCTTTGTAAATTTTTTCCTAACTCACACTTCCAGACAATTTTTAATTAGGATGTTGTCACTACCCTTAACCATGCTTCATGCCCAGGAAGAGGCTTCAAACTCCCTAAAATGGGCTAGGTGTTCTGCTACTGTGGTTGCAGAGTGAGTAACCTGAGCTTCCTGCCACTTGTGTACCCCTGTATTTCTACTGGTCTGTAAGAGCATCAAGTTGAGAGTTTTACTAACGCCACCTATTACAGTCCCTGGAACACAAGTGATGATCAACACTTGCTCACTGAATAATGGAGACATGTGATACTGGTAACTAATATAAAGCAAACTGTGGAGCTAAATGAATACATTGCTCAAAGTCAAGCAGCAAGAGGCAGAGGCAGAGGCAGCTGCCATTAAACATTTTCCTCTGCTACAGGACCTTTAGCAAATTTGTAAGCATATTAAAAGGAATTATCATTATACTCAATACTATGTGGTCAAGGCTAAAAGAAGGTAATAAAAGAAAATCAAAACAAAGAGATGAGATAAAACAATGTCTTCCCCAGAGCCAGGGATTCTGATCGTTATTTTTGCCACTAACTAGTTTTAAGTTTTAGCAAGGTTATTTAATTGTCCTAAGACTTAGTTTCAACATCCTCAAACAGGGTTTGGATTAATGGACCTTACATCTCCAAAATCCTACCAACCCCTAGATCATGAAAGCATATATCAGCTACTAGATGCAAATAAGAAAATTACTGGGACTCTCCAATTCCACTGCTCCATTCTTGTTAATCACTGTTACATACCTAGGCAATAATATCCTCATGCATTCCCTACAACCAATCTTACTCTCATATTTTTTTCTTCACACTCATACTGAGTGATCTTTGCCTAGAAACACATACATGGCCTTGGTATCCCAGCTGAAAATCCTACAAAATCTTTCCATTACCACAGGGCCAACTCCAAATGTTTTAGCAGTCTCTTTCATCTACCTGCTGTATGCCAAGTTTCATCTCAGGATGTCCTGGTTCTGAACTCTTTGTTCTAACCTCATTAAATTTCCTTCTCTTATTTTAAAGTGATATGCTCTCTCTGTCATTCCTGGAATTTTGGTGTTCCTTAAAAGAATATTCCTGTCTACTCTTTATCCAACTAACTTACACTATTTACTGTTCCATGGCTAAAAAGTATTCAGCACAGTGACTTAGACAGTTGGACTCAAATATTTGTTAAAGAATTATAAAATGGTTCAAACTAAGATAAAATTTTGTCCCTTATTTTTTCATGGTAATTGCTCTTTAAAAACCTGCATGTCATTACCTTAGTTTGCAAATGATTCACAATACAGGGTACCTATTGCACTGAAGAAGAACTGGAACTCGGAAAGCACTACTAATTGCCAAGACTGCTGGAGGAAAACAAATACTCTTCTGTAACTGTACACAAGTTACCCTGCAAAAAGCAAAGCAAGACTAACTGAAGAGACAGCTGCAAAACACACAAAGATATAATGTGTTTGCCGATCTGCAAAATCATTTGAAAGTTGCTGCTTCAACAGCTGGTATCTGGAAAGTGTAAGCATCCTTCAGTCTAGTTAAAATTACACAGAGCAGGAATGTTTATTATGCACACAAAAAGGAGGTTTGAATGTTGAAGTTACAGCACTTTTAAAAGTCTGGAACAGTCAACAAAACACTTGTTGGCAGTTGGAAAAATCTCATATACTCATATTTGTTTACTCATGTTCTCTCTCTAGCTCTACCACCTTATGATCACATCTTTGAAGAGGGTTAAAAAAGATAGCATCTTCAACTTGGCTCATGACACATAATTTATTGAGCCTAGCCTGCAACTGAATTCAACAAATAACAAGCATAAGCTTAACCATTATTTCACATGGGTTAATGTCCATAGAGCAAATGATAAAGCAACTGAGTCTCTTACCCCAGAACACTACATAACAATACTCTCTCAGTACCACACAGCACTAAACAGAGTCATAAACCAAGCTGAACTGCATAAAAAATTGGTTGCTCACACCCCATACCACCTCATGACAAAAATATTCTCTAATCCCACTACAATGCCTCCATTTGCCTGAATTTTCCACATCACTCATTCTTTTAGTTATGCTGAGTTGCTATATGAATAGGTTGACATTTAAGAGGAAAACAACATGGTCCCTTTGTCAAATGTAGGAAGAACTGATTTAAACAAAACTAAGCACTTTCTCTACTACAGAACCTGTCAGAGCACTGAGTAAGAACAATCTACTTACTTTGTGGGCAGTTTATCCCTAAACAGCACTTTTTGTTCATGAAACTCTAGTTTACAGAATGCTTAATAACAACATGTGTAAGACATATTAGAAGTTAAGAGTTAAATATTCATTAAAAAATGAAATCAGTTTCCTGTGGCATCTATTATATTATTCACAGTAACAAATAAACCTAACTATATATCCATCCAATAAGCAGCCCAGTGACCCATGGGGGGGAATACCATTTCCTTGTGCTCATTTTCCCTTAAGAAAACATGTACTTGAGTCTCCAGGAAGAGAAGTTGCTCCCCGCATTCACAGACTCCTCTTACCACCTTAGCCACTCCCAAATCATGAACTGTCACTATGTGATAGGGAGACAGGGAGATGAAACTGAGCTGTGTCCTCTTCCTACAGCAACCTGTTTGCCTAAAGAGTAAGGATGCTTTCTTCTCGATGCAAAGGTTTCATCCACAGAGAACACTTCCTGGAGCCTTGTTCTCCTTTGAAAAAAAGTAGGTGCTAATACCTAAATCGACTTACAGCTTATAACTTATGTGAGTAAAATGCTTTGTATAGTCCTGTTGTTCTGTAAAGTCTCAATAAATTCTTCTTTGTTACTGTCATAGAGTTCACCACACTTGCACAGCAGAACCACATAGTCCACGTAGTAGCCATTGTTCCTGTCAGCGGCAAGGGGCTAAGGGCTTGTCTCTTTTATTCCATGATTGCCGAGGACAAATCTTAACCTAGTCAGTTCTGAATACTTGTTTAGAGAATGACTTCTCTAGAGGAAGTTAAATTACCATATTTAGCACTTGTGCTTTTATACTTTGCCTAAATCAGAAGTGGTTACCTAGTGTTTTAAGAGGGCACCAGTTTATTCCTAAGTTTATAACAGAGAAAAGGTAGGCAAGGAATAAAAGATTTAACTGCAGAAGACAGTTTCACATCTGAGCTTTCTTTTGCTTTATAAGTCACCTAAAATCAGGTTAGATCAGGATAACTCAAAAAAATTCCTAGTAAGCAAGGGAAATCTTTCTGCTCAAAATTACTCTCCCACACAGGAGTCTATCAATTAGATATTCATTATGTCACAGAATCTCTCTCTGATATTTTTTTTTCCTTTACCAAGAGAACTTATTCACAGCTAGTATAAACTGTTTTAATATAGTAGGTAAACTTCTATAGGGATAGGGAAGAAGAAAAATATATATTCCATAATATAAGGAATACTATAGAGAAAAAGGTTGAGATTAGTCAGAGAAAAACTCATAAGAGTAATAAGAATCTAAAGATAAATTGCCAATTTCATGATGGTGTGTATGTATGTATGTGTGTGTGTGTGTGTCTTATTACTTATCTAGAGCAGAAAATTACTATGCAAGTTGGGTAAGTATAGCAGTGTGAGAAGAGAGGCTATCCTTAATTCTGAACAACTCAGCCTAGTCCAATCATATAAAACTCAACATATTCCTCTACAGTTTGCCCACCCTGGAATAAGCAATGAAGAAAAAGATCACATAAAAGATAAAAGGGGAAGCAGATATGTGCATGACCCTCTGCCTGCTTATCTCCATTGTGCTTTCACACTTATAAAGCTGACTCTTGAGTAGAGATTTGAGAAATGCCAAGATCTTTTGAATTTACACACACTGGCAACAACTTGGGGAAAAAATTAGAAGGATTAGAAGGATGAATAGGAAAAAGTAAAAGTAAGATGACTGCAAGCCAACCTTATTTATATTCCAGCCTCACCCATTCTTTCAGAAATGATGAACTTGTCCAATATGGCCAAATTAGTGCCACTGTTTGACTGTCCTGATGTCCTCTCCATTCCTCATTCCATACCTTACTTACATATCAATTCCTTGACCTATTACCACAGAGAACTGAGGTATTTTCTAAGTGAGTTGTCTTCATATTGAAACCAGGCCTGTATTTCTATGCAAAAATAAGCAGCAACACCAAATGTTCTTTTTCTCAAAGTTTTGTGAAAAAAATTATGTTGGTGGTATACTCCTGTGAGGCAGTAATACAAGAGAATACTTTCTCTCTACCCTTGACGAAAGTAATATTTCTAGAGTATCCAACACTGTGGTTGCTGGTTATGTGTGACTATTTAACTTTTAGTGAAATTTGATAAACTATTCAGCTATTCAGAGCCAGTCACACAAATCACATATCAAACGGTCAAAAGCCACAGGTCCATACTGGACAGATATAAGATACTCCAGCATCACAAAAAAAGTACTACTAAATTTACAGTTCAGTTCTAGTATTTAAAAATATCTTACTCTGAGTAAAGAAATAGGAAAAGTAAGTAAAATTATAAACAGTGCAATTTATATAAAACAGAAATAATATAAAACACTCCAACATAAATACATCTGTCAGAAATATACACTTTCCTGGGGGGTGAAGAGGAATAGAGGCAAAAAGGTCCGCTGGAAGTATTTAAACCCAAGTCACACAATTGAAGAAAATAATTCTCAATAAGAAACTGAATTAGATGAGCTTAAAATTGCAAGACTGTTTAATCAGAAAATTGAGATCACTTAAATTCTACAGAATCATGATTTCCCAATCTTAATTAGCAGAACTTTTCCATTTGGTGACAAACCAGGAAAGGTTGTACTTTAAATTGCTATGTCATAGAAAATTGTTCAGTTTTAAAATCAGCAGCCTTTATTTCTTGAGTGTTTAATTAATTAAATAATGGAAATGAATTATGAATCTGTATCTTAGTTTTGATCAATCTTTGCAACAAGCATTTTAAGAATGCACAAACAAATGGTAAAATAAAACCTGGAATCCTTCATAACACAGGATCTGCATCCTCAGACATAAGAGCAGTAAATTTTAAAGAAACACAAATGAAAGAGTAAGTGAAAGATTGTCTCATTGTATAATTCCCTAATAATTTTCCTCTTCAAATAAGGATTTTGAAGGTTTCCTGATGGAGTAGCTATTCTGAATATGAAAATCATTGCTCCTGAGGATTCACTGAGACTTCATTTCCCAGTTAATGCTCTGTAGTGAGGGGAGGGGCAGCCCCAAGCACAGAGTAGAAGGTGAATGAATTTTTCTATGACTTCAAGAAAATGTGGGTTCTTCCAAAGAAATAATCTACTTGACTTGTTTCTTTTCTTGGTCTTACCTCCTCTGCTATTTACATATAGACATAATTAGTAGATCCTACTTTCATTAACTTAGATGTGATATGAAATATATGAATTGCCTTCAAAGCTGTCATCAAAATGGCCCTGTGTTTCAAAAACTGTGAGATATGTTTAGGTGAGGATTAATCAAGCAAGTTTTCAAAGCAGTTTTCTTTTGTTCTTCTTTTAGATTTTACGGTTGCTGGGGCCTCATTCATCTTCTACATAAGATTCATAAGATGATGTAAAACAGCACTAAGCAAGTAATATGAGTTGAGAAAAAAAAGAAGACTCTCTACTTTTCAAGTTTTAACTTCTCACTTTCCCCCTTTCCTAATGAATAGTATGTCTGCTTCCCCTCTATTAAGGTCCTTTCTTTGGGATAAAGCTCTGAAATCTTCAGGAAATGCAACTAGTGCCTAGTGCCTTATTTTAAATTCATATAATAGATTAGGGTATTATGTTTAATTATGGAAGTCAGAGAAAAAACAACAAACACTGCATGATGATAGAGAAAACAAACAAGTGGATAAAGAAAATAAAACAAAAATAAGCTTTTAGACTATAAGACCAATTTGTGGTTAATGTAAGAGAAGGGAGAAAAGTGCAGGTAAATCAGGGAAAAGTGGTTAATTATGTGGTAAAGGATAAAACTGGTTTTCTTATGGTTAACTGCATGTAGTGCGTGTGTGTGTGTGTATGTGGGCGTGTATAATTGACTTGTAATGATGTACATCTGAAACTTACATAATATTATAATTCAATGTTATTTCCATTAAAAAAAGATACAAAGCTCCCATTTTGTGGAATATTCAAGTAGATAATTTTAAATAATAATGAAGTCATGATATATGAGAAAAGGATTTGGAAATGTCTAGAGTCTGATCAGCATTCAGCAAGGTAGCTGGACCATTCTGCACCAAATGGCAAAAGAAATTAACAAGAAAAATGGGCAAAGAATTAAATAAACAAATTTAACAGATATCCATAACATCCCACGAGCTACAACTGCTTAGGGATATACTATTCTTATAAAGCTTTATTCCTCCACACAAGAAGTTAGTCATTTCCACCAAAGATAGCAAAGAATATGCCACAGTTATTCTGAATGAATTTTCCTTTGTTGTTACTTCATTTTTAATCTGCATAGAGAAAATATTAAATGGTAGGTGTTCAATGATTTTGGGAAAATATAGCTGAATGTTTAACTCACCAAAGGGCTTCCTGTACACCTATGCGGAAATCCAAGAATTACAGCAGAGACTGACAGTGGTAATGGTTATTTGAAACTCTGCTTCTGTACGACAAATGATCTCCCTCAATCCTTTCATTCTTCAAATATAGCACTGCTCTGGATGGAAAAGACGTCCAACCAAGCCATCTGTCAGTGAAGATAGAGTTCAGCTGGAAAAGGCAGTTTGTTTTGCTGCACTCTTAAATTTTCTTGCTTCAATCTAGATGAACTGTAAGGGAACAAAAAGTACTCTGCTTCGCAGGTTCAACAGCGGATGCACAGAAATAGTGATAGGACCCAGAGTAGGTGTCAGTTCTCTGTAATCTAAGTTTAGAATACAATCATTTCACTCTAAAGACACATTCTACACTTCCTGTTGATTAAAGGTCAGCAATGAAGGAGGCTGGCCCTTTGCCTTCTTTTTAAACACTGTGGGTGTCATGACAGTGTTTGATCTCAAAAGTGTCAAGTAGAGGACTTTCTGTACAATCTGACGTATGCTGAAACTCAGACCTGTAACCTGTAAATTATGCCTTATGAAATACAGAAATTTTTAACCATTCCATAAAGACAATGAATTAATTGGAAATCATAGCACAAAGACCATATTGTTTAGTCTAAATACAAATTTAATAGAACACAGTGATATAAACAAATATAATGAATGCAAAGAAGGGTGTGAATAAAAAAGGAGAACAACATAAACACCAGAATCAAAGTCAAATTCTAAATGATGCACACATTCTAATTTGAACTCCACTCAAATAGTCTGGGGAAGTGTGACACGGAAGTAAAGAGAGATCTACCTGGTCCTGTGTAGACAATATAAAAAGGTATTAGTTGCATTCAAACCTAACCTCTAGAAGTTCAAATGAACAATAAAGAATAATTACTTTGATAGAGAAAGTAAAAAAAAAAATGTCAGATGGCAACAACTTAATAGTTATGTTCAACAGTTTTGACTCTGGTGCTTAAAATTCAATAGATTCCAAAAGAAATGACAGAATATTCCTGGCCATGATAATCTCCATACCATAAAAATGAATCATAATATACCCACATACAAATATACAACAATCCCAAGCCAAAAAATAATAAATACACTTAAATATTTATATATATATATATATATATATATATATATATATATATATATATACATAAAGTAGCAAAAAATAAAAGCAGGCTTTGCATGACCACACCATCTTCCATTATACACAGTAGTGTTTATATAATATATTGGCTAAAGTGTAAAGTCTGAGGCAGGTCTTTGCTTATATCTGGAACCTGCTCTGCATCAGTTGTTTAAACTTGGGCAAACCTCTATGGCTGATTTCCATCATATTTATAAATGGATCTCATAAGAACATCAACTATAAGATTGTCAGAAAGCTTGTTTATTAAAAATTTAGTAACATATTATATAATTTAATAAAATCTGTTCAGAATTTAATAAAGAAAAGGTGTGCCTGAATTTAGTAAGTCCTCAGTAAATGTTACCTATTTCATTGTTAATACTAACATTAATAATACCTATTATCATCATAATTAGCCTCTGACCTGTTTTTACATAGATCACAAAAGTTACTTGGAGATACAAAAAGAAATAAATCTAGGAATTTGGTCCATTTAATGTTTCAAGAATGACAAAACCTAACTAGAATAAAAAATAAATTTAGCATTTCTTTCCTTTTCAATTATAAGATTTACCTCTTAAAAGGTAATATTAGATTCTTATTTAGAAGAGTCTTTCATTCATTAAATTAATGTGTTTATTAAATGCCTACCCCATGCCAGACTTGAAATAAGTGAAATTTAATAGTGAAAAATTTCCCCTTCTCACTTAACTTGTATTGTGTGATGGGTGGGGAGGTCATATTAATAGAATTCAGAACAGGTCACCCTGAGATGTGCTGCTTTGACATACAGATCAGCTGAAATCTATCAAGGTCCCAAAAGACTCAAGAAGCTAGGTGTAATAGACTGGAAAATAAAGCAAAATCTATTTGATAAAATTCCCCACTTTCACATTGTTTTTTTTTCCTCTTTTCACCTTCACGTGAATTGCCTGACTTTTCTTTACATTCCAGGCCTATATTCCCACCTTTTCTGTCCAGGATACATATATACCTCCATTTTGCCAGCTCTCTTGGGAATATTTCATGTCTTTGAAGATTGCCCCCCCCCACACACACATACAGGAACTATTTTTTTCTCCTATTCTTTCTGATGCTAATTTGATTGACTAGTCGAGAAGAAATGAGAGGAGCTGGGGAAATTTTCCCTCTCTAGCAATAAAAAACAATCAAGAGAATAAATAAATAAATATGTAGTATATCAGGTGGTCAGTGATGTGGAGAAATATATAGAGTGATTCAAAGAAAAGTGGTGCAATTTTAAGTAAATCCTTCTACAGAAGGATTCACTGAGAAGTAATTTGATTAAAGTCCTTAAGCTGAGGGAGTAATACATAATATATATCTATAGACTAGATAATTGTGGGCATATCTGGGCAATAGCAAAAATTTCAGAGTGTGTATTATGTATAAAGTTATGCACTAAAGAAATAATATATTTTCTAGACGGGAGAATGGAGATATATACACACGCATTACACACATGTTTAAACATACACAAACACACATACTTCAGACTGTGTATATTTTCTTTGGTATCACCACAAGCCAAAGTAGTGCCATAAAGCTGAATGTCATGAGCAATTGAGAATTTGAGATGAGTTCAGAGAAGTATCAGGATGTTATATCACAGAGGTTTTAGTATACCATTCAAAAAGCTTTGGCTTGTACTCTGAGTGAGATGAGGAACCACTGAAGGATTTAAGACTAAGAATAGCTCCTGTAAGGCTTAACCTAATCATTTAGGACAGACATATCTATTTTAATTAGTCTTGATGCAGTTAAATGCATCATTTCCAGAAAATAAGGTTAATATAATCACCAAGTTGTGATGAGAAGTACAGTGAATTAGGAACACAGATAAAGAGTTTGCTAGGAAATGGACTAAATCAATTAGCAAATCTCAGTATTTCAAATGAAAATCACTACATAGATGAGCCATTACATACTACAGAGAAATAATAGCATTTAATATGACCATAGGTACACCATAGGTTACTAAAATTTCTCCTTGAGGAGCGCTACTAAAGTTGGTAATAAGATCCTAAAAAATATGGGTAAATGCTATGCAATTTACCCAATTGAAACCTGAAATACAACAAGTACAAAAGCCCTAGTCTATTCATTTTTTTTAAATTTTACTTTATTTTCTGACATCATTGTTCTCCCTTCAGGCATAGTTCCATAGTTTTCCACCATAGTCCCTGTGTGCTTCCATCCTACTAATTTTCTTAAGCGTACTTCAAGACCCAAATGTCCCTCTGCTTCAACCATGTGGGGTGCAGCTTTATGACCAAGATTTCCCTACATCCCAAATTCTGACTACTAAGATGAGTCTGTAGAGTTTATGGTAGGCTTTAAATGCAATTAGAAAATGAGATGTCAATCTCAAAAGAACTTAAAACTATATCCAATAAGATCTCTTACCCTGAAATTTGAATTGAGTCAAATTAATTATTAAAATTGATTGAATCTGATCAACTTTCAGTTATAGCATCTTGACTAGACTGTTTCAGTCACTCCTAAGGATAAGCTTCTGATACCATATTCCCAGCATCATTGTTTCCTGTGCTGTTCTCTTTGAAGTTCCATGTATTTCATCATAGCCTGTGGTAATTGCCAACCTGATGTTACACTTTCATTGTGCTTTGTCACCCAAATTTTCTCTAATAAGTTCCTTCAGGCCAGTCCCCTTCCATACACTACCCATATCTCCATGTGTTCCAAAAAAGTGAGAGGTGCAAAATCAAAACTACAATGAGATACCATCTTACACCAGTGAAAATGGCACATATTTAAAAAAAAAAAAAAAACAAACTAGCAACAACAAATGTTGGCAAGGATGTGAAGAAAAGGGAACTTTCCTGCACTGCTGGTGGGAGTGCAAACTGGTCCAACCACTATGGAAAGTTGTGTGGAGATTCCTCAATCTGCTAAAGATGGAGCTTCCATATGATCCAGCAATTCCACTCCTAGGTATTTAACCTAAGGACACAGAAACATTAATTCCAAAGGGCACCTGCACCCCTATGTTTATAGCAGCACTATTTATAATAGCTAAGCTATGGAAACAACCCAAATGCCCAAAAATAGATGACTGGATCAAGAAGATGTGGTATACATATACAAAATGGAATATTACTCAGCAATCAAAAAAGATAAACTCATGCAATTTGCAGGAACATGGATGGAACTGGAAAGGATCATGCTCAGTGAAATAAGCCAGAAGGAAAAAGGAAAATTCCTTTTTCCCCTGGTGGCGCAGGTGGTTGAGGGCAGCACTGTGAAGCTGTCTGCAGCCTCTGCAGCACCGGTTCCATCCCGTTTGGCTGGGGAGGGTCCCACATGGCACGGCAGACCTCTCCTGTCTCGCCCGCTGCTCCCCTCAGCAGTGTTATTTCATTGGTCTGCCTGTTCTGTTCCCCACTCTGTCTCTGGTGAATCCTCTCATCCTCCCATGCATCTGGCCTGTACCCCGGTTCTTGTATAAATAAATAAATCTTTAAAAAAAAAAAGAAAAGTAAAATACCGGATGGTCTAACTCATAGCAGGGATTTAGAAAACCTAAATAAGGGACCAGGAAAAAGACTAATTATAATAAAGTAAAAATCAAAATCAACAAGCAACTATAAACCAGAGACACACTATGAGGGGGGGAGGGATTAGGGCTAAAATATGGGGAGGTGGAAATTGTATGGGGAATATAACCAAGATGAAAATGCATACATTGTGCAAAAATGAAAAATGATGTAAAAAATATATAAAATAAAATTAAATTTAAAAAAAAAGTGAGAGGTGCAAGCAGATTGCTTTAAAAAGATTCATAAAATTTTTGGCTATCTGCAAGAGGATATGGCTAAGAGTTTTGATCGCGATTTTAGTTAGAGTACAAGAAATATGAAGTCAATCTTTTACAAAGTATTCTCTTTATGGGAATAGTTGTTCCTTAAAAGGAAAGGGAAATATTTTCTTAATGTGACTTCAGTTTTAGATAGTGTAGATCAACATAATTAAAACAAAATTACAAACATGTTTCAAGACAGAATAAAAAACCCTTTGAAATCCCATTATTTGAGGAGTGTTAAAAATAAAAACAATCTTTTAAGAATAATTTAAAAATATGAATTCATAAGATAGAAGAAACAACTAACCTAGTAGATCACTGTGAATGCACTCAGACTATGTAAGAGAATAAGGCAGATCCAAAATTTAAGCAAGGCAGATGTCATTATGTTGCTATTGATGACATTTGAGGGAAGATTATGCTCCAATGAGCAAATATATGTAAGGTGAATTTCAACTCTTCTATTCCAGATAAAATTTTTCTTTCCAACATTTCAAGTAAAATAGAAAACCACAGGGACAAATCTCTGATAAAAATATTGCTGTGCTTTCTATATATTGTCCACAATTAATAAATGAAATGAACAGCCGGTCCATGAAAAGAGAAGTGGCACTTTAAAGACTTTTTTTTCAATACTGAAAATACCTCAGACTGACATGAAATATTGCTCCTGTGCATTCCTTTCAAAATGTATTCTTTACCCATGCTTTTGTTCCATTAAATAGTTGGTTGTCATGACATATTCACTTTTCCACCAAACTGGAAGTAATACAGTAAGTGATGTACTGTGTGATGGTACACAAATAAATGTGGAAAAGAAACCAGAGAAAATTGGAGTGTCCGCTGAAGAGCTGACCTGTTGCTTTGTATAGGGTGGAGTGTCACAAAATATCACTGTCAATGCCATTAAGGGAAGGAATTCTCTGCAGCAAAACCAAGAGAAAAGCAGCTATTAAGAAGTCTGACAAAGCACCAAAAGCAAAAGATACAGCATTATCTAACTTTCAGTATTATGAAACATAATAATAATGTCTGGTACATATAACTGAAAGCAGTATTTAAGATGAAAGAACTGCCATATAAGCACATTATCACAAGTAGACATGAGTGAACATGGAAAGACTCTTTCAGTTTAAAAGTAAGTAACTGGGTAGGTTTTAAAGGAAAAGTTCAAAGTAATATTTTGGAAAACACTCAGAGTTCTAAAAGACAAATGTACCAAATAATCCTCTCCCTTCCACAGTTGCAAACCCAACAAAAATTTCACCTCTACAGGTGTGTGCATGCAGGTGTGGTCTTATTTATCATATAAGAACATAAATGACATTTATTCTTAATGACCATAGGAGTATACAATGACGATAAAACACAATAGCAATAGTAATCACAATCTGCAGAGCATATCTTTCATGGAAGCAACAGCAATCAGAATTGGAATCCCCTACAATGTACCATGACCATAAAATGGGTTTTTGAGGAAAAGAGCTGTTCTCCTGAGGTGCCCTGTGATACTGCCTGAGCTAAGACTAATAGGTGAAGCACTGAGTAATTTCCTATTGTATTAAACATCTTGTATTAATGTTTTTTTTTTTTTTTTAATTTTTAAATTATTATTTATTATTTATTTCTTTATAATTGACTCAACATTGGTTTACAACATTGCATATGATTGACAGGTATGGGATCACACCTCTTAACATGTATGTTATCACACCACACCCACCACCATGGCCCCTTCCCCTCTTTACTTTCTTTTTTTTTTTTTTTTTTTTTTTTTTTAATGTTAGTGATTTTTCTTGCCATTCTTTTTTTTTTTTTTTTAATATTAAATTTTATTTTTATATTCCCCCATACAATTGCAAACGCCCCATTCTGACCCCAATCCTTCCCCTCCCGCCCCCCACCCCCCAAAAAGTGTCTCTGGTTCATAGTTTTTTGTTGATTTTGATTTTCACTTTCTTATATTCATTTTCCTGGTCCCTTATTTAAGTTTTCTAGATTCCTGCTATGAGTGAGACCATCCGGTATTTTTCTTTTTCTTTTTGGCTTATTTCGCTGAGCATGAGCCCTTCCAGTGCCATCCATGTTGCTGCAAATTGCATGTGTTTATCTTTTTTGAATGCTGAGTAATATTCCATGGTATATATGTACCACATCTTCTTGATCCAGTCATCTATTTTTGGGCATTTGGGTTGTTTCCAAAGCTTAGCTATTGTAAACAGTGCTGCTATAAACATAGGAGTGCAGGTGCTCTTTGGAATTGATGTTTCTGTGTCCTTTGGGTAAATACCTAGGAGTGGAATTGCTGGATCATATGGAAGCTCTATGTTTAGTAGGTCCAGAAATCTCCACACAGCTCTCCATAGTGGTTGGACCAGTTTGCACTCCCTCTTGTATTAATGTTTAAACTTCACACACAAATTACTACATTTGTATAGATATAGCCCAACATGAATAAAGGAAATTTGGATTGCTTCCAGTCTTTTGCTACTATAAAAGAATTATAGTGAATAACCATGGTTGTACTTTTTACATATATTTCTCAATTATTCTGAAACAGGTTTCTAAATGTGGGATTGTTGAGTCAAATGGTAAAAATACAAGTAATTTTATTAGATACTGACAAATCCCGCGATGAAATTACACCATTTTGCATTTCCACTAACAATTCCCACCTCTTAAACAGTATATATCACCAAACTGTTCCATTTTCACCAATCTGAAAGGTGATAATTGGCAATAAAGTGTAGTTTAAATTTGTGTTTCTCTTTTTATGAGAAAATGTTCATATCTTTAAGTATGGTTAGGCATTATTTGTATTTCTGTTTTTCTACCCATTTTTAATCACTCACCTTTCTTAGATTCTCTGTATTTTATGACTTCCTTCATAATTTTTTGAAGAGAAAATAAGAACTGCTCTCTTAATACATCTCTGTGGGTTTCAATTGAGTGATTGTTCCTTCTAGTGCAATTCAATGAGCTTATCAACCAAATAGAGTATCTAGATATTAGCTCAATTTTTTTCTCTTTACAAAAAGATTCAGTTACTGACTTTTCCCTATGATTTTGCTTCCTTAATTAACCCCTTATCTCCCATATCTCCAATCTTCTTCCGCTGACTCTTTGCCTTCAGCCTATTAACACTTTATCTATTCTCTCTGCCCTAAAATTACAAGAAGGGAAGCCACACAGATAATATAAATAACATTTTTTAAAATCTGTTGAATTCTACAACTTCCCTACTCTTATTAGTCTTTTTTTTTTCCCAAAGATTTTTGTTTATTTATTTATACAAGCACTGGGTGCAGTCAGAAGCGCGGGAGGATGAGCGAATTCACCAGAGCCAGAGCGGGGAACAGAACAGGCAGACTGATGAAATACACTGCTGAGGGAAGCAGCGGGCAAGGCAGGAGAGGTCTGCGTGCCATGCGGGACCCTGGCCGGAGCCGGCACTGCAGAGGCTGCGGGGCAGTGTCACAGCCCAGCACTCAACCGCTGTGCCACCAGGGGAGGCCCTCTTATTAGTCTTTATCTCTCACCTTGCATGGCAAAATTCTTTTTAAATTTTATTTCCCATTGCTCTTTCTCATGATTCCACTTATTACAATGCTTTTCACCCCTAGTTAGCAAAATGGTACAAAACTTTATCCATTCAAATTCCTGGTCTCTCTACTAACTTTAACAATGAAATTTCTCTCTTACTATTGAATATGCAAAGGTCCTTGTGCTCCATGACACCCTTATCCTGATACTTCTCCTACTGTTCTGGTCATTTGCTGTGGGTGCCATCATAGACTTCTCTTGACTCATCTGCTCATGGGTGCACCCCCAACCCCCACTATTTCTTTGAGTACCACTTTCCCATTATATGCAATAAATCTTGAAATTAAAAATAATTCATAGTTTTCACAGTGATACAGATGCTGATCTAGATATAAGGGTTAGATATAGATAAAGATGTATCTTGCTGGCTCTCCAAATTTATGATTTCTTTCCTCTCTTTAAGATTTAGTCTCAGATCCACACTGTCCATTGTCCAGTATCTCAAACTTTATACATCAACAACTAACATTTCAGTTGGGATTTTTTTTTTCTTTTGTTGTTTTCATATCAACTACTTAACTCAGTGGTGCTAAAAACATGGGAAGCATTCTGGACTCATGCTATGAACTCAGAGTAGTTCCCATTTCAAATATCCATCCCTAATGATGTGCCATTCTACTTGATTTTCAACTCCTGATGAAATTACACTGTATTTTCTAATTCTTTACCTCTTCTTCCCTTACAACTATGATTTAAGTCCAAGTGATTTTTATCTCTTCTAAATACTGTTGGCAGCTCTAACCAGTCTCTACATTAGTGTGTTACTATTCTAAGTTCATTCTACAAAGTGCTGCTGAAATGAAATATCTAAAATGGAAAGTGTCTATCACTAACTTAAAGTCCTCCGAAAGGCTCCCCACCTTCTAGGATAAAGCACAAGGGATTTTGAACATCCTACAAACACAAGGATTTCCTAGATAAGGCTCCTCAAACTCACATACCACTGCCTTGAACTTTACATAACAGCCACATAAACTGCCTCGTAAATTCCCCAGAAGTGCCAACTGATTAGTCTATACATTTTGGGCATGTTTTCAACTACTTCTTGAAATGACTAATCTTCACCTTATTTATACTATCTCCTGCTCATGTTTCAAGTCAAAGGTCACATCCTCCAAGGTGGGAGAGGGATCAGAGGGAGGGAAGGAGGAGCACTGTGGACTGAGGTGATGATGCATGGATGCACTGGTGAAGGAAACTCTATGGGAACTACACCTGAGGGGGTGGGGGGAAGCAAATATTGTTTAAAAATGAACAATGATGTAAAAAAAAATTAAAAATAATTTAAGAATTCAGAAATAAAAAAATTAAATAAATCTAGGGTGTACATTTTCTCACAAAGTAATGCAACTGAGATAAATATATATTTGACATGATTCAATAAAGACCCAAATATCACCTATAATAAATATACATTGCAAGCCAACCTATAATAACCTTTTAAAACTAAATACTGCATGTAATGCCATGCAAAATTAAAGAGTTAAATCTACTTAATACCTAAGAGGGGAGGCCCTACACTTCTAAGACACAAACAATAATAGAAACCAATGTTACCTCAATAAAAAGTAAATAATTATATAAATCTTTAAAAAAAAAGAAAAGGTCACCTCCTCCAGAGAGTCATCTGTAACTCCTCTCCATGACCACTACAAAGGATGAACTGAGCAAAGCTCCCACAAGGGACATATAGCTTTCACTTTCATATTTTTTTCACCAAACCATTGTACTGATCTGTTTCTGCCCTTATTCCACTTCAGGCTCTGAGAGTTGTAGCATATCTTCTAAAGAAATGCAAATCCAGTAATTAGTACAGTTCCTGATGCATAATGTTCAATCTGTAAATGTTTCCCTAAGCATATTAAATATACTTTTATTCTCTCTACATAGGAAAACTTCCATGTAAAATGAGTTAACCCATAAAACTTAACCAAGCAAAGTGAACTGAGAACAGAAATGAAAAAGATAATAAAAACAATGAAACTACTGAGTGGTGGAAAAGAGAGAGAAAATAGAAAAAGAAATAAAACAAACTTCCTCTTCATTTGCAAAATGGTTACAAATAATTATATTGATATTAAAGACTGAAAAAAAATCAACCATTAACATACAAATAACACAACAGTGTACAGTGTGTTCATTGTGATGTAGAGGCTGTTATACTGTAATTGGCTTTATTCTTGAAAATAATTTAATCTTTTTTCATCAGAGAAGTGAGGACAATTCATGGAGAACTCCAGCAGGAGACACTTGCATTATAATCTATACTAATAGGTTTATAATTATAGTAATCATGTCTAAATATAGTAACCTGCTTATTTAATATTGTCCAGATTATGTCTTTGGTTCAAATTAGCTTCCTCGATTTCCTGCTATATTGAATTACAATAACATCTATCTATGCCCGATTACATAATATTAAATATCTATATTTGTTATTCTCCTCTTGATTTGTTAATCATAACTCTAAAATATCGATGCATTCTTAATTCAGTTTCCTTCAGAAATTAACAAACTTGTAACTTTAATATAAAATAAGGTTAAAAATATTTCTCATTAATAGCTTAAATTTTACATAATTTTATATTTCAAAGTACCCATCATTTTTTTAGGACTCTAGTGATAATTTTTCCTCATAATGAATTTGGTTAAATGGTTAGTTAATAATCCATGGGTTCTTTTTTAGTACAGACTCATAATACTTTATAAAACTTTTGTCACTAATTTTCTTGTTGAAGTGCTCTAAATATATGATAATGACAGTTGAAATTTTATATTTTTGACTTTAATCCGTCCCTCATTTATACAACGCAGTTCAGCCTCCAAAGTTTTTCAAGCAAGTTAGAGGATCCTATAATTCATTACAAACTTACAATTAAAGACTTAAAAACAAAGCAAAATCCCCTACATAAAAGCAAACCATTAGAATAAGCCAGTTTATCTACCATGAATTCTAAGCAAGAAATATTTTAAAAACAATATGGTAACATTCATAAAATCCTACTATAGAACTTGCTTCTCTATAGATAGATATAACAACAAACTGCCACGTAAAATTTAATTTTTCAGAAGCAATGATGAAATTTGGCAAAAGCAACATTTAAAGTTTTCAACAGTCACTTTGACTGCCATATTCATGCATTACTAAAAATTGTTATTCATTTTTATTAACCATGTTTAACAGAAAAAAAAACTAGTTAGGATAACAATAGCATCTACTAGATTATTCTGTCTCATTGCAATTACTTAAGGCAACCTGCTGTCACCTGTCACAGTTCAGAGATTCTGACAATATATGAGGGGCAAACGTTTATATTCAGATATCTATCTCTTATACAAATGTTTAAAAGTGTTTTGGGTGAAGAGATAAATAGCTACTTTTCTTATCTAATAATTATTAATACCCCAGTACTATAAAGATCAACATCGGCCTAGAGCATTAACTACGCTGGCTTGAGTGGGCCAGTTACAGTGCTCCCATACAACACTGTGGCAGAGAAAACTGCTGCTGCCACCATCGTGTGGAAGTCCAAGAAGCAGAGGAAATTTGACTTCACTACACTTTTTCTACAGATATTTCCTCAGTCTTTCTCCTTCTTTTTTATCATTTCCTTTTCTTCTACACTATCAAATACAGATGAGCACAACTAACTCAAGTAAACGGTCAATCCGCATTCCTCAATCATCAACAATTTGTCCTGACAAACTAGATTATTATGAAAAAATAATAATAGCTAAAGCTTACTGTTTCTACTTTGACATGATGTACTTTGGGGTAGGTCCAACCCTTTGGGTCATTATCCTTATTAGGTTTTATAGACTTTCTTGCAAATGCTTATTCAGTTATTGAGTTCTCTATTTCCTCTTTATAACTGAGCTTCAAGTCCAGAGACTGTTTGGATTTAAAGTGAGTGCTGCAGGGGCCTCCCTGGTGGCACAGGGGTTAAAGACAGTGCTATCAAGCTATCTCCAGCCATTGCAGTGTGAGTTCGATCCCCAGGTCAGGGAGCAACCCTCATGGCACAACAGACCTCTCCTGCTTTGCCCGCTGCTACCCTCAGCAGTGTAGTTCAGTAGATCTGCCTGTCCCGCTCCTCACTCTCTCCAGTGAATCCTCTCACCCCCAGCACCTCTGGCTTACACCCCAGTTCTTGTATGTATAAATAATCTTTAAAAAATAATTTAAAAAAATGTAGTGAGTGCTGCAATATTCTCACCTGTCCCATTAGCTTGTGCCGCTAACCACCTGATTCCACAGGAAGTACCAACCTGGCATTATCTCTGTGGAGACCTTTAGAGGTTCATATACATTAAATTTATTCTCTAATAAATATATTTCATGAGTATATCTACCTAAATGTGAATGTTTTAATCTTTTACTATATTACAATGAAAATATATGTTCATATTCTTTTAAGCATCATTGTATTATATGAATTGCATCTATCAATTAAAACTTTCAATACATTCTAAAGGGATATACATTGAAGAATTATGGGCCAATATGGTACTGACACAAGGGCACCACTTTTATCCTTATAACATTTTCATAAACTAAAACCCTTAAATTCTCTACACACTCATATAGTGGAGGTATATACCCAAATATGTGTCTGTTGCTTGGCCAATGCTAATTGAGTCTGTGGTAAGTATAAGAAGATTAAGAATTCTATACCACACCTCTTGTGGAGACAAGTTCATTCTTTCCTCTAGTTAACTAATTTAGGCCTTGTTTTAACCAATAAAATGTGGTAGAAGATAAGCTCTGAAACTTATAGACTGGTCCTTAAGAGAGCTATAATTCCTGTTTTCACTGCTTGGGATGTTCCACTTTTTTTTTTATATTCCCCATACAATTGCACCCCCCTTATTTTGGCCCCAATCTCTCCTTTCCCCACCCCCCCCATAATATGTCTCTGATTTATAGTTGTTTGTTGATTTTGATTTTTTCTTTCTTATAGTTATTCTTTTTCCTGGTCCCTTATTTAGGTTTTCTAGATTCCTGCTATGAGTGAGACCATCCGGTATTTTTCTTTTTCTTTCTGGCTTATTTCGCTGAGCATGATCCCTTCCAGCTCCATCCATGTTGCTGCAAATTGCATGAGTTTTATCTTTTTTGATTGCTGAGTAATATTCCATTGTGTATATGTACCACATCTTCTTGATCCAGTCATCTATTTTTGGGCATCTGGGTTGTTTTCAAAGTTTAGCTATTGTAAATAGTGCTGCCATAAACACAGGGGTACAGGTGCCCTTTGGAATTAATGTTTCTGTGTCCTTTGGGTAAATACCTAGGAGTGGAATTACTGGATCATACGGAAGTTCTACCTTTAGTAGGTTGAGGAATCTCCACACAGCTTTCCATAGTGGTTGGACCAGTTTGCACTCCTACCAGCAGAGCAGGAGAGTTCCTTTTTCTCCACATCCTCACCAGGATGTTCCACTTTTGAAGGCAACTGCCTGGCATACATGCTATGATTAACACTGTGAGAAATTCAAGTTAATTGTGTTGAGAGAGAAGTCGTGTGAGGAGCACCAGTATACTAGACACAGACTGGAGACTTAGCCTTTCAGCCCAGCCTCTGTACTGGTTAAATACAGCTGAGTTCATTACACTGCAACGAACAGAAGAGTTATTGCCAAGCCCTGCCTGAAATCCTGACCAACAGAACCATGAAATGATAAAACAGTTGTTATTTTAAGCCATCAAATGGTGTGTGGTAATCTATTATGAAGTAGCAGATATTGAAACAGTCCGCCTAAGAAACTTTCCCAAAACCTGCAGATTAGCACAGACTTTACACTGTGAACTTCTTTAAAACAGTGAAAGCTGCTCATTTAAATTTTGCACCAAAATTGTTTGTCTGAAAATTATCTTTCAAAGTTCATGATGAAAGGGACAGATGTGCCTTTAAAGGTCTTAGTATACAGCAGTTTCATGCAGAGAATGGATTTAAAATTTTCTGTTCACAAATCAAAACATAGTCATGATATGTCTGTGAAGTGATAGATATTTTCATAAAGAGAACAAACATACTTCTTTATTTCCTCTTTTCTCTTTATTGAAGGAGAGAGAGAAGGACTCTGGCTATAATAATCTAGAGTGCTTCAATTCTTCCAATGCAAAAACTTACTCTCCCATACAATGAAAGGAATAACACAATAAGACCCTCTGCAAATTTAGAAGAGCTTCCCCACAGCAAAAGCCCGGGTATGTAGATAAATCTGCATATTTCTATTGACAAGATAATAAAATTATGTTTTGCCAGGGGGGAAACTTCTAAGTCATCCACTAGGTAAGTCATGAGACCTTAATAGTAGCTGGGAAACAGAGGTTTGGGGAGCCCAGGAAACAAACTCAGGGACCAGGGGAAACCTGACTTACTAAACTGTCTTCTCTCACTGTAATTGCATTATCTGATCTAAGATTTCCAGGTTTCTTTGGAAAACTGATAGAACAATAACAAGAGACACTGGATAAAAATACACAGGACAAAATTAAATGGTATCACTATGCAGTATTTAAGCATAAACATGGAATTAGTAACATTAAGTTTTTTTTTATTTTAATTATGTTCACACAACTTACAACATTGAATCAGAAACCTTTTGCTATTCTGTCTGAGTCATTTCAAAGATCAAAATTTAAGTTCTATTTGATTGTTATTAATATACCCCCCTCAATTGCCTCATTCTTCTCCTGATAGCCAAAGCAGGACATCAGGATATCCAAAACACTGATCCAAAATCTAAGGACCACCTCCCATTCACTTTCCAGAACCATCAGAAATTATGTTTTTTCCCTTAAGTACAAAGAATAGCAGCTACTTATTAAGTATGTACTAACGGGATTTAGCTATTATTAAAAAATGGTTTTCCTTAAAATTTTTCAGAGAAGTTATTTGATTTTAAATAGCTTATACTGTAGAATCTTAAAATACATTTTTAAATGTGTTTTCCCTATTATAAAGAATATTTAATTAAAATTCTTTTCATGAAAATGGTTGGAATCTTGAAAGAATCAGTCATTCTTAATGGATCAATAAAATATTTCATGACTGCTCTTTTTCTTCCCAGTGTATTAATAATTTTCAATACTACTTGGTGGAATAGAAGGGAATATTTTGACCCAATGCATTTTCTGAATTTGAAATAATTTTCAGCTTCCTCATTACATGAGGTAGTTAAGAACATAAAAAATCATGAATTTATAATTTATTGAAGTAATTTTTCTTTGAAAATAAAAAGATTCTGCAAAGGCCAATGTCTTCCATCTCTTCCTCTACTATTACTATTCTCCGAACATTTCACTAGGAGAATGAATAACTGTGACTGACAGCAGCATGCAGTCTTTTTAGGCTAAATACAAGATTGAATGAAGCACAGTAATATTTCTTTCAAAAAAAGCCTCCCCAATCCCAAATTAGGTTAACTCTATAGGATATAAGAAAATGCAAGCACACCATGTATTCATTTGTCTCTGTATTCCTACAATCAATCATGAATAAAGCACACTTTTGGAAGCAAAAAAAAAAAAATAAAATAAAATAAAATTACAAGAAAGAATATTTTCACAATGCTGGGCTCTGCCCAATAGCATACTTCAGTATTCACAGCACTAGTCACTCATTTAGTAATATAAAATCTTCCTTGTTTTTTACAGATAACAAATGGGTACTTTTTAAGTTCTATATGAAAGTTTCTAAATATGGTCTCATATTTTATTAACGTGAATATATCATATAGGACTGTCTTAATAGTATGACAATAAAAGCCCCTTTCCTTTATCCACTAGGCAATATTGATTGGTTTTCTTCAAATTATCTAGAATATACAAATGCTAGCACTTATTCCTGACTCAAATGCAGTGGGTAGGGAGAACCCTATTTTTCAATGTGTTAAAAAAATCTAACATATATAGATCAGTGTTATATATAAAAAATATACATGTACATAAGTACCAGTGAAGTGAATTCCAACAAATTGAAAAATTGTATTCCAATTTTGCAGAGTAGGTGCTGAATTTGGGAGAAGTTAAGAAATTCCCAAAGGGGCGGAGCAACATGGCGGTGAGGAGACACTGCGAGTAAGATCTCCCATTAAAAAAAGTTAATAGGGAGGAAAAGCGGCAGGTCCCAGTGAGAAGTGGGACACGGAAGATAAACGGGTGATGCCAGCGAACTGCCCGAAGAAGAAAGTGGCCATAAAAGAGGACTAGAAGGGAGGGAAGCGCAGAACCCTGCTCCCCTCCCCCGCCCACAGAGGCGGCACTCTCCGACCGGCAGAGAGGAGGAAACAACAAACCAAAACGGCCCACAAGAACAAACGACGCAGCAAGCGGGACTGTGAGTGGAAAGGAACTATTGCAGCCACCACACCCCGTGAACGGGAGCTGAGGCGAACCCTGCAGGATCCGCCACGGCGGTGAGCGAACGGCTCCGGGCGCCATTAGAGAAGAACAAAGACCCCGGGAGACGCGCACACAGCCCAGGCTGCCGGTAAGCTGGCGCGGGAACGCGGCTCGCTCTGGGAGCTTGAAAAGCAAGTGCAGACCTGGATCGTGGCTGCCCAGGTCCCCGCGCCTGCGACCTAGGCTTGCGGGGAGACGACCTAGGCTTGCTGGGAGACGACCTAGGCTTGCGGGGAGACGCGCGGAGGTCCTCACTGAGGTGAAGGTCCCTCCCTGAGTGAGCAGGAACCAGGCGCCCAGGCAGGGGAGCTGTGCAAAAGGCGCCATTCCCGCGCCACTGAACTGGGCTACAGCCCGCGTCCTGGAACTGAGGGCTTTGAACTGAGACCCGGGGCACGAAAATTCGGGGCGTGGGTTCTCCACGACGGTGGGGCACAAGGCAGACACAGCACCCCAAAGCTGTTGAGGTGTACCCTACCATTCCCGCTCTGTTCTCTGTCCCACGGGGTGGGGGGAGGCGAAAAACAGCCCCCCAAGGACAATAGGAGAGATCTCTGGCGCCACCTAGCGACCAGGAAAAAAAAAGTCACTAACACCCTATAAAACAGGACATTTCTTAAGACTGCTTGAAAAGGGCAGAAGGTTTCTGGAGGACCCAGTGGCCAGCCGGGAAGTTATTCCACGCCAGGCCCCTTCCGACCAGCAGTCTGAGCCCACAGAGGGAGCAGGCACCCACGTCTGGGGCAGACCGGGTGCGCAGAAGAGTGTGCCTGAAACCGGAGGCGCAGGGACTGCATCCCGCTTCGCCATTTGAGAACAGGGACATTTCTTCAGTAAAAACTGCCTAAAACCAGCAGAAAGCTCCCCCAGAAGACAGAGATGGCTCCTGGAAGAGCCAGAGGGGAGCGGAGAAGTTCACCCAAGATGTCAGTCAGTCCGAGCAACACAGTGTCCCAACGCATACGACAAATTAGAAAACAGACAGTAGGGAGTAGAAGAACCACACGCAACCTAAAAACTCCTCAGGAAAGAAGCACACCACAAAAAGAAAACCACTCCCAGATTGCAACGACAGCAACTTGGAAGAACTTCTGAGCCTTCCAGAAAGAGAATTTAAAATTGCCATGATTAAAAAAGTGATAGATCAGAAGAAGGAAATTGAGTCCCTAAAGAGGGAAGTAAGAGAAATGCAGGAGATCAAAGAATTAATGGAGGAACTAAAGAACTCTGGGAAAAGCAATGAAAGCAGAATAGATGAAATGGAAGAACGAATAAGTAATCTTGAAGACACAGAAATAAAAAGAACCAAAACAGAAAAGGAAAGAGAAGTACGAAGGAAAAAGAATGAAGAAAGACTTCGGGAACTATCTGACTCCATGAGGAAAGGAAATATAAGAGTTATAGGAATTCCAGAAGGAGAGGAGAGAGATGTAGGAACAGAGAAAATATTCATGGATATAATTGAAGAGAACTTCCCAAATGAGAAGAAGGAGCTGAAAATTGATATACAAGAAGCAAGAAGAACACCAAACTTCCACGACGAAAGGAAAAACACAGCAAGACACATAATAGTAAAGCTCCCAAGAATCCAGGACAAGGAAAAAAATAATGAAGCTGACAAGAGGGAAGAAACAGATAACATTCAAAGGAAAACCAATCAGGCTGACATCAGACTTCTCTGAAGAAACACTACGGGCAAGGAGAGAGTGGAGGGACATAGTCAACAGACTCCAAGAAAACAGATGCCAACCAAGAATACTCTATCCCGCAAAGCTCTCTTTCCTCCATGAAGAAAGAATATGGACCTTCCCAGACAAAGAGAAACTCCGGAATTTCATTGCGACTAAACCCCCACTCCAAAAAATACTACAAGGAATCCTAAAGCCAGAACCTCAGAGGGACGAATAACAACGAAAGAAGACCAAAAAAAAAAAAAAAGTTATTAAAAGAATAAATAAATAAAATCAAAGGAAAGACAAACATAATGGCAAATACAGATGCTAACATATCAATATTAACTCTAAATGTAAATGGACTAAACTCTTCAATAAAAAGACACAGAGTTGCAGCCTGGATTAAGAAACAAAACCCAACCTTTTGCTGTCTCCAGGAAACACATTTAGCTACAAAAGATAAAAATAGGCTCAAAGTCAAAGCATGGAAAACAATCCTACAAGCAAATGGGCCAAAAAAGAAAGCAGGAACAGCTATACTTATATCAGATAAAACAGACTTCAAACTCAAAAAAATAAAAAGAGACCCCAATGGTCACTACATTATGATTAAGGGGACAATACTTCAAGAAGAAATAACACTCATTAACATATACTCACCAAACGAAAGAGCACCAAAATATATCAGACAACTGTTGTCCTCTCTGAAAACAGACATCAGAGAAAACACATATGTAGTGGGAGACTTCAACACACCACTATCAACAATGGATAGATCAACAAGACAAAAAATAAGTAAAGAAACTAAAGCTCTAAATAAGGACCTAGAGCATTTGGGCTTAACAGACATCTATAGAACACTAAACCCAAAAAAAACGGAGTACACATTTTTCTCAAGCGCACACGGATCATTCTCCAGGATCGATCACATACTGGGGCACAAGACAAACATCAACAGATACACCAAGATTGAAATCATACCAACCATCTTTTCTGACCACGAAGGCATCAAACTAGAAATAAATCATAAAAAGAAGGCAAGGAACTATCCTACCTCATGGAGATTAAAATCCACACTACTGGAAGACCACTGGACTAACGAGGAGATCAAAGAAGAAATTAAAAAATTCTTTGAATTGAATGACAAGGAGGACACCAATATCCTAAATGTATGGGATGCAGCAAAAGCAGTAATAAGAGGAAAATATATAGCAATAGAAGCTCACATCAAAAAACAAGAAAGAACTCAAAGAAACAACCTAATCTCGAAGCTCAAAGATCTAGAAAAAGAACAACAAAAAAACCCCAGAACCAGTAGAAGAAAAGAAATAATAAAAACCAAAGCAGAAATAAATGAAATTGAAACTAAAAAAACAATCCAAAAGATCAATGAAACCAAGAGCTGGTTCTTTGAAAAAATAAATAAAATAGACAAACCCCTAGCCAGGCTCACAAAGGAAAAAAGGGAGAAAGCACAAATACACAGAATCATAAATGAAAGAGGAGAAATCACAACGGACACAGCAGAAATCAAAAGAATAATCAGTAACTACTATGAACAGTTATATGGAAACAAGTTCAACAATCTAGAGGAGATGGACAAATTCCTACAACTCTACAATCACCCAAAGCTAGATAAAGAAGAAATAGAACACCTAAACAGACTAATTACAAGCAGCGAAATTGAAATGGTAATTAAAAACCTCCCCAAAAACAAAAGCCCAGGACCTGATGGATTTACAAATGAATTCTACCAAACATTCAGAGACGAATTAGTGCCTATCCTTCACAAACTCTTCCAAAAAATTGAGAAGGAGGGACAATACCAAACACGTTCTATGAAGCCAATATTACACTAATACCAAAACCGAATAAGGACAACACAAAAAAGGAAAACTATAGGCCAATCTCCCTAATGAACACTGATGCAAAAATCCTCAATAAAATTTTAGCTATCAGAATCCAACAATGTATCCATAAGATAATTCACCACGACCAAGTTGGATTCATTCCAGGGGCACAAGGATGGTTTAACATCCGAAAATCAATCAACGTTATCCAACACATCAACAAAAAGAAATATAAAAACCATATGATAATATCAATAGATGCTGAGAAAGCTTTCGACAAAGTGCAACACCCATTCATGATAAAAGCCCTTGAAATTCTTGGGATACAAGGAACATACCTCAACATCATAAAGGCCATCTATGACAAGCCAACAGCCAGTATCATTCTCAATGGTGAAAAGCTGAAAGCAATTCCATTAAGATCTGGAACAAGACAAGGATGTCCACTCTCACCACTGCTTTTCAATATAATACTGGAAGTCCTAGCCAGAGCAATAAGACAAGAGAAAGACATCCAAGGAATCCAAATAGGAAAAGAAGAAGTCAAACTATCACTATTTGCAGATGATATGATAATATACATAGAGAACCCCAAAATCTCCACAGAAAAACTAATTCAACTCATCAATCAATTCAGTAAAGTGGCAGGATACAAAATCAACACGCAAAAGTCAGTAGCCTTCCTATACACAAACAATAAATCTGAAGAAGAAGAAATCAAAAAAACCACCCCTTTTATTATCGAAACAAAAAAAATCAAATATTTGGGAATAAATCTAACAAAAGAGGTAAAGGACCTATACAAAGAAAACTATAAAACACTGTTAAAAGAAATAGAAGAAGACACAAAGAAATGGAAAGACATCCCCTGCTCATGGATTGGAAGAATAAACATTATTAAAATGGCCATCCTACCAAAAGCAATATACAGATTCAATGCTATTCCAATCAAAATCTCAATGGCATTCTTCAAAGAAATAGAACAATTATTGATGAAATTCATATGGAATCACCAAAAACCCCGAATAGCCAAAGCTCTACTGAAAAAAAAAGAAGGAAATGGAGGCATCACACTCCCAGACTTCAAACTATACTACAAAGCCATAATCATCAAAACTGCATGGTATTGGAACAAGAACAGACATACAGACCAATGGAATCGAATAGAAAATCCAGAAATAAACCCACAGATTTATGGTCAACTAATCTTTGACAAAGGAGCAAAGACTATGCATTGGAGCAAAGAAAGTTTGTTCAATAAATGGTGCTGGGAAAACTGGGTCGCTACATGCAAAAGAATGAAGCTTGACCACTACCTCACACCATACACAAAAATCAACTCAAAATGGATTAAAGAACTAGACATAAGACCTGAAACCATAAAATACATAGAAGGAAATATAGGCGAAACACTACGGGATTTGCACATCAAAGACATCTTTACAGACACATCACCCAAAGCAGTGATAGTGAAGAGAAAGATAAACAGCTGGGACTACATCAAATTAAAGAGCTTCTGCACAGCAAAAGAGACAATAACAAAAACAAAGAGAAACCCCACCAACTGGGAGAACATTTTTGCACCCAACACTAATGATAAAGGACTGATCACAAAAATCTGCAAAGAGCTGATGAGACTCAGCAACAACAAAGAAAATAATCCAGTCAAAAAATGGGCAGAAGAGCTAAAAAGAAACTTCTCCAAAGAGGAAATGCAAATGGCCAACAGACATATGAAAAAATGTTCAACATCACTTGTAATCAGGGAAATGCAAATCAAAACTACCATGAGATACCATCTCACACCAGTGAGAATGGCACATATTAAAAAAACTAGCAACAACAAATGTTGGCGAGGATGTGGAGAAAAAGGAACTCTTGTGCACTGTTGGTGGGAGTGCAAACTGGTCCAACCACTATGGAGAGCTGTGTGGAGATTTCTGGACCTACTAAACATAGAGCTTCCATATGATCCAGCAATTCCACTCCTAGGTATTTACCCAAAGGACACAGAAACATCAATTCCAAAGAGCACCTGCACTCCTATGTTTATAGCAGCACTGTTTACAATAGCTAAGCTTTGGAAACAACCCAAATGCCCAAAAATAGATGACTGGATCAAGAAGATGTGGTACATATATACCATGGAATATTACTCAGCATTCAAAAAAGATAAACACATGCAATTTGCAGCAACATGGATGGCGCTGGAAGGGATCATGCTCAGCGAAATAAGCCAAAAAGAAAAAGAAAAATACCGGATGGTCTCACTCATAGCAGGAATCTAGAAAACTTAAATAAGGGACCAGGAAAATGAATATAAGAAAGTGAAAATCAAAATCAACAAAAAACTATGAACCAGAGACACTTTTTGGGGGGGGGGGGGCGGGAGGGGAAGGATTGGGGTCAGAATGGGGCGTTTGCAATTGTATGGGGGAATATAAAAATAAAATTTAATATTAAAAAAAAAAAAAAAAAGAAATTCCCAAGATATCACAGTTAGTAAATAAAATATCTTTTTGGTCATATACAATCATATATACATAATAACCATTTATTTCTTTCCATTATTAAACTGAGGTTAAGTGATTCATTAAATTATTTAAATGATATAATATCACTTGCTGTGTGTGGCTGATCAATAAATCATATTTGATTATCTTCTGCAGATAATAGTGGTAAATAGTTAGACTGGGGGTTAATGTAATAATCTTTATAAGAACTCTGTACAAGTTAGTATTGTCATTCCCTTTTTATTTATTTTTTAATATTTATTTATTTATGCATACAAGAACTGGGCTACAGGCCAGAGATGCAGGGGGTGGTGATAGGATTCACCAGAGAAAGAGTGGGGAACAGAACAGGCAGACTGACTGAAATACACTGCTGAGGGGAATGGCGGGCAAGTCAGGAGAGGTGTGCTGCGCCATGTGGGCAGCTCCCTAGCCTGGGATTGAACTTGTGCTGCAGTGTCTGCGGATAGCTTCATAGGTTGCATCTTAACCCCTTGCGTCACCAGGGGAGCCCTAGAATCCATTCTCTTATGTGCTTACTGGGCAACATCTCAGGAGTATAGTGACAGACACATGCTTAAACAATGGGACCCATGTTCCATCTGCACACAAGTGCATGAGCACACACAGGCACCAGGACTGGTGATCAATTTATGAGACACAGAGATCTAATTCATTATAACAATAGGAGCAAGATTTATTGAAGAAGTCAACTGTACATCATCTATTTTGATAATGTCCAAATTTTCCTAAAAAGCAAAAATACTATGTACTTTAAAATAAAATTTTATAAAATTTATATAAAAGGGAGGTGGAGAAAAAGTATAGTTTAGCTTGTCTATTCAAAAATTTCTCTGGAATGAAAATAATAATAATGGTTATTAAGAGATGCTAGAATGAGCAGTTGAGTAGCTAAAAGACAACTGTAAGAGGGATACATTCCATTGCATTATATTTGTATGATTTTATATGTTTGAAATATGTGAATGTCATTCAAGAATTAATGAAGTAGAGAGTGTGCTTTGTTTAAAATCAGGAAGTAGAAAAATAGACTCTGTTAACATTGGTCATTGAACAAAACAGAATGAGAGACTTCTAAAAACTAAGACTTAGACTTGACACTTAAATTACTGAATATCCAGGGCCAAGCTATTTACCTTTTCATTCATTAAAATGAGGAAGCCAATTTGTTGCTCAAGATTTTTGTGAGACAAGGAAGCCAATTTTAAGCCTTTATAAATCATGAAGTTTTTACACACACCATTACCACACACACCTCTTACACATACACACAATAAATGAATCCTACAGATCTCAATGCTTATTCACTTAAAAAAAAAATAGACATAAGATACTTAACATTTAAAGAGACTGAAATAAAATGTGCATAATTTAAAAGTAGGCTTTAAGATTACACAAACTGAAGTATGCTTTTTAGACAAGGGAGAGTCATTTTTCTATTTTATAATAATCAGGATAAAGATGAAAGTATAAACAATTAAAGTTTTCTAAGTAAGATTTCTTTGTGGCCCTATTGAACATACAGAAGACAAAAACACATAGGAAGACAAGACAAATTCTTAGCACACTGTCTGACACACAATTGGGACTCACACAACAACAGAAATTATCTACTAGAAAAGACAAGAGAATGAATTCCAGAGGCAGAGAACCAGGGCTCAAAACACTGGTGACCCTAGACACATCACTTCACCTCTCTGTCCCTCAGTTTCCCTGTCTTTGAAAGGAATATAACAAAACTCACACAAATCTCAAAAGATTATTACTGCAATTACCAGTAATTCTTTTAGCACTATTATCTGTCAAAGAGAATCCGATATGATTTATTGATCAACCATGTGTAGCAAAATCGCTGACCTCAATTTCGTAAGTGATGTTATATATATGATTTTATGAAACCAAAATATAGTTCTCCACTTACTACCTGTGCTACCTGGGGAATCTCTTAACTTCTGCAAACCTTAGCTTCTTATTTGTAAAACTGAAATTACGGTACTACTTCTTATATAAAGTGACAGGAAGATCACTTCTCGGCCTTTTGGCTAAGATCAAGTGTAGTATAAAGTTACAGGAAGGATTTCTGAGATATAGGCACTTGATGACTACATGGTATACATATAAATACGTTTTCAGTACACACTAAGAATTTTAGTTACTGTCTATGATAATAAAATGCCAATGATTTAAAACTAAAATATTTGCCTTTTATAAATGTAAAGTTATACTTCATAAATTTGCTACTGACCTGAGTGTCATTCCAGGCAAAACCATAAATTAGAATTCAAGAATCCTTGTTTCTAAGAAATAAAAACTTATGTGGCGTATGATCTACAGATGGGCATCACCTGGGCACAAATTAGAAATACAGAATCTTAGATTCCACTCAAGTTTCACTTGTTTAAAATCAGTTTTATAGGGCCTCCCCTGGTGGCGCAGCAGTTGAGCGCTGGGCTGCAAAGCTGCCTGCAGCCTCTGCAGCACCGATTCGATCCCCGGCCACCGGCGAGGGTCCCACATGGCTCGCAGACCTCTCCTGCTGCCCCTGCTGCTCCCCTCAGCAGCGTCACTCTGCCTGTTCTGTTCCCCGCTCTGGCTCTGGTGAATTCTCTCACTCTCCCGTGCTTCTGACTGTACCCAGTGCTTGTATAAATAAATCTTTAAAAATAAAATAAAATCAGTTTTATAGCAAATCCTCAATTGAATTTTCTTTGAAAACAAACGTATCAAACTGTGTAATATAGTAATTACTAGTCATATATGATTATTTAAGTTTAAATTAAATAAAATTTAAAACTCAGTTCCTCCCTGACAATAGCCATTACTCAAGCGTTCAGTCACCACATGTAGACCGCACACTGGAAAGCAGAATGAAGACCTTTTCACAATTCCAGAATATAAGGTACCGCTGGACAGTGCTGGCTTAGGGAATTTTCTTAATATTCTGTGGCATAGTTTTCTGTACATGGCAAAAGATTTCTCAGGAAAATAAGTTTCAATAACCCAGTAAAATTATTTAAACCCAAATTATTCATCAAATTCCTTTGTACACAGTATACAAGTATGTATCTAAATTTACCTTTTCTCTATAATACAGAGAAGAGAACTGAGGGGCAATTCAGAGAAGGTTCTTATTTTCTCTGGCCCCAAAACATCAGTTCTCAGGACAAGACCCACCTAGCAATCATGGAGAAAGAATAAATGCAAGTTAGACATAAACTGTTTACACCCCTGCTCTGCCTTAAGTTAAAGGAAGCCATGGTAGAATTCCACACAAATATGAGCTGATCTACTACTTGTCTGTAGGATAAGAAAAATGACAGAAAAGGGAAGGAAAATTTACCATACATACTAAATCAGACTGTGCAGGTAATTAGCCCTCACTAAGGGCAGTACTGAAAGCAGCCATCTCTACATCTACCAACAGGCAACTTAATCTGAACCTTATTTTGCTAACTGCTGAAGAATGACTTTTCACCATCTTGTGTGTAATTATTCTACTTTACCTTCCCCACAAAGAGCTTTCTGAAATTACCAAACTGTTCTATTCTATCCTTCACGAACACCTGCACCAATTTGTTGGAATGAACCGACAAGCAGTGTTGGCTGACTGGCCTCATTCCAGGACCTCACGGCTGATGAATCAGATCTGACACTCGAAGCTCCACGGGGCTTGCAGAAAGCTTTGATAAAACTGCTTAAGAAGTTGGCTGTGACATCAAGTGTAGTCCAGATTGCAGCACTTTCGTGAGGTTGGAAATGGGAAGAAAATTTCTGAGAACTTGGAAATTAGACTTAAATGTGAATTCGTGTCCATGTCTCCAATGTCACACTGGGGCACTGACCACACAATGACTATATAATTTTAGGACCACAAACTTCTCTTAGTTTTACCATTTACTATTGACACAGATTCAAAGTTTGCGAAGTTAGATGTTAATTGTAGACAATAGATAAGTTGTAAAAGATTTCTATCTGCTATAAAAGATAACCATACAGATTATGGTTTAAGTGCTCTGTCAGATATTAAAAGTCTTGTATCTAATTTTTCAGATGTTGGATGTCATTTCTTTCCTGACTACATAAATCATTCTTTCTCAAAGGCTCTTTGAATGAACTTTACTATCATGATGCGTTCCTTTATTAATAAATTTTTAAATCCTTGACATGCATTCACAATATTAGAGCCAAGATTTTAACTTATAAACATATGCTTTGATAGATCAATGCTATCTGACAAGACATTCATATGATCTGTTGCAGGTTCTCCTATTTCTGCAGAAAATGTAGGCTTCAAGAAAAGAAAAGAAAATGTAGGTCTCACTCAACCATTGTATATAGGACCACCAATTCCTTGATGATTCCACATAGGATATATAAATAATATATCAAAACCTACTAAGCCCAATTTCTAGGGGGAAAAAATAAGCCTTCTAAACCTGCTGGTAGGTTTTCATTTTAGTTCTCATCCACTTTTTCTTCTTCTGTTATCAACACAGACAACCAAAAATTATTTCTATGATCCTGATAATTGTCTGAGACTTTTTCTGCCAACCCCTAACCTAGAAGCTCCAGTTCTAATCTACCAACTTCATCAGTTCATAAAACTGAAAAAAATAAAAATAAAAACCTGTATCATCTTCAGTTGTCTTATAAGTAAACCAGGTGACTTAATCAACTATGGTTAGTTTCAAGATCTTAATAAAAGAATCACATCTCTGAAAGTACAAACTGAAAGAAAATTAAATTCTATTGCTTAAAAAATCTTAAAGGAAAAGCAGGGACACACAGCATATTTTACTAATAATCATCACTCACAGATTTTATACTGACAATTCGACTGTTACACCCATGCTCAGGTCATTTAATATCTGCCTACCTACAACATATCCATACATAAGAATGGATATTTTCTCCTTAAAAATTGGCTTTAAATGGAAGGCTGCAGATGGTAATGTAGAACAGCTCCACATTATGGTATCGGTTTAATATTTTTATCCACTGTATAACCTCTTGATACTTTGTGACCCTCTCTGAAACACCATTTTCCCATTACAGAGTGACTCATTTGGGGGTTTATATAACAATTAGGAGCTTGTTATGTTGCATAGCTCTAAACCAGCAATTTTACATCATGATGCTTCTATCCTGGGTTTTTCCTTAACTAAAATCGCTTTGTGTGACCAATAAGCAATGTGAAGCTGACATTTCTGAGCCCAAGCAGCTAATCCTAGATTGTATTTACCTATTTTCAAATATTTGCACCATCTGTGAGTCTATATTAGTTTTTCTGGATTCACGGTTACAGCTCAAGGACTATAGCTCTGAGTAGGAATGAAGCAGCACTCCAAATGCAGAATATATTATGGGCATGAGATGGAATTTAGCCATGGGATGGGGAAATAAAAAGAAATCAGGAAAGCAAATGCATATTCAGTTATCCACCTTCAAACTGTAAACTTTGATGATTTTCCTGCATTTATAAGGAATATGAAAATGGATCCCATGTACTTTATTGACCAGCCCCTAATCCATGATTGTTTTGGAACCAAGATGATTCCATATAACCTCCCTATTAACAAAATAGGAGGGTAGTATTAAAAGTGCTCTAAAATTTGGTCAAATATGATACAGCAAGCCACTCCTGCATATTTACCCAAAGGACACAGAAACATTAATTTAAAAGGGCACCTGCACCCCTATGTTTATAGCAGAACTATTTACAACAGCTAAGCTATGGAAACAACCCAAATGCCCAAAAATAGATGACTGGATCAAGAAGATGTGGTACATATACACAATGGATTATTACTCAGTGATCAAAAAAGATAAACTCATGCAATTTGCAGCAACATGGATGGAGCTGGAAGGGATCATACTCAGCAAAGTAAGCCAGAAAGAAAAAGAAAAATATTGGATGATCTCACTCATAGCAGGAATTTAGAAAACCTAAATAAGGGACCAGGAAAAAGACTAATTATAAAAAAGAAAAAATCAAAATCAACAAGCAACCATAAACCAGAGACATACTAACGGAAGGGAGGGGTGAACAATAGGAGGGATTAGGGCCAAAATAAGGGGGGTGTGTATTGTACGGGGAATACAACCAAAATGAATATGCATACATTGTGCAAAAATGAAAAAGGATGTAAGAATTATATAAAATAAAATATATATAAAAAAGTTACAACTCCAAAAATAAAAAAATAAAGTTTGGTCAAAATAACAAGAGAAAGGGGCTTTAAAACAGATATTCCCATCAACTGGGAACATTAATATCCAGGGTAGTTTAGATTCCCGTGACATTGCCTCTTTTTGGTACAAATTAATAATAAAAAAAAGCACCATTATTTCTCAGCACCCCCTAGATAATAAATATATCTCTAATCCTCTAACAACTCCACAAACTAAGCAACATATCATTCCAGTGTTACCATATTCAGAGCATGACTGAGTAACTTGCTCGAAGTGAATCAAAACTGAGGTTAAATTAATAGAATTCCTTAGTTTTTTCTAATAAAATTGGTTCTGGGTGTCTAAAAATCTTTGCTTATTTATCTAAAATATGAAAGTTTGTCAGGTTTGGTACCAGAAGTTCATACTCATGGTTCTGGAAACTTCCAAGATAGCCAGTGTATCAGAAGCCTACTTCTTGTATAAACTCCCCAAGGAAAGTTCTAAAATTCACCATATGATTTCCAGTAGTCTTAAGGGTATCCCTCGTTCCTTAAAGAGGGAAGCATCCAATCACAAGCCCATCCACTATTGAACTGAAATTTTAAATACTGAGTATAGATGGGTGCTCATTCACACTGAGGGGAAGAGAATAGGTTTAAAAATACTAGTGTCTGCATGTAAGGGGGAAGTACTATCATCTCCTTGGAACACTGATTCTCACATTTCACTTTCAGAATGAATTTATGGCTCTGGGGTGACTCCTTGCACTGACAAATTATAGAAAATGCATATGTGGGTCTGTGAAGTCTATGGCCAGGGGCCAAAAATCTAGGGACCACAGCCTGGAAGTAATTCATCACAAAGAAAAAAACAAGAAATGTCAAATGAGTTTTGCCTATAGATTCAAAGCTTTTAAGAACATTTTTTTTTTCAAAAGACTACTATGATGTCAAATGCTAAAGAAGGCAGATGTGCCACTGAGACACCATTAAAGATCTCAGAGCAACAGCTGAATCTGTCAACACAAGACACAGAAACTGCTCATAAGACACCCAGAATCAAGTTGTTTCTAATTCTAACCAACGATATGGCTTGACAAGTCACTTCATCTTTTTATTGGCTGTTTCCTGATTTAAAAACAAAGGCACTAGAGTCAATAATTAGAATAATTAGACTCAATAATTATATAGCATTTCTCAAAATGCCATCATTGTTTATAATTTGTCACCTTTGGAAGGAAGAATCTGGAAAAGCACGGCTTCTGTGGACATCATAGTCTAGATATCAGGGAATAAACCTCGAACAGAGAGGAATATTAAACAATGCACAGGTTGAAAGAATTGGATTTGAATTAAGAGATGACACAGATGCAAAGAGAGACAAAGGAATCAAAAGTACCATCCAATAATAAGAGGCTGACTCTGAGCAGATAGACATTATTTAAGGAGTAGTAGAAGGAGAAGAAACCACGTCACTGTGGCACTAATGTCACTGGAGCACTAATGTTAGGTAAACCTCAGTTTAGAGCACTTCTAAGAAATCTCCATAAATGTGAAATGAGGGTTGGTCACTTTCATTTCAACTCTAGGTTCAATACACACACGCTAATCACTACCACTCCGGCTGTCGAGAAGTAAAGTATAGGGGTCTCCCTGGTGGTGCAGGCAGTTGAGCGTGCACTGTGAAGCTGTCTGCAGCCTCTGCAGCGAGGGCTCGATCCCCGCTGGCCTGGGAGAATCCCACATGGCGAGGCAGACCTCTCCTGTCTTGCCCGCTGCTCCCCTCAGCAGTGTACTTCGGTCCTTCTGCCTGCTCTGCTCCCCGCTCTGGCTCTGGTGAATTCTCTCACTCCCCTGCGCATCTGATTATACCCAGTGCTTGTATAAATAAATAAATAAATAAATCTAAAAAAAAAAAAAGCAATGGAATGTTTAAGAAACCTTAAAAAAATTAATAAAATAAAATAAACAAGTGAAATGTACTGTACTTTGCCTTAATAGTCCTAAAAATTAATGAATAGATGGAAATCCTGCCCATAAATTCATAGATTCTGAGAAATGTAATATACTAACCTATTCAAATAACTTGTTTCCACATTTGAGAAATTCTTCATAAATTTCATATTTTTTGCTCAATAAGATATATTTTTGAGCTCTATTCAAAAAGTGTCTTGATTCCTAATCTTTGATTCTATGTATAATAGAAAAAAATCATTATCAAGATAGCAAAACATTAAAATCTTGCTTTATATATACACTTGTCTAAAAATGTGGAATAAAAAAAAAAACGGCATGCCTTGGTTTCATTATCTTATATTAAAGCCTTACATGGAGGTAAGATGAGATTAATGGGAATATGAGTATCAGAGTTTTTACTTATTGAGATTCTTTTTGCTAAAAGTAAATACATGTACTGGGCCCCCCTGGTGGCGCAGGCAGTTGAGCGCAGTGCTGTAAAGCTGTCCGCAGCCTCTGCGGTGCCGGTTCGATCCCCACAGTCCGTGGAGATACCCACATAGCAAGCAGACCTTTCCTGTCTCGCCTGCTGCTCCCCTCAGCTGCGTGTTTCGGTCCGTCTGCCTGTTCTGTTCCCCGCTCTGTCTCTGGTGAATCCTCTCACCCTCCCACACATCTGGCCTGTACCCCAGTTCTTGTATAAATAAATCTTTTTTTTAAAAAAAGTAAATACATGTACCAATAATAACAGAAAAGGCCTACTTCTGCCCTGTACAAGCATTGTAAATGCAAACTCAAGTGGTCTCTCTGGTCTATTATTTGAAAATATATCATAGGAGAGCCTGCCATTCAATTTCTTAATTACATAATTCAGATTTGTCACATTTATATTTCAGAGCAGAGACTTTCAGATGAAATAAGAAACTGAGTCTTCATTTACACTTCACAGATGGGGAGGGTTAACGATAATAAAAATCACTTTTTCCTTCACTCATCTTCATTTATGATCTTGTAATCTGGATACATAGGATTTTTTGCATTGACCTGAGAAAATCAATAAGTATGACAAATCACAATAATATTAAAGTCGATATGCAGCATGGCTGGAAAATATACAGTTTGACTTGACTGTCCCAGATGTAGAGTCAGTTTTGATTATGAACTCAACTTGCTTTTCCTAAATATCATCTCAACATATCATCAGCTCCCAGATGCAAAGAATTTCTCAATCATTTCTGAAAACCAAACTTCTGAAAGATAATATTAAATCATGAATACTTCAAAGAAGATCCTAAATCTTATGGGAAATCAGTTAGGTTAGTAACTAAAAATAGTATAAATCAGACAAATTGTTATAAATTGATTTTTAATAATGTTCTATTATAATCAAATGATAAAAAGAGCCATTGTATCACTATATTTAAATATATAGATATGCACATCACTATATTTAAATATATACATACATGCATACAAATATATACACACGTAGCTATTTTAGAGTATGTAAGTACATAGACACCTATACATTTACTTGTATATGCATACATATGTGTGTGGTATGTAGATTTGGTAACACACACATACATTCAGAATTTTCATTAATGTAAATGCAAATTACTACTGCAAAGAATAAAATAATATTCTCAGATGACCTAGAAGTATAGCAGCAATAAAAATTAAAATACTAAGTTCTATCTTTGGCCAGATGTTATATAAGCCCATTCACACAGTCTCCAACCCTTGCAATATTCTCACCAGCCTCTCTCTTTAAAGATGAAGGAATGGCTTTAGGAAGGTTTAAAAGTTTGGCCTGGATTGTTTAGTAAATACTAGAAGTATTCAATCTGAAATCTGTTTAGTTCTGTTTTTAATTCTAGTTTCATTTTTCTCTGCCCAAAATATACTTGTATCTGAAAATCATTTCAAAATTCTAAAGCTATTCTAGAATATTTGAAAGGTGGTTTTTTAAAACATACTAATGTTTTAATAATTTCCAAATAAACTACACCATGCAAACTTGAAAAGAAAATGAAGATCACTTTTAATATACAGAAGACATTATAGTGTTATTTACATCAATTATTGGACAGATCAGTTCAATATAAACATTTATTTTAACAGTTTTGAATAAGAGCAAGTTGTGTCTACTTAGCCTGGTAGTGTATGTTACATTTACCATTAGTTAGATATGACTGAAATCCCTAGGATTCAGGACTACTTAACAAAAATGGATATACAAGATAAGATTTCTCCTAAGTATCCATTTCTCCCCAGGAAACTTAACTTCCCATTCTTCTCTGCTGTCCTGGGAATGACAAGCATCCCTCTTGTTAATGTGTAATAGTGGATTAGAATGTCTACAAAATAGGCGGTTGGTGGATATACAGTTTAAAAGTCTTAGAGAATGGGTGGTGTCCAGATACTGAACAGTAAACAGAGATTGGCTATTGCCAACATCTTTGTGGATCAGGTCAATATAAACATAAACAACAGTGTGCTGGAAATCATCAACACTGAGCTGTAGCAGTGCTCAGGCAGAAATATTTCTAACTTTACATGGCACATATGTTTTTGAAGAAGTTTACATTTCCCTCATTACATATTCACCCTTTTTTGGATTTTTTACCAAACTTTCCTAGCTGACGGGTGTCTCATTATATGCCCCCATTTAAACATTTTCCATAATACATGAGCTTAATTAGAAGACATAGTTTTAATAGCTGTAACATCAAGAAAATGATGTGTATATTTAAATATTACATAGAAATAGCTGGAAAAATGTGTCTTTTGAACTATGCTCACTGTATCATGCCCCTTTCAATGACAGTAGGTATACCCTCCCTGGGGTCCTGGGGACTTTTGCTATGCACATTCTCTGTCACCTCCTGTGATAGTTACATAAATAACACCTCTCTTTCTTATAATCCCCCTTTCTTCATGCTAATTATCTTATGAACTGTATTACATTGAAAACAAAATACAACATATTCGGCAGCTAGTTCACCTGTTCGTGAGCATTAGCAAATGTTTACATTCAGCCTGGCCTCTTACAGAGTAAGGCAATAAAGAAGTGGGTTTTGATTGACTGGAAGCAGGGAAGTAAAAGGATATTTTGAAATCCAACTGCCTGCCAAAATAGGCCTGATGTCCAAAGCCATTAACATAGTATTTATATGCATGTGCAAAACATATATATGTGTATGTAATCATATGAATATGTGTACAGAGCAATACAATATTCTGTCATGAAAAAAAAAATACATAATATACCAGTTGTAGGTGGCTCAATGTTCATCTGAGCTTTTCTTTCCTCTTTTTCTAGCCTCCCACTCCCAGATTATGCATTAAATGAGTGCTTGGTATAAAACAGGTATTATTCAAAGTTTGTATATAATCTTTACAACAACTGTATAACGGATCTGTAGTCACTTCCATTCACAGATAAAATGGAGAAATGGAGTCATCCTGCACAAGAAAGCACAGTGGTGATAGGGAAGCTTACAGGTAAGCTTGAACCTAGTTTCCAGAGCATAACCCATAGAAAACAGTAAATAATTGTGATTGATGGCATAAAAGTGCAATCTTAGTTATAGCAGTTTAGCACTGCGTATACCGTAAATAAATGTAAAATATGCTGATAACTACAAGAACTTAAAATATGATATAATTCTAAAAGATTCTAGGACCCAAATTGTGAAATAGCTTTATTTCAAAATAAAAATTTGGTTTCAGTGTTTCGTTTTCAATGTTTTAATAATACACTTCATAAAATAGTGTAGCACTAATATTTAATGAAACACTGTTCTTGAACTTGTTTTATCTATTTAATAGTTCTTACATGTTCAGTTTGCTCAGTCTCTAAAAGACAGATAGGCAGACTGATAGGTAAAGACAGATAAGAAGTTTTAAGAGGGAATGTTTTGAGGTATTTTATAAAGTCAGCAAATGTTATGTGTATGGTGTGTAAGATATATATGGTGTGTATATATATATATATATATGTAATAAGAAATTAAAGGAGTAGAAAATGTAAAATCTCCCAAATCATAAAGATTTCTATATAACTATATTGAACACAAATGATATTTTATAGACAAATCACATAGAATTCTCCTTCCAATTAAATATAGTGTATATTGAGTGTTGAAAAGAAAATTCTATTAACTGTTTTAACATGATTTGCAAAAGCAATTTTTCAGGTTCTGCACTATAAATAATAGTTTATAAACTAAATTGTGACATGTCTACCTGTTAGGGAACAATGGAAGAATAAGATTTTTTTAAGTTTTCATTAATCATATATTTGAAAGTTATAATCCAGCTTACTAGACCAAAGTTGAAATAAAAATACCAAATTCTAATTTCTGTGGAGCATCATTTTAGGTTAACATTACCTGAAGTTCAAAAGCACAAATATTTTTACAGGTATTTTACAAAAGGCATTTCACACATTACATATTTAATCACAATTCTAACCCTGAATTATTTTAAAGGGCTCTGCTACCAAGCTGAACTGTAAGAGACTGGTTTCCTATTAGAAAGGGGAAAAAATGCATAATTAATGCTGTTTTTGTAGTCAAATAATTGCTTGTAAAATACATTTTTTAATCATATTTCAGAAATTAGTTTTTTTTTTCTTTTTTTAGTTTGGGAGGGTCTGTTTTGTTTTGTGTGTGTTTTTTTGTTTTGTTTTGTTTTGTTTTTTGTCTTGTTCAATTAGACTTTTTAGAGCTGAGAGGACAGTCAAGTATTTAAGGAAATATTTTTCACCCATTGGATTCAGCAGAAGGGTGCCACCTGGTGGAAGCATGGGCAAATTCCAAACCAGGTCTGACTACCAAAAAAGCACTCCTTTAACAAACCTTGAAAATCTCATTATCAAGAGAAAATGACACAAAGATTTTACAAGTTCTTGTGCACTTATTCAGAACCAAGGCCTCTCTGGTTCTTTTCATATTATTTCAATTAGTAAAAGAGAGATTAAGTTACTTTTAAAATTTCAAAAAGTATTTACATTGGTAGTTAAAATTTTACAAAAAGTCATCCTTCATTTTACATTGTCGGTGCATTTATATCCACACACACTAGTAGCAATTGATTTGCACTCTACTAACAGGAATGTGTTTAACTGTGGTTGTGCAGTAGTTAGGGGATAGGTGACTTCTATGAACTTAAATGTCATAGACAAGAGTTCAGTCTCAGCTCCATCATTTATGAAGCCAAGCTTGGTCAAGCTGCTTAATTGCTTTAATCTGTGTATTCTCATCTCTAAAATGGGAATAACAATAGGACCAAACTCAAAAAGTTACTTTGAAGTTCAAGTAGAAAAAGGCATTCAGCAATTACTACCTTATTACCTTACTACCAAGGAAGTACTTTGCACATGTCAAGCTTTCAGGAAGTGATTTTTTTAAAAAACAACAATAAGTTACAATTAGCCACTCTAGATTTTGGATCCCATCAAAACAAAGTGAGATATTGATCATGTTAAGTGGGAGTGACTATAATAACCCATATCAATGCATTTATTTTTAGACATTTTATGAATTAGAAGTGTTATGAAACAGCAAAAATGACTGTCATAAACATTTAATCAATGCAACTTGAAAGGAAAGACTAAGATGGCAAAAATACGTCTAGTGATTGAGAATATTAATAAAAGCATGCGGACCTTGATGTTCTTACTGCTGCTGCTCCCTCCCTAGGGAAGGGAACTCTGGCCATGGCACCTGTACCAGCAGACAGTAACAGATAAGATGAAACAGGGAGGTCAAGTTCTCCAAAGACCCATAACAATAGCCAAATTACATGGTTCATAACCATTTCACCCAGAGGAAAGACTATGGTCTTCTACTGTGCTACAAGTGGAAAAGGTATCTGATAGCCTCAGGATAAGGCATCTTTGAGATTTCATAAAAATCTCTACTGTGAAAAATGGAAGACCTTTCTAGAAACATTCAAAAGCTTAAATCACTCAAAATCAATACACAGTGAGTTATTAGTTGGAACATGTTCCCCATTTAACCATTAAGTAGGACTTCATGTAGCTACATTTTTATTTAAATTTGTGATTTTCAGAAATATTACAGAAACCTGAACAATCAATCATGTATATATGGAGGTACTATGTATAATTCCACATGAGAGTTGTGTGACAATTTCAAAATTAAACTATAATGACTAATAACACTAATAAAAACTTAGTAATCTTACCTCAAATAGTTTCAGCACTCACAGCAACTACCCTGATGATCTAGTTATCATTGCATATGCCAAGTTTTGAACAAAGAATATACAAGATAGTTATTTCTGAGAGTGCTTGGAAAACCCTCAATGGGATGCTGCCATGTATATTTCAATCTGACTTTCCTTTCCCTTGCATTAAAATCAATCCCTTTCATTTTAACTCATGCATAATACGCATACCAGTGACATTTTAAAATCATGTAAATACTCAGAAAGGCACTTTAAAAAACTCAATTAAAACAAGAGTTCTGCAAATGGCCACTCCCTGAATATTTGAAGTGGTCATAAACAAAAAATGCATGCTAACAAGAAAAACAGATTCAAGATTGAATCTATCTCTTCATATGAATTTTAAGTACCAGATTAGTCCTGACAAAGGATTTACTGCGCATAGACAGTTTATCCACTATTTACATATACATTCCAGTTTCTTGTGCTCTGTTCCTTGTCTTCCTCCCCACCTCCAGCATCACTGAACTGTTTGCAGCACCTCGAGTAACCGGCTGGTGTCACAGGTTTGTGAGCAAAGATTTCATGTGGGGACTCTCACCTGACTAATCATTCTTATTGGTAGCATCATTCCAAGAGCAGTAGAGAGGCTCAGTGGCTTGTTAATGAAATTTAAGAGCTGTCAACCTGAAAGAGGATGTTAAATCCATGCTTCTCTCCTGAAATTATTTTTGTAATCTGCTATCCAATTGCTATTTGTGCTGAGTGTTGGAGGGAAAAAGGGAAAAGAGATATAAATGTAAGGGACACATAATATAGCATACATATTTTAACATTTCCATACTGAAGACTGGGAGCAAAGAGGATGGTTTAAGAAAACAACTGCTTTGTAAACACTGCAATATTCACTCCAGTAAATGGAGGGGAAGCTTTAAGGCATTGAGCAATCCCCACCACCTGTGTGAAACATGTGCAGAGAAGGGGAGGGAAGGAAAGATGGGAGAGACCACAAGCTAGAGAGATGACCAAGACTAGAATATTAATAGCAGAAGTGCTGGCATCTCCTCCAGTGCCTCACTACCACTTCTGGGCTATTTGAAAAGCTCCCCATCACAGGCTCCTAGATGCTTAAAATAGCAAGATTGGACAAGCTACCTAAACCCCCTTCACCCTGTTTCTACCGATGGGAGTGTCTCTGCCAGAATTGGGTCCAGGTCCTTCAACACTGGACTGGGGCAAATAACTCATCACTGGTTACCCTGCAATAGATCCTCCAGTCCCATTGTTACATGCTGACCTAAGGGTAGCCTGCTGGGCTCAGAGTCTCTAATTGATGTTAAAGCGACAGCCAGTCTGTCACCTCCTCTCTCCTCTTCACCCAGGCACCTCCATGCTCCTCACCATACAACTTTGGGAAAAGGCAACACCAAACTCACAAGTCATCCCAATTTCAGGGGCAGAGATGAGCTAGAGAGGCCCCTTATGGTTATGCTCCAGATCCTAAAGACCGAAATTAAAAAAAAAAGGGGGGGGTGGCAGCTTCAGAAAGACGAAAAAGGAAGAGAAATAACCCTCAGCCAGCACAGGGCACCTCATCTCTGCAGACACAACCCATGTGGGTTCAAAAAATCACTAAAGCCAGTATCTGCTCAGCTCCCCATAACAATTAATGCCTTTTTGTTCCCCAAGCTGCGTTCCATTCAGCAGACCTGAGACGCTTGTTACACCCTCTCCCCCAGTAAGATTCCCCGTCCCGGTCTTCTCATAAAAAAAGAAAGGGAAGGGAAAACTCCGCCGGCCTAGAGGTCATTGGCGTGCACGGCGAGCTCTGGACAGCGCTCCGCTCAGATACGTGCACCGCGGGCTCCAGCCCGGCAAGTGGGCGCCTCCAGGAGCGCAGCGATGCCTCCAACGTGCATTAAGCAGGCACGAGGCCCCCTTCCTGCACCCAGACCACCGCTCCCTCAGCGATCCGCCCTCCGGGGCTCCCCGGGGCACCCCAGGCTTTACCTCTCTGCCCCCTTCCCCGCGGCTCTCCGCGGTGCGCATCCTCTCGCCCGGCCCCAGAGCGAACTCAGACGCTCCAACTTCCTGCGGAGTCCATGGAGGAGCCGAGGGGAGCCGGGAACTGGGGCGGAGGAGGGTGGGGACAGGGAGGCGCGGGGGCCGAGCCGGGGAGGAGCGGCGGGGGCGCAGGAGCTGGAGCCTCCCTTCCCGGGAGGGCCTGGCGGCCGCGGCCAACTCTCACCTGGTCCGCGGGCTGCGCCTGGCTCGCTCTGGCCCCCGAGGGGGGCTGCTGCTCCTGCTTCATGGCTGTCATCGCCGGCGGCCCGCGCGGGCGCGCACTTGCTCGCGGGCACTTCAGAGTAGGGGACCGTCCCTTGGCCGCGATCGCATGTCACAGGCGCCCGGCGCGCTCCGAATTGGCGGAGGGAAAAGCGGCAGCGACGGGGTGGGGGGAGGGGAGCGGCTGGGAGGGGGGAGCAGGAGAGGCGCCCGGCAGGCTCCCCTCTCAAGACCCTCCTTCGCCGTCCGCAGACCCTCAACTCCCCGCTCCCCCCGCGCGCCTCCACCCCAAAGCGAGGGGCGCCTCCGAGCCCGGGCGCGACCGAGTGGCAAGTTAGTGGCGCGGCGAGCGGCGGGGGAGCCGCACCTGACCGCGCTCGAGCGTCGTCTGGCCGTGCGGGAGAAGCCGGGCTGGCATTCTACTGCAGTCCGCGCCCCCCGCCCGCCCCCGGGGACTCCCCGCGCCGCGCTCAGCGCGCCAGGTGGAGCAGCCGGGCGCCGCGCCTCGGCATCTCCCGAGCAACCGCAACGCGGGAGAGAGCGCGGCGCCGCTCGCCAGCCCCCGACACGCGCGGCCGAGGCTGCCGGGCTCCCCGGGCCCCCTCACTCACCCCTGCCCGCCCCCGCAGGCTTCTGCTAAAACACGGAGAAGCGGAGCGCGCCCGAGCGAAGCCCTCGGTGGCTCCAGCGCTGCCACTGGGCATGCTCCGGTGCTCTGCGAAGGTTGGCGGCAGTGGGGGGCTGGGGGTCAGGAGCCCCACTGGGGTCCTCAGCACCTGTCGGGACCTGGGAAGTAGCCCCAGATTATGACCCGAGGCTCTGAACCTCCCGATTTGGAGCAGTGGACACCCTTTAGTCTCCAGCCTGATTCCCCTGCTAACTGCCTGCTGAATGCCAGTGAATTCCTAACGGTTGGCTAATAACACTAATAACACTAACGTTGGTAATCTGGTAATCACTTATTTTTTTTTTTTTGTTTCCTTTTCCCGGACACTTAGAAAATCCCTCTCCAGCTTTCCTTTTGCCCCACACAACCTTTTCCCAATTCAAGTTTGCATATTGAGCATCCTTTGTCAAACACTGCAAGACTTGGGAAGCTTGCAGGGAGAACAGACTAAACAGCAAGTTAAATCTACCAAATTCCCTGCTTGTGTAAAGTTCATGTTATAGTGTGGGTGCAATGAGGCTGGAATAGATACTAATCAATTAGTCAATGTAGCCTTTGGAAAGTTGAATTCACATGAGCATAATTGACCAAGCAAGGCCCACCAGTTTCATCCAGAATCACTAGCATCTGAAGGGTAAAAAAGACTTGCCCAAAGCAGATTAGAAACAAGCAGTCTCAGGTCTCAGGCACTGGTTGATGGAGATTGGTCTTCAGAGAAAAGACAGAAGGGAGTTAAATATCCAGATGTTAGGGACTCATCATGCCAGTTGTGAGGAGGTTCCAGTAGATAGGACAGAGAACATGAATTACTGAAGGAGTGGCCTTGGGTTTGTTTTTATGGATTTAGGATTGACTTCTTGTGAGAGTTACTCTGCCACTTGTTAGCCCTGGGACAGTTTGTAGGATTGTAGGAATTGTGCTCTTGCCATGTTCATTCCTAAAATGTGAATTGCCACATTTGTCCCAAACATTAATGCTAACAATATCTCCCTTTAAACAAATCAGTGACAACTAGATTTCTTTAGAGAGTAAAATATATAATAGCTTTATCCATAAATGTAGGATTTTGATTGAAGAGAAAGGCTGTTTTTCAAAAATCTCAGAAGGAGAAAGACAAATACCATGTGATTTCACTCACATGTGGAATATAGAGAAACAAAGCAGAGGAGTAGTCAAAACTAAACCCAAATAATCCCTTGAAATCTGACTGCAGAATTGAGGCTACCAAGAAGGAGGGTGTGGGTGAGGCGGGTGGGTGTGATGTGGTAACATACATCTGAAGAGGTGTGAACCTGTACCTCTTAATCTTATAGTGCTGTAAACCACTTTTACCTTAATAAAAAATATAAATAATAAAAAGGAAAAAAAAAAGGTACCCATGCCTATTATGAGTGACCTATAATAGTGTGCCGGTTCATTTCAATAGAAACATTTTGATAGAAATAACTTCGCTAGTTGTAAAAGTGTAAAACACATTTTTAAAATGAAACACTGATAAAATAGCTATTGGATAGTTTATCCAGTAAATCTTAGAATCCAGATTTTCCCTCACAAGTAATTTTTTGGGGAGAAATGAATCTACATTATTCAAAAAATGTTCTATCTTTACATTTTGTTCTTCTGTTCATTATTTTAGTGTATTCATCCTTTAAATGTGTTTCCATTTTGGACAATTGACTTGACTTGAAAGAATTGATGTGCAAAGACTTCTAGCAATTTTGAACAAGTATAGAGGAGAGGGAATTATCCTCATCCTATTTAAAATTACTTATTTGATTGAATTCAACTGTTCAACTTACAACTATTTTCAGTATTCAGTATAAAATCAACTTTAGTTACAAATCAAGATATTAGTTGCTATGTGTTTCATGTATAATGTGTATATTTGGGGATCATAGTTTTTAAACAAAATCTTAGTTCAGTCTATCTTTTGGTGTGGGCTGTTATTTTATCTAAGCTAAGAACATTATTTTATAGCTATTAGGGAGCTGACTTAGGGGCACTAATAAAAACTTAACCAACTCTTGTCTTAGCTCGTAGAGATGTGGCCAAGGTGAAATCTGTTATCTCCTGCATTGGTTCCTTACCTAGTAAAATTAAGAAGTTTAGACTAAGAGAACAGTAAGATTCCTAATTTCTCTAAATTTCTATGATTTTATAAATCAAAAGACTATCACAGAATGTTAATATGTATAAAATTCAGTGGGGGAATCAATTAAGTGCTTAGAAAAAGTTTATTACTTCATAATAGATCCTTAATAGCCACAAACTTCCCCATGCTCTTGAGTTACACATATTTTATGTTCTCAGAAAATTATAATTTTTTTTCTGAGTATCATTTCTGCAAATTAAATACCTCTCACAAAAAAAGCTTTTGAGTGACTTACAACGTATTGATGAGTACTTTTTTGAGGACAACCATACATTCTATAACATTCATACAATGGTAAAGGAAATTTTCCTGTTCTTTTAATGCAATGGAATCAGACTCACATAACTGCAAAAGACTGGGAGAAACTCCCTGACAAAACTTCTATTTGGAGTTGCAACATGGGGCTGTATTATTCAAGAAGATTTCTAAAATTCAGATTCTACAACTAACTTTCAAAAATTCTATTGCCTCAAATTCTAGATTCAGGATAGACATAACCCACCATGTCACTCTGCATTATTTTTAATCACACTTCTTGAAGTCATTAAATCTTTCTCATTGACAACACTGTGAATATCCACAGTGTCTTTCCTTCCTTGGTAGATTATTTAAAAGTATGGTGCCAAAGCAATATATCTTGTTTTACCTAGAATTAGTAATATAATAAATGAACATAGGTTATAAGATTTAAATAATAATTAGGTTCAGGGCCTCTCTGGTGGCACAAGAGGTTAAGCACCCCACTATGAAGCAATCCACACAAGTTCAAGCCCAGGCCCCCCAGGGAACAACCCGCATGGCACAGCAGAACTTTCCTGTCTTGCCCACTGCATCCCTCAGCAGTGTATTTTAGTCAGTCTGCCTGTTCCCCACTATGTCCCCACTCTGTCTCTGGTGAATCCTCTCACCCCTACCCCCTGCACCTCTGGCCTGTACCCCAACTCTTATATGCATAAATAAATAAATCTTTTAAAAAATATTTAAGTTCATCCAAGATTATCTTTAAAATATGTGTACATTAGTGGCAACATAGGTTGTTCAGAAACATTCAAATCACATGTGCAGTATTCAGTCTTCCATATCAAATAACAGACCCAGGACTAAAGGACCCAAATTTACTGTAACAATACCAGTAACAAGGCCTGCTAAACACTAATATGTTAAAGAACAGAAGGCCCTTGGACTTTGTGAAGCAGGGTAGTCTTTAAAGACAAATTATTCAGTTTCATATAAATTAGATAAAGTAAACAGGACACTATGAGCAGCTAGTTGCCTGAAATCTCTTCCTACTTTTAGCCTTCTTTTCTCTGTCCTCCCTGAGGCAAATCTGCAGTGTCATGTACAGGCCACCTTGATGGGGATTTCCCTGCATTATCCAGTCCTCTATTGAGTGTCTGTAATGAACACAGCATCAGGAAGACAGAGTTCATGAGCTGTGCCTTCAGAGACCTGGCCTGAAATGTGCCCAATTAGCTTTCCGCAGATCAAGAAATAGCTTTAGTTCACATCTCCTGCTATCATTTTGTTTCGATTTATAAATCACCTCTACTCACCTCAATCGGCTTCTTGAATTCTCCACAGTACATATCATGTCTCTGGGCAGAAAACCAGTATGCTGAGCAATCCTTAGAAACCAACTATATTTTAGAAGCCTGAATCAGTAAAACAACACAGTTTTTTTAAAGAGAAAAGAAAGATTAAAGCCACTACATATTTAACTGATATCCATGTATACTACCAATACTTTTCTGCGTTTCTTTTGGTGATAATTTAACTGAACATTTTGTGAGTCTCTGTCTATGACAGGAATACTTTCCTGTTGTAAAAATTCATAGCCCAATTATGATCTCTGGTGGAAGCAGACAGAGTTGCAATATCCTGAGAGTCATTCTTGATGCTCACTGGAGACCTGAAGATATTGACAAACCACTCATTCATACTGAGCTTCAGTGCTGCAGTGTCTCCTTAGTTATTTATATACTTCACATCTTTATCTGAGAGTCTTTATAATGACACATAGGAAAACATTAAGACAGAAAAACAATGTATATAATTTTCCCACATAAAGTTTTCTCCCCATATGTATAGCTAAATCGTAACATCAAAACAACTAGAGAATGTGAAAAAATTACCTATCATTATTACGTTTATCCACTAGATGTTTGACAAGGGGAATTTATTGATGTAATTTTCTTAAAGAGAAATTGTTAAAGAATATGTTGACATAGTAAAAAAGATCATATTTTGGTCATATGTTGGCTAATTTTTTTTAATGAAGTCAAATTTTCTGGATCAGATTCTGTCTAGAAATTACAGAAAGACTGTCAGATGTGGAAGAATATTCAGAAACACTGGAATAACATTTTTCTTTTCAAATGATGAGTCTACATTTGACGAATAAATTTCTCTGAATCTGTTATTTCTCATTTTTACAACCAAGACTAGATTTCCCAATGATTCAAAATAATCTCTTCAACTTTGTCCTTTGAAGTAAAGTACATTATTACTGAATCTTCTCTTACATTCAGATTTCATAGAGGTGATTTACTTATATAATTGTTAGAAGACCACAAAGCATATTTTCCTTTCTGGGAAAATATTATGAATTGAAAGTGAAAACTAATGGAGGACAAGAATAGAAAAACAAACAAACAAACAAACAAACAAAAAAAAACTGGAAAGGAGGTGTCACAAGACCAGAAACCTGGCTCACAAGGAGGTGGGGATAGAAAAGATTAGCAAAGCCAGTGACACAGCTATGGAAACCAAGATCCTTAGGCACAGAGGACACAATTATGGAAACTAAGATCCTTACCCAAGAACTATGATCCTTTGACATGGACACCTAGATTACAAAGCATAAAATCCAAGCAGGTGGGCCTACCCAGTGGCGCAGAGGGTTGAACACCGCGGAGTGAAGCTGACAGCAGCCTCTGCACGAGGGTTCGATTGCTGGCCAGCCAGGGAGATTCCCACATGGTGCAGCAAACCTCTCCTGCCTAGCCTGCTGCTCCCCCCCCCCCAGCAGTGTATTTCGGTCTGTCTGCCAGATCTGTTCCCCACTCTGTCTCTGGTGAATTCCCTCACCCTCCCACGTCTCTGACTGTACCCCAATTCTTGTATAAATAAATAAATCTAAAAAAAAAAAAATCCAAGCAGGTATCAGCCTGTTGTCTAGAGCACAGGCCAAAAGGTAAAGATATGGAGATTGAGCCCAATAGACCCCAAAGGTAAAGATATGGAGATGAGGCCCATTGTGGAATCTCAGGTCCCTTTCAGATTCTGCAAAGTTATCCAAAATTAGCAACCAGGGCCTCCCCAGTGGCACAGCCATTGAGTGCTGGGTTGGGAAGCTGCCCGTGGCCTCTGAGGCACCGGTTCGATCCCCGGCCTCTCCCCGGCCACCAGAGGAGGGTCCCACATGGCGCGCAGACCTCTCCGGCCGCCCGCTGCTCCCCTCAGCAGTGTACTTCGGTCCTTCTGCCTGCTCTGCACCCCGCTCTGGCTCTGGTGAATTCTCTCACCCTCCCGCGCTTCTGACTGTACCCAGTGCTTGTACGAATAAATAAATAAATCTTAAAAAAAAAAAAACAAAACAAAATTAGCAACCAGCTGATGGCCCACAGGGAGTGAGCCCCTCCCAAACAGAAGACTCTATCAGTTCAGTGTCTGCACAAGCAGACAGGGCAGCACTCCATCTGCAGTGAGATATTAACCAATATTTGGAGAAAAGGAAAGCTTTCTATTTTTTTAATAAAAAGTTGATCATGCTTAATTTATTTTTAATTTAGTACTGGATTCAGACTCCCCATCAATATGTTTTTCTTGAAAAGAAGAGATAACCTAAAACTTAGGAGAAATGGCTCCAGAGTATCCATTGACATTAAAGGACTCTTGGAATTTTTTTCCACCAATTGACTTTCTACCACTGAGAATTATTCTTCTACCATTTCCAATGAAATTTGAGCTAAGTCCTTGAATTCATAGCAAATCTTTTCCACACAAGGAGCCATATACTTAGATACAAATGTAGTTTCCGAATACCATGGGATGTGACCTCTATTGAAATGAGATATGTTAAAATAAATCTCCATTTCAGGGCATTGGTTAACTTGTTTAATCTTTTAGCCCAGATGAGTTGATTGTTATCTCTTCTATCTGCCATCTATTTATAGATCCTTGCAAGAATAGAGTCTCTCAAAAATCTATCTGTAAGACTAAATATTTACTAAAATCATTTATCTTTTTTTTTAAGATTTATTTATTTATTTATTTATACAAGAACCCGGAGCACAGGCCAGGGGTGCAGGAGGTGAGAGGATTCACCAGAAGCAGAGCGGGGAACAGAACAGGCAGACTGACTGAAATGCACTGCTGAGGGGAGCAGTGGGCGAGACAAGAGAGGTTTGACTCACCATGTACAAGTTTACTTTTTCCTGTAATAACAGTTTTGCACTTAAGAATTAGTAGGTATCAGTAAAGTAGAGAGACTCAGTAACAAATATCACATTATATACAAATCAATGATTAGAAAAATACACTTTAATTAGATATTTTATTGAGTCAACAGTGCTTTTATGATCATTTTATCCTAGTTGACAGGACATCAAAATAGCTTCACAGGATGGATGAGCAACACTCTTCAGCAGGCACTGACCCCTCACCATTAAGGAGCAATTTACTTACTTTTTCATCTTCCCCAATGCAACTGATTGTTAGGGGGTAAGGATGTTCTGAGCTAATCCCATACAGGCTTTGTGGACTCCACCCCCACTCCAGACCAAAGCCATAAGGACATTGGGAAAGACAAATCCCGTCACCACCAAAGGGAAGGTGGCTGGGACCCGAGGGTGGAGTTAAGCAGCCAGGTGTGGTATGAAAACCAAACACATGGGCCTTGGGGGTGGCTCTCTCGCTCTCACTCTCCTCCAGGCTTCGCGGCTCCTGGCTTGCGGCCAGCTCTGAGAGTGCCATTTGGGATTCCTGATCGGGATTGGGTAGGACACATTTAAAACTCTGTCTCCCACTTATCTCCCTGAGTTGTACATTTCCTCATTTGCCCTTCCCTTGTAAATAAACCTTTTCTTAACCTTTCCCATGTGCCTGCAGTAGAGTATTGATAAGTCCTTTTAAGCACGCGGGTGAGGACCCACAGTCAGGCACCCCGTTTTGTATCAGGGCTGCCCTATAACATGATCAATTATCTTATCCTGATTCAAGTTCATGGGAATTCTGTCCACTAATTCTTCTTATAATGTATATGTCACTACTAATTTATATTTTTGTTTTATCATATTATAGCTTCTTCAGCATCCTAATTGTGATAGCTTTCCTACTATATTAAATTAAAGATTTTATTTTGTACTTCAAAAAAATTGAGATATAATTTACATATAGAATCTTTGTTTCAGGTATAAAGCATAATGATTCAATATTATGTGCAAATGTGAAATGATCACCACAATAGCTCTAGTTCTGTTATGAGATCTTTAAGAACTATTCTTTCAGCAATTTTCAAATAAACTATACAGTATTATTAATTATAGTCACCATGCTTCTCCAGGACTTATACATTTAGTTTTAACCACCTTTACCCATTTCACCCAGCTGTTTTGGAACTCAGTGATCTGTATCTATGAATTTGGGAGTTGTTTTTTAGATCCACACATAAGTGACATAATACCATATTTTTCTTTGACTTAATTCACTTAACAAAATGCCTTTAAAGTCCACTCATGTATTCACAAATGGCAGAATTTCCTGAATTTTTACGGCTAAATAATATTCCTTTGGATGCACTCACTCCCTCTCTTGATCGATCGATCGATCGATAGATAGATAGATAGATGGATAGATAGATAGATAGATAGATAGATAGATAGATAGATAGATAGATAGATAGATAGATTATATTGCATGTTCATCTAGTCACCCATCAATGGGCACTTAGGTTGTTGCCACATCTTGACTATTATAATAGTTAAGGAGGTATCAGTTAAGGGTCTATCTTAATCCTAGCTTACATTGGGCAGCTCTTGGATAAAAAGACAAAATGTACTTTTTTTTAGATGTAAGAAAAGTTTATTAAGAAGAAAAGGAACAGAAATAAAGATGGATTCCCAGGCCAGTGGAACGAGGCCAGGGAGGGGCAAGGAAACCCCACTTCTAAAAAATAGTCCTCTCCTCACCACATCAGTACTAAGCCCTGTCCAAATACCCTAAGAACATTTAAAAAAAAATTGAATAAAGCCACTCAGGGGAACCATCCTTTCTGTCTATTTCTTAGAATATTTCAATTTTCTCTATTTAACATGTAAGAATTACATAATCTTGATATTCCTCTGAGCCACTGATGCTAGATAATGCTAAGGACACAGCTGGTATTTCTTGGTTCCAAGATTAGGCAAAAGCTAGATAAACTTGAAATTTTCCAATGCAAATGAGCCAAAACTATGTGTCATAAAATAGTGAATCTCCAGTGCTGGAGAACTCACAGGAGAAAATGAATTTGGAGATAAGAGTTATATTGGCAATGTCACTTCTAATTTATTCTATTTTCCCACTAATACAGAAAGAATTTACTGAAATTGAGGAAGAGGGAACTCTGATAAAGATATTTTGAAACTGAATAAGATGTTTGATTGTTTTAAAGGTATCTAAAACTCCTATAGCTTGCCCACATTATGCAAAAATTATCACAAGATCAATAGAATTTTGGAATTTTCAAAGCATAGTTATTTTTTGCTTTGTCTTCTCTACATACACTTTAAATAAGTTAGTTTTTTATATTATCATTTATTAGTAGATTTTTTATATTATCATTTGCTTATAGAAGAAAAAAATGGACTTCCATTTAAAATAATACAAATTAGTATCATTTTGTGACAGAGAGGGGAAAAAAGATAACCATCCGCCCCCAAATCCCATGTTACTCAATAGAATTTTAGAGTATAACCATATTATAGCATACTGAAGTTGATGTTTAAGAAAATTAAAATCAAGTCTGGTATACTTTCTTTAAAAGACAGTGTTATTTGGGTAAAAGGATTATAGTAAGTTAACACAGGTTTAGACTACAGAGAGAACTAGATACCAAAACCAAAGCACAATATTTACAACAAATCTAGATATCTATAAAACCCTTGATGGTGAAAGTCACAGAGTCTGCGTGTGCTGGTATTTATGTGGGAGAAAGCAAAGAGAAGCAGTAAATGACAAACCTGTCAATCCAAAACTATTCAGAGAAAACCCCACAATAATTGATGAATCTTTACCAGAAAGTGCAATGTGCCAAATAAGAATAGCCAGTGAATCTAGGAAAGGTTTTGTGCATTTCAAAAGTGAATCAAAGGGTTTCTTTGGGGGAGTCATTGATCTCTCACATTTGTTTGTCCTATTAGCAAGAAACTTTTTTATTCTGGAATATCTTAAAGGATATATGCATAGCACTTATCCTAGAAAAAAAGAAACAGTGTCTCACTCTGGAGTAAAGAGAAAGTCTGTTTACAGTCTTGGAAAATGGTCATTGTGTCCCCTCTGAAGCAAAAGACAGGCATGCTTACTGTCCATTGTAAAATATTTGGGTTGCTGAAACTTTCTACTTCCATCCACTGGGTAAGCAGGTGTCCATCTAGGCCAAATCATTCACCTTGGGGACAAGACATGCTCACATAAATATGTTGATGTCCATGCTATTTGCTGCACCACCTATAACCAAGTTCTCTTTGTCTCTGACCCAAAATATCCTTAAAATTGCTGTGTTAAATTGTTAACTTGCAAATCATGTAAAATCTCAGTACTTTCAGTTCTTAACAGAACATCAAGATCTAAGATGGTTGGAGAAGTATAGGTCCTGTAAAAGCTTGAAATTGACCCACAGGGACTTTTTCCAACACAGGACCCCATGTTGAGGAAATGCTAGCAGAAGTGGAATCAAAATTGAGCAGAATAGAGATGAAACAAACAGAAAATCTAGAAAAAGAGTTGAACAGATCCAGGAACTCTAAGAACACGAGAGACACTATTATTTTTCTAACAATAAAAGAAAACAAAGAAGAACCTTAAAAATTGGAAAGACTATCAAAAGTTTTTAACTATGTAAGAATGGCAAAAAAAAAAAAAACCCTAAATTTCCATAACAATGAGCAATGGAAAACTATCACAGTCAAATCCCATATAAAGTCAAGTGTTAGAAACAAAGTCGTTGCAAGAAAAAGAGAATAATACATCAAGAGATCAGGGATTGACAAGCTCTGTGGCTCACAGGTCAAATCCAGTCCACTTCCTATTTTTTTAAATAAAGTTTTATTAGAGCATAGTTGTGCTTATTCATATATTTATTGCCTATGACTACAATAGCAGTACTAAATATTTTTGACATAGGACATATGGACTACAATGCATAAAATATTTATTCTTTCATACTTTACGGGAAGTTTGCCAAGTTCTGCTACTGAGAAAAAAAGCTTGCCAAAAAGCCATGCTCAAAAAGTTTTCAAAACTGTAACAGTCTGTTTCAAAATGAGTTAAAGGACATTAAGTCACATAACAAATGAAAGAACATCATTCATCTGAATTAGGAAAAAATTAGAAATTATGAGATAAAATTCTAGGAAGAATTAGAAATAAATGTCATGTTAGAATCACTCTAGGGAACTATTAGAGCAAATAAGCACAACAAATTATGCTTAAGTGAAATTAAAGTGTGAAGGAGAAGTTAGAAACCAAAAAAAAAAAAAAATAACCAAAGCTACTATAATTCGAGAAAGTGACTCCAAATTTTAAAAAATAATTTAAACTTTTGAAAAAAAACACATACTACAACTGAGATTAACAATAAACACAATCAGTACCAAGAAAAATTAATAGATCTTAAAAAAAAATTATCTGGGCATCTAGCAAAAATAATACTTGTTTTAAAGAAGTAATATTATATAATAATTGGATTTTTCCACAGCACCAGGTTTTACAGAAGGAAACATGTTAAGATATTAAAGAAAATAAAAGAAAATAAAAATTGTGCCAGGTATTATATATATATTTCTTAAAATGAACTATAATTTAAGATTCTTCTTATCTAACTCTCCATTCCTCTCTCTGCCCCTCCCAGTGCCCTACATGACCTGACCACCGGACAGTCTCCCTGCTTCCAGTGCTTCCTTTGTTCCACATAGGAATTTTCTCTAATAACCATCTTGCATATCTAATTACACCTGCTTCTCAGAGGACTTGGAGTAACAAGGTCTAAAAATAATGACCTACCTAGTTGCAATCAACTGTCAGGTTGAGCAAAACATAAGGTGTCCAATTAAATTTGCATTTGAGATAAAGAGCAAAAAATATTTTAGTATAAGTTGTCCCATGTAGGTCTTTTGTAACATATTTATACTAAAATTTATGTCATTTATTTTAAGTGGAAATATAAATGGGTATCTTGTTCTTTTATTTTCCAGCTCTGGCAATCTCAGTAGTAATGATTATCACTTATCCCCATATTGTGGTCATAAAAGTAAGCAGGGTTTCTTAGAGAAATGGCTGAATTTGAATGTGGGTAAGAAATGTTCCCGATAAGACTGCACCATTTTGACAAAAACTAGAATGGAAGCTACCGTAGACAGCTAGAATAATGTTAAGATGAATCAAAAATCTACCTTAAAAAGGCTATATCTAAGGGCCTCCCCTGGTGGCACAGTGGTTGAGTGCTGGATTGCTAGGCTGTCCACAGCCTCTGCAGAGCCAGTTCGATCCCCAGACACCGGCGAGGGTCCCACCAAAAAAAAAAAAAAAAAAAAAAGGCTCTATCTAATAAAAAATCATTTGAATTTTGATAAGGATAGGAATTGGAGTAGATTAGAAACCTTTAGATATTTAAATCCTAGTTAAGTTTCCTTCTGAGGAAAACAGGCAATGAGTTTATTATTATGAAAACTGGCTAAAGTATCAAATATTGATCCTGCCTTTTATAGTACGCTACCATTGGTAACCAAACTCTATATGAGGGAAAGCATCTCCTTAAAAAATATATTCTAACCAATGGATAGAATTAGAATATTACCATTTTGGAATCACCAATAAAATTGTGGATTGTATGTTGAGCACAGTGTGTCTCCTGATAAAAGAGCACAGTGCTGGGCCTACCTGGTGGTGTAGGGGGTTAGGACGCAACCTATGAAGCAATCGGCAGCCTCTGCACCAAGAGTTCGATTCCCCAGCCAGCCAGGGAACAACCCACATGGCACAGCAGACCTCTCCTGACTGGCCTGCTGCTCCCCTCAGCAGTGTACTTTAGTCAATCTGCCCCACTCTGTCTCTGGTGAATCCTCTCACCCCCCCACACCTCTGGCCTCTACCCCAGCTCTTGTACGCATAAATAAATAAATAAATCTTAAAAAAAAAAAAGAGCACAGTGCTACCTATGGTCTTGTCAAAGCTGAATGTGACCAAGAATACTGTTGCCCATTTGCAAGAAATGAAAAGAACATGTAAAATCACACCATGAATATACAATCAGCAACTCTACTCTGGGCTGAAATTCAACAGAACAAGTGGCCCAAAATTACTGGGGAGTGGAGGAAGGATGACATGTTGATTAAAATGGTGTTAAACAAATATCAATTTTAAAATTGATGACTAAGCTCCAGTGCCTACAGATGCATACTTAAGTGACAAAATACAAGGAAATGATCAGTATAAAAATCAGAACAGTGGTTACTTTTGGAGGGAGAATGGACAGAGCAAATGGAGAGGCCTCTTTGACATGGGGGGTGGTTAAAATGGTATTTGTCTTATAATAATTTCATGTGACATGATGTATCTGTGTCTTATTTTAAGTAAATGTTTAAAAAATGCTTAATAGAGTTCTTGATTCTTAGTAAACACTCAATAAAGGGAGTTATTAGAGAATGTAAAGTAAAAGATAAGGACAGAATTTAGAATAATTGCTTCCAAATTGCTTTTTAATTTATTTTTAAGTAACGATAAACCTTCAGCACTCACTGTCATTCTCTCTCCAGTGTATGTACAAAGATATCCCTGTCTCTTTAAAATGTGCTTATGGGATTGAAAGCAGAATGCTAACTTTGCTTATGCTTTTAGAACTCTTCAGCATTAGCAAACACCACGATAGACAAAAGAGGTTCTAAGGATAAAGGTGTTTTATGTCTCACAGGGGATGCTCATTGCAAGGCATTAATTCATTTGCATGCTATTAAATACTGTATCTATTTAGCCTACAATCAACACAATGGAGAAAATTGTAGATCAAGGTCTATTTGTTCAATTCCAAATTTATGTGAAAAAAGCAATGAGCCCCAATCCAAGCCCACTCATTCTTATTGATTGCAGAACCATACAGTCTGTGTGAGGGGGAGAACAATTTATACTCTTCTTAACAAGATTTCTGGCTTCAGGAAGCTATTAGGCCTCCTGCCTTCCCAAATTCAGTGACAAGCTTCTATAAAGGGCTAAAGTCTTCACTCTGTGCTTTTCTAGCTACAAATGGGTGTACAGTTGCTATTCAAGCTGAATTTTAATTAATATTAGAAAGATGTCTTCTTCTCACTTGTGTTCAGACTTCTTCCTTTTGTGGCAAAATCTCTGCTCATAGTCTTGGCACAGTGGCTTTTGACAATGAACTCACAGGGGGCTCGTCCATCTGCCAATATGTGCTAACATCACCAAATTTCTATATCCCTGAAAATATAACCCTTCTAAATGCACATTCTCTCCACCTAAAAACATTTGCCAATTCATTTAGCTACCTCACAGAAACCATTCTTACCCACTCCAGTGAAAAGCAATTCTCTGTTTTCCATTCCTAGGGTATCTAATTTTTATGCCATGCATTTGTTACATATCATTTATTTCCTTGTATCATTATCTATTTCACCAGCGTTCTCCCACTCACTCCACTCTACCATTCTATCAAGTACATTTCTATTTTTGAATTTTTCTTATGAATTATAATAGTGAAAATAATAATAACTTACATTTATGGACTTCTTAATGTAAATCAGGCATGGTCTTGTGCTTTTAATGCAACAACTGTACAGGGTAGGGACTCTCCTTACCTCCATTTAGAATCATTTAAATCAAGATTTAAAAGATGATATCCATGGCTCCACATCTATTTAGAGGTATAACAAGATTTGAACATCTAGTCCTTTTGCAAATATCCTTAATAATGTGGCCTTAGATTAAAAATCACAAAAAGGTGTCTATTTAATTTAATCCATGGGATGTCATAAATTACCTGCTATTTGATTTTTTGCCAAGCCTGAAATGGCTGTTTATTATAAACTTCATATATTGCTTATATATATCCAATAAAATAGTTATAGCACATAGGTAGATACTTCTATAATAACACTAAATTTTGTTAGGTATGGTTTTTGTCCAATTTATGTAGCATAAAGGGATACAGAGTAGCTGTTCAATTGAATTTACATTTTTGTCTTGTTATCAAAATTATCTCTATGCTTCCTACATTCCTTTTTTTTTTTCCCTATGTTCCTTTTAACTGTTAGTATGGGGAAAAATTTTATAGCATTCTCTTAATAGTGAACTAGCTAATCACCTACATTTCTTCACTGTGTTCTGTATAATTTAGCATATGTAAGTAATTATACTTTTGTAGGTATGTTTCAAAGAGAAATACATAAAGCAAGATAGGAACCAAATATCAGAACTTTTATTTGCACTTTGAGTAAACTACTAAGTAAGTTTTTAGGGTAGTGCAGTGGTAGTGAATTTTTGGTGTGCCGAAAAATCTCCCCCTGTAGATCTTCATAGTGGTGATTCTGAAGCAATAAAGTGACATTGAGGGATGTGCATTTTCACCAATATCCTATTGGTTTTGAAGTAAAAGATTCAGGGATCAACTTTGTGAGAAAAATAAAAATGAAGAATTTAAGAGAAAAGATTTGAAGTCAGAAAGACCAGAGAGAGATGAGCCTCCGTGGTGACACAGGAGTTAAAGTCTCAGCACAATCAAGCTATCACCAGGCACTGTGGCATGAATTCCATCCCTATCCTTGGCCAGGGAGCTGACCCACATGGCACAGCAGAATTCTCCTATCTTGCCTGCTATTCCCCTCAGCAGTTTATTTCAGTAGATCTACCTGTTCTGCTCCCCACTGTCTCTGGTGAATTTCCCCCCACACCTGGCACCGTACCTCTGGCCTACACCCCAGTTCTTGTATGCATAAATAAATAAAAATAAATCTTTAAATAAAAAAAAGACCAGTGCCTCCCTGGTGGTGCAGGCTGTTGAGCGCTGCACTGTGAAGCTGTCCTTAGCCTCTGTAGTGAGGGTTCGATGCTGGACGGCCGGCAAGAATCCCAGATGGCACAGCAAACCTCTCCTGTAGCGCTTGCTGCTCCCCTCAGCAGTGTATTTCAGTCAGTCTGCCTGCTCTGTTCCCTGCTCTGTCTTGGTGAATCCTCTCACCCTCCCTCGCATCTGGCCTGTACCCCAGTTCTTGTATAAAAATAAATAAATCTTAAAAAAAAAGACCAGAGAGTCACACATTCAACCATTACTTGTAATGTACTTATCTAAACTTCATTTCTCTTTTTGTAAAATGCACAATAATAAAGGTATCTGACTTATAGTGTTGTGTGAAAATATATGAAAAGTGCTTGGCATAGTGCCTGGACCACAGGAAGTGATAAAGTGTTAGCAAGTAGCAGGAGTGGTGTCATTAGCAGTGTAAAAATGTAGGTGTTCTGAACATCACATGTTATTGGGAAATTACAAATTAAGACAGCAATGAGGTACTACGGTACAGCGACTAGCATGGTGAAATTCCAAAACACCGACAGACCCCAAAACTGTTATTCATTGCTGTGGTGATACAAAACGGCACCCTCTGAAAAATAGTTTGACAATTTCTTACAATTACTAAACATACCACATAATCAAGAAAGCCCCCATCACTATATACTTACCCAAAAGATTTGAAAACTTAGGTCTACAGAAATACTGATGTCATCTTTATTCATAAATGTCAAACTTTGCAAACAAGTTACCCTTCCCTCTTAAGGAAGTTGGATGAGTAAACTGTGGTACATCCACAAGTGGGATATTTCTCTCAAATAGAAAGAGATGAGCTATCAAGTCACAAGAACACATAGAGGAAACTTAAGTGTGTATTGCCAAGTGAGTACACCAATCTAAAATGTCTACATACTGTGTAACACAGAGTTTGTGACATTAAAACTATGAGTGGTTGTTAGGGTTTTCCTGGGAGAAAGAAAAGAGGGGTGAATAGGTGGAGTAACAAGGATTTTTTAGGCACTGAAACTATTTTGCATACAATTGCAACAGTGGGGGGCCTCCCTGGTGGCACAAGGGGTAAAGGCACAACCTATGAAGCTATCAGGCAGCCACTACAGCACAAGTTTGATCCCCGGGCAGGGAGCAACCCACATGGCGCAGCAGACCTCTCCTGACTCGCCCACTGCTTCCCTCAGCAATGTATTTCACTCAATTTGCCTGTTCTGCTCCCCAATCTGTCTCTGGTGAAACATCTCACCCCCCAACACCTCTGGCCTGGACCCCAGTTCTTGTTTGCATAAATAAATAAATCTTTAAAAAAAATTGCAACAGTGGATACATGTTACCTACATTTGCCAAAACCCTTAGCATATACAACAAAAAGAATAAACTCTAATATAAACTATGACATTAAATAATAATATACCAATATTGGTCCTTTCATTACAACAAATTACCATGTAAATGAAAGATAGATGTATGTTGGGGTGAGGTTGGTGAGGTGTATAAGGGAAATTTGTACTTTCCACTCAGTTTTTCTATAAACCAAAACTGCTTTTTAAAATAAAGTTAAATCGCTTCTTGGCCTTTTGGCTAAGATCAAGTGTAAAATAAAGTTAATATTGTAAAGCAAAAACAAAAAATGTAGGTAATATTTGTAAATTTTTATATGAAAACGCAGAAGAAACATCGCTGGCTATGAACTCAGTATTAGAGGTAAAAATAAAGACAAAAATTATTAATATTTAGTGCAAAAAATGAACCCATCTCATCAAAATTCTATGTTGTTTACTCATTAAAATAACAATATTTTGGATTAAGTAGACTATATTACTAAAATTAAATTCACATTTTTTTTTTTTACATTTTAATGTTACTACCAAAAATTTTGAAATCCCAAACCCAATTATAAAAAGTTCAACATTGAATTTTGTCCAGGAGTTGTAGTGTACCAAAGTGGATCAAGAACTCTTCCCCTTTCGGGGTCTCCCCTGGTGGCGCAGTGGTTCAGCACTGGGCTGCGAAGCTGCCCGCAGCCTCTGCAGCGCCGGTTCAATCCCCGGCCGCAGGCGAGAGTCACACATGGCGCCACAGACCTCTCCTGCCGCGCCCGCTGCTCCCCTCAGCAGTGTATTTCGTCACTCTGCCTGTTCTGTTCCCCGCTCTGGCTCTGGTGAATTCTCTCACCCTCCTGCACTTCTGACTGTACCCAGTGCTTAAATGAATAAATAAATAAATTTTAAAAAAAAGAACTCTTCCCCTTTCTACAACCTCAAATTCAAATCCAAAGTCTAGCTCCCCCAAACCCAGGCAACTCATTCATTAAAGAGACCGAACCATTGTCACCATAACTGACAGAACTTTCTTAGAAGGAGAAAACACTACTCAGAATGAGAGAGCATTAAAAGAAGAGCCAACACAGACCAGGACCTCTCAAGGAACTCTTGAACCAGGACTGCGGGGGGCTGTAGTTTGGCTCTTCCTCCTGGTGTAGCAGTAGGTGCTCTCAGGCAGCTGCCCCTCTTTCTCGGTATGCTGATAAACTTCTATAGCCCATTCACAAGAATCTGAGCATGAAGTGGATCCACAGAGGGGTGGCCCAGTAAGCCCTCATTTACTGACAGCTTCTGGGCCCTATCTGACCCACTCCTGATTTTCAGTGCATACCGTTCAGTAATAAAACTCTTCTTCCAAACTGTTGACTTCTGATCTGGAATTACTAAATTCAGTGTGCCTCTAGTTACACTGTCATCTCTGGCTAACATCCTGGGTTCAGATTACTTATGAGCACACATTGCTTTGTTCTCAGACTTTGACTTTGTCTCTATTTAGCAACTTGGGCTTTGGATAGAAGAGGCTTTTCTTGAATTCTAGAATCCAGACTTCTACGACCCTTGCCTGAGCCCCTTTGTGGCCCTACTTGATTAACTGATCACTGCAGAAAGCAGTGAATGATTTCTGCAAAGCCCAGGATTATAGGCAGTTGATGAATATTAAACAGGCAAGAGGAGTGCAGCCTTTAAAGCAGAAACAGTGTGCTATTATCTGACTCTCTCGATAGAATAGGAAATCCTTGAGAACAAGAACTGTGTCTTATTTAGCTATGGACTATACAGCTCCTTACCTATCATAAGCACTAAGGGAATGTTGACGAATAAACGAGTACAAGAATATACCTGCCTATAGGACAACATGGACTCTATGCTCATAAAGTTTATAATCTTTCAAGTGTAGATAATATGTACACTTAAATAAGTTATTATGACTCTATTTTATATCAAAGTATTTGGAAGTATTTTTTCAACTTCTTTGGATGAAAATGAATGAAGGTAAGGCAAAATTCTCGTTCCATTCCAGCACAGCTATGTTACCTTCATGTAAATTTTTAAAATTGTTTTCCTCAGTCCCCAAACAAGCTAAGTCTCTGCTCAAAAATATGCTGGAAGGATAAATGAAGGGAATATGTGTAAAGCAACAAATACTGTGCTTGGGACAGAATATGCATATTGTGAAGTTTCTCTCCTTTCATAAATTTCAAATCTTTAGCTTGAGAATGTTCTTGGAAAAGAAACTGGAAAAAAAAATGTTCTCTTGCATTTGTATCAGTAAATTCCACGTTGGCAGGAACTGTAAGAATCAACACCAAAACAGAAACCCTACAAATCTAACTATAAAACTCAGTCTACAGGTGTGGGGGAAGGGAGGATACAGAGGAAGGGCATGGACACAATGGACTATGTGGAAGACCATGGGTGCCTTGGTGGGGGGTGTGATTTGGTAGTATATACCTGAATCATATTCCTGAGTCATACGCAGCATTGTAGACCAAAGCTACCTTAAAAAAAAACCAAAAAACAAAAAAACCTACAAAGCATATTTTTAAAAATCAACTAAGCAACTTTCTAAGCCACATAATTACAGCTCCTCCCATCCCACCCCACTCCTGTCACAACTGTAATGTGTAGACAGAAATATACAGCAATGTAATTTTGATAGCCTTAACCACATCACTAAATAGTCGTATCTTTTTGTCTTAACAGTTTTATTCCTGCTGAAAATTAGAAACTTTAGGAAAATTCATAAACTGGTACATTGATATGATTATCTGATAATCTTACAATATTCTATTTCATTCATTATTTCCAACATAAATATGTTTCATCCCTTGTCCTTGAATGCCAGTATGCACCTCAAAATCATCATGCCCAAATATGGATTCCTGATTTCTCTCTCCAATATAACCCATACCATTGCAGAAAGTGGCAACTTGATCCTTCTCATTGTGTGGCTTAGAAAATATGGACTCATTAACTACCCTTCTCACTCTTCCCTGCCCTCACACACCATGTCCAACCCATACCAAACCCCGTTGATCTCCACTACAATATAGATCTTATAGTCAGCTATTTCTCATTACTTCCACTTGGAAGTAATGGACATGGGCCCAAGCTGTTAGCATCTTTTATCTAGATGACCACAAAAGCTGTTATCCTATCCTCTACCACTGCTTCACTTCAATATCCTCAAAGCACAAAAGAGCTATTTAAAAGAGATACCAAATCATATCATCCTTCTATTCACAAGTGTCCAATAGCCTCTTGTCTCAGTGAAACCAAAAGCCAGATTTCTTATAGTAGCCCCCAAAGGTTGTCACTGATCAGCTGTCACTACCTCCGAGCCATCCTCTTCCATCATTTTCCCATTGCTCACACCTGACACACCCACTGGCTGTCTTGCTACTCCTTAAACAGAAACTCTGGACTTCCCTGCTGTTTGCTCTGCCTGAATCACACTTTTCTCTGAAATCCACTTAGCTCATTTTTCTCTCCTCCTATCTCTGCCATCACCACTGCACCAGGAAGATCTTTCCTGACTTCCTTCTAAAATAGCATTCTGTTCCTTTTTATCCTCCTTTCTCTGGTTCATTGCTTTGTTTGTTTTGTTTTATTTTGTTAACGAAACCTACCACCACCTGGAACCTGCAAATTTACTTATTTGCTTATTATCTTCTGGGGTAATCTCAACTCCATGCCTCAAGACCTTTGTCTATTTTGTTCACTTTTGTACACTTAGTGTCAAGCATGGGGTCTGCAACTTGGGAAGCATTTAATTGATATAGGTATGTCACAAAGGGTGAATGGTCTGACCTTGCCAGTGGGATCTAGTCTTGTAGAGTTCGGATTTTCTGTCCTAGAACCATTTATCTGGGACAAAGAGGTTCACATCAGAGACAGCTAACTAACCAAGATTACTGTCTTCATGGCAGACAGCTGATTCATGTATCATTAAGTCAGAATCATCAAGTCATTTTATAACAAAATAATATGGAGGTTTTATTATTTTCACTTCTCATGTCCATTTTCCAATTACAGACTATTCTCTTACATCCTTAGATATATCACAGAAACATCTTCCTATACTTGCTTTACACCTCTGGGCCACTTTGAAACTATTCCTGCTCTTGCCTGACAAAACTTAATTTATTAAATCTTTGACACTCTGCCCAAAATGTCCATTTTATAACCAATCTTTCTAGCTGATAATGGTTAAATTTACAACCAGATGCTTACTATATAATTCACTGACTTAATAGTATTTGTTGGCATTTGAAAATGTGAAGCTTTTAAAATGTATTTGTGTAAGTGCATTTGTACAGGAGAGAAAGAGAGAGAGACTGAGAATGTCAGGATTTATATTAAATCACTTAAAAACTTAAAAAATGAAATTATTATTTTTGTCTCTGACACCATCTTATAACATGAGTCCTATAACAGCAGTTTATTTTTCATCTATGTGATTAAAATTTTTGAGTCCCATTTTAAGATAATATGCCATAAATTATATAACTGTTCTGTTCTCACATATATTTTCAGGTTCTCCATCATAATTACTGGAGTCATTGCTATTTTAATGCTTTAATAATGTTTTTGGAAATACCTTTTTGGAAAATACAATTTTCTATAAAGAATATAACTCTAAATCATATTTGAAGGAGATTTAGATAATAAATTTGTATGCATCACACGTAGCAGTTTGCTTTCCTTTACCATCAATATGAAATTCATTTTTTCTGCTACCTGTAAGTTATTGATAATTTTAAGATATTTTGCCCAGATCTAAGCAATGAGAATTTATTATAGATTGTGAACCAAGGAAGGATACGTAAATTAAACAAAATGCAACAAACTCAGACTGCTTAAATCCTAATAAACAGGTATTGATTGAGCGTTCTGATAGCACCTACAAATGCAATTGGAGATGTGAAAGTTAATGACATATAATGCTTCCCACTGCTTTATAAAACTGTCAATTAAAGAAATTAAATCACCTTGGCATACTTACTGAGGTATTGCCTGTGCTCTAATTAATAAAAAAAATACATTTGCTTTTTATTTTCCTAAATGAAATGTAAGTAATCATTCTCAGTCATAAGAGTGTTATTTCCCATGTGAGTAATTATATCCATGTCCATCTTATCTTTTAAAATAATGTTGAGTAAAAACATTAAGTTAATATAAATTAATGCAAACTGTAAATGTATTCTAAAAGTAAAAACTATTCTTATTAAATGCATGTGCAACTATTTCAACACAAATGCAAATCAGCCCTAATTTCATTTTCAAAATGCCACTCTTTAACCAATATAATGCACAATCAATTTTAAGTACTAAGCAGGTTGCTTTATAATGCTGCTCTAGGGAAGACACACATTTTTCATTTCATCATCAACACAGTTAAGTCGTATCATCAAATAATCTATGAACCTCTGATTAACCAGATGTCATTTTTCCACTCTCTGTCCCAGATTAAAATGCAGTGATGTGTTCAATAGGATACTAAAAAGAAATGATAAGCTTTTTTCTTTTTCCTCCAGAGAGTCACCCCAGCACCCCATGTAGAGCGGGAAATGATGCATGGTACATATTTATATATATAACTTTTGGGAAAGCAAATTAGAATAAAAGACTTATTTGTCCCAGTTTTGTAAGTTTCACCTTAATGCAGTATAATAACACATCTCAGTGCCGTTGCCGATCGCAATATCAAATCCTCTGCTTTTTCATTCTTAAACTCTGAGCATCTGCATCAGGATACACATGACATTGTGGGACACATTGGCAACCTAAGTCTCATAGTTTGAATAGACCTTTGAATTAGTTCTTTGTCTAATGGCCAAATAGTATCTTTTTTTTCTTAAAAGATTTATTTATTTATGCATACAAGAGCTGGGGTACAGGCCAGAGATGCGGGGCCTGAGAGGATTCACCAGAGACAGAGTGGGGAACAGAACCGACAGATCAACCAAAGTACACTGCTGAGGGGGCGAGACGGAAGAGGTCTGCTGCGCCATGTGGGTTGCCTCCTGGCCAGCTGGGGATCAAACTCGTGCTACAGAGGCTGCAGATTGCTTCATAGTGCGATGCTTAACCCCTTGCACCACCAGGGAGGCCCCCTAATAGTATCTTGTATGGAGCTGGTGGTATAAGCTCTAAATCACAACATTCTCTACAGCTGCCTTATTTACCTATCTATCTTTTTTGTTCCTAGCTAGTCTACTTATTTGGAGTCCCATCAATCTCCTAACTATTCTCCCACTGGAGAAAGACTTCTGACTCCTGTTGTATATACCCCTTTTCCCATCATTGTGAATTGACATCTCTCCAAAACAAAGCACTAGTCAGTGTCTTCCTAACTAGAGCCTGACATCCCTTCTTGTCTGACCCATCTGCTATGAGACATTCCTTGGCATTGTGCCTGGGTACTTTACATACCTGGTCTGACCTATCACTGTGAACCACACATTTCTCTTTCTGTGTTGAGATCCTCTGCAGCCTGGGTAGTTAGCCAATCTCAATCTTGTACTTTCTCACCAACCTGTTTGCTAAGGGGTTAGCCTGTGTCAAGGCTATACCCATTGCTGAGCTGATCCACTGGCTCATCCAGATGGCTCAGTAGAATAGATATTGTAGAGCAAATAGAATAACTGGCCAGGGTTGGGATTCTTTTGTTGTACTCCCCAAAACTCTATTATTTATAATATTAGTGGACATTCTAGACTCCCTATTAAAAAATTAACACCCAAATAGATGGTCCTCACATATGAAGGTGGTGCCAGGTATACCCTTTGAGTATATTTTCCATTAGCACATACCATATCCTCTTCCCAACCTCCACTTCCCCCACTCTGCACGCACCTACACACAATCACACATGGTTTACATGATAACAGCTCTGGCACTGTCTTGCTGAAAGAGTGAAGTCATCCAGACTACCTAAGGGAGTAGCCACCGCCTGCACCTAGTGCTGCACCTAGTATGAAGTAAAATGCCTGTGCAAACTGAATCACAGACCTAAACAAAATAACACCCAATTTATTCTATATCTTTGGTAAGAGAAATGTTATTTTTAGGTGAAAATATTTTACAATCTAATTTTGGCTGGACAGTTTTCTAAAATTATCACATTTTGCTCTGCTTTCATACTCTGGAGATTTTGAATGTGATGACTTGTCAACATTCAGAACATTGATTTTTGTTCTATGCCCCCCAAGATTATTAGTGTAGGTGTAATTATTAGTTCCTAAAATAGGTGTCCTCACACCACTTGGCTCTGTAAATCTCTGTCTGCTTTAAGGCTTTTCCATCTATTCTCTTTGCATTTTTACCTTTGCCTACTGTTAGCAGCAATTCCCCTTTAGATCTGTTTTGACGTGGAAGATGACATAGCCATATTTGATAGAATAGGTCATAACATAAAAATACACTGGTTCTGAATGAGTGCCTGGGGGCATCTCTTGAGAATATATACATGAGCTTTTAGGGAGAATAATTTTTAAAATATCATGACATTATGTTTGTTGCACGGAGCTACCACTCTGTCGAGTCAAAGTGTCCTTGCCAGTGCTATGAGAATACATAAAGGCTAGAAAACAGTGCCATTTGCTCTAAATATCTTCATGGAACATCCACATTGTCACAGAAACACTGAGAAGTCACACAGGAATGCTATTTCAGGCATAGGCTCCAAAATCTTTCTCCTAGTAGAAAGACATAGGTCTGCTGCCTTCAAGGTTTTTACAGCATCACAATTTCTATTCACAATTTCTTCCTTTTCCAGAAAAGCCAAGTAGCTGCTACCTTGTGCCCTAATTTTTCATTCATGGATATTTCCTCAATAACACAATATATCTTTTTCTGCGCAGCCAATAATACTCCTTAAAAATAAATAATTAAAACACTCTGCCTAAGTGCTCTGCCCCCTTGCTTTTGAAAAAAAAAAAACTCTCCTGGTAGATGATTCTGGATAAAAGTGGAAAGTCAACCTAGAAGGTCTGATTGCTTAAGTAAAGAAGTGAAAAAAGCTTAGCGACTTTCTCTCAGTCACTGACCATAAAAGAATCACAAGTCATGCAAAAATTGAACTTTGAATCTTGAAATGGAAGTCAAGATGACTTTTTTGCAGAATGGTCTGAAATGATGTGTAAAATTAACGATTGAATACCCCTCTTTTGAAGACTCATAGGAGACTACCTCCTGGACCAGGTTTGACCACTCTCATTCAGTAGGGGAACTAAAAAGGGCCCAGTTTGTGCTGTTCAGATCAACCTCTTCAGGAGATCAAAGAACAAAAGTTCATTGTACCGGGAAACAGAACTGATGCCACTAAACTTTAAAATGCTCCATTTAAAATCATGAACAGCATTTTAATGTGTAGATGATTTACCAGACCATTCAGTCTAGAGTTCTGATGCAATGCTGGGAGCTATTTTTCTTTGGGGGCATTAGAAACGAAATGTAAAATCTGTTTTTTTTAATAGGTGGATTAGATGCTATTGATAAAGAAACAGATATATGTGTGTGTTGTTAAATATATATTTTTATATATTAATAAATATGTATTTTAAAACATTTAAATATTTAAATATATAAATTATATATTTATATAAAATTATATAAATATTCAATATATTGATATATAAATATATTTTAAATATATATTAAATCCATATTTTTATATATTTATATATTATTGGAAAATATTTATATATATAATTGGAGAATATATATATTCTCCAAACTTAGCCAGTATATACAGAGGTCAGTGAGAAATTCAGGAAGGATAAGATGAAAGGAAGGAAGAAGGAAGGGAAGTAGGGAGGAAAAGCTATATAGGAGGGAGATTAAAGCTAATATATTTTATTATTCATTACCATTCTACTGTTCTTGTCACAAACTCTGGATTGTATTTCATTATCAGAATTGTAGAATGAAGGCACATGAATACAGGGAGGTGAAGTCCAAGTAGCATCCTAATGACAGGGACCTGTGCACAGCATACTGGACTTACCCATAGGATTGTTCACCTTTCTGTCTCCTACATGGAGCACAGTGCCTGCCTCATCAGTTTTGTATCTACCTGTCTACTTGAGTCAGTAAGTAGAAGTCTTCACCACAGTTTATGTCACTGTTCTCACCCAGCCATGACTACTTGTCCGGAGCTGTATGGAGCATGCGCCGTGTTATGCAACACTTGCCATCAATTAAGTTTCGCCTTACCGTTTCGCCTGCTGAGAAACCACAGGTGTTTCCTGTTAATCAAATGAGACTGGGAGGTACAATGGGAGGAGCTACCAGGATATAAGAAGAGAACCATGAGAAGGTCAGGAAGTTATTGCGAGAGGTTACTGCGAGAGGAGCAGAGAGAAAGTCAGGGAAGGTAGAAAGACAGGGAAAAGAAAGACATGGAAAAGTAAGAAAAGGAAAAGGAAAAATAAAGAAGCAACCGCTAGCGTCAAGTTGTCTCAAGCCCCTCATTTCAATCCTCAGCCCTTCTCTTTTCGTGCCTACGAATCCCGCGGGTCGGGAAAACTACTGCTCGTAATCTGGGTGTGAATAAAAGATGGAATTCTACACACTATTGCTGTCATAATGGGTTCAAGCAGACTGTGGAAGTATCCTTCCCGCTGCCCAGACTAGACAAAGGAGTCTCCTCTCTCAGAATTCTTCAATTTGATGTAAAGTCTTGTCCTAAAATGCACTTATCCTGACATATTATAGGTTAAAATTTTCCATTACTAAAATAACAAAATGCAATGTAATTCTAATGTAACCACTGCTTACATTGTGGTGTGTCTCAAACTTCCAGTCATTTTTTTTTTTTTTCCAAAAAGGCACTTATCTTTGACCCTGTAGATATTGTAAATATTTTATTATCCATTATGCTTTTACTCTGATCTTTTGGATGAAGGCTTTATTTGCATCATTGTGTCTTCCTTGCACTTTGAGTTACTGGAGATAACATCATGTAAGCAGAGAAGACAAAGACTTCAGAATCAAGCAGACAGGTTTAAATTCTGGTCTTAATATATAAATTCAGTTGGAAAACTTACTTAACTTCACCCTGACTCAGTATCCCCATCTAAAGCTGAGTATAGGAACACACATTTCATGTGATGTTTAACATATCAACTTACATAATTATGTGCATCACCTAGCAAGCTGCCTAATCAGGAACAGACATAAGGAAGCCATCTTTTTTTTTTTTTTTCTCTCATGTCTAGAGAACTGATTTACTTGTGAAAAGATGACATAAGTGGCGTCATTTTAAAATGGGGTTGGAGACAACACTGAAGAAAAGAACACTTTACAGTTTTATTTAAATTGGGCCAGACCTTAGGAGACATGACAAAACATGAATTGCTTCAGGGACAACTGTATAAAAGTTCAGCTAGAAAATGAACAGACATCCTGTAGACTTCAGGTTAGAGCACAGAATCAGTCACCACTTTTGTAAGCCAAGAATAGCTTAAGCTTATCAATGTAATATTTATTTTTTTCTCCTTACCACTTCCCTCCTCTCACATAAAATCCCTAACTTTTGACATTTCTGGGCCACATTTTAGGTTTCTACTTAAATCTGTGTACCCCAAATTGCAATTCTTTGATCCCAAATAAATGCTTGATTGCTTCTTATTTCAGTTCTTTATTTTTGGGTTGATATACTGAAAAACAGTATATATGTGAAATTATCTACTATAAGATTATTTTATTGAATACTTAGGCTTTGAAAGTAAATCAATTATTTCTTTACAAGGATTTCTGTGAATTTGTACTTAAAACTATATATCAAAGAAATATTAACACATTTCCTAATTCTCCCATTTTTACAGCTATTTAACTGTATCAAGGATCACAATCTTCAAAAACAAACCAAATACTAAAAATCTCATTTTTACTAAATGTAATTTCAGAGGGAAATAATTTAATTTTCTTTAAAAGGTTCATCATAATCAGTTACTTATTAACACGGGGACAAACCAGCAAGTAATGTTTGATCAGTGTTCCTTAATAGCATCCATCAGTTCAGCAAAGATTATTGATTGTTGGGTATGTTGGAATACAGTGCCAGGCATTACGGGGTGAATACAAAAGAGATAGAAGACACTTGCTGATAGACTTGATTAAAAGGTAGGTAAGGAGTTTTATTTTTTTATTTTTAAAGATTTATTTTTATTTATTTATGCATACAAGAACTGGGGTACAGGCCAGAGGTATTGGGGGTGAGAGGATTCACCAGTGACAGAGTAGGGAGCAGAACAGGCAGCCTGACTGAAACACACAGCTGAGGGGAGCAGCAGGCAAGACAGAAGAGATTCTGCTGAGCCTTGTGGGTATCTCCCTGGCTGGCTGGGGAGCGAACTGGCAGTGCAGAGGCTGCGGACAGCTTCAAAACCCTGTTCTCAACACCCTGCACCACCAGGGAGGCCTCATATCCCCTCTTTATATTTAAGAGCATTATTTTCGTAAGCAAGTCACAGGGTCATCTCTGAGCAGTGAACCCTCATCTGCAAAATGAGCTTTAGATAATAGGTACCATACATGCTCACTAATGTTCTTGGCTTTAAGTACTCAGTTGCTTTAATTTTAGTTACCTTTCCTCATTTCTTTATTGATAACCTCAATACAGTTTTCAGAAAGATCATATGAGAAAACACATCTAAATGTCCCTAAACAAGGGAATGAAATGTCCCTGGTAAATCTTCATTTTTAATGATTATATGTTAATATGACTTTTCATGTAGTAGCTTTCATGATGGTGTTGAAGAAAGCAAAATAATGCATTAACGGAATACATGTTAGTTTCTGTATTTGAATACAAAGAAAAGAAAACAAGGGATTATACATTGACCTTTGTCCACGTGGAAGGGTTTAATGAATGCATATTTAACATATCTGTTTGATTATGAGATGTTTTTAACAGTTCAAATAATCAGGAAATAAAATTTCAAGTTTGCCTACTAATCAATCATGTAGTTGACAATTACATTTAGAAATTTTCTCAATTACAAAATAGCATCTGGTGCAGCATTATTTTTGATCTATGGTAGTTTTGCTAACTGAATGATCACCAGAACAGTAACTGTAGAGAAATCTGTACAAGTTTCTTCTTCACTCTGTTTGGTGTGACTATATGTGTTGTTGTTGTTGTTGTTGTTTAATCAATTTCATTAGTTTGTTCCTTGCTGATCAGTGGTGCACAGAATTTGGTCATTCCAAATGACAGACTCACACACTATATGCAGTTAGAGGGTCTACTATGTGACGGAACCTGGGAACTTAGAGTTGAAAAAAGAAAGCTCCTCAGTAATGTTGCTGCCACCCACCAGCCTGGAATTGCTACCATTTTTGACCGAAGAACCCCCATGCAGCCCCATTTAGGTGGGGCTTTCTCATACAGTCACATTTCTAATGTTGAATAAGATACACGATGATAATAAAAGGTTTCTCAAATATCAAAGTTATAGGGGACAGTCCCTTCCTAATCCAAAGGCTAACCCTTGTATCCACTAATTGTGTGAACATGAGTGCTACACCCCGACACTGCTAGTGTAGGCAATGTCCTCTAGTAATTATTAGTAACACCGGAGACTTTTTCTCCCTGTCCATCCCGTGTCTACCAGGGTTTTGCATTGGTGGTTTCATAGTGGTTACTGATATAACAAAGGCTCATTTTAGTGATTCAGATTCATATTTGAGTCATAAAATGGTGATTTCTGAGGTTTCTCTCTGTTCAATTTTCAAATCCCTCACAAATTCCCAGAATAATTCCTTTTCCTGAGCCTATCTCATGAATTCAAACTAAAAGATAGTTTCTAGACCCTGTGTCTGAAGAATTAGGATTGGGGAAAGAAAAAGGGAATTGGAGGTAGAGAATTCAGGAATGAGAGGAGGTCATCTCTCAGCAGAGATTTTAGATGTAAGTTAAAGACTTGTGGGAGAAAGATGGTTCATATATAGGAATAAATCATTCTTAAATTAGATGGGAAATCAGTGGGGTCTATTTTCAAAATCCCTACTTAAAGTCTAAGATGGGAATGTTAAGAAAAATTTAGATATATAATTCTGACCAAAAATCAATCCAAACTTTTGATTTATTTTCATTTCATTTCATAGTTGCTATAAAAGAGTATTGCTTGAGAAACCACATTTCATTTAGGTTGTTCACCTTCCTGTGCCTTTTCACATTGTTGTAACCCAAGGACACCTTCCTTTGCATTTTGCAGACCAGCATGGAGTTGACTACAGTTTGAGGAATTTTTTTTTTTTTTTTTTACTCTATAGTGAGGAGGAAGACAATTTAGTGGGGGACAATTATCACAGCACAAGTAAGAAATAATGAAGAAATACTGAGCTAAGTCAGTAACAATATGATGAGGTAGGATAAATTTAAGAGTTAAGACAGTGGAGTTGGCAGAACTCAGTGATAATTGGATGTGAAGGGTAAAGGGAAAAAGGAGTTGTAAAGAGGTATCTAACAGTTTGACTAAGTAATATAAAATGGAAGGAGAGAGGGAAAAAATATGTTTAGATCGGGGCATTCTGATAAGGAACATGATACTACCTGACATGCAGAGAAAGGCTGAAGCTTGGGAGAAAATGCAAGGCATAGATAAAGGAGTCAATAGTATTGTATCTAGTAGTTGAAACATGGAAAGTAAGTAATATCACCAATATAAAATGTGTAGTGGGCCTCCCCTGGTGGCGCAGGCGGTTGAGCGCTGCACTGTGTAGCTGTCTGCAGCCTTTGCAGCAGCGCAGGTTCCATCCCCGCCAGCTGGCGAGAATCCCACATGGCTCAGCAGACCTCTCCGGTCTCACCCGCTGCTCCCCTCAGCAGTGTATTTCATCAGTCTGCCTGTTCTGTTCCCTGCTCTCTCTCTGGTGAATCCTCACACCCTCTTGCACATCTGGCCTGTACCCTGGTTCTTGTATAAATAAATGGATAAATTTTTTAAAAAAAATGTGTAGAGAGATCAAAGAAAACTGAGGATGGATAGTTGTAGATGACATATTTAATGAGAAAGCATAAGCGGAAAAATGAGAATGAACGACCTGAGTCTTTGCAGAATCAAGAGAATCATCGCACAGCAGTGGAAAGGAAAGAAAGTTTTGAGTAAGGCGTCAGCTGGAGTTTGGAAAATGTGCAATACATTCAGCAATTTGAAGTAATGATGATTAAGAAGTCTGAGAAGAATGAGAAAGTAGAAAAATAATGAGCCAAAGAATGCCTAGAAAATGGAATAGGCTCCTCTTCAGAGAATCTTGAAGAAGGGGATTCTTTCTAAGCTTGTTAGGGGTCATATGCAAAATACCCACCTAACACATCCCTACACCCCTCAGGGCCAAAACTATGACAAAAGCTGAATGCGCTCACTAATCAGAGCTTAACCAACTCATCTTAACGGGAGCAAGGGACCAAGGGTAAGATTCAAGGTTCAAAGAAATTTTTATTTTTGAAGTAATAGTGTAGATAACATGGATAGGAGGGTTCTGATTGGGTGGAAGATTAATTGTGGCAGTGGTTTAGAGAGCCCAATCAAATTGATTTCCAGAAAGGAGGAAAGAAGTGATAGAAGCTAAAGAAATCCTTCAGTAAAACAGGAATAATTAAGAAGAAAAGTCTGTCAGTCACACATCATCTGAGACTACAGTGAAAATCCAGAAGACACCTGAAAGAAAGCTTCTCAAACTTAAAAGAGATATGAATTGCCAAGGATTTTGCTTAAATGCACATTTACTGTGTCTGGATTAGAACTTAAGAGTCTGCATTTCTTTTCTTCTTTTCTTTGTTCTTTTGTACATTTTCCAGTTCTGTGCTTTCAAGCTCCCTAATTCTCTCCATTACTTGTCTCTGCCCACTGTTGAGGCCCTCTATTGTATTTTTAATTTGTTTATAGTACATTTTAGATCCATTAGTTCTAATAGTAGCAGCATGTTTTCTTGATCTTTGCTGTGTTCCTGTTTTACATCATCCATCGTTTTTCTTAATTCTTAACTTTTATTTTCAACTCCTCAAGCATGTTCTAGAGTTCTGCTGGACTAAAATTTCTCTTGGATTTTTTTTTAACTCTAGCATTTGAGATGTGTTTTTCTGTCTCCTCATTTTAGTTTATATCGGCTGTAATAGGGATTCCTTTTCTTGTATTAATAAATTGGCTTTATGTCCACCCTACAGAAAGCTAAGATTTTTACCCAGGATTTTTTGGTATCTATTATTTCACAGACTGATGCCTTTGCAACTGTTCAAATAGCTGAGCACTGGTGCTAATATGAAGAAATAGGTAGGGAGGAACTGGGGAATAGGGCATTGAAAGGTCGCCTCCAGTGAGAATTTAGGATCCAGCCTCCCTACTGTGCTGCAGGTACCCAAGTTGTGTGGTGGGGAACCCATAGCATCCCCTCCTCTAGGTCAACTCCTTAGCAAAAATATCTCATATGTTCTCATACAAATCTCAACTTCTAGGCTGTCATTGAGCACCATAGTATTGGGTGAGGATTAGAGAGAGCTGAGACAGGGTCAAAAACCACTGAATTGTTCTGTTTGGTTGTCAAGTAGGGATACTTACCCTGGGGCTGTTGCTCCTGCTATTAAGAACCAGGTGCTTAATCTCTGGTTTTTGTGAGCATTCAGTTGTTGCTATAGTTTCAATCCTAAGGGTAGGAGTTTTGCATATCACAGACTGGCTGCAGATTGTAGCTTCTTTTAAGGGACAGGGGTGATTTGATCTGGCTCTCCCAACAGATTCTGGCACCAACTATTCTAGATTGGAGCCCCAGGCTCATACCAGTAATCATCACTGTGTCCTGACTGCTGTAGTTATCCAGTAGTGCACCCTCTGTGCTGCACACCAATTCTGAGCACCCCCTCCTCTAGCACAGTGGCAGGTCTCTAAAGTCCCTCTGTGGGCATGGACATGTGCCAGACCCAACATCAGCAACGGGGCTCCCTAAAGCAGCTGCCCCTCCCTCTCGTGGGTTGCTTTGACTCCTGTATCAGTGCAAACATAGCTTAATTATTCCCCAAATTACAGTTCTTCCTACCCTTTCCACCACATAGCTGGTTGTATGCAGTAAAGTTCCATTTATCTCTCAGAGGCTGTTGACTTTGTTATAAGTTTATTATGAATATGTGGAGGGGCTGAGCCCAGTGTCCTCACTCTGCCCTGATCCTGCTGCACTCCGAGTCTGCATTTCAAAGGCTCTTAGGTAATGCTCCTGCTACTGGTCCTCTGACCACACTTTGAGAAAAGAAAGTCATAGTAGAAAGTAGATGACTGATACAAATGGGTTGTTGGGTGTAAGGACACAGTTTGACAAAAGACAGAATTGTAATGGTTAAACAAGAGAAAAAGGAAGAATAAGAATGCATTCTACAAATAATCCATACATTCATTAAGAATGTACAAAATTCTGGGCCTCCCCGGTGGCGCAGCGGTTGAGCACTGGGTTGCGAAGCTGCCCGCAGCCTCTGTGGCGCCGGTTCGATCCCCGGCTGCTCCCCGGCCACTGGAGGAGGGTCCCACATGGCGCGCAGACCTCTCCTGCCGCCCGCTGCTCCCCTCAGCAGTGTACTTCGGCCCTTCTGCCTGCTCTGCTCCCCGCTCTGGCTCTGGTGAATTCTCTCACCCTCCCGCGCTTCTGACTGTACCCAGTGCATGTATAAACAAAACAAACAAACAAATAAATAAATAAATAAAGCATGCCTCTATTAAAAAAAAAAAAAAAAAAAGAATGTACAAAATTCTTAATTTAATAAGCATGTTACAGGGCCGGGAGAGGGGCACCCCAGACCCTGCAAACCTGCCTGCTCTAAGTAGGTTCTACCATCCGCCGCATCAACACAAAACATAGGAGATTTTGATGGTTAGGAACTTAATACAATTAGGAAACAGTACAGGAAAGGCAAAGAATATAGTTTCTAAATCAAGCACCCAGTTACCCGTCCCCTCGTGGGTAAAAGTCCAGCCAAGCAGAATTGGCCCAGAGCAAGGCCCCAAAGCCTGCCACAAGTCTAAAGCATCTTCCAGTGGGGACCCACAGAAAAGGATCAGAAACAACCAGACAAGCTGGAAGGAAAAGAGCAAAATGAAAATCAAGACAAAAACCGCTCACCTACATCTGTGTCAACTAGTCCATGGCCAAAAGGCAACTGTAGTTTCTTCATGTGTCTCTATGCTCCACGTGCCTCCTCCCGGTCTCCTTCTGGCGCCATCCTGCTTCCTTCCTTTCTCAGTCTCCTCTGCAGCTTCTTCTCCTCCCTACTCAGCTCCACCCTCCCTTGGGTGGGGCAGGAAACCTGGAACCTCCCCCTTTCCTGGAGACCACCCTGTTACATGCATACACCTCCCTTTTGTAGAGATAGAACAAGGTGCATTAAGTGTGGTCTCTAAGCACTTAAGGCAATCTTAATATGCACAAGAAAACAAAATATTAATTCATAGATAAATAGTTAAAAAATAAACAATGCTCAAAACCTATTAGAATTGGTAGGTAGACAGTTTAGTTTAATTTCTTTGGATCAAGACTTTCTGAAAGATTTTCAACTTGCCATTCATTTCGAAATTGAATAAATATTGAGTGCATTATCATCCTCCTTCCCTACATTTATCTTTAAAAGAAGACATGACAGATGAAAAGTCCCTATCAATTTGTGAATAGTAGAGGGAAAAATGAGGCTGCCCTTTGAATTGATGTGATCCTATCTCTTTAAGCCTCTTTCACAGTGGAGAGCTACATGAAGTCTGAGTTTGAAATCATTTGGAGGAGAAGGAAGAAACACAAGGTACATGTGTCATGAAGAGAGAAACAATGTCAGACATTCTGAGATGACCTCGTGTTCATTTAGGCATTGCCTCCTGTTTACTGAATCTGAGGCCACCCCCTTTTGCTACTGATCCTCTCAGTCAATAGACCAGCATGTTGTTAGTGCCGTTCTCACTTTCCTCTGGTTGTTGTGCACAGGCCAAGTGCTCATAGCTCTTCAAGGACATTGAAGTATAAAGAGATTAGAATAACAAATTCAGTGTCTTTAGAAACTGACTAGCTGCTTTGGAAGCTATACCTATAAAATGATAAAACTTATGAACTTACTTATAAAACTTATAACCATAAAATTATAAAACTATATTATGAACTAGCATCACCCAAACAATCTTCTGCAGAATAGTATTCTGTGAAATCCTAACAGAAATATGGGCAATAAAAGGTTGATGTTAATAAGTGAGTAATATATCAATTGTTAAAGCTTCTCTTCTTCAATATTAGCAGAACATGTCCATTTTAAAAGATTGAGATTTACTGTAGTAAATAAGTCTGATTAATTTTATTAAAACAAAGTTTTTTGAAGATCTATGCTTCATTTTTAAACTATTCAATTTTTTTCTATTTGAAAGACTGGTGAAATTATTGCTTTCTAAAGGACTTAACATTCCCCAGAGGAAAAATAAAGGAATATTGTTGTAAAGATTAAACTCCTTGCTCTAGTCAGTTTAATGCAATGGCAATTAAGGAGGCCTGTGGTCACCTCAAGAATCTAGGGAAGACATGAATGAGGGGTTTGAATTGTTATTGAGTGATGTATTTTGACAAAATAAGATATTCTGGGTTGGGATAGAAGTTGAGAGGGTTAACAATAAATAAAAATGTACAGGAGGAAACAGTTCAGGGTTCAGATGTGTTTAAACGACAATGAGAAAATCAATATGCCTGGAGAGGAGGGTTTTGATTGAGTGAAAATCAATTTGGCAAGGCTGATTATAAAGATCCTTGCATTTTGGGTTAGGGTCTATGAAGATTGAAGTATGCATTAATTGCATCCATAGGAGAACAAATAGAGAATATTTCTTTAGCATTCTGACCAAACCAATTATTTTAATTCATTGTTCCATTTTAAAAATAAAACAAGCTGATGGTGAAGAACCCATTACATTAGAAAAATGAAGAAAGGAAAGTTAAAGTCACTCATAATTCCTCTCACCAGACAGAATGCAATTGACATTGGAAATATCCTTTGCCAATTTTTTCCTAAGTGTACACATGTTCACACTCCTTTTTACAAAAGTCAGCTCACAATGTCATAGATAGAGGCTATAACCTGAATTCCTAAGAGGTACGTATGTTAATATAAATGTGCAGCAGAGTAGAGTGGATGAGACATTGAAGATGCAGTTTCTCATACAGACACCACTACAAATTAAATATATAGAGTGTTTTTCACCACCACAAAGAAATGTACAGTCTCCTTGCACTACACACTTTTTCTTTGAACATACAGACATCTAGGCCTGTTTTTTAATTTTACTACACTTAACAAATATATATATATATGTATAAGAAATTTTTTTAAAGATTTTTATTTATTTATGTATGCAAGAACTGGGGTGTAAGCCAGAGGCACGGGAAGTGAGAGGACCTACCAAAGACAGAGTGGGGAGCAGAACAGACAGATGTCCTGAAATACACTGCTGAGGGGAGCAGCAGGTGAGACAGAAGAGGTCTGCTGTTTCATGTGGGTTGCTCCTTGGCAGGCAGGAGATAGGGATCAAACTGCTGTCTTGGCTGGCAGTACCCTGACAGTGCTGTCTTTAACCCCTGCACCACCAAGGAGGCCCCAGTATAAGAAAAATTTTATCTTTTCAGCTCTAGCATTAGGAAAAGAACAAGTAAGTCACACTTGGCTCTAAGTCTCAGTGAGTGGGAGGTAAACACAGACCGACCAGGAAGGTGCTGAATTGGGCAGCCCACCTCCCTCTGTGGGTAGACGCAGCTACTATTCAACAGCTGCTACAACTGCCAAGCAGGGATGTACACATCATCACGGTTTTCAAGAAAAGACAGACATCTAAGCACATGTGTGATTTCTGACTTTAAAAAATAGGAATTAATTATTTTAACAATAGAGTCAGAATTCAATAGGTGATTCAACTCAGTCAAGACACTACAGAACAAAGCAAAACACCAGCAACAAGAGTTCTTGGTTCCTGATAATTAGGAAATGCTGCTACCCACATCTTCTCTGACCAAAAATCTTCAAGTCCCAGGGTAATGGACATTTTTACTTACGTAGACTGTTCCATCCCTAACTATGACCTAGTACAATGTTTACATTTGTATTAGCATATTATGAATCTTTCATTATAAAAAAGATTCATTTGGAAAATCCGTAGCATTTAAAAATATGCTTACTGAATGTATATTTTGTTGATTTGAATAGGTATTTACCCACTGGAAGAACATCTATTCCCAAATGCCACTTAGGTTATTTTCAAGAACTCCCTGCTGAATATTGACGCAGCTGTGAGCCTTTGCAGAAGTGGGAACAAAGCCGTCTGTGTAGAACCTTGGAATCACAGTGAGTAATTAGCACAATGTCTATAATCAGGGAAAAGTTAGATTACGAAAAGAGGAATATAAATGTCTATGATACATGGAATAGAACAAGAAGAGAGATCATCTAAACAACAAACACAAAAGAATAGTTGAACTCTGAGTGTAAAAACCTCTCAGAGTGTGTGTGTGTGTAGTGTGTGTAGTATAATGCATTGTCACTACTTCACATATAAATATTTCTCTGAAAATTTCCATCCAGGTGATACCTATATCATTAGTAATGTTTTTTTAAAAGAAATATGATTCAATACTCCAAATTAACAAAAAAGAGAGCATATTGAAGATTGCCTAGGCACAGAAAACATAAAATAACTTGAAATGTATAATAAGCTATATACCTTTTTCAATAAGTACAGTGTAGACTAGAACGAAATTTTATAACACAAAAATTTCAACAAATGAAGTCTTTCAATAAAATGTTGTTTTTGGACATTGTGAAAATACAATACAGTTTGAATCATGAGAAAGGTATCTTTTATTTAGACTAATATGATCTTTTAAAGATGTAATTTAAATATTTAAAAGTCAATAAATTTAAAAAATAAAAAAATCAATAAATATTTTACATTTAAGTGGTCAGTATTTGAAAAAATAAAGAAGAATGTTTTTAAAATCTTATATTGGGGGCCTCCCTGGTGGCGCAAGGGGTTAAGCACTGCACTATGCAGAGGCAATCCAAAGCCTCTGCAGCACAAGTTTGATTCACGGCCAGCCAGGGAGCAACACACAGGGCACAGCAGACCTCTCCTGTCTTGCCCGCTGCTCCCTTCAGCAGTGTATTTCAGTAGCTCTACCTGTTCTGTTCCCTACTCTGTCTCTGATGAATCCTCTCACCCCCTGCATCTCTGCTCTTGTATACTAAAACAAATAAATCTTAAAAAAATAAAATAAAATCTTATATTGACTTCTGATTTTTCAGTTTGTATTTCATATATTTAGGCTTTCTTTGAATAAGAAATGTCATATTTTTCCCCACATTGGCAGGAATAAGATCGGTTCCAGTTTTAAGGCAACTGCCAAGATCCATCTTTATGTCCTTTATTTGGTCATTTTCTGTTTGGAATCGGTTGAAAAATCTTTAACAATGTCTATCAAGTTTATATGCCCAGGGTACAGGCCAGAGGTGCGGGAGGGTGAGAGGATTCACCAGAGACAGAGCAGAGAGCAGATCAGGCAGACTCACTGAAAGCACTGCTGAGGGGAGCAGCAGGCGCAATAGGAGAGGTCTGCTGTACCATATGAGAATCTCCCTGGCCTGCCGGGAATCGAACCCGCACTGCAGAGGCCGTGGACAGCTTCACAGCTCTGCGCTTAACCTGCTGCGCCACTGGGGAGACCCACCAATTTTTTTTTTAAATCCTAGTACTTTACTGATCTCATTATTTCTACCATTTGAATTGTGGATCTTGGAATCGATACTCTTAGCAACTTTATGAAATGGTCAACTGGTCTCCACCAATACCTAGGTCAATGATTAGGATGCCTTTCATAGTGCTAGTAAATAGGGAAATACTTGGAATTTTAGCAGGAAAAAAGGTAAAAAAGTGTTTTCATAATGTCACCTGATGTAGGTGGGTTTTGTCAGTAAATGTAGGCATTAGGATTTGTTATCAGTATGTGTCCTTGGCTCTCTGCCTGATTAAATAGATCCAAGCTGAAGTCCCTAAAAAAGTCAAAATCATATTGAATAATTGATTGATTTAGTAAGGATTTATTAAACACCAGTTAGATGCTAGGCACTATTTTATTTTATTTTTTTTTTTTTTTAAGATTTATTTTTGTTTATTTATACAAGCACTGGGTACAGTCAGAAACGCGGGAGGGTGAGAGAATCCACCAGAGCCAGAGCGGGGAGCAGAGCAGGCAGAAGGACCGAAGTACACTGCTGAGGGGAGCAGCGGGCGGCAGGAGAGGTCTGCGCGCCATGTGGGACCCTCCTCTGGTGGCCGGGGAGCAGCCGGGGATCGAACCGGCGCTGCAGAGGCTGCGGGCAGCTTCGCAACCCAGCGCTCAACCGCTGCGCCACTGGGGAGGCCCCGCTAGGCACTATTTTAAATACTGGTAACACAATAGCTAATAAAGACAACCTGTTTTGGTACAAACTTAATGTCATAAAATTTACATGCTAGAAAGTAACAAAGAAATTTAATTATATGAGTTATTAATTAATAATAATGCTAGCATTATGAAACTGCCCCCAAAACTGGTAGAATAGTCTTCAGTGGTCACATAATAAATGTCACCAAGGAAATTCTCCTTCAGATGCGTTCTGAAAGAATATCAGATCTAAGCAAAGAGATGGTCCAGCCCAAGGAGGGTGGAAGGAAGCTGCCCATGTTGACACTTAGACCCAGGTGAATTCTGTGTCTCTAAGTAACTTGAGTTAAAACAGTAGTACTGCTGGGCCTCCCTGGTGGGGCAAGGGGCTAAGATGCAGCATTATGAAGCTATTGGCAACCAGTGCAGAACGAGTTTGATCCCTAGCCAGGGAGATGACCCATATGGCACAGCAGACCTCTCCTACCTTGCCCGCTGCTCCCCTCAGCAGTGTATTTCAGTCAGTCTGCCTGTTCTGTTCCCCATTCTGTCTCTGATGAATCCTCTCACCAACTGCACCTCTGTCCTATACCTCAACTCTTGTATGCATAAATAAATCTTAAAAAAAATAAAATAAAACAGTAGTGCTACAGATCAGGTAATGATTGGCAAATGTGGCTGGAAAGGTGTCAATCAAGCAAGCTAATTTGAAAATATACTAAGAATTTTGGAATATATTCTAAAAATAATAAGTCATTGAATGGTTTTAAACTAGAAAAGAGGAGATCTGATATTCTTTTTATGTGTCACCGAGTCTATTGGTTGCAATACTACTGATCAATATCCATTGAAGGTCTCATATATAACAGATCTTTTTAGGAGTGTCAAATTTATAAACACAGCAATTTTCATAACAACTAAATTAGGTGAATTCATTATTTCCATTTTATAAAAAACAAAATTTAAACAATTTGTTCAACGTCACAAAGCTAAAAAAGTCATGAGCACCCTGATTTTAAAACTGGCAAAGTTGGGGCCTCCCTTGTGGCGCAGTGGTTGAGCACTGGGTTGCGAAGCTGCCCCCAGCCCCTGCAGCGCCAGTTCGATCCCCGGCTGCTCCCCGGCCACCGGAGGAGGGTCCCACATGGCGCGCAGACCTCTCCTGCCGCCCGCTGCTCCCCTCAGCAGTGTACTTCGGTCCTTCTGCCTGCTCTGCTCCCCGCTCTGGCTCTGGTGAATTCTCTCACCATCCCGCGCTTCTGACTGTACCCAGTGCTTGTATGTATGTATGTATCAATCAATCAATAAATAAATCTTTAAAAAAAAAAAACTGGCAAAGTTAAATTTCTCTACTTTTTTGATGGTAGAAAGGCATAAAGATTTGTGTGGGGCCTCCCTGGTGGTGCAGGCGGTTGAGTGCCTCACTGTGAAGCTGTCCGCAGCCTCTGCAGTGAGGGTTTGATCCCAGCCAACCACCGAGAATCCCACATGGCGAAGCAGACCTCTCCTGTCTTGCCTGCTGCTCCCCTCAGCAGTGTATTTCAGTCAGTCTGCCTGTTCTGTTCCCCACTCTGTCTCTGGTGAATCCTCTCATCCTCCGGTGCATCTGGCCTGTACCCTGGTTCTTGTATAAATAAATAAATCTTAAAAAAAAAAAAAAAAGATTTGTGTGAAGGAGTAGATGGTGTTGATTCAGACCATTGTGATATTAATAGACTGGAATGAAGTGGACATAATCAAGAAATATTAATGAGGTGAGGGAGAGAAAAGGAAAAAGAGTGCACATTTAGTTTTAGGGTTTGAGCAACTAGGTCAATAGTATAGGTGATCAACTATCAATCAAGCAATCACCAAACACTGATTTGATTGAGCACTTTTTTTTTTTTTCACCAATATTGGAACTTACCCCAAAGAAGTCACAGGTTTAGGTGAAGAAACTTTTTTAAAAAATATTTATTATTTATGCATACAAGAACTGGGGTACAGGCCAGAGATTTGGGGGATGAGAGGATTCACCAGAGACAGAGTGGGGAACAGAACAGGCAGACTGACTGATATACACTGCTAAGGGGAGAAGTGGGCGAGTCAGGAGTTGTCTGCTGTGCCATGTGGGTAGCTTCATAGGTTGTGTCTTAACCCCTTGCGCCACCAGGGAGGCCCACTGAAGAAAACTTTTGCTAAGGATAAGTTGCTATACAAAAGCACCCCAGAAAAGCTACCCTAGAGGATGTTTGCATTTAGAAATCCAGTTTTACTTAATATTCCAGTGTTTCCTTTCTTCTCATTGTTCTTTTTCCCTTCCCCAAGATAATTATTCTAAAGGCATTTGAGGTGATCAATATATCTAGGAGAGGACTAAAAGTAAAAGAGGGCATTTAAGTTCATTTTTTAGCTTTCAAGCTCTAATGTTACACATTTATGTTTATGCCTCCACAAATATTTTCTAAAAAGTTCAGACCGGTCCTCTTTGTCATCCCCGTGATCATATGCTCAGTCTACAAAAGCTTTTCAGGATTCTATGCACAAGTTAGAACTACAAACATTGAAAAAATATGGACACATGCTGAAATATAAACACTAGCAGTTATTTTCAGGAAATCCATGTTAAAATATTGAACCCATTGGTTGAGAATGGGTTCAGAAAAGGGACAGCTGGCTGGTAAAACTGCTGTTTGGACTTTCTACTTCCTTGGTAACAGGCAGTGAATTTCCTACTTCTGTAATTTTCCTTCCCTTTTTTTCTGCTAGCTCATCATTTGTGAATAGAAACAACAAATTTTGGATATTGATTTTATAGCCTGCAGCTTTACCGCAAATATTTTTATTTCTAATATTTTTTGGAGTTTTTTATGTGATAGTGTGTTCATCTACATATAGTGAGATTTTTACTTCTTCCTTTCCAAGCTGCATATTTATTGTTCACTTTTCTTGCCTAATTGCTCTAGAGAGGATATCTAATAGTATGTTAAATAATAGTGGTGAGAGTGGTCAACAGTGTTTTATTCTTGTTCTTAGAGAGAAAGCTTTGGTTTTTCACATTGGGTATATTAGCTATTGGTTTGTCATATATGTGTTATTGTCGTCACATATGTTCCTTCTATACCCATTTTATTCAAACTTTTAAAACCATAAATACATGGTGAATTTTATCAAGTGCTTTATCTGCATCTATTGAGATGTTTGGTAGAATTCATCAAAGAAGTTTTCTGGTCCTAAACTTTCATTTTCAGGGAGGTTTTTCATTACTGTCTTAATTTCTTTAGTTGTAATATATCTGTGCAGATTTTCTGTTTCTTCCTGACTCAGTCTTGGTAGGTTGTATAATTCAAGTAATTTATCCATTTCCTCTAGGTTCTCACCATGTATGTGATATATTGTTTCCATTGGAAACAATTGGAATTTTTGTAAGGATTTATGCATTGGAAATTTGATAAGGATTTATAGATGATGGAGATTTTCAACTTACTGCTACAATATGTATATATTTTAACTAGAAGAAGAATAAAATTTTGATATAATATTATAATTGTAAGCAGCTTAAGAAGACAATGTAGTATTGTAGGAAACATTAATTAGATTAAAAGTTAGGAAACATGTTTGACCTCAACTTTAATTAATTATATTTATGTGCAAAACAGTAACCTTCTCTGGACCCATTTTCTCACCTTTAAAATGAGGGAATTGTATTAAGTGTTCTCTATGGAATCTTTAACATTTTACATTAATTTAACATTCCTTTTATTAATAAAAATGAAAAATTTCCTCCCACTTGTTCAACAGTATATAAAACTAACAAAAAGTAGAGTGGAAACATTCACACTGTAATTTAAATGTCAGACCAGTATTAAATATTGGCAGGTCCATTTGTTATGTAGGAAGTTGTGGCAGGATACTCAACTCTAATGAGTTTTGATTTCCTCATTGATAGACAGATGTTATAGATGCAAATATAGATAAGTAGCCTTTACAAAGTAAAACTAGTATGTAATAACATAATGTATAGTAACTGGTTATGCAGGAGGCACTAAAAAATAAGCTGTAGGCACACCTCAATTTATGTTTACTTTATTGCACTTCACAAATACTGTGTTTTTCACAAATTGAAGGTTTGTGGCAACCTTACATTGAGCAAGCCAATTAGCACCATTTTGTTTTCTAACAGCATGTGTTCATTTCATGTGCCTGTGTCACATTTTGTTAATTCTCAAAATATTTCAAATTTGCTCATTATTATTATATCTGTTACAGTGATCTGTATTCAGGGAACTTTTATGTTTCTATTGTAATTGTTTTGGGGCATCATGAACTGCACCCACATGAACACAAACTTTGTTGATGAAATGTGTATATTCTGTTTATCATTTTCTTTCTCTCTTCTTGGGTCTACCAAATACTGACACACAATATTGACATTAGGTGAATTTTTAACCCTGAAGTGGCTTTCAGAACACAAGTGAAATGAAGAGCTACATGTCTCTCATTCTAAATTGAATGCTAGAATTGATTAAAGCTTAATGAGGAAGTCATGTCAAGAGCTGAGCTAGATCAAAAGCTAGGCACCTTACACCAAAATTATACAGATTATAAATGCAAAGGAAGGGTTCTTGAAGCAAATTAAAAGTGTAGTTCAAGTGAACACACAAATGATAAAAAAATGAAATAGCATTGTTGCTGATATACAGAAAGTTTAAGTAGACTGGATAGAAGTTCAAAGGAAGCCACAATATTCACTTAAGTCAAAGCCTAATTTAGAGCATGGCCCCAACTCTCTTCAATTATATGAAGGTTGAGATAGAAGTAAGGAAGCTTCAGGAGAAGAGTTTGAAAGTAGCAGAGACTAGGTCATGAGGTTTAAATAAAGAAACTATTTCCATATTCTAAAAGTGCATGGTGAAGGAGTTAAGTGCTGAACAAAAGTTGTAGCAAGTTATCTAGAAGATGAAAATAAGATAACTGATGATGATAGGTTTCACATGTAGATCAAACAGCCTTCTATCCAAAGTTGTCACTAGGACTTTTAAAGAAGGAGAGGAAAAGTCAATGTTTGACTTAAAAATATTCAAGCAACAGGCTGACACTCTTGTTGGGGCCTAGTGGAGGTAGTAACTTGAAGCCAATGCTTATTTACAATTCCAAAAATCCTAGGGCCTATAAGAATTATTCAAGATCTACTCACCTTGTACTTTATAAATGAACAACAAAACTCAAATGACAACACATTCAATTTACTGAATATTTTAAGCCCATTATTGAGACCTACTAATGAGACAAAAAGACTTCATTTAAAATAATACATTACAAAGCCTCCCTGGTGGTGCAAGGGGTTAGCACAGCACTGTGAAGCTATCCACAGCCTCTGCAGCACAAGTTTGATCCCCGGCAGGCAAGGGAGCTACCCACATGGTGCAGCAGACCTCTCCTGTCACACCTGCTGCTCCCCTCAGCAGTGTATTTCAGTCAGTGTGCCTGTTCTGTTCCCTGCTCTGTCTCTGGTGAATCCTCTCACCCCCTGTACCTTTGGCCTGCACCCCAGTTCTTGTATATGTAAATAAATAAATCTTTAGAAAATATATTATATTACAGAGAAAAAGACTCCATTTAAAATATTTGAAAATGGGGCCTCCCTGGTGGTGCAGCGGTTGAGCGTTGGGTTGCGAAGCTGCCCGCGGCCTCTGCGGCGCTGGTTGGATCCCTGGCTGCTCCCCTGCCACTGGAGGAGGATCCCACATGGCGCGCAGACCTCTCCTGCCGCCCGCTGCTCCCCTCAGCAATGTACTTCGGTCCTTCTGCCTGCTCTGCTCCTCGCTCTGGCTCTGTTGAATTCTCTCACCCTCCCGCGCTTCTGACTGTACCCAGTGCATGTATAAACAAAACAAACAAACAAACAAACAAATAAATAAATTAAAAAAAAAAACATGCCTCTAAAAAGAAAATTGTAAAAAAAAAAATTAAAAAAATAAAATAAAATATTTGAAAATGCACCTGATCACCAAAGAGCTCTGATGGAGATGTATGAAATGAAATGAAATTTGTTTTCATGCCTATTAGCTCAGTATTCAACCTATAGACAAGGGAGCAAGCAGCAATTCTGAATATCAATTCATTATTTAAGAAAAATAATAAGTATAAGGCTATATTGAAAATAGAAAGTGATTACTCTGATGTATCCTGGCAAAGTAAATTGAAATCTTCTGGAAAGATCTTACCACTCTAGAACCATTAAGAACTCCTAGGTATCTACCCAAAGAATGCAGACACCAATTCAAAGGGATGCTCATTGTAACACTATTTATAATAACCAAGTCATGGATACAGCCTAAGTTACTAAAGACAGATGAATGGATTAGGAAGATGTGGTATTATACACAATAGCATACTACTCAGAAAGAAAAATATATAAGTTCTTCCCATGTGCAATAACATGGATGGGACTGAAAGGGATTATACTAAATCAAATAAGTCAGAAGAAGAAAGACAAATACTGGATGGCTTAAGTTTCATGTGAAATACAGAGAAACAAAACAAAGGGTCAGATAAAACCAAACTGATAGCTTACCCAAGGAATCTGACTTGCAGAATCGAGGCTACCTGAGGGGGATGGAGGAGGAAAGGACAAACAAAATGGGAGGGGGTACAGTGGACTATGGTAGAAGTCAATGGGTGTGTTGGTGGTGGGTGTGGTGCAATAACATATATCTAATGGTTGTGATCCTATGCCTGTAAACCATATACAGTGTTGGAAACCAATGCTACCTCAATAAAAAGAAATAATTAAATTCCCACCCACCACACACAAAAAGAACATTTGTGATTCATGGCAGAGATAAAAATATGACAGCCCAAAGTAGTTTATTGAAATGTAATCTACTAATCATGAAGATGCTGCAAACATTGTTCAAATGACAATAAAGGAATTAATTTATTACATAAGCTTAGTTGATAAAACAGTGGCAGGATTTGAGAGAAATGACTCCAATTTTGAAAGAAGTTGTACTGTGGTAAAATGCTACTAAATATCACATGCTATAGAGAAATCTCTCATGAAAGAAAAAGTCAACTGAAGTGGCAAACTTCATTGTCTTGTTTTGTAAATTTGTCACAGCTATTCCAACCTTCAGAAACCATCAACTGACCAGTCAGAAAACATAAACATCAAGGCAAGACTGTCTACCAGCAAAATGATTATGACTCACTGAAAGTTCAGATAACAGTTAGCAATATTTAGCAGTAAAGTATTTTTAAATTGAGGTAGCACATGCTTTTTAGACTCATGATATTGCACAGTTAATAGACTACAGTATAGTTTAAACATAACTTTTATACACACTAGGAAACCAAAAAATTCAAGTGACTTCTTTATTGCAACATTCACTTTATTGTGGTGGAACCAAGCACACAATATCACAATATCCATGGATGAAATAGCCTGGAATTTCAGTTATGAAATATTTCAGGTGAAATATTTTCTGTGTCATCGACTTTCTACATGTCTTTGAAGTTAAAATGGGGTTTGAAAGTGATCACTGTTTATATCTTTTCCGATCCACTTAAACAATTTGGGGGGAAATGCAAGGCCAAAATACAGATGGGCCAATACGAATTATGTAGACCAATGTTGTTAATGATGCTAAATGCTAGAGAATATTATTGTTACCACCCCTTCACATTATTTTTGTCTTTCATCTAGGCAAATATACACCTCATACCATCTCTCCCCCCAAATGCTTTTGATCACTTTTGATTCCTTTTCTTGATACTGCAAAACATTTCCACTCCTCTGTGCTAATTAAAATCATAATATATAATTATCATCTTCACAAGTGTCTCTAGATACTGTTTTTATTTTATTATTTTTATAGATTATGAGAACAACATAAAATACCATTAGTTTTCTTGCCAAGAATATTTCATCTAAGAAAAGCTATGCTGTACATTTCAGGGATAAATGCCACTTATAAACATGGCATTTTAAAGCATATTGAAGTTTCATGTATTAAAGAATGGGATAGCTATTGGTAGTCAATGAGTAATGGATAGGGATGATTAATGACTTTGTGAGATAAGGGATAATTAGATTTGGCGTATGTATCCACCATTTGAACAAATTGGTATGTGGAATGCACAGTCGAAAGAGATACAGACAAATGACATTAAGCTTCAATGATTTAAATGGGTCTCCTGAGAATGGATGATCCAAATCCTTTTCTATTTTTTCCCAACAACTCAACACAACCATAAAGGTAACCATGGATCTTATTTTCATGCTAGTGAGGGTTGCCTCAGCAACAGAGTGACAGACGATGAAGCCCAGGCAAGCCTTTTCACACCTTTCTGCCTTTAAGTCATTTACCCTTTTCACAGAGGTCTGTCATTTACTCAAAAATTGCTCTACAGTTCCACTAACTCTAGACACAGTGACACTGAGGGACAACAATAATTCTTGGTAAAACTGAAGAAGGAGCAGTTTTCTATAACATTTCCTGTATACGTCCTCCAACAACTCAGTGTGCACAAGCATGTGTGTGCAAACACACACACACACACACCCCTACACACATAGACAATCATACCTGTACCTTCTTAAGTGCTAAATCAGTAAACTACCATATGTGCTCACCTCTTCTAAAGTGCACATTAGTAAGACTTGACAATAATGGAATGTTTTGGATCTTTTCATTCTAAACCAGCCATTTATGTCCACTTCCTCTGTGTGCAGTTTTTTAGATAAACCAAGGAATTAATCTATGCCAGTGTGTTAACGCTGAACTTCTAAATCTCATAATAGAACCACATTGGTACATTATTATCAGAAAAGAGTTACATCTAAAGTAATTTTTACTGATTCCAGTATTAGTTATTAATATTAGGTAAAATGCAAAATGCTTGGGAAGGAAATTACATTATTTAAATTAGAATTTTCTCAATGTTATCAGTATAAAAATGTATTCACTTGTATTGAAGTATGCTTTTATTTTTTCCTAGTTGAAATGAAATAAATGGAGTTCCAATTAAAACAAACTGTCCTGAGTGGGCTAGAGAGTGAATGTGGTGGTGGCTGGAGGGGGGGGGGGGTCTGTGGCACATAAAGAGTACAACAGACAGATTGTGATTAAATTATTCCTTTGAGAAAAAAAAATATATGGATACTAATTGACAAATGTGTTTTATTATTCATGAATATTTATAACATTAATTCATGTAGACATGGTAGAACATACAATTGTGTACTATTAGGAATTAGGGTGTGGGTTTTATTAGATAAAATGCTTTCCTATTGTATCCTCCTTTGTGGGTATTTTCAGTAAGGTGGTACACAAAAGGAATAATAGTTAAATAAGAAACAAAACACATTATTAAGGGCTGCTGAATACATAGCTTTGGTAAAGTCTGTGTAGGAAATTTTATGTTATCCAAAAATCATTATCTCATGAATTTATTATTCTCAGGCTTGTCACATAGGTAGAGGAAGTAGAGATACTACGAAGCATGAGATAGCCACTTCTGGAGACCCAGCCCTTGATGAGATCTGCCCCTTATATAAAAGCACTAAGGAGACTGAGAAAAGACAAGAAAAGAAATGGATAAGATAGATGAATATAATTAAATGAACACTCAAAATTAGTGAGCATGACCGAATTCTTGTTTGCTGACTAATCTGAATTAATCTGAATAGAAGAATCTTCCTTGGGGGCAGAGTATGAAATGTGATTGAGCAAGAAAAGCTATATAGTATGTTTATGGAAATTAAAGAGGAAAAAAACATGACCAAAATTATACCATGAAAATATTCAATAGAATGAGAATTTGAGTTTAAAAAGAAGACATTTGGTGGCAAAAAATTATTCAGGACATACAGATTTAAAAAAAAAACACATTATATTTATATAGATAACACACACATGCACACAAGCACACACATATGCACATGCATGTGCATACATAAATCACATGTGTATTGTACATGACATGACATGGAGCACATGTGAATTTACATAATACAACAAAATATAGCATATATAAAATCCATCAACGCATATCAGATGCAAACTCTATAAATACACATATATGTATATCTTTAGAAAGCACAGCCCACAGTGATACACCCACTATACATACATAACTTGCTTACTTAGGGGATTATCTACAGGAGAAACCTATGAAAACAACATACTCCAATCAAACTATTTTTCCATGAAATAATGAAATACCAAGCAGGTGACCAAAATATTAAATATCAGGTCATGTAAACGTACAGCTAACTAGGCATAAACAGAAATAACAGAGAAGAAAAGGGCATTACAAAACAGATTTAGTGTAGTCAGATGAAAATAAACACTTAGTGTGTTTATAAGAGAAGAGTTGCAGTCACAAAGATGAGGACTGAAAGAAAATGAAAGTACCTTGAAATTTGTAAAAGTCAGCATATGGAAGTGAAAACTAAAATGAACAAAACTAAGGTTCTAGCTGATGATCTGAAATATTAAAATTAAGAAAATACCCAGAAGACAATAAAAGCAAAACACAAAGGGAAGGATAATAACCTCATAATACTTTTTGATAAAGGTAAGATTCAGGATTCCACAACTGATAGAATTAAGAATATCAGCTGAAAAGAACTGAGCATGAAGGAAGAGACAATGAAAAAAGAAATTAAAAATTACCTTCAGCTAAAGAAAGACACGTCTTCCTATTAAAGACACAGATGCTGAATATATATCAGTTAAGAAGAGTCAAGTCCTGTAAAGTTTCAAAACTTAACAGACAAAGAAAAATTCCACAATCTTCTACAGAGAGAATAAACACATAGTAGGAATCTGATTGACATCTTCTTGTCACAACACTGTGTGCTAACAAAACAACATGAGGAAAAAAATACCTGTGGACATATTGTGAAAATTCTGGGACCCTGTTGCAGAAGGCAAGAAAACACAGTCATCTACACAAACTTGAAATCAGAGCAGACCTATCCTGTTCTGTGTAGCAATGACAAAGGAATCTGTTGTGTATGGGGAAACCAACCTTTCACACCCCACTAGAGACAAAGGAGCCAGCTAAAGAAAATTTAAACAGCAGCTCCTGGATCTTCACAGTGCACTCTTTAAAAGTCAGCAAAATGATTAAACCCCTGCACTTGCCCTCCTCTGCTTCTAGACAGCATCAACATTTCCTTAAGTCAAGACAGCATAGGCAATAGAAAGATCTAAATCTAAAGCCAACAACCAGAATCCTGTCAAGAATAATTACATTTCTGATGCTGCTGATTCACTGTTCCTGTTTTCACTGTTCCTACTGAAGGATACTCTGTATCAAGGTATATAAACCTGAAGATTGTTGCAGTAGCTCTCAGAGTAAAATCTGTTTCCAGGTTCTAATCTTTACTTAGATTATCTAATAAACCCTTTGCTTAACTATCATTCAAACTTTTATTATAGTCACTATATCTATTGAGTCGAAGTATCAGTGAGCAAAAAGAAAAAAATATATACCAAATCCAGTATTTAAAATATTTAAGGACATCATATGGAAAAATGACTCATTGGGGACAACAGTCTTAGGTCCTGTAGTGTGTGACCCAGATTCTTACCCTAGCCATCAACTTCTTTCAGGAATGAAGCACACATTCCCCCAACTGCAGGGGGGGCTGGTGATTGACAGTCTGCAACTGATTTTCTCTCCAATCATCACCACAATATTGTCCTGCAGATGGGATAAACTCTGCTTGACATCATGACCTTTCTGGGTGTAACCCACACTCAATGATTACTCCCTTCTCCCAAGATGGGGAAATTCTGGTTTTTTTTTTAAAGATTTATTTATTTATTTATTTATTTATTTATTTATTTATTTTGTGTAGAACTAGGGTGTAGGTCAGAGGTGCAGGGGGTGAGAGGATTCACCAGAGAGAGTGGAGAACAGAATGGGAATATCTACTGGGAATGGGAAATACACTGCTGAGGGGAGCAATGGGCAAGACAGGAGCGGTGCCTGTACCATGTGGGTTAGCTCCCTGGCCTGGGGTGGAACTCAAGCCATAGTGGTGATAGTGCTAAGACTTAACCCGTAGGCCACCAGGGATGCCCCTAACTTCGGACAATTCTGAAGGGACATTCCAGTTCAAGAGATGCTCATGGAACCAATTAACAGTTTTGTTATGGCTACTTCATGGTCCGGCTTTTTCTTTTATTGATCATCCCTTTTCCCCTTTTCCCAGGCCAGGATGATCCTTAAGAGCATGTAGATCCCAATTCACTCCCTAAAAACAAATCTCCATCTCAGAGTCAGATACCTACCTGGGGAAACCAACCTGCAATAAGATTCTACAGAGAAAAATTGTTACAAAACATTCCAGAAAGAAAATGACAAGGTAATTATGAAAGAGTAGCCATTTGATGATTTATACAAAATGGAAAAAAAGCATACTCAAATAAAAGGAAATGTCACTAGATGTAGATGCTTAAAATAGAATTTAATTATCATAGGATTGTATTTCTTTTTTTAAATATTTATTTATTTATACAAAAACTGGGGTACAGGCCAGAGGCTCCGGAGGTGAGAGAATTCACCAGAGACGAAGCTGTGAGCAAAACAGTGGGCGAGACAGGAGAGGTCTGCTGTGCCATGTGGGTTGCTCCTTGGCCGGCTGGGAATGGAACCGAGCTACAGAGGCTGCGGGCAAGCTTCACAGAGCTGCACTCAACCCGCTGCGCCACTGGGGAGGCCCAGGGTTGTATTTCTTTCACTACAGTTTTAAATTCAGTGTTTAGGATAAATGGCTAAATACTATAAATATTACCGTGATCTTAAAACTAAAAATAATGCTTTTATTGTTCTTATACTTTGGCTCGACCTGTAACGGGCTTCTCCATAAAAGGAGGAGATGTCATGTTCCCCAACACCACTTAACGAGGGTCAGGACTCAGTGGCCATGTGCAGCTATACAACATGGAAGGCAGGTGGGCTCTGGAGGAGGCACTTAGAAGAGAAATGAGAGAGAAAACTGGCTAAGAAGGGCACTTGCTTCTTGCCTTTGGACTTGCACTGGCAACGTCGGGCCTTGGAGGAGACATGTGAAAGAGAGATGTGTGGAGACACTTAGGAGAGACATGTGGGTGAGACTCTAGAGTCATTATCTCAAATTGCACTTTGATTTTCCTCCTTTCATCCCAGAATTGCTTGGCCCTTTTGTCCCTTTCTTATTGTTCCCTGCCAGAAGGTGTCTTAGACTTGTGGCAAGCTTTGGGGTCTCAATGACCATGATTTGGGCCAACCCTATTTGGCTAGGCATTTACCCACAAGGGGATGGGTGTTTTATTGAGAAACCACTGTCCTTTCTCCCCTCTTTCATGGACATTAATTCCTATGTCCTATGTCAAAGGATAGCCTAAGATTCTTCTTTGTATCTGTGCTTAGGAATGTCCAGACCCCTTTAGAACATGCAAGTTTGGGGGCCCCAGGGATTCCCCTTGGTCATGTGCTAACAGATTCATAGTAAAATTGGAAAACTAGCTTCATATCAATTGTGAAATGTATAGGATTTCACTTTTAAAGATAACACAAACAAACTTTAGGAAAGTCAAGAGAACATACAAGGTTGGGCAAATCACTATATGATTAATCTTCTGAAAAGTAGAATCAAATAATAACTTTAAAATTAGTAAACCATGAAAAAATAAAAAGATTTATTTTAAATATATCAAAGAAATAAAACTCAGAAACTATGAAAAGAAATGAAATATCTAGAGTAGAAATGGATATAGACATGTAAGGAATATGTACTCTGGATTTGAGTCATCTATACATTTTTTTAATTCTGTAATTACTTTTATATTTAAAATATAACTTTAAAAAAATTAAAGCACACCCTTACCAACAAAAGACTGGGTAAATAAATTATAGTGAAGTAAATTTTAACAGCCACTTAAATCCCTCAATTTAAATAATGCTCATAACTTCTGAAAGTGCTTTCACTTGTTGAAGTAAAAATATTTTATTGATCACTTCTTCTGGGCAAGCCACTGCTTTCCCTATTAACTTATTTATTTTCATTCCTGAGACAGGTGAGGAAAAATGTATTTTTGTCCTTTCAACATTTAAAAAAAGTAAAATAAGGAGAGAGTAAGTTGCTTTGCCTGAGGTTAAAATACTAATCCTGGTGATGCTGCAGCTTCTGTCTTCATTTCCCCTACCCAAGACTTCTGTGGCTAACCTCAGTTCCCAAACAGTGGGAAATGGGTGGTAACCAAAAATTGTCAGAAAAGTGTGTTTGAGAAATGCATAATGTGATAAAGGGAGAACTGGGAAATGTACATGTAATATTTTCTACTTGACTTTTACTTACCAGGCACTGTGATAAGTGCTCACACAGATAAAGTTTCATTAACCCTCACAACAACCTCTATAAATAAAACAGTACTGTCATAAGTTACCTCATTAGAACAATTAGGCTCATACTAAATAAATTACTTATGAGAATCCATACAGAAAAAGACAAAATTATCCTGTTCTGAAACTTGTGTTTTCTTCTATGTAGAGTTTCTCAACCTCCACATTATTGAAAGTTTTGGCTGGGTGATTGTCCTGGGTGTTATAGAATATTTAGCAGTATCCCCAGCTTCCATCCACTAGATGCCAGCAGTATCTTCACCTCTATTGGTGACAACCAAAAATACTTCCAGATGTCTCCAGGGAATGGATGGAGGTGATATAGCTTTTGGAGTTAATTGGTTTAGAGAGTGGGGTCCTTGGATTCACTCTGGTAAAGGTTTTGTTACAGGGCATGGAGAGGGCCACCCCAGACCCCGCAAACCTGCCTGCTCTAAATAGGTTTTGTCATCTGCCACATTAACACAAAACATATGAGACTTTAATGAAAAGGAACTTTGCTACAATTAGTAAATGATACAGGAAAGGCAAGGAATATAGTTTCTAAATCTGCACCCGAAGTTACCCGTCCCCTCGTGGGTAAAAGTCCACCCACAAGTCTAAAGCACCTTCCAGTGGGGACCCACAGAAAAGGATCAGAAACAATCAAACAAGTCTGGAAGGAAAAGAGCAAAATCAAAATCAAGACAAAAGCCACCGTTGTCACCTCCCCCCGGGTCTTTCACCCACATCTGTGTCACCCAGTCCACGACCAAAAGGCAAGCGCAGTTTCTTTACCTGTTTCTCTGCTCCATATGCTTCCTCCAGGTCTCCTTCTGGCTCCATCCTTCCTCAGTCTCCTCTGCAGTTTCTTGTTCTCCTTGCTCAGTTACACCCTCCCTTGTGGGGCAGGAAACCTGGAACCTCCCTATTTCTTGGAGACCACCCTGTTACAGTTTCGCTAGAACTCCCCTTTCAGCAGCATGCAGCGAGTTTCCCAGGCCAGTTTCTCCAAGAGCAGAGCCATTAGTTATATTTAAAGAGCAGGTTTTTTAGAAAAGGGACAAAAGAATAAGACACTTGCATAGATACAAGCAGACGGGAAGAGCTGCCCCGAAAAGGACACGTTTGCTGAGAGAGGCCTGCATGGTTGCAGGTGGGTGGCCTTGAGGGGAGCTGCTTTTGCTGAGGGAGATCAGTGAAGAGTAGTCCCAGCATGGTACAGGTCATGGGCAGGCAGGAAGCTGCTGCCCTGCAGAGGGAGTTGATGAAAGAAAGCACCTGCGTAATCACAGGTGGGCAGAAGGACTGCTGCCCCATGTCAGTGCGGAGATGCCACTGACATAGACTCCTTTTCTTTGGGAGGGGCTCACTCCTTGTGAGTGGTGGGTTAGTTGCTGATTTTGGATAACTATCTTGGATAACTATTTTGGATTAGAATTAGAAAGGAACCGGTGATTCTACAATGAGCTCAATCTCCATATCTTTATCTTTGGGGTTTGTGCTCCTGACACCATCTACAGCAGTAGCAGTCCCATACCTGATTGCATTTTATGCTTTGTGATCTAAGCATTAGTTCCTACAGTTGGGTTAATGGCTATGTTAATCCCTTCCACCCCCACCTCTAGCTCGTGGCATTGTTTGAGCCAGGTTTCTGGTCTTGTGGCGCCTCCTTTCCAGTTTGTCTATTTGTAACAGGGTGGTCCCCAGGAAAGGGGGAGGTTCCAGGTTCCCTGCCCACCCAAGGGAGGGTGGAGCTGAGCAGGAAGAGAAGAGGATGCAGAGGAGACTGAGGAAGGAAGGAAGCAGGATGGAGACCTGGAGGAGGCGCATGGAGCCTAGAGACACGTGAAGAAACTGAGCTTGTCTTTTGGTTGTGGACCGGGTGACACAGAAGTGGGTGAGACCCATGGGGAGGTGACAGTGGCAGCTTTTATCTTGATGTTGATTTTGCTCTTTTCCTTCCGGGCTTGTCTGGTTGTTTCTGACCCTTTTCTGTGGGTCCCCACTGGAAGATGCTTTAGACTTGTGGCAGGCTTTGGGGCCTTGCTCTGTGCCAATTCTGCTTGGCTGGACTTTTACCCACGAGGGGACGGGTAGCTTTGGGTGCTTCATTTAGAAACTAGACTCTTTGCCTTTCCTGTATTGTTTCCCAGATTTATTAAAGTTCCTTCCCATTAAAGTCTCATATGTTTTGTGTTGATGCGGCGGATGGCAGAACCCATTTAGAATAGGCAGGTTTGCGGGGTTTGGGCTGCCCCTCTCCCTGTCCTATAACATATTCTTTTTTTTTTTTAAGATTTTATTTATCAAGAACTGGGGTGTAAGCCAGAGGCGCAGGGTGGGTGAAAGTATTCAACAGAGACAGAGTGGGGAGCAGAACAGACAGATGTACTGAACTACACTGCAGAGGGGAGCAGCGGGCGAGGCAGGAGAGGTCTGCTGCACCTTGTAGGTTTCTCCCTTTTCTTCTGAGGATCCAACTCGTGCTGCAATAGCTGGTGATAGCTTGAGAGAGCTGTCTTTATCCCCTGCGACACTAGGGAGGCTCCAAGCCTCTGGACTTTGATCCATTCACTGTCTGATCCTGAATACAATCCCTCCTTAATGTCCTATCCGGAGAACAGATAGACTTTGGGATAAAGCATTCTTTGATATACTGTCTTAACATCTCACCATTGCTCATCCACTTCCCTAAACCTGTTTGTGTGTAGCTTTGTTTACTATTCTTTATAAGAAAACACTTTCTAACTTCTGAGAAGCTGACATATCTCATGTTTAGATGTTCTTCCTACTGCAATATTCCCCTTCCTGTTATTGCAATAGTTTTTTCCCAACTCCTTTGTAATAATGTTTTGAATAAAGTTTCTGTTTACCTAGACCTGGTAATAACAAAAACAAATGCTGATTTCTTTATATCTCTCCCAATAAAAAGAATGAAAATGCTGCATTTGACCTAAAGCAGAATTCTTATTTTAAAAATATATGTGGAATATACATTCTAAATATGTAATAGTAAAAAAAAAAAGCATTTCCTTCAGTGACTTCAAGGTTGCTAATATTCACAGCCTTCAAAGTGAACTTGTTTGGAGCCCTCAGGCCAGACGCATGATGAAATAGCTACCCAAGAACTAACATCTATGGATTTGTCAGCTTGGGACACAATTGACATGTCAGCTGAGTATTAAAGTGGCCGAAGTATTGCTGGCTGGAGTGAGTGACTCTAAATGAGAAACCAGTGTGATGAGATTCATTGCCTGAGGCACAGAACCTTTGCTTAAACTGCATCCCAACGGTCTGGATTTATGAGAAGCCAACTTGTCTCCAAGAAGAGTCTCAGCGATAGAGAAATGGCTCACCATTGACAAGGTTAGTTCAAGGGAGCAGAAGGGCAGTGGAAATAAATGCAAAACTTGATCTGCCATGGAAAGGTTACTGTTTGTGGCCATGTCAGGACTATTCCCCAAGTCCTGTGGCCACTTTAATTTATTCCGTAATTGAATAGGGAGCTGAGCCAGTATGAAGGTGAGGGTGATGGAGGGAGAAACAGGGGAGAAAAAATAGTTCCACCAGTAGCTGAATTGTCTCTACAATAATTTTGTAGCCATTTCCTGTTTTGCTAATTATAGCCTTCAAAATATTTAGCTTCTCAACCTGATTTTTGGAATTCGGTCAAATTCTTCCTCTATTTCTTAGGACTGAATTTATCCCAATTTTTATTATATTTTTTTGTTGCTATTTTAACACAAAACACCTTGGTGACATAAATAAACATTGTTGTTTTTCTTACACACAAGCAGTGTTACCCAAGTGAATGAAAATACAATACGCCATGGTTGATAGAGAAGGGGGATTGCCGCAGCTCCTAATACAATCTGTCAGTCAATCTCTAAATCTCCCATCCCCAATTCCCAGTCATACATTCACCCTCTTCCAGTGATATGTGACCACACTGACATTGTCATTGATATTTTTGGACAATATTGATTATAAACTCAAGAGTATTTAGAGGCCTAAAAACAAATACATGAGTACTGTCATTATTGATAGACCACAGAGATATGTATTTTGTATGGTTTGTATATTGTTCAATAATTTGAATTATATATCTAAATTTAATTGAGTCTTGAAATTATTGAATTTCTGATTTTTCTTCCTTTATCAGTAATAATTATAACATGTTTCAGTGAAGAAACAACTGCTTAACCTTTGTAGTTCTTCCTTGTTAAGGGGGCATATGATTTTATATTCACCAGTCTACTGGATTACACCTGTCTGTTCAGTCCATTGATATTACTTGCCAAGCCCTTCTTGGAATCTAAGATTGAAAACTGTGATCAGTTCATCCTGCTCCAGATTCACAGATCTATAATTTCCTTCCTGTATACATTTCATCATCAGTTAAGATACACACATACAAAGAATGGGTGAGTTTTTTTCCCCAAAAAGATGAATATCTGAAGAGGGTATTGTTTTCAGCTGGGAAATAGTCTGGTGAAAGAGAAAATCAGGACCATGAGAACTAATGGGTAAATTAATCCTACAAGATAAGACTAACAATAACAACTATGAAAATATTGTTTTTATATGGCATAATCTGAAAAGATTATGTTGGTCAAAACATATACAATTCAATAATTTGCAATAAAATACATGTCCTTCAGTTTTCTTTACTCTTCCAAACAAAAGAGTGAATATTAACATGTCCTTTTCTTAAAAAAAAAAAAAAAAAAGCCTTGTTTTAAATTTTCCGAGTTCAGGTTTTCTTTAGAAGTCTGATTCAAAATGTTCTATAAATCTTTTGAAATTATAATAAGACAGTAATGGAACAAATCATAAGTACTATAAAATTGCCTTAAGCATTATATTTTCTAGAAATTAGCATCTTAGATACATTTTGAGTTTATGATCAAATGGTAATGTACAAGAACATTTTGACTTAAATTGGAAAAGATATTGTGCTCTCTCTATATATATCACAGCACATGTCTGACTCCTGTCTGTCTATCTATCTCATCTGAGTCATTGTTAAAATAGCACCAGCCCAAATTCATGGGTCTGGCTTTTAAAACATAGATTTTAAGTTTCTAGTTACCTGATATATAGTCAAGTTTATGCCCGGACTTAAAAATGAAATAAGACCTAAGTTGTAATCAATCAAAAAAAAAGTTTTTATTGTTTGTTCTTGAATGTATTTACCATTGACTCTCTGGGTTTCCTTGCTACTACTAAATAATTTACTTTTAAGCTTTGAATTATAGTATTTAAAAAAAATCCAGCTTTGTAAACACTTAATTAGACTAAGCAACAGATTGTCAGATAGTTGGTTTCTGTTCCCTTCAAATTATAACACACACCCACCCACACACACACAAAAGTAACACAAAAGTTATCAAGACAAAATGATTCTATATGTCTGCCACCTCAAAAATTATATTTTAGTTATGATAATATTTGTTAGAGATTATAGGAATAAGTAGAGATTATAGGAATTTAGTGATTTGTTGAGAATCCATATTCCAATGCAGTTCTATTTTAAAGTAATTTTTTCATCCATTCTAATATGTACATACAGTTTTCTCTTGAGATACTGTCCTTGCATTGGTTGCCAAGAAGGCCATCTTGTAGGAAATCAGTCATTGTAAGACACTTGCACAGAATAAAATATATCCCCTTGCTGTTTCACTATAAGATGCTGTCTGTGAAAATTATCAGTAATTCTAAGCATTCACACAATCACTGTTCAAAGTGACATTATCTGAGACATAACATTGACAGGAAGAATCACAAAGCAGTAAGGGAGATAAAGTAATTTGCAGAAGTACAGTAGACCATCACAATGATGCCAAAATAGCTTTACGTGATGGAAATATGTGTATGATCATGTCTTTAGAACTAGGAAATAAAGTTTAAGAAATTGAGTGGTGTCAAGAGTTCATCCAACCTCTACTTTAAAGCATCTAAATTACACTAAAAAAGAAAGATTAAAACCCTCGTGTCAGCAAAGTTTTCAAGAAGTTTTACTTATTTAGAGTTCTTTTTTTTTTTTTTTTTTAATAGAGGCATGTTTTATTTATTTATTTATTTATTTGTTTGTTTTGTTTATACATGCACTGGGTACAGTCAGAAGCGCGGGAGGGTGAGAGAATTCACCAGAGCCAGAGCGGGAAGCAGAGCAGGCAGAAGGACCGAAGTACACTGCTGAGGGGAGCAGCGGGCGGCAGGAGAGGTCTGCGCGCCATGTGGGACCCTCCTCCGGTGGCCGGGGAGCAGCCGGGGATCGAACCGGCGCCGCAGAGGCCGCGAGCAGCTTCGCAACCCAGCGCTCAACCGCTGCGCCACCGGGGAGGCCCTTATTTAGAGTTCTTGCCTGTGTATTTTTTCAATATAATCACTGAAAAATGTGTGTAATTAGAAAGAAGCAACAAAAGATTGAATGATTCATCAGATATGTGTGCTTAACTTCAATACATATTTTGTTAGAAAATATAGTTTATTTGCATAGTAATGATATTAACTTAATAGACTTTGGAGTCTACTTCTTTTGCCAATGTGTGCACAAACATCCCTATCAGACCATGCACCCCTTAAGAGATTGAGGCCCCTAGATTTCCTTCAGTCACAAGCTAACAAAAGAAAAGCTTATAAAGAAACACAATGGAGAGAGAGATCTAGATTTGAGCAGGTGTGAAATACAAATGGTAAAATATGAAACCAGTTCTAAGTCATCTTTGGCAAACTAATTTTTTCTTTGTAACCATGGGGAACTTTAATCAACTGAGGAAAACATTCATTTCATAAAGCAGATTTTTGCCCTACATAAGAAAAGAGAAGTGTGAGTCAAATTTTTGGTATTATGTAAAAATTTTGGAGGGCAGTGGCCTCTTACTGAGTTAATGGTAAATAAAATCAAATAACTACCTATTAATCACACTAATAAGATCTCACTCAGTGTGAAATATCAGGGAGATCATGATCTTATATACTGTAAGACAGTAAGTTGCTATTGTTATATATAAATATATATGTATATGTATACATATATAATCATTTATCAAAAATAACAGTTTGAGTTGTTTCTCTCTCAACTCAATTTACCTGAATATAAATGAATATAACCAAGACCCCATAATATGATCATGTAAAACATTTGTAAAACATGTATTATTTAGGTCTAGAAATACAACCTTGGCTGTGAATAGAGCAAAACAAACTACTTATTTATTCATATATTAAATAGTTATGAATTGAATGCATGGCACGAGTCAGGTACTGTTTTATTTATTTTTTTAGATTTATTTTTATTTATTTATGCATACGAGAACTGGGGTGCAGAGGTACGGGGTGGTGAGAGGATTCACCAGAGACAGAGCAGGGAAAAGGACAGGCAGGCTGACTGAAATACACTACTGAGGGGAGCAGCAGGTGAGTCAGGAGAGGTCTGCTGCGCCATGTGAGTAGCTCCCTGGCCAGCCGGGGTTTGAACTCATGCCACAGTGGTTGTGGACAGCTTAACTGCATAGCTACACATAGTTACACAGCTACACATAGGTACACATAGTTACACAGTTTCAGAAACCATGATAATATGTGAGGGAATGATAGGAAGGGGGCATTGCATGGAGGGATGGTGACTAGAACTACAAAAGGAACTTTTTTTCTTTATCACTCCTTTAGTCATTGAAGAGAATCTTATCAGACTTCCCTTATGCTATGAACTGACACCCGGTATAGCCATATGCTAAAAAGCCATACCTCCAGAGGTGATGGTGTTTGGTGTGTGTGTGCAGTGGGGAGGGAAGGAGACTTGGGAAGGTAATTAGATTGACATAAAGGCCTGAGGAGGGGCCCCCTAATATGGGATTTGTGCAGTTGTAAGAGGGGGAAGAAAAATCAGAGTATTCTATCTCTTTACCATTTTAGAACACAGAAAGAAATAGCCATCTGCAAGCCAGGACCAAAGCTGACAGCTTCCCAGCCTCCAGAACTATGAAAAAGAAATGTATGTTGCTAAAGCCACTCTGTCTATGGTACTTTCTTACAGTACCTGAGCAAATTACCACACCTCACCATACATTTATTATTTTAACGCAAAATCTGAAACACGTACATCTCCTACAGAATTGGTTCAATATTGGTCTCCTGACAAATATTACATATTGGTCCACTATATCAATGACATCATGTTAATTAAATCAGCAAGAAGTTACACATGTTTTGGAGACATTGTAAAGGTCTGAGAAAGCATAAAGTAAGCCCTATGATGAATTAGAGGTCAACTAAATCAGTAATGTTTGTTAAGCATCCAGTGATCTGGGGCATGTAGGAATAATACAACTAAATTAAAAGTTCTGCATCACTTTGTATTTTGGAGACAGATTATTTCACACTTGAGAATACTTATTTTATCCATTAACTGGGTGACAGCAAAGGCAGTCACTTTTTCTCTAGGAACCATAACATAATATAATTCTTTTTTGTTTTTTAGATTTATTTTATTTTTTTTATTTATATAAGCACTGGGTACAGTCAGAAGTGTGGGAGGGTGAGATAATTCACCAGAGCCAGAGTGGAGAGCAGAACAGGCAGACTGACAAAGCACACTGCTGAGGGGAGCAGCGGGTGGCAGGAGAGGTCTGCGCTCCATGTGGGACCCTCCTCTGGTGTCCGGAGAGCAGCCGGGGATCAAACTGGTGCTGCAGAGGCTGCATGCAGCTTCGCAACCCAGCGCTCCACCACTGCGCCACCGGGGAGGCCAGAACATAACATAATTCTGTAGTAGGTCCAACAGGCAAATGGTTCTATTCTTTAGATCCTTTTATCCAACAGAGTCTGTATTATTGCATGTATCAGTGGTGAGAAAGAAGCCATATGGAGTTTATTGTAAGCTCTAACATGAGAATCCCAACATAGACCTCAAAGGTTATTTTACAAGATTTTTGCCACCTTCAGTGGAAAACTGTACTTTATTCAAGAAATATTTCCCAGAAGATATGGTTCTACTAACTAGTCAGCTCTTTTCATCATTACTGATTTCTTAGAAACCCAAAATGTCCTAAGTCAGGATGGGTCAAAAGAAAGTCATCATAAAGCACACCTGCATTTCAATTGAGCAAGAGCTGAGACAGACTTAACATGTTCAAGCAGGTAACCTAGACTCATGTCATCCACCTCTATTATATCTATATTTCCCTTTTAGCTTACATCTATGTACTGCTACATGAGAAGTGTCATGATGGCTAGCTAACAGAGGATAAAAATGTCTGATCTCAGTCATAGGTGGTTGGCTTATTATACGGGTACAAACTGAAAATGGAAAATGAAAAACATCTGTATGAATAAATCTTCCCAGCAGACAGAGCTTCAGGTGGTGTTCTACTTAGTGGAATTTGACTAACCATGAGTGTTCATTCCAAGGACTCTTCCACGTGTACTTTCCTGTCCCAAATTCTAATTTCTAAAAAGCCCTATCAAAAAAAAAAAAATGGCCAAAAATAGTCTCTCCACATATGTAGCAATTTGATTAAGACCAGGGTAACAAGAATAATTCAATCATAAGAACTACTAGAAAAAATAACTGTTCTAGGTAGCAGAATAAATTGTATTTTCTATCTACAATCATTGTTCCACTCAGGGTAACCCAATTATACCTCTTATCCTATTCTAGGGAAGACATACATAGTTTTTTTTTTTTTTTTGAAGTTTTAGTGTGTATTTTTATTTCTGTATTAACTTCAACTTAATTCATAACAATTAATCCTTGACATACATAGTTTTTAAGAAGTTCTGGAGCTTTATCATATCTTAAAAATTATGTACAATAAACTCTAAGAAAAGATTGGATATTTTAATGCCATACTTTAATCAACTACAAGCAGAAAGCAAAGTGATGCTTTTATAATTAAGAGATTCCGGGTCATGTTTATTGAGGGATTAATGTATTACTTGTTCATGAAGCAGTTTGTTAACTAGCCAATAGGGGTCATTATCTAAAGAAATTCTTCGTTAGTGAGATTCAGTGATCTAAGAGTACTTAAATGAGAATCAATATTTCTAATCTCTTTCAAAGCATTCTAGCAAATATCTTCACGTGAGAATTCAATACAGATACAGATCTGAAGTATCCATATTTTTAAAATTTGATTCCTAACTGGACTCAGAAACACTGTTTTTAACATGGAGTGAGAAGAACATTTATTGACTAGAAATGCTTTTTCAGGGCCTCTGCTAGTCAAGTCACAGCAGCATTATTTTTTCACATTTGATTATATTTTAAAAATGTAACAACATCTTGGGTCTTGATAGCATGGCCAATTGAACGTCAGCCACACAGACACATAGCTGTCTCAGTTTAATCTCTACTAGACTGGCTATCTCCTCACTATCAAAGTGGTTATTTTCACAAGCGTGTAATGTCTGGATTAGGAAGGCATTCTGCTTGAGCAAAATCTTTGTTACTATTTAAGAGACAGTTCAAAAGGAATGAGTTTAAATGAGAAATACCAGCTCTAAAATGGATATTCACTGATTTGTTTATCCTAACCCTGTCTACAAATTCAGTGATATAAACTAGATAGCTATCATAATGGAAATGATTGGTTGCCACAAATGAAGGATGAGTTTATCAGCAATGTTTTCTAGAGAAACTGACAATAATACATACATATGCATATGTATATATACGTATGTACACATGTGCTGCCTATACATGTACTGAATTATTAAACTATTTACTCTGACTAGCGTTCTTCATTCCTTTTGACCCAAACTGAAGTTTAGTTCCATATTATTTCTCCCCATTCTCCACTTAAGTATTTACCTTTCATGCTATCTTACCAATCATGTATTTACCAATCATGAATACCTATAAACGTGTATTTAATGTGTTTGCATATTTATAGAAATGTGTATTTAACGTGTGTACTCACAGATATACATTCAGTTAAATGTAACTTGTGGACTGGACACTACCTTTTGTAAGAAAGCTTTATGAAAACACAGCCATATTCATTTGTTTACATATTACCTATGGATGTCATTGTCCTAAAACAGCAGAGTTGAATAATTGTATAAAAAAGTCAAAATAATAAACAAATGGACACTAGCCTCGAAAAACCCCCAAGCAGACAAAACCATACAAACAGAGATTAATCTAGCTTAATTTGCAAGACTAATTTGTCCTTCGCCATATTAGTTATGCCTTGACATACTAAGTAAAACTTAACAGTTCCAAGGAAGATAGGGGATAACCATTGCCAGCCCCCTGCTCCAAAATATAGCCTATCCCAAACCTTCAATTAACTCATATGTAGTTTCCTAATTTATGTGTCTCAAATTGCAATTTCTCTTGTTATTCCCAAATAAACTAATATTTTTGACAATCTTGAACTTGCCTCACTTAACCTTTTTATTTAGATCTACAGAAACTGTATGACTCACAAGTCTAAAAAATTCATTATCTGGCTATTTAAGAAAAAGTTTGCTGACCCCTGATATACACATCCTATTTGTTATTCTGAAACTTCATGAATTAAATCAACAATCATGTATTAGCTCCTGAGAGCTGGCAATTTAGAAAGCCCTTTTAAAGAGTCCTTTTCCGGATCTGCCCAGTATCACCGGCACAGGAGCCGCCAGCCTGTGACTCAATAAGAGGGGTCAGTGTTCCAAAAGAGCCTCACTCCTCTGTTTTGCGCTTAGTGACAAATACAGGCTAGTAGTGAAAGGGGAAGGAGGATGGCAATGCAGTGAGCAGGTATCATTTTGTCCATCCCCACTTAAATGCAGCTGCCTTGGGTGACAAGTTCCAGGGTGCCATGAACCAGATTTCCTGAGCAAGGGATCTGGGAGTGGAATCAAGCAACCATACTTGGTATATAACTCAACACATGCCGACTGCAGCCAGCTTGCTTCTGCACCTGGACTTGCAGTCTGGCACTGCATGAAGGGGGCTTAGAAGATAGGTGTAGAAGAGAGACAGATAGGACTTGGGAAGACACATGTGAGCAAGAGACATGTGGGAAGGCTGTCCTTTCACAGACAATGCCTTTTATTATATTGATTTGTACTTTCCTATTTCTCTTTTTATCCCATTTTTTCTGGAGCTTGCTTTACCCCTTCCTTGCTGTTCTATGCCAGAAGGTACCTCAGAATTATGGCAAAATTTTAGGTTCCAGTGGCCCCACTTTGTGCTAATGTTCAACTGGGCATGTGTCCATGAGAGGGTGGCTAATTTATCGGTATTTTTATTGGGAAGTAATTAGTAATATCCTTTCACTGTAGGATCTCATTTGGCACATAGGCCCCTTTAGTTTGGGGTCCTTGGGCTGGGTAACGCTCAGTTGCAAGCTAACAGGACTGCTGCCACTTGGTCTCTTATACTTAAGAATGTTAGTGTCATTTTCTTCCCAAGGTTTTATCAGGGCAACATTCTAAGAGAATAAGAGCAGAAGCTGAAAGGCAGCTGAGAGTTCTAAATTTGGAATTCCACATCCATCAAATTCTTCAGATCACAGCAAATCACTAGACCAACAAGTTTTAAAGGGGTGTAGGAATTGACTCTACACTTGGAGGATTAGCAAAATCACATTTTAAAATGGTATCATATACATATATTGTATAAAAATAGATGAAATTCATGACCAACTTTTTACAATATACTCTTCTTATATATACCTTAGATTACATTTATAACATATGACTAGGCAATTTCAGGAAATCAAATTTTTCATATCAAATAACTTTCCAGGTCAATTTGGAAATATTCATGACAGAGATTTTTCTGTACTCTTTGACATTTTATCTTGTCTTCCTATATCAAATATTTTGATCTTAAGTTAACCTAATTTTGTGAATAGGTCACGAACACAGAAGTGACATCAGGTGTTATTGAAGTGACATTATATGTAAAAGTTGTCCCTAAACAAACTGATTAAACAATTGTTTTTTAAACTTCTATGATTGTTTAGCAATATACTCATATTTTATTTCCTCTTTCTAATTTTCTGCCCCTCATTACTGCCTAGAAAATTAAATTTCAAATAATGTTAGGATTGTCTAAACAAAATTGTAGTTTCCTTTTGAAAAACTTCTGCCAACAATCTTCAACTTTAATTTTGTTTAATTTGATTAAGTCACCAAGAATTCTCAGATAATAGTTGGTCCACTTCTTCAGCCTGCTATGAAATAGACATCTCACTAATAATAGGTAGCTAGGGAGATATGTGGGGGGGAAATATTGTAAGTGCTATGTTATGAATACCCAACATTTGTTTGTTGGACCCTAATATCTGATGTGATGGTACCAGGTAGTGGGGTGCTTGGGAGTTGATTAGGTCATTGGGGTAGACCCATCAGTAGTTGAATTAGTGTTTGATAAAAGAGATTCCACAGAAATTCCTAGTTCCTTTCATTATGTGACTGCAAGATGATGACAGTCAGTAATCAAGAGAGAAACTTCATCAGAACCTGACAGGTCTGGCTTCCTGATATTGGATTTCCAGTTTCTGGAATGGTGAGGAATGAATTTCTGCTGCTTATAAGATACTCAGTCTATGGTATTTTGTTATAACAAACAAAACAAAGGCAATAAATATTAGTGAATAACTGGTAATTGTACTCACTCCCTCTCTCTTTACACACATATATTATAGTTTATAAAATAGACTATCTTTATAATAATCATTAATCTTCACATATTACAACATTAAAGACTTTTAACAAAAGGTGTTTGAAACCAAAATTTGGTTTTTATGTGTTTATATGATATCTATTTTATTCAAATTTTATTTTTAATTGTTAATAAATTAATATTAGTAGATTTCACACAATAATCTACACTTTTGGCTTATCTAAAAATGTTTGAAGATCAAACAATAATGGTATTCATTTATCACCTGAAAATCATCCAAAAGAACAAGAGAGTCCTTTACAAAATTTGATTAAGCAACATTCTCTGTCCATGGCTCTTTCATACAACTCAAGTCCTCTTGCTTTTTGTTGTCTCTCCCATCCACATCAGAGTTGAATGGGGCTTTCAGTTTTATATTAACATTTCCTTGGATCTATGTTTGATCTTATAGGAGGTCGTCATACCTCACTGGGATTATTTACTCATATTAATACCCTAAGAATTTGGTACCACTGGGGTTTTTTCTGACTCATTGTACACGCAGTTAAAATCAATTCTTAAAACACCAGCCTTTTTGCTGCTGTTGATTTTTGGTTTCTAAGTTTTATATTATGTTGTAAAGTCTGTTCTCTCGCACCTGTAACTTTCATTGCATCATGCTGTTGAAAAAGAGCATGATGCTGAAAAGGAGATCTTTTTCTCTACATAGGAAAGTGAAAGTCTTTCTTTATGATTTTGGTCCATACTTAAATTTGTGCTGAGTTCAGTTTCCACATCATAGTTAATACCTCTGATGTTAGATCTTTCTCTAGCAACAAGTTTAGTGTTTTGACAACTGGTTATATTAAAATAAGTCTGAATATTTTCTTTCCTTTAAAGGATTCCTCCATACCTTCATGGGAAGATCAATTTATTCTCTGATCCCATCTGCTGCTTTGGGATAAAATGGTCTGCATACATCTATTATCTGTATCTGGCCTAATATGTCATTTAAGACTAATGTTTCGTTATTGACTTTCTGTTTGGAGGACTTATTCATTGATGTAAGTGGGGTGTTGAAGTTTAGGTTAGTTATCTTTAGAGATATCAAATATAGAGGAAGATGTAACATAAAAAAATACAGATAATCTTAGAGGCTCCCAAACTTTCTTGTTTTATAGCATGATCAATGTCTTAATAGTATGTCCATGATATCACCAGGACCAACAAACTATCTAAAATACCTTTTTTAAGTAGATTTTTTTAAATGCAAAAACTATTTATGTATGTCCTAACAAACTACTGGCTATTGCACAATTTTTCAAACCTTGCATTCACGCGGTAGACTACCACTTATTTCTTATTCCACAATGATTTTCACAAGATATCTGCTACTTGTCACAGAAATAATAAGTTCCTAAAAGATATGGCATAATTATAAAGAGTATGGTGATCTGAATATGAAACTGAACTATTGATACTTCCATGTAGTAGTTTATGTAGTGTCTGATACTTATTACTGTGCCTGAGAAAACTCTGACACTCCCTCTGGGAAATATTGCTCTAGGTGCTGAAGAACATATGTACCTTGGGTTGCTCTGTAATTTTGCACTTCAGATATTAAACTTATACAAAGGTCATGGTTTCCTGGCAATTTAGAAGCAGATAGATCATTAGCAAACATTAGGAAAAATTTCTTCATCCAAACCATAAAGAAGCTAAGGACTTGACCACCTTCATATTTTCCAATTTGTCTTTTATGTTTTACTATTATGTCACTTGAAGGTACTATAAGAAAAATGTTTCAGAGTTTGGAAAATGGCATCTGACACCTTTTACTATGCAACAATATATATCACAGTCTAAACTCATTTAAAATACAGAAATGAATTGATTAATTGCCATTATTCATAACATAATTTCCATTATGTTTTTATCACATTCATTGTTATGTTCGTAGTACAAGAAACTTACTGGCAAAGAATGGCATAATTTCCTATATAAATCCAATATGTGTCTAAGTGCTAGATGCTCACATCAGACCTCAACCACAGTGATCCTACATGTTCCCATAGTGAGCAGTGATTCCTCCTCCTACTAACTCAACTTCCCATTGTTTCCAAACTACATTTCTTATGGCCTTCCTCCTACTTCCAGGAAGGACATTTTCCCTTTATCTGAATCTATCCTTTTCCTGAAGTGCATTTAAGCTGCATTGATTTTCTTCTCTTGATGATGTCATTCTCAGTAGAATAACCACACTTATTTAATCCCTGCTATCCACATCACCCACTTAGCTCCCAAAATTTGCTCTGTTGTAAGCAAAAAAGGGAAAACATAAATAATTCATTTATTTATTCTAAATTCACAATAAATAGATTTTAATCCATTATCTATTTTGCCAATAAATTCATGTCATGAAGGAACAAATTTACAGGAGTATTTATGTCAACAATATAAACAAAATGATCAAAATTATTGCACCACAGTCTACTTTAGTGGTCAGCGAACTATGGCCCATGACCAAATGTACTTGCTGCTTGCTTTTTTATGACCTGTAAGTTAAAAATGGTTTTATATTTTCAAATGGTACTTATATACCTATTTTAAATAGGTATATTAGTACCAATAATATCTTTGATCTTGTTTTTTGATACTCTATGCTTAAATATTCACTATATGGTCTTTTACAGAAAATGTTCTCCAAATTCTCGTATGCTTGTTTTCAGCCGATTTTTATGCTGTTTGCCACTGCCAGCTAAGTAAGACTATTAGAAGAAAAAAGAGGAGCAAACTTTGAGCCAGTGGGAGATGCTCATAGCAAAGGTGGAATTTTCCAGACTCTATTCACTGACTTATACCCAGATTCCACTCCTGTCTCCATGCTGCTGAAATCTAAGGTATCTAGTATTACAATTCCTGGCATGTCATGAGCCAGGCTTCCAGAATAGGGGCCGCTGGGAAGAAGGAAGGAGCAGGGTGGCCAATGTAGAAGGGGAAAGAGGAGACAGGGGAAAGATGACTCTCTTGGTACTTCCTCTTTTTCAGCTTTGGTGCTTTGGCAGGTAGGACAATCCCACTCTATTGAGAAACCATGGCAGCTACCATCTGGACCTTGGGTTAGATCCAGTTTGGGTAGCACATTTTGAACTTTGGCTGTCTACTTCTCTCCCAATCCTTTTGACTCTGCCCAGTCTCCTGCTTGTGTTTCCTGATAGGAGGTACCTGGCACTCTTCTGCTGATGGCTCTACTGCTTTGGGTCCTGCCTATTTGGCTGAATATTTGTCCATAAGGGGATGGGTAATTTCAGAATTTGACTGGGCATCCATATTTAGAAAGTCTTTTCCTCCCCTTTTTCCTCTTCTCTCTCCGTTCCAAAGGGATTTCTCACCAGTTAAAAAAATCTTTGAGCAACTTAAAGTTTGATTAATTTACTTTACACATATGGGTAAGCATGAACCCTTAGAGTGGACAACATGGATTTTCCCTTTAATAATTTGGGAAAATTATTAAATACTGTTAAATTATTAAATACAGTTCAAAAATATTTTATGAAATTAAATTGGTAGTTTAAGGATAAACTTGGAAACCCCTGGAAACCCCTCTGTTTAGCCCAGTATCAAAACTAATTAAGTTTGTTTAATTGTTTGGGTAATTCAACTATATTTAAATTCAAATAATTAAATTCTGTTGACTTCAGCAAATACTCAGGGAGCAGATACCTATTTTAAAATAGGCGTTACGCTAGGGCCAGGAGATGAAAAACTTAGCAAGAGGCTCACAATTCAATAGAATCAACTAATTTAACTTGTAAAATACCAACTTTACATTTCATTTTATATCACGATTGAAACAGTTTATAACTTGTAAGCTAGAGAGTTGAGGATAGCTTTTCAACTCATATGATGAACAGAAGAGCTTGCTAAAGGTAGGAAAGTAATTTTTCTGTCTCCTAAAATGCATACCGCTGTCCAGATATTTAACTTTTTTTTTATCACTTTTGGTCAATTCACACTAGAAAATGAGTAACAACCACAGAGATTTTGTGGCAATAAAACATAATAAAAAAGGTCAGCTGCTGTCATATTTCTAACTCTGAATAGAATAAGCCTATTTGAATGATATATTCTCAGTTTTAATTTGTACATCGCTTTGTAGAAAGAAAGTGACTAAACCAACCAAATGAACTCTTTTCACTTTTAAAAGAATCTTTGACACTATCATTCACAATTTAGTACTTAATACCTCAAAGTTACCTGATGGTCCTAAAAAAAAGAAGTCTTAAATACCTCCTATTCTGTTTTAAGAGAAATCACTCTGTGGTATATATGACATTTTTATCCTTTAACTACCAATTTAATTTCATAAAATATTTTTGAACTATATATTTCATAGACAGAAAGAATTTTTCCACTGCTCAAAATTAAATAGTAAAATGTGATTTATTAAATGTGGCTCACAAATGTGTCAACACAAAGATACAAGATACAATAATTATATTCTCATAAATGACAACAAATTCATTTAATAGAACAATGAAAATATTAGGTGACATTTTATTTACCTCTGAAATTTGAACTATTTTTGAGTTCCATTTTTTAACTATAATCAATGTTCCAGCAGTTATTGGAAAAAATATTTTTTTCAGAGGAGTTCCATAGAAAGGGGGAGGTTCCATATCCCCTGCCCCACCTAGTGAATGAAGGAGCTGAGCAGCGAGGGCCAGGTAGAGAAAATCTAGAGATGACTTGGAGGAGATGGGGTACAGGGAGACGTGAAGTTGAAGGAAATGTTTTTCAGCTCTGCATTTGCTTCAGAGAAATAGGGGACACGGAAGGAGACACCTTGGAGTGAAGATATATGGAGACACTTGGGAGAGATATGGGTGACGGACTCATGGGGAGGCTGACAATGGCAGCCTTTAACTTGATTTGTACATTGAGCTGCTCCTTTCATCCAAGACTTGCCTGGCCCTTTTTGCCCCTTTCTTAAACCCCCCTCCAGAAGTTTCCTTAGATGTATGGCAAACTTTTGGGCCTCAGTGGCCATGCTTTGGGGCAACCCTGTGTGGCTGGACATTTAACCATGATGGGATGGATAACTTTGAGTGTTTTTTTTTTGGGAACAATTATCATTTCTTCTCCTCTGTCTCTATGCACACTGTTCTATTAAAATTCTCTCACACTAAGAGTTTGCTTTGTCTTTATGCAGTGGATGGCAGAATCCATTTAAAGTACCTAGTTTTGAGTATCCAGTTAGAGTATCCAGGGGGTCCCTTATTCTGTCCCCTAAGAAAATCACTGTTTCAAACTTATTTTTTTTAAAGATTTATTTATTTATTTATACAAGCACTGTGGGTACAGTCAGAAGCGCAGGAGGGTGAGAGAATTCACCAGAGACAGAGTGGGGAACAGAACAGGCAGACCGAGGAAATACACTGCTGAGGGGAGCAGCAGGCAGCAGGAGAGGTCTGCGCGCCATGTGGGACCCTCGCCCGGTGGCCGGGGAGCAGCAGGGGATTGAACCGGTGCCGCAGAGGCTGTGGGCAGCTTTGCAACCCAGCGCTCAACCGCTGCACCACCAGGGAGGCCCTCAAACTTATTTTTTATCATGAAAGGCTGTTTAACGTATATGAAATTCATTAATTTATTAAATAAATATTTATTAAGTATGTACTGTTTCTTAGGTATTATGTGACATCAAATTATTGCTACTTTTCCAAATTTGTTTTTCCCCAAAGCAAAACAGATAACCTTTTTATACCTCTCCATTTCAAGGTCTAGATTAAAATAGAAAACTTTTAAAATTTTAACTTTCATCATTTATAATTGGTAAGTAATGGAATGCAGTGTAGAACTTCACTATATTATATTCTTTATATTTGTCCAATCAAATCATGACTCATTTTTGATAATTACAATACTGCATTGTGAGTCATATAGTTATGCATATGTTACTCAATTTACTTGAGCTGATTGAACTGGAACAGCTGCATTATATATCTTGTAAGCAACTCTGTTTCTCTGTGTTAGTCACTTTAAAAGTTTTCATAAACCTTCCACTCCTCCTCCAAAGTGGGTCTTATTTTACCTTTTTTTGTCATACTTCTACCTTATTGCTATAAAGTTTCCTAGTTTTTGTCCTTTAACTTTTGTGTTATTGGGAGGTGAAAAAAGTGCTATGGCAATACAGAAGCAGGGAACTTCAGGTGAAGGAATAACTTTTAAAACTGTATTTTACATTCATACTGTCAGCTTTGATTTTCTTTCCTGCTTATAAATACCTGCTTAAACATCAATTAAATAGTTTCATGGCACTTTGTTGCAAAACATCCCCATACCCACTATCATACTTGATTCTCTCTTAAAAATTCAACAAGTAGGGCCTCCCTGGTGGCACAAGGGGCTAAGACGCAACCTATGAAGTTGTCCGCAGCCTCTGCAGTGCGAGTTTGATTACCGGCCAGGGAGCTAACCACATGGCTCAGCAGCCCTCCTGACTTGCCTACTGCTCCCCTTGGGAGTGTACTTTGGTCAATCTGCCTGTTCTGTTCCTCACTCTTTCTCTGGTGAATCCTCTCATCCCCCACACTTCTGACCTGTACCCCAGCTCTTATATGCATACATAAATAAATATTTAAAAAATTCAGCAAGTAGTTATATCTGTAATATTCTTCAGGATGATAATACAGCAAATGCTAAACTTGTATTAAGTGTTCATATATTAAGCACTATATTATTCTTTCATGTATCATCACTCCTCTTTTTATAGTATTTATTGAAATCAAATACTGAAAACAAAAGTAATCTCACATCAGATAGGGTGGGAATGGAAAGCAAAACTCTGAAATAAAAAGGTGATAAAAATGTGTTTCTGTCATGAATTGTGGCATTAAAAACAACTGGTAAAAATAAACATACCTTAGTAGTATAGAAGAAATAGTTCGTGTTGGGATAGTCAAGGGAAGAACACCACAAGATGAGATATAAACTGGTTCCTTAGGAATAGATGGGATCTTTTATTTTAAAAGGAATGTGAATATTAAAAAAAAAAAAAAACTAGCAACAACAAATGTTGGCGAGGCTGTGGAGAAAAAGGAACTCTCCTGCACTGCTGGTGGGAGTGCAAAATGGTCCAACCACTGTGTGGAGATTCCTCAACCTACTAAAGATAGAGCTTCCATATGATCCAGCAATTCCACTCCTAGGGATTTATCCAAAGGACACAGAAACATGAATTCCAAAGAACACCTGACACCTATGTTTATAGCAGCACTATTTACAATAGCTAAGCTTTGGAAACAACCCAAATGCCCAAAAATAGATAACTGGATCAAGAAGATGTAGTACATACACACAATGGAATATTACTCAGCCTTCAAAAAAAGATAAACACATGCAATTTGCAGCAACATGGATGGCGCTGGAAGGGATCATGCTCAGCGAAATAAGCCAGAAAGAAAGAAAAAGAAAAAATAACGGATGGTCTCACTCATAGCCGGAATCTAGAAAACCTAAATAAGGGACCAGGAAAAAGAATAACTATAAGAAAGAAAAAATAAAAATCAACAACAACTATGAACCAGAGACACACTATGGGGGGGGCGAGGAAAGGAGAGATTGGGGTCAAAATAAGGGGGTTGTAATTGTATGGGGAATATAAAAATAAAAAAATAAAAGGAATGTGAAGACATCTCTCGGTCAACAAATTAATGAGGTGATAGTGGTGAATCACCTGACGATGAGCAGAAAATTTTTGGAAAGTGAATAATCGGGTATTAGTATGAATACAAATGTTCAGAATTATAGTCAGAGAGCATAACTTCCTATCAGTGTGATGAAGTAACACAAATTATTTAAGCTCTATGAGGTCTTTATATATATATATATATATATATTATTTTTAAAATATGAGTTTAGCAGATAAGTCCCAGGCTGCTGAAATGTTAAAATGTGTGGAAGCCTTCAACAGAGTGACTGTTAAGACATACACACTCAGAGGCAGCCACCATTATTACTAGCTACATCATCCCTAGGTAGCTAGAGACAGGATGATTATTTAATGGCAATGTCCAGAAAGTATCCAAACACCATTTTGACTATTCTCACTTATACTTCTAACATGTGTTACTCTCAATAAACAAATTGTAACATCAGATAACACAAAGCAGAGGCAGCAGGCTGCACATATATAATAAGAGAAGAAACTGAACTGAGCTGTGGCTCAAAAGAAAATAAAATGAAGCCTTTCCCAGAGTAAAGTTAACTACAAACATAGTGGTCTTTTCATATTTTTTTCTAAGGAGGATCAGTAATGTGGAAGTCAAAGGAAAAGGGACAATTAGATTGGCTTATTCTGACTGTGTGAGAGAAGAAAGAAAGGGCATTTTTCAAAACAGGAATAGTTGTTTCTTGATAATTTTTGGTGCCCTTGAAGTATCGCTATGCTCAGAAAAAAAAAAAAAGAGGCAGAAGACAATTAATGTAAAAAAATGAAAAAAGTGGGGAGAAAAGTAAATGAAAGCCTAGCTATTTTGCAGAAGTTGTAGTGAGATAGTGAGATGGTGGTACGTCAGAATTTAAGACAAAGAGGTGGAACAGTTTTGGATGATGATGGTTTTTCTGGTTATCACACATGTGGCTGGTCAAAATGGGAATATAATAAAGAGTATGTAAGTCAACCATGTCAGGGAAGTCAAATCATGCCAGAATTTGAAACTGTTGGTTCTTAGTTAGTAGGTAGTACCATTTTTGTTTTCAAGCAATTACCAGATTTTGATGACATCCATATTGAAGACCCCTCTACACATTGTTCTAGAAGAATTGTCCTCAAAGTGTGTTCCCCAACTAACAGCATCAATACCACCTGGGAGCTTGTTGAAAATGAGAATTCTCAAGTTATTCCTTAAATTTACTGAATAAAATCTCTGGAGGTGGGTCTAGCAATGTGTGGCTTTACCACATTGCTATGTGATTCTGAGGGACTACTGTTCTATAGTTCATTCATCTTAATTGATTGAGTGATCTTTTTTCAAATATTTCCCTCAATCTCTGATATCTGGCTCTTCCTTCAACTACTTCCTTGAAGACAGTTACAGCCAAGAAGTACTGTTTTAACATCCTCCACATTCAGTGAGTGTTTCAGTTCAGATTTGTTTCTTTTTAACCAGTATAGAGCAAAACTTTGCCACAGGTGAGATAAATGGCAGCTTAAGAGAGTGTAGCAAAATAAATAAAATACATCAAAGAATGCACTCGACTCTGAACAGAGTTACTGGCTAAGGACATTTATCCTGGGGCAGTTAATACTCACGGCATTGGAAAAGGCCACATACCTGACAGTGCTCGCTCTCAAGGGCTGAAATCACAATTTAGAAGACAGTATAAGTGTGTGTAACATGTGCATGTAATACATATATTCACATAGTTTAAAGTAAGATATTTTAGCTATTTATAAAGTTTATTTTATAAAATAATTTAAACATAAGTCACACAATAATGAGGTAGGGCCAAGAAATTTCTTTTAATGGGACATGTATGTATGTATTTGAGGATCACTTCTATTTTTGGTGAGGGAAAAAACCTTTGAGATTTCCAATCCTATATATTAATGGCATTTTTTAAATATCAGGCTACATCTAATTCTAATAGTCTGCTTAAAATTTGGCTTTTGTGAAGTGGTGTTTTCTGAGAATGTTTCTTTAAATGATGCATTTTCTAAACACGATAATATAAACTTATTTATTCTGATTAGAGTAATTTATTATAATTTGGAGAAGATTGAGCTAAAATGATCACTTTTATTCTTTCTGAAAAAGTTTTCTAAACATATTGATATTTAAGGGAGGGGGGAAATATTTAACCCCCAGATGACATGCATTCAGTTAGCATACCAAAATGCATATAAACACATGCACTCACATCTCCAAACAGTGTTTTATATATAGAATAAATCAGGATGTCTTCTGTCTAGAGCATGTATCCCCCTGATAAGCTGATTAGAAATTACTGTTATGAATACATTAAAAAGTCTTTATTCTGTCTTCCTTTCTTTAAGTATGAGTGATCTAGATTACAATAAAATTACCTTTAAAAATCATTACTGCTTAATATTTTCTTATTCCACTCCCCATTTAATCCACTAATACAACTGAAGACACAGTATCCATACAACATCTTTCTCCTTATAGAAATTTAGCAAACCTTGTTCTTTTTTCAAATTTGTAGTTATTAATAAACTTTCTATATTCTATTTTGTGTTATCAGTGTTTCTTAAAACTTCCTTCCCTAAGTTTATAGCATTCACATGTTTACTAATCTACCTTCTTCTGCTCAGTGCTAGGAAACTAACCTTTACTCTTCTTTCTGAATGGAATCTGAGTGTATACAATTCAAGTCATATTTCTATTGTGTTCATTCAACCAGACAGTTTGATTTATTTTGAATTCTTGAACCAAATGGTTTATATTTAACATTAATTTCTGTTATATATGTATGTGTACATGTGTGTGTGCTCTGTGTGTGTGGCGGGGAGGGGGGGGAAGGGGAGAGAGAGTTGCAAGTGGAGGAGAGGAAAAGGAAAATGAAGGGGGAAAGTCAGTAAGGGGAGGGAGAATAAATGCCCTGGTTAAACTAATTGTTAGTTTAGGGCCTCCCCCAGTGGCACAGCGGTTGAGCGACGGGCTGCAAAGCTGCCCGCAGCCTCTGGGCACGGGCAAGTGTCCCACATGGTGTGCAGACCTCTCCTGCCGCCCGCTGCTCCCCTCAGCAGTGTACTTCGGTCCTTCTGCCTGCTCTGCTCCCTGCTCTGGCTCTGGTGAATTCTCTCACCCTCCTGCGATTCTGACTGTACCCAGTGCTTGTATAAATAAATAAATAAATAAATAAATAAATAAATAAATAAATAAATAAATAAATAAATCTTTGGGGAAAAAAAAAACCCTAATTGTTAGTTTAAATACAGCCTATAACAATGACATAATAAATTAGGTGGTACATAGAGAATGAAACTTAAGAATGTTATTCATTTCAGGTGGTCTGAGCCCCTCTGTAAACTCTTCTATAAAAACTAAGAGACAATATTTTCTCATTCCCATATTCTGTACCATTTTCCATGCTATACACTTTTCCCGGAATACATGTTGCACCCAAGTGAACATCAGTGTGGTGCAAAAACAGAACCCTTTCTGAGCAAGACAATTTGCAACTCTGTAAGCAAGAAGAATAAAAATAAACTCTTTTCTTAGATGGGGTAATCCACTTTCTGAGGCAGTGTTTTCTTATAGAGTACATTTAAGTATGTTTGATATATTAGCCATATCAGCACCTCAGGGATGGAGGACATCATTATAGAGCTGGGCAGCTCTCGTGCTCGGCATATGGACCAGAGTGGCCAAGAGTAGAGCTCTGGGAGGAAGGGCATGTGTGCCCTTTCATTGTTTCCTTACTTTGGGAGAGATTTCAACTCTTTAGCAGTTTCTCTTCCAGGCCAGCTTTTCCCAAGACAAATCTGAGCTAGCTCCATATGTTTCAAGAACAAAAAAACAGCTTCTGAATTATTACAGCTGGCTTATTCTTGCCCAGGAAATGCATACTGCTTAGGCCCTATAATTGTAGCACCAGGCAGATTTTGAGAGATCAGGGAAACTGATTTCACAACACTTTGTCAAACAACACTTGTTCACAAAGAATAGGATGCCTTGGGAATTTCCCTGAGGTCAGAAAAAAAGTTGCCTGAAGGCCTTAGTTATTTTAGAATGGCTGAATGTCCAATTCTAAGATGATGTTGAGTCCACTAGTGCCATTGGAATTTGAAGAGGTTAGTTTTTTAAACCACTGAGAGTGGTTATAATTGTCAGACAGTTGATAGGATATAGTACTTGTCTAATGATATAAATTTATATATCATCAAGCCCCTGCAAAATTATATGTAGGCATATTTATAGGAATCCATACAGAGATTACTAAAATCTGAAAAGAGAGGCATCTAAGCCTCTCTGGGGTTTCATACAAGGACAGCTGAAAGAAAACTGTGTTGAATTTTTAAAGTGGTCTAGTGGTAACCTAACAAAGGAGGTGAAAGACCTATACAAGGAAAATTATAAAACATTGTTAAAAGAAATAGATGACACAAAGTAATGGAAAGATGTTCCCTACTCATGGATCCGAAAAATCAATATTGTCAAAATGGCAATTCCACCCAAAGCAATTTACAGACTCAATACAATTCCAATTAAAAAAAAAATCTCAATACCATTCTTCAAAGAAATGAAAAAAAGTAAGCCTCAAACTTGGCCTACAAAAAACATAATCTCAGCAAAAATGATTTTGTCTACTCTCTTCCTCCCACATGAAACAATTAAACATAGACTAGCATAACTGATAACAGCTCAAGGCTTCATCCTTAGGATGAGTCCAGACTCCCTTAAAGTGAGTGCCTGAGGAAGCTCAAGTCTTCGAAAAGTATTCACAATTTGTTCTATGTTGGTTATACCCAACATCTGAAGATAGGCCTTAGAACACCCTTTCTTTACTAAAAAGGTTTTACAACTGTGAATCATTCCTCTATTCCTCTGAGATGTATGAGACATGTGTATCTATATATCTATAAATACACACATACAGGCAAGCATACATCACAGAGGGATGTGGAATACCTCCATCAAACTTGTGAAAAGGTTCTCAATAGGAATCTTTCTCAAAATTCTGAAAGCCATTCCTTTAAAATGCAATTAGGAAGGATGGAACCTCGTACTCCAAGTCTCTGTGGGTGACTCTTCAATATTTGCCAGTAAGCAGGCATAGCTAGCTTAAATAGCACTTACAGTGACCAATTCTTTGTAATTTTTTACTATCCTGAATATTGAGCCCCAGCATGCTTCCATTCCTACTCCCTCCTTCTTTCTTTTAAACACTCAGTCACCACTCTACCAATTGAAATAGAATTCAGTTCATGCTGTACCCTCTTCCCTACTGCAATAGTATATTAGTGCTTAAAATCTGTTCTTACAGTGTCTGATTTTATCTTTGACTTAGACAAGTTGATTTCACCTTTAAAACTATTTCCTATTCAATAGTAATGGCTGAGTGTGTAGAGTTCGGTTCTAGGTTTAACATAGAAATAATACAGAAATCATTTAGTGATGGCTGTCAGAGGCAAAGAAAATAATTATTGTAGCATACGTGTAATGATTTGAAAAATCTTCTGCAGTAAATACCAAACTGATGAAAGTTTCGAGTTCCTGTTTTTAAAGAACTTATTTCAGCAGCTAAGGTTAAGATGCCTATAAGAGAAAAAATCTAGAGTTAGACATACTGGTCAAGAAGCTATTAGTATGTCAGAAGAGAGAAAATAATGGCCTGAACTGGGGAAGTGTGACAGAAATAGAGAGAACACAAAAATGATGAAGAGGACGGAGTCTAGCAGATTTTAGGGTTATGTTTAGGTTTCTCTAGCAGGTTGCTGATGCCGAGTAGTAATAGTATGCGTAATGAAGGAGTAGCCAGCCAAACAAAGCCAGGCAGCAGTCACTTGGCCAGCAGATGGCAGAGAAGAACATGATTGAACACTTTGGGATATGTTGACTCTTAGGGCCTGGGGATATATATCTAACTGTCAGCTCACTGTCAGACTACATCTTCAAGTCTGTAATATAGAAAGAAGTTTTGTATAGATACATATTATCACAATACAATAGTGATGGTAGTTGAAAGAGAACAAAACAAAGATCAAATAGGAGAGAGTGTGAATAGAGAAGTGGGTAGATGGTTGAAACATGACAAATAGTAGCACTTACAGAAAAACAGAATAAATAAAATCCTCCAGGAAAATAAAAAAAAGAAAATACAGAAGTTCTAGTAGAAACAAAAAGGTGTAGCATCATAGAAACCAGGAAATTACATATTTTTAAAATAATAACTCATTCAGATGGTGTAAATGTTCTAATTAGATAAGGATCAAAATCAAAATCAAAAGTGCTCATTGATTTGCCAATGAAGTGGCTGTCAGTGGTTTTAACAAGAATAATTTTAATAAAGTAATACAACTATATGAATTAGCTTTCCTATTAAGCAAACTTCTTGTAGGTATAGTAGTATAAAACAAAAACCAGTTATTGAGCTTATGAAACCACAGGTTGACAATCTTGACTGAGCTCCAGTAAGTGATTCTGCTGTGCCAGACTTGGTTGATTTCAGCTGAGATTATTCACGGATCATCTGATAGGTTTGATGGCTTCAGAGAGCACCTTCCACACAGCTTCGAATCTTCTAGTAGTGTATTACTGACTTGCTCATGTGAAGATCATAGAATTCTAAAAGTAAGAGTGGAGGTGCACCAAGATTCGTGAGACCCTGCTCCTAACACATGTAGCATTGTATCTAACAAAATAAGACACAAAGCAGTGCCCATTCAAAGGGTAGAAAATAGACTCCACATCTTAATGGGAGAAGTTTCCATGAACTGCCATTTTCCAACCTATCCTAGCACCAACAAAGTTCTAAGATTTCCAGTTATCTGCCAATTATCCAGTTATCCACACATAGAACTTTATCAAGAAAAATGGCTTCAAATATAAATAATTATATGTTAACAAGTTTGATAACCTATAAGAAATGAATGCATTCCTAAATGCATACAACCTTTTAAAAGTGAATTATATATTATATAATATATATACACCTTACATGTAAGGAGAGAGAATCAGTAACCAAAAATATAATGAACAAAAAAATACAACACCGTATGGTTTCAAATTGTACCAAACATTCAAAGAAGTTAATACCAATCATTTTCAAACTTCAAAAATAAAATAAAAAAGAATATGAGGGGAAAAAATCCAAACTCACTTTATGGGGGACCAAAACTCAACAAAGAAACACAAAAAATAAAATTACAAGGCAATATCCCTGATAAACAGCAGCTAAAATCATTACAAAAAATTAGAAAACTTAATTCAACAATACATTAAAAGGATCACAGCATGATGACATGGAAAGGAAACTATCATTAAAACAAAAAGACACCTGTCCTCCCCGGTGGCACAGCAGGTTGAGCACAGCTCTGTGACGCAATCTGCAGCCTGTGCAGCGTGGGTTCGATTCTCGGCTGGCCAGGGAGATTCTCACCTGGCACCACAAACAAACAAACAAAAAAACCCAGCAAAAAGACACCTACTGAAATGGGGGAAAATATCCTCAAGTCATACATCCAACAAGTGGATAATACCCAGAATCTACCAAGAACATACACAACTCAACAAAAATAAAAAGTAACAGTCACAAAATTGTTAGAAGAACTAGATGCACACTTCTCCAAAGAAGACATACAGAGAGCTCACATAGAAACACTCTTCACCACATATTGTAAGTGATACAAATCAAAACAGGGAAATGTGATGTCACCTCACACCAGTTAGAATGTCTATTATCCTAAGGGAAAGAAATATTATGTGTTGATGAGCATGTGGAGAGAAAGGAAACTGTGTGTACTATTAATGGAAATAAAAATGGGACTACCAACTATGGAACAGAGTATAGAGGCTTCTCAGAAAATTAAAAATATAACTGCCATGCGATGCAGTAATTCTACTTCTTGGTATTTAGCTCAAGAAAACAAAAACACTAATTTGAAAAGATGCATGTAATCCCACATTCATTGCAGCATTATGTAAAATAGCCAAGAGTTAGAAACAATCTAAATGCCAAAGAACGGATGGATAAAGAAGTTGAGGAGTGTGTGTGTGTGTGTGTGTGTGTGTCCCCACATACATAAGAATATTATGCAGGCATAATAAAAAATTAAATCATGCTATTTGAATCAACATGAATGGACTCTGAGGGCCTTAAGCTAAATGAAGTTACAGAGACAAAGATAAATTTCATATTATCTCAGTTACATGTGGAATCTAGTAAGCAGAAATAAGCAGAAAAAAAAAACAAAAACACAAAACAAAACAAATTAAAGTTCATAGATACAGAGAACAGATATGTGATTGACAGACTCAAGGGGTAGGAGTGAGCAAAATAGTGAAAGGAATCAAAACGTGCAAACAAGCAGTTACAAGATGACCAAGTTCTGGGGACATAATGTACAACACTGTAATGTATATTTGTAAGTTAATAAAAGTATAGATATTAAAATTGTCATCATGAGAGAAAAATCTGGGTTTGGGGGTAATGTTATGCTAATGGATGTGGTGATGATGTCACATTATACACAAATATTGTATCATTATGCTATATATACTTGAAATCAATGTTATATGTTAATAATGCCTTATTTTTTTAAAAGTTAGATTCTGTTTAAGAATGACCTCAACTAGTTATTTTAGCAAGATCTTTGTATAATATCAAAGCAAAAAATGCATATAGCCTTGATATTGCCCCTAATGTCTACAGAGAATTAAAGAAATTTCCCCTGTCCCACTAAGGCAGTGGAAGCTTTCTCTTAGCAGAAAGCTAAAGTCTCACTTATCCTAACATCCTCACTTTTGAAATGCATGTTCAGAAGAGTTATTGTTTCTAGTAATAAAAGGGTCAGTTTAGGGCCTCCCCTAGTGGCGCAGCGGTTGAGCGCTGGGCTGCGAGGTTGCCTGCAGCTTCTGTAGCGCTGGTTTGTTCCCCAGCGGCCAGCGAGGGTCCCACCAAAAATAAATAAATAAATAAAATAAAAGGGTCAGTTTATAGGGATATACACTCCTGCAGAAAACTAAAATATTGCAAAAGAGCTTCCAAAATTATCATACAGACAACAAAATAGTAAGAAATCATCAAATCAAAAGGGAAACAACAAAAACCCAGAGATTTATGCCAACACAGAAACTGACTGTACCCTGAATGTATTTGACTTCTTGACAGAGGTCTTCTGAGAATGGGACCAAAATAAAAGCCCAGAATTCAACTAAACTGGGACATCTAATAGAACTTCTTGGTAAGCAAGACTTTAAAGATTTTACCCTTAGGCTGAAGGTGAACCTGAAGTAATAAAGCCTGGGTAGAATTTACAGTCAGGTATTGAATTATCTCTATCATGTCTTATGCTTGATTCAGGGAAGGACTTCCTCTTTGAAACATTCCTTGTCAAATTAGTCCTAAAAATAGTTTTTCTAATAGAATATTCATCACATCAAAAATGATAGCTCTGTGCATATACGTGCTGGACTATGACATTAAACAAAAAAAGAAAAAAATGCAGAAATGAAAACCAGAAACACAACAAAAGACAAAGATATCAGATGTTGAAATATTAGTAACTAAAGAGCAACTATAAAATTCATATTCTGATAGCTTAAGTTAATGAAAGAGAGACTTAAATATATCTGCAGAGAACTAGGACTTACAAAAATGACACAAGGGGTTTGAAAAGAAACAAATAAAATTTCTGGAAGAATAATAGAAATTGCAATCTCTGTGAATAGACTTACCAACAATCGAGCTAAAAATAAATTGACTATATATGAAGGCAGGTTGAGGTGAAGCTACACTGAATGGATTAGCTGACTGCAGGCAAGTTTCTCCCCTAAGCACAATCAGAAATCTACTATTACCCACATGTAAATCTTACTAGTTCATCGCCAGAATATCTGGATTGACACATGCATTTCCCCCCCTGAGGTAAGTGTTTAATTGTTTAATTACTCACTTAAGATTTGGAGCAGGGAAAGAGGAAGGGAACTGTGGCCACATTGGTGGCCATTCCTGGTAATGGAAGAAACTAGGGGTGGGCAGAGTTGCATTCAGGCTGGCACAGGTGAGCTCTATGGTGGGTGTTGCTTGTTGACTAGGTCATGGATAGAATAATTAGTCCCAGAGTGTTGAACAGGTAATAGTAAGAATGGAAATAGAGTTATATCCCCCCAGCCCTCAGGATGTGAGGATTTCTAAAGCTGGAGGGAAATATACTGTAAAGCTGGGAGCTCCATGATCATGAAGTAGGAACTTGGAAAGTAGGCTGTGGGCATGGGTTACAGTTTGGTCTGGACATGGAGACAGAAATGGCAAAAGATGTCTCTGTTTTGGTTTGCCCTCCCCCACACCAAGATTGTGACCAGTATGACAAGGCAATTAGATAGATCTTCACCATATTCTCTCATTCTATCACATAGATAAACAAGAAAGATCCCCAAATGAAATATATCTTGCCAGCAACTAGTAGGGGAAAAGGAAGACAAGAAACATGTGGGTCCCCCAGGCAACAGGGGATGCAGAGCTGAAAGAAAAACATAAAGCAACAGTATCCAAACTTTATGACAAGCAAGTGGAGGAGCTAACAGACAAAGAATTTAGAAGAGTAACCATAAATAAACTAAATGAGGTTTGAGTCTATTAACCAGAGAAAGGCAGCAATAGGTTATCAGAAAGTATATCCAGAAACAGAAGAACTTTTTCCTTTAAAAAATTAGAGCTATAGAAAGAACTCAAGCAGAAATGATAGATATGAGGAATATAATGAATAAATTGAAGAAAACCATAGAAAGCATAGTAAGGGCCTCCTTGGTGGTGCATGGAGTTAAGCACAGCACTGTGAAGCTATCTGCAGCCTCTGAAACACAAGTTCTATACCTGGCCTGCCAGGGAGCTACCCACATGGTGCAGCAGACCTTGCCTGTCTTACCTGCGGTTCCCCACAGCAGTGTATTTTCAGTCAGTCTGCCTTTTCTGTTCCAATTCTGTCTCTCGTGAATCTTCTCACCCCCACAACTCTGGCCTGTACCCCAGTTCTTGTATGCATGAATAAATCTTTTTTTTTAAAGAAAGCATAGTAAGTCTTATGGTAAGGATAAGTGAAGTATAAGAGTAAAATATATTAATAACCCAACGGGAAGAGGAGAAAGACATAAGATCTTTATGTGAAGAAACTCTAAGTAAAATATTAGATTCAATTAGAAGAGAAAACTTAAGGCTAATGGGTAGCTTAGAGGTGAAGGAAAAAAAGGAACAGAAACCCCATATAAAGAAATAATAGAGGAGAACTTCCCAAATGTAATCACAAATGTCCAGGAAGCAGACAGTACACCCACATTTCTAACTGTTGAACAACCTACACCATGACCCATCTTTGATGTTATCAAAAATAAAAAAAATAAGGAATGGCTGCTAGGAAAGAAAGAGGCAAGTGGATCAGGCTTTCATGAGACTATTCAGCAAAAACTCTATACACCAGAAGAGAGAAAAATGACGTGTTCACAATTAAAAAAAAAAAAAAAACACTCTATCCTGAAAAATTATTATTCAAATATGATGGGGAAATAAAGGATGTCCCAGACAAACAGAAGTGAATAGACCCACACTTTAAGAAATGTAAGAAGTTCTTCTACACATAAAGAAAATCAATAGAAAGGGCCTCCCAGGTGGTGCAGCGGTTGAGCACTGGGTTGCGAAGCTGCCCGCGGCCTCTGCGGCGCCGGTTCAATCCCCGGCTGCTCCCCGGCCACCGAAGGAGGGTCCCACATGGCGCGCAGACCTCTCCTGCCGCCCGCTGCTCCCCTCAGCAGTGTACTTCGGTCCTTCTGCCTGCTCTGCTCCCCGCTCTGGCTCTGGTGAATTCTCTCGCCCTCCCAGCTTCTGACTGTACCCAGTGCATGTATAAACCAAACAAACAAACAAACAAATAGATAAATAAGACATGCCTCTGGAAAATTAAAAAAAAAAAAAGAAAATCAATAGAACACAAGAACTTCAGCAAGATTTTAAAAGTGACATTGGATCAGAAACATAGACAACAATAGCATCAGACAGCAATGAAATATTAAAGGGGAGAAATGAAAGGATAGAATCTTTATAGTTTACTACTTATGAATCGATTTTAGCACAAAAAGAAACAATTTCAGATGCAGAAATTTTGATACACCCCACATGGTTACCACAAAACAAAAATCTGAAACAGACACTTAAAATGAAGAAACTGAGAGAATCACCTGGAAAAAACATTCAAATGAAAAGGCAGGTAGAAACATATTGAGAAAGAAGCCACAGAAAGAACTCTATGGGGACTACACCTGAGAAGGTGGAGGGAAACAAATATTATTTAAAAATCAACAATGATGTAAAAAAAATAATATATATATATTAAAACAAACAAACAAAAAAAAAACTGGATCTGAGAAAAAAAAAGAAGCAACAGAAAGAGAAAAAACGTAGAATGGCTGTAATTAATCCCATAAACCAATAATTAACAATCACCAAATGTGAAAGATCTAAAGTCAAAAGACACGGAGTGGCAAACTGAATTTAGAGAGCAAGATTCACACCGGGATATCAGGAGATGTTTTTCCCATATCATTTTGGGACAATGGTGTTACACTCTATACTATTAATATGTATGCATCATACATGGTGCACATAAATGTATGTGTGGGGTGTGTGTGTGCGTGTGCATGTGTGTGTGTGTGTATGTAAGAAGTCAACCACAAAAATAAAAATGTGTGGATATTAAACAAAATTGTCTCAAATGACAATTAGGTTCATTCTGGCTGATTGTCACTGAAGAAAAACTAAAGTTTGTATTTCAGGCCAAAGGAACATGAACCCAGCTGTACCTGAGGTATGAGAAGGAAAAAAAAAAAAAAGGAGAATGTGACTGGGTTCCAATAAAATTTAATTTCTAGAAATAGGCAATGGACCAGATGTGGCCTGCAGACCATTTTCTGCAGACCTCTAAATTAAGTGAACCTCAAGTTCAATTGCTGAGTTCTTTTGGTTTACCTCCATACTTAGAATGAATAAATAAAAGATAAATAAACAAGTTCATATCCTTAATGTTGTGGTTTAGCACATAGACTGCCAGACTCTGACTCTACCCTCTACAACCACAGATAAAACCCTGGGAGATCGTCACAGAACTCCCTGCTAGCCCACTTAGCTTCTAATTTTAGGCAGTATTCCACAACAATAAGACAACTAGAGTGATTTTTGAAACACAAATCTGATAATGCCCTTTCCTTGTTTACATGTTTTTATGGACTTCTGTGTCTGGTCATCAAGCTTCAATTCCTCACATAGATATGAGGGCCCTTGTCCTGCAGTCTTCCCCTGCCTGTCTGTCCACTTGACTCCCACTCCATCCAATTTCATCTCATCTCGTAGAATTGAACACTGCAATCTCTTAGGTACAGCATACTTGTTGCTATGCGTGGTTACCTGGACTGTTTTTATTGCCGCCTTAATCCTCCTGTCTAGTTGACAATTCCTTGGGCACTCCACACAGGCAACACTTCCTTCACTTCATTCAGCAAGTGGTGATGCCCTAAATTCAACTGATGGTTCCTCTAGGCACCCAGAGTGTTCCATGATGTCACTGAGCATAGAAGACCATATAGCATGTCCCTGTTTGTCTATCATCCACATTCAGCTGTGATGTCTTTGAAAATCTCTTATTTCTGTGTTCCAGCTTGGTGAAGAGTGGACACTCATTTAAGGGTTGTGTGTATTTTTTTAATGAATTATTGGATGAAGCAAAAACAAAAAGAATAAGACCCTATCAAAACTGAATATCTTTAAGTTTCCTATAGAAGCAAACTTAATCAAAGTAATCAAGTAATCCATAAATATCTATTAAGCATGATTATTAAGAGGTCAAATTAATCAAAATATTATTGTATAATAATTATGGTGTTACTCTTTCAGCAATTTAACTAATCACTTGAGTAATTTAAATTATCTGTAATATTCAAATATGTCTGTAATTTGAATCAATGTGTGGAAATAATGGGAATTATTTCCATTAAAGACAAAAGAAACTTTGTTTAAAAACGTACAGTCTATTATTTGAAACAATTAAAATATTCATATAGGTTGACCAATTGCATGCATTCATTGCCAATTCAGTATTGCTTAGCTTAACAATCCTTCAATTATTTCAACTTTTATTTTGAAGCAGAGTGCTAAGTTAGCATTTATGAAATCTCTACATTGTTTATATTTTCAGTATACTACTTAAGTAACCTTTAGTAAGTATTGCTTTGTACAAATAGCCATTGCTTTTTATACCTGTCTACATTTTAGTGTACTTCATTTAGTTACTGTTTTAAAACACATATTGGAACTGCTGGTATAATGTTGTTTTCCCTTAATTATTTTAAAAATAAATGCCTTTAAAACAGATCTGTAGTATTTGCTTTATTCTTTTTTAATAACAAATTTCTAACCATGATATGTTTATGAGATCACAACATAATTTTATTACTTATTTCATTAATGTTTAACATTTTCATGTATTATGGAATTAATTTAATATTGACTAGTGTGAAATGAAATCATTTGGTGTTCCTTTGAATGTCACATATATTTTCTAAATGTTTCATTATAATTTAAGAGTACTTAATAGGCATTAAATAACAGTTACCTATGTATTTGCCTTAGTTCTATTAGCTTGCTCTGCTTATGAATTTGAATTTAAATGATGAATATAACTGATTCAGGTCTTTTTGGGGAGGACAATAGAAGAGGAAGCAGGAGTTGTGTGAATTAAAATAAAAAAGACTCTAAGAGTGGGCCCCCCCTGGTGGCACAGCGTGCTGGGCTGCGAAGCTGCCCCAGTCTCTGCAGCACAGGTTCCATCCCCAGCCACCAGGGAGGGGCCCACATGTCACTCACACCTCTCCTGCCACCTCCTGCTCCCCTCAGCAGTGTATTTTGTCAGTCTGCCTGTTCTGCTCCCCATTCTGCCTCTGGTAAATTCTCTCACCCACGTGCTTCTGACTGTACCCAGTGCTTGTATAAATAAATCTTAAAAAAAAAAATAAATAAATTTCTTCTGGTTTAAAAAAAAAAAAAGACTCTAAGAGTATTTCTGTGTCAGCCCCCATTTAAGAAAATTAGTTTGATGCTTGTAGGGTAATATTTTGAGAGACTTAAAAAGAAACTGTGAAAAATTTCTTTCTTGGGCATGTATCATCTAGGATTGTTAATACATTAAGTCACAGCTAATACTGGTTTAATTAGTTTATATGATTGGCTAGCAAGGTGGAAAGTCCTGAGATAATACGTAAGAATTAGGTGAGACCTTTGAAAAAATAAGTGGGCCAACAAAATCTTGATCATTTTTTCTTTGGATCAAGAGAATGAGTGTGTTTTTGCAGGATACTACACTGATGCTAAAACAGCAGGTAAAATTGGTTAAAGGTTAAAGATTGTTTCTGACTTTCTCAAAGCATTTCATTGTTGTGGATCTCATAATTTGAAAAATCATTCATAAAGTTTAATAAGGAGCTTGGGCCAATGGTTAGCACATTCATTTTAACTTTAAAATTAAACTAGAGGGCCTCCCCGGTGGCGCAGCGGTTGAGCGCTGGGTTGCGAAGCTGCCCGCGGCCTCTGCGGCACCGGTTCAATTCCCGGTTGCTCCCCGGCCTCCCGAAGAGGGTCCCACATGGCGCGCAGACCTCTCCTGCCGCCCGCTGCTCCCCTCAGCAGTGTACTTCGGTCCTTCTGCCTGCTCTGCTCCCCGCTCCGGCTCTGGTGAATTCTCTCACCCTCCCGCGCTTCTGACTGTACCCAGTGCATGTATAAACAAAACAAATAAATAAATAAATAAATAAATAAACATGCCTCTATAAAAAAAAAAATAAAATAAAATAAAATAAAAATAAAATTAAACTAGAGATTTTAAACAGGACACATAGGGAGGTAAAGAATGGTTGACAATTTTACCAGTTTCCGAGTTTATAGTAGAGTCAGATGCCAAATATCTGCCCTAAGCAGGAGCAAAATTGTAAGAACCCCTTCTTGAAATTTATAGAGAATCTGGTATGTTCTTATCAATGATTGCATAAGCCTTTTATTTTTTAATCAAAATTGTAATTATTCTCATTGCTGCTATTTAGTTAATAAGTAGATTAACTAAATAGATTAAAGCTTTTAAATATGTTTTGACTATGCATAGTTTTATGTTAGATTAGCAGTCAATTATTTCACATAGTATTTGGGCCATTCCATTGTACATAAGTGTTTAAATTTATCAGGGAGCTAGCTGGTGGTGTTTATGGAGAGAATGACAGTCACAATGGTAGTGGTAGCCAGAATTTTCAAAGACTTAGCTGTGGAAGTCGCAGATACGATTGAGCCAACACAAAAAAGGAAAATACCAGGTGCTAACAAAAAATTGAAAAATTGAAGATTCCCGCTGGGAGTCTACTCTTCTACAACCACTTCCATGAGCAATTTAGCAATATGATAATAAAGTGAACAATTTTAGAATGTATATATAAAAGTAACCTATCTATAAAACTCTCACATATAAACCAAAGAATGCAAGTACAAGATCAATAGTGTTCACTGCTTCATTATGTATAGTAAAAAGATTATAAGCAACCTAGTGAGGTTCATCCATAGGAACAAGGAAGAATACATTGTAGTATATTTGTAAATGGTTTTCTAGCTCCATCTGAAAATTAAACTACCAGAAACATTAAAAAGAGAAAAGCATACATATTTATTTAATATAAGTTTTATATGACACAGGAGACTTTATAAGGAAATGAAGCCCTGAGGGAATAGTTAAGCCTAAACATTGTTTACATGGTTTGATGAATAGTGGACATTCGGGAGAAATATGATAGTTCAAAGAGTGAAATAAGTACAATAAACTGGGGATTTAGCAAGACCTATTTGTCCAGATTCTGCTGAACATGCACTTGTCTTCAGAGACAGAGATGTACCTTTCCTCTGGAAAGGGCACCTCTCACATGAGGGCTTTCTGATCTGTTTCAGTGAAAATGGGCAGAGTGAATGGAAGATCAGAATGACATTTCTGCTTTTACTATTTTCTCAAATTACTTCACTTTAAAATATTCATTTTGTTAAGGTGCTGTACATCGGGATAGATAGCATGTTCCAAACCCCATCACCATGTTGCAGCTGGAATGAATTACTACCAACAGAGACAAAACTCAAAAACAAAATTTTGAGGAAAAGCAAGATGTACAGTGTGTGTTCAGCAATACTATTTAAATAAAGGTAACAAAACCTGCAAATGATACGACATATATTTACAGATGCATGATTGTGTAATGAAAGCATAGATTACACGTGTAGAAATTATTGTAGCTTTACCACATAAAGGGCCAGAACCTACAGCTTTACTATCCTCTCTATCTCCCCCTTCTATAGTCACACATAAAGATCTGGGAGAACATCAGTCATTAAAACAAAATAATTGAATGGGCCTCCCTGGTGGAGCAGCGGTTGAGCTCTGGGTTGCGAGGCTGCCCGCGGCCTCTGCGGTGCCGGTTCAATCCCCAGCTGCTCCCCGGCCAATAAATAAATAAAAACATGCCTCTATAAAAAAAAAAAAAATTGAATAGAAAAAAAAAATAGGCAAACACTCAGTGATATTGGTTTCAGGGATTTCTTTGGGATCTCCACAACAAAGCAAGGGAAACAAAAGCAAAAATAAACAAATGGGAAAACACCAAACGGAAAAGCTTCTGCACAGCAAAAGAAACAATCCACAAAACAAAAAGACACTCTACCAAAAGGGAAAAAATATTTGTACATAATGTATCTGACAAGGGGGTATTATCCAAGATCTACAAAGAACTCAAACAACTAAACAACAGGAAAACAAATAACCTAATCAAAAATAGACAAAAGAGCTAAATAGGCACTTCTCCAAGGAAGTCATACAGATGGCCAATAGGCACATGAAAAAAAGGCTCATCTTCCCTTACCAGGGAAATGCAAATCAAACCCACAATGGCATATCCACTCACACCTGTGAGAATGGTCCATATCAAAAACAAAACAGAAACAAGTGTTGGCAAGGGTATGGAATAAAATAAATCTCTGTATACTGCTCATAGAAATGTAGATTGGTCCATTCCCTATGAACATATTATGGAAGTTTTTCAGAATTTTAACAATAGCACTCCTTCTTCTAGGTATCTACCCAATGAATACAAGAACACTAATCTGAAGGCATATATACACTTCTATGTTCATTGCACCACCATTTACAATAGCCAACCATATGTATACAACCACTTAGTGACACAGGAGTGGATAAAGATGTTACACACACACATACACACACACACACAATGAAATACTACCCAGCTATTACAAACAAAAAGAAAAAAAAAATGCCTGTTGCAACAACATTGATGAACTGGAGGGGATTATGCTAGACAACGTAAGTCAGAAAGAGAAATACAAATAGAGGATGATTTTGGGACAGTCTAGTAAGGGAAATTATGAGCTGGTAGGATAAGCGCTGCTGCAGGTCCTATTAAATAGGTGGAGTAAACCATGGACTAGGGAGCCCTGTCCAAACAATTTGGCCCAACACATTGACTCTTAGGTGCCATTCTAGACAAAAATCATTAGGTCCTGAGTAACAATTGTCTCAGGATTTCCTAGAGAGAGAAGTTTGAGAACTACATTCACAGTTGGGATATTACCAATCTACACTTGCCCAGGCATAGTTCAACTTAGAACAAGACATGAAGCTGCCCTTCTTCTCTCATAGCCTCATGGATTTATGCTTTAAATATTTCCTCCTAACTCCCTTCAAGGGCTCAGGCTAATTCTCATTTCTGACACTGGTTCTCTCTTTACCAAAGTCTGTTCTGGTTCAACTACATTAGTGTTCTCTGGTGAATTCTTTCCCTAGAGGTCAAAGGACCCATCCTTTTTGCTCAGGACCTGTAACAATTTCACTCATGTGGAATATAAAGAAACAAAGCAATCAATCAAACAAAAGCAAACCAAAACAAAGCCTTGAAATTTTACTGCACAACTGAAGCAACCAGTAGGGAGAGCAGAGATGGAAACAAAAGAGGGGAGAGGACCCAGAATTGTTGAGCCTTTTTTTTTTGTAGGGGTAGTGTGATAACAACATTTATAGAAGCATGAAACTCTACCCCTTCCTTAACTCGATGAAACCTGATATTCATTATAATACTTTGTAATTTTTGTTTTTGAATGTCTGAGGTATTTTAATTTCATCAACCACAAAAACAAATGTTTTAAGAAACATACGGAATTAGGGAATTTGAGAATTTTCTTTGTTACCAGAGTTCAGGACACAAACATACTGTGGACAAGATGGGTGAATGGAGACCTGGGTCTTTCAATTTTGAATGCAATACAGGATTCACACCACCCTCCCTTAATTGCTTCTAGTACTCCATTTGGAGCTCACATTATCAAAACTTTTTTGAAACCAAAAGGTTAGATTAAATTTAAGAAACAGAGGACTACATTTTAATTGTTAATATATTGTGTTGGCTCACTGTCCCTAAATAGTATGAATTCAACTACTCTGCCTAAGATGGATAGAAGTAGAAGTGTAATTCAAAAGGGAATGTTTTCTATATTATCAAATAGAGGGTGCTGCTTGAAATAGGAAAAATCCTTCTTCATTGCTTTCTTACTCTTTTCCAGCAGTAAGATGGACAGAACTAGCAAGTCTCAGATGCCTTTAAAGCTGTAAAGTTTATTAGATTCAAGAGAGATTTAGAAGCCCAAATAAATTTTAAATTACAGACTTCAGCTGATGAGCGTGAACATTACTTTTTAAAGGAAAATGTTTTGGCAATACGTCTATGGGTAATTATTTCTTTAGGGATTAAAAACAATTTTAGTATTCACAACTGGATTTGAAGTTGATACGGTAAGACAGTCTTCACAGTTCCTCAGGAGGAAATTCTCCTTGTTCATCCTATACAATGACTGTATTAAAGGGTCAACCAGGAATTTTGACTTTCTTGCGAGGTCATACAACTATGTGAAGGAAGTATTTCTTGTAGATCAGTTTTGCTTTCACTCCTAAACAACTTCTAAGAAATGCCTGTGGGTTACATTATACTATTTTATGCAAGGCACCAGCACCAGACAGTCAATGTTATCATAGAAACTTTTAATAAAAACTCTTCTCACTATGTGCTTTCTCTCCCACACTCTGGTGACTTCTTTACTACTCTATCATCTGCAGCTGATGAGCATAGATACCTAGCTGCTTCTCACATATCTCCCCTATGAGACTGAAGCGTGCCTCCAACTGTGATTGCACATCTCAGTTTGGATAGCCCAAAGGAATCTCAAACTTTTTGTGTTTAAACATACTACTCCTGTTTTTTCTTCTATATATGTTATGGTTTCAGGTCTTATGTCTAGTTCTTTAATTCATTTTGAGTTGTTTTTTTTTGTGCATGGTGTGATGTAGTGGTCTAGTTTCATTTTTTTGCATGTAGCAGCCCAGTTTTCAACATCTTTAAAGACATATCACCCAAAGCAAAGATAGTGAAGGAAAGGATAAACAGCTGGGACTACATCAAATTAAAGAGCTTCTGCACAGCAAAAGAGACAGTAACCAAAACAAAGAGACACCCCACTGATTGGGAGAAAATTTTGCACTCAATAGTAATGATACAGGACTGATCACAAATATCTACAAAGAGCTGTTGAGATTCAACAAAAACAAAGTAAACAACCAAGTCAAAAAATGGGCAGAAGAGTGAAAAAGACACTTCTCCAAAGAGGAAATGCAAATGGCCAACAGGCATATGAAAAAATGTTCAACATCACTCGTAATCAGGGAAATGCAAATCAAAACCACAATGAGATATCATCTTACCCAGTGATTATGGCACATATCAAAAAACAAAACAAAACAAAACTAGCAACAACGAATGTTGGCGAGGATGTGGAGAAAACAGAACACTCCTCCACTGCTGGTGGGAGTGCAAACTGATCCAATCAATATGGAAAGCTGTGTGGAGTTTCCTCAAACTGCTAAAAATGGTGTTTCCATATGATCCAGTTATTCCACCCCTATTTATCTACCCAAAGTAGACAAAAACATTAATTTAAAAAGACACCTACAGGGCCTCCCCGGTAGCGCAGCGGTTGAGCACTGGGTTGTGAAGCTGCCTGCAGCCTCTGCAGCACCGGTTCGATCCCCAGCTGCTCCCTGGCCACTGGAGGAGGGTCCCACATGGCGCACACAGACCTCTCCTGCCGCCCACTGCTCCCCTCAGCAGTGTACTTCGGTCCTTCTGCCTGCTCTGCTCCCCGCTCTGGCTCTGGTGAATTCTCTCACCCTCCCGCACTTCTGACTGTACACAGGGCTTGTATAAATAAATAAATAAATCTTAAAAAAAAATAAAAGACTTTAAAAAAAAGACAAAAAAAAAAAACACACCTAGATCCCTGTATTTATTTCAGCACTATTTACAATAGATGAGCTATGAAACAATCAAATGCATGACTGGATCAAGAAGATGGGGTATATATACACAATGGAGTATTATTCAGCAATCAAAAAAGGTAAACTCATGCCATTCACAGCAATATGGATGGAGCTGGAAAGAATCATGCTCAGTGAAATAAGCCAGAAATAAAAAGAATAATACTGGATGGTTTCACTTATAGGAGGAATGTAGAGGATCCAAATAAGGGATCAGGTAAATAATAAAGTAAAAATCACCATCAACAGGCAACTATAAACCAGAGACATTCTGCAGTGTGGGCGAGGGGAGAAAGGAGTAGGATCAAAACAGGAGTGGGACGAGCACAAGGGACTATGGTGATGGCACATGGGTAAATTGGTGGTGGGAATTTCATGGGTACCATAACCGAGATGAGAAAGTATACATTGTACAAAAATTAAGAATGATGTAAAAAATCTATAAAATAAAATTTTAAAAAATTAGAAAAATGAACAAACAAAAAAAATACTACTCCATCTCAAGTGAGAGACATATTTTGTAGCCCCAGTTTTATTGAATGGAGACATCTTTCAACTTACTGCTTAGTTCATAGATACCAAACACATTTCTCATTCAAATCCTGCTGTGTTTAACCCTAAAATAGCATATATATAAATCAATACTTTATGCAAATTCTGGTGGGTCTTGCTCCCAAATAGACCACAGAATTCTGCTTTTCTCTAACTCTACCATACAACCTTAATTCAATATACTGTCATCTCTAACTTGTACATCTTCTGTTATTGGGTAAATGGTCTAACAATATCCTTATTTGCTTCCCTTCTATTTGCAGCATTTTGTTTCAGTTATCCACAAAATTACTTGCTCAACCTCTATCTTCCTCTAAGAAGTAAACTGTGGAGTCAGGAAACTTTCTTGTTTTTCTCAGATTCATATCCCTCATACTCTGTAATTGCATTGTACTATTTTATCATTCTGCCTTATGTATCCTAAATTTTAGAAAACAGATACATTGTAAGCCATAAATGGGTTGGCATGATTTTGATCACTTTCATTTTGCCTATTTATACTGAGTGCCAAAGAAAATGAAAGACTATAATTCAGCAGTAAATTCATTCACACTGAACATATCACCTGTACTCAATTCTTCATATACTATCTTCCATTTAATTTGAACAGTCTCTGGGGTGCTGAATATGCTTTTCAGTCACTTCTACTTATAGATAAGGAAACTAAATTTCAAGAGATCCAGAGATTTTCCAAAGTCTCTCAGAAGATAAATAGTAGACTCAACACTTCAGTTGAAGTTTCTGGTTCCAAATTCCAATTTTTCTATAGGCTACATTCCCTCTAAATAGGGGTGGCCCAAGTTAACTTATTGCCAGGATGATTCAATGACAGAATCGTAAACTGAATGAGAATTTTTTTCTTTCTTTCTTTTTGTATTTATATATGTATTTTTTTTTACATCGTTATTCCTCTCAGGTGTAGTCCCCATGGAATCCCCACCACTAAGTCACCTATGAACCATTAGAATATTCTCTTGTGCTCTTCCTTCCCCTGCTCTGATCCCTCTTCTTCCCACTGAGCTGCTCAATGTCTCTGATTTATTGTTTAAGGCTGATTTCTTATCTAATGTTCAGAAGATATTCAGAAGGCACTTCCTTCCAACATTCTATTTCACTATTAGGTAGTTTTGGAGAAGAGGGTTTTTTTTTTTTTTTTTTTTTTCAGCCAAAGGCAGGCCCCAACACAGGATTCTCCATCTTGACTATGGATTGACTGGAGGAAATTTTAACTATCAGAATTTCTCAGGGTGGAATTCAGATTTCAGTATTTTTAAAGCTCCCTAGAGGACTCCAATGTGCAGATAACTTTGGGAAGAACAGTTTGGACTATTTTTAGGAATGTATCATTATATCTTTAAATGGAGTGTACAAGTGAACAATAAATTTTAGACAGACAGTAATTATACTTTAATATGGGGGTTAGAACCAGGAATATTGTGCTTGCTATTTATATCTGAAAGAAAACATTTACTTTCTACTTAATATATATCATGCCTGCTCATTGTTAATAAATCCTTGCATCCTCCCACAACAAGGGTAAATAGGAAACTTTAGACACTTAAAATAATTTCATAGATACAATACTCTTTTATTATTCTTACTATTTATACATTCTCTCCCAGAAGTGTGTGTATGTATGTCTCCATGTGTGGATATATTTAAGCAAAGTGCTAATTTAATAATGGCACCAGAACACAATTTTCTCATAATAGGCTCACAAGCAGTGCAGAATACCAGCAGTCAGTAGAACAATATTGAATGTATTACAGGATGCTGTTTCAAGGGCACAGGTGAATTTAAAACTACTACGCTCACATCTACACACAGCCAAAATCACTCAAGGCAATAGAGTAAAGAATGGCTTCTATGAATAAAATATAAGCCAAGATTGTTTCTCTTAAGAAAAAAGATATATCTATGCTAAATCGCAAAACCTGCTTCTAGGTCTGCTCCCTATAGCAATGTTATTTTCCTGCTTGGCTTAGTTGGATTGTCATCCTCTTCAGTGGGGCTCTTGTTCAGATAACCATCAGGTGATATGTGTGCATTTTTAAAAAACAGCTGGGGAAAAAAGGCAAAAATGTACATTTGTTCCATTTCCAATCTGTGAACTATTGCTGAATTCTACAGTGTCTTTCTTTTTGATATTCCCTCTATCTCTATCTTCCTGTCTTTTCTAGATCTACTAACATTATCTCAACTTTGAGTTGAACTTCTGTCATGTGTACAAGTGGACAGTTCCCTCTGCTGCCCTTATTCTTTCTGGCTCTTTGCTCCCTGGCCCAGACTTGATGTCACTACCAATGACACTGAGCAATTTGAATATCTTTTGTTCATTTGAGAAAAACCTAATAAAATTCTTTGTATCCAGATTATGGGTCAGGAAACATTCTCCTCCTGAGATCTACATGTCTTGAACTAAGTTGATCAGCCTCATAAACAATCTTTCCTTCTTCTGCCTGAGCCACACGCTCACCTGCTGCTCCCCACATTGCTTTCTAGGACCCCATCATTAGTACTCACTGAATGGGTGGATGAAGAGGTGAAGAAGCAAAGAGCAAGAAGGATAAAGAAAAATGATGAGGAAAAATAGGTAAGGATGAAGAAAAAGGAAAATGTAGGTAGAATAAAAGGTTAAAATAATTTTCTATTGCTAACTCCTTGAAGCACAAGGACAATTATGAATTCTAAGATAAGTGTTTAATTGGCAAGCAGACAATTGCATAAACATTGATTCATTAATTTCTATTTATGAAGAGAAAATAGTCATTTAATTGCAAAGTTAGGAAAGTAACCTTTTGTCCTTCATACATATTAATTTTCAAAATACCTCGAAAATTATTGGCATTGATTTGGAAGATTCATTTTTGAGTATCTGGGAAATTCATGCCTGAAACCAAATAGACACTTGAGAAAATACTAAGTTAATATACTTTTTATCTAAACCTCAGGGATGCAAATAAAAGCAGTCCTTGTCAACATCTGTGAATTTAAAACACATTTAATTAACAAATTAGTATTTTTAAACCTATATTTATGTGTAGAATTTCTAGAGTCAAGGAACTTGAATGCTGTAAGTAACGCCATCTGTCATCTTTTTTGTAGCCATATATCATTACCTCCTTGAGCTAATACTACGTTAATCAATGGGTTAGCATGGTAATAAATATGTCTGATCAATTATAGCTAATATTATTTTATACTCATTATTAGAAGTCAGGGACTAGACATCAGCTTGCTTTCTTAATTATATTTGAATTAGCGAATGTGATTTGACAACATCCATTGCCTTTTTTAAAGAATATGCTTGAGGTATTCTTTAATAATTCTCCGCCATATATGCTGAACATTGATCAAATAGGTTAGTGTGATCTGGTTCTTTTCAGTTTTATCTGAAAAAATCACAACACTGTAATGTGTTAAATGAGTGAAATTTAGAACCTGTCTCCATGTGCTGCTTAAGGATCAGACTATGTTAAGAAATAATGACTAGCATTTACATAGCTGACAAGCATATTGCTAAACACGGAGAGATATGTAATGCCACATTTGCATGAAGGATTATCTTTTATCAACACATAATGCATTTCTCATTATACTTTTATGAGTCTGTGGGGTTTCATTGTGTTCTTTTGTTTCAGAGCATCCACATTTTAACCTAATAGATTATGACGATATAAATCTACCTACAGATTATTAAACTCAAATCTATTTTATTTAAATTTGGACACTAAGTTAAATTTAAATTTGGACACTAATAAATATACACACTAAGTTTGTAAACAAACACCACATTGAACACCTACTTACAGATAAGGATGCTTATATTATGCTGACTCTATTTATACATATAGTCATTATATATATATAAAAACACTAAATAGCACTGATCCATATGTACATTTGCCAAATAAGAGGCTAAGTATTTTGCCTAATTTCATCAGCATGTTTTTTTAAGACATCATAGCTGGAGGATGCATCTAATGTCAAACCTGTACTCCTTATCACTCTACCGAACTGAATAAAAACTGCCTTAATGGTTTCCAACTAAACAAAGAAATACTGATCCTTTAGTTAATCTTGGCATCATATTGAAAGTATTAAGAATAAAACTGTGATTTTTGTGAGAAAATGACTGAACAGTTTGGAGATACCAATTATGATATTCATAAACCCCTAAGTTTCTAGAGCTTGGCTGAAAACCTCACTTTAGGAACTCAGTAGTCACTTAGTTTCTTATTTTATTAGGATCATGACACTTAACATTAAACAGAATAAAAATAATGTTTCTTGTGTTGCTAATTCTTTTTTTGAGAAATGCAGCCTATGAGAATCATTCTGAGTTGCATTTTTTGTGTTGTTGTCATTCCTTTGTTCATCTTCATACTTTTAATGACTAATATAGCACCGAGCAGCATGTATCCAATAATTAGCAGTTGAAGAAATTATAGATATTAGGAACAGGTGGTCATTTAGAATCAATTTGGTTAGTGCCATATGTTATTCTAACATTCTGTCATTAGCATTTGATTTGAAGTTGAAGGTAACTTTTAATTTTCAAAATTTGGGAGACATTATAATTTTAAACAAATTGTGTGATATAATGGACCCCAAGACCCAATTACATCCCTGAAGCATGCTTTAATTCTATTTTTAGATTGTTCAAATATCTATATTATGTAATTTCCTATTTTTTAATATTTTCTTTTTTTTTTTTGATTTTCTGTGAATTTAACCCTAGCAATGAATTTGTATATAAATACAGATACAGGGCCTCTCCGGTGGCGCAGCGGTTGAGCGCTGGGTTGTGAAGCTGCCCGCAGCCTCTGCAGCGCCGGTTCAATCCCCGGTTGCTCCCCGGCCACCAGAGGAGGGTCCCACATGGCGCGCAGACCTCTCCTGCCGCCCGCTGCTCCCCTCAGCAGTGTACTTCGGTCCTTCTGCCTGCTCTGCTCCCTGCTCTGGCTCTGGTGAATTCTCTCACCCTCCCGCGCCTCTGACTGTACCCAGTGCTTGTATAAATAAATAAATAAAAATCTTTAATAAAAAAAGAGACATATTTAAAAATAAATAAATAAATACAGATACAAATGTGTATATACATATATAAAGTATGCACACCAGTGAGTGACAAAAATTGCGAATGGTGTTTATTCTAATATTCTATAATCTGAAACACAATAAACAGAGAATGAGACAAATATATTCTAAAAATAAATGTCTAATAAATGAGACATATTCTAAGTAATTTAGTACTTAGAATAATTCTAAGTTATTACTTCTTAGTTACTGAGAGTAATACTCAATAATGGGCACTTTCACATAAGCTGGAACAATGGCAAGTCTAAAATCTTTGTTGTTCATAAATGTATCACTTTAATTATTTAATTATTAAATGAATCACTTTTATTATTTAATTTTATTGTACTCATTCAGAAACTGAGTTCACCCAAGATGGCAGTGACCATAAGTTAAGATTTAAAAAAATAATCCACTACATAAACTCAAGTATATTGACTCAATTAACCTAGAGTTTTATTTTACTTTTGGTAAATATGTTTTAATGAAAACTAAGAGTATCCAAGTGTAAACTTAAATAGAAAGTATACTGGAGATTGAAACGAAGAAGTACATTGATTACATGAGTCCACTTTGTTTTTTTCCAAAATTCTATAAAAAGTGCAAAGCACAGAAAGAAATTAGGATGAAGAAGAGGAAGATGGATAAGAAGGAGAAGGGATGTATCAATGGAAAAAAAAAACTATGAAGAAAATGAAATAAATACTAAAACTTATAGTCCCAAACTTGTGGATTATAAGAGCCTCTGCTAAAGTTGGAGCGGTCAAGGACACCTCCTGCGTCAGAGTGCATGGATGGTAAGCAAGGGATAGATCATCAGGGAGGTTATTGCAACAAACAAGCCACTCCTGCCTTAGCTCTTCTTAATTTATAGCAAGAGTTTGCCATTAAAGAATGTACTTCAAACTTTTAATTCCCAATGAAATAAAATAATTATAAACCCTGATGGGTTGAATTGGGGATAGAGCTATAAAGGGAACTCATAATTTAGAAATGGATTTTTTTTCCAGAAATTCAGAAAACATATATTATGAATAATAATCCAGGAATATGCAAGTATTTTATTAATATTACATTAAACATCAAGAATTTCAAAATTGGGAGTAACTGGAAGATATGGACAAAAAAAGTACAGTGAAGGCAGGTATGGTACTTTTTAAAATAGACACTAACTTATTTTTCAAAACTCATAGCATAAAATTCATATTTTAATCAATTGTGCATAATGATTGGGAAAAGGATGCATAATGTTCAAAATCAGAAAAAGTTGGAAGAAACAATTTAGTAAAATAAAATGAAAGAAACTAAATTAATAACAATACCAAATCTAGCTATATGTCATATGAGAGTGAGAGTTAGAAATATGATAATATAAAGTATGAAAATAAAATAATGTGAAAAGACTATAGAGCACGTTTTAACATAAAACCACATTTCACAGCCCTATGAAACCAATTATAAATGTATAATAGAAGATAAATGATAAATAGGACAAGCTAAACATATTTCATATTGAGTAAAAGTCATGAAACCTTAGATGTTCAAATATGTAGCACTAAAATATAGAAAGCTAAGCTGGTAGAAGTATGAGGATAAATTTTCTAATTCTTAAATGTTAGGGCCTTTTAATGCTTTAATAAAATATATTTGATGATAATATTAGAATCAAAATAAAGAGAAATAGTGAAATTCAAAAATCTGATTTAATAGCTATACATATGTAGAGAAAATGTTGTACTATTAAGGAAATAGTATATTCTTTCAACTGTATAAATGAAAATTTAAAATTTATATGTATTGGTTCATAAAACCTGAACAAATCATATAACTCAAGAGCCACATTTTATGAGCAAATAATTTAAAAGTAAAATTACAAAGGGTCAGCCAAAAATAGCCAATAGAAATAAAATTTTTTTTCTTTGGAAATTTTAACATATTTTAAAATAACCTGTATTAGAAAGAAAATGAGACTTGAAATTATAACACATTATGTGAAAGATATAATTAACGGCATCAGACCAACATGTTGTGTTCTTTTCTACAGCAGACTGTGGCACTTGCAGTTTATTACCTAGTCTATGCATCATTTTAAATCTCAACTTTGAACTCATTATAAGTGTTTATAAATTGCAAATGGCTTAGCTTTTAATAGAGGATGATAAATGTGTGTAAATTGATGCTTAAATTGCATTATCAGGTACCACTATACTCCCCTCCATAAATTGATAGCACTTTTCCACTGCAAAGTTCAATTGCATACTATCAAACTCAAATGTCATTTGGATAATTTTGGCATAGCTAAAAGAAAGTAAACTTCATCATTTTTATTCAAATGCCTATGAATTTTTAATAACAAGTATACAAAATATAAAAATTTTCCCATAAGTTCCTACAGAGGTCAGGTATTTCTTAAATTTTTAAATGGGACAGAAAACTTCTTGTTTGTCCTCTTATTTTTATGGTTGAATAATGATGTTTTTCACTTAAAAATATTGGTAATTGTGGCAATTCCTATGATTGTGCCTGTAATGGCTGGGAAGAAGATAAACACAATTTTAAAAAGAGTCTCCAAGATAACAAAAAAAATGTGGTTAATTGTTTGAAGGGGAGTAAGGCATCATAATAAATATGTAATTCATCTTGAGATTCAGCAGGGAAAAATGGACCTCAAAGAACTGATGAAGTATCTGCTTGTGAATATACTAGTTTTCCCAATTAGAATGAGTACCATCTCTATGCATTGTTAGGAAAATTTGTTAAGGTGAAAGAGTTTCAGTAGTACCTCTCTCCACTTAGCATATTAAACATGAGATGAATATTCCTTAGATAGGGCAGTTAACAATACAGGATAAAGTCAAAAGGGAGTAAATTTCAGGAGAGCCTGTAATCAGAAGAAGAAATCTGTTAGAATAATATCAAATATTGTGACTAAGTTCCAAAAGCACATATAACTGAATTCTGAAGAATTGTAGAGAAAGAGAGAGTTGATCAAAGGCTCATTTGACCATTTTTTCTATCATCTATCTATCACCTATCTGTCAATAATCTCTCTACCCATCTATTCATATGGTGTGCTAGCTGAGTGCCTGGCACTGTACTAATAGGGGTAAAGAGATAATAGGGGCAAAGCGGGGTAAAGAGATAATAACCAATTATTAGATAATACACTGCATTAAGAATAAAGATTGGGGGTCCTCCTCTGTTGGCACAGGTGGTTGAGCACAATGCTGTCAAACTGTCCACAGCCTCTGCAGCACAAGTTCGATCCCATTCGGCTGATGAGATACCCACATGGTGCGGCAGACCTCTCCTGTCACACCCGCTGCTCCTCTCAGCAGTGTATTTAAGTCATTCTGCCTGTTCTGTTCCCTGCTCTGTCTCTGGTGAATCCTCTCACCCCCACACCTCTGTCCTGTACCCCAGTTCTTGTATGTATGAATAAATAAATCTTTAAAAAAAAGAGTAAAGATTGGAAAAATAAATAGTACCAAATTTTGCACACATCATCCTAATATTCTAAGTTGAAAATAATTGATTTTGGAAACTATTTGAAATTTGAAGTAGGGGAGATAAGTGTTATTAATCATGTGTTTGTCACAAATAAAAAAATATCAGTGAAAAATGGCTTAATCGAAAAGTATTAGTAACTGCAAAGTTCACTAGTAGAACGGACCTCTGGCATGGTGTGCTCCCTATATTTCCAGATCACCAGAAAGCAATTTACACTACTTGGCTCCTTCTTTTGCCTTTTTCCCTTTCATATCTGTATTTCAATTTCTGGATTCTCTCACAGCTCCAAACAAACTTTTTTCCAAATCTTGTTGAAATAGAATTTGTTTCTGATCTTTTCAGCATTATGTTGAGGTAAGCAACATAATAAAGGCCATATATGACAAATCCACAAGTATAGGATAAGCTGAATGCTATTCCTATAAGATCTGTTATAAGACAACAATGTCTACTTCCACCACTACTATCAACATTATATTGGATATCCTAGCTAAAACAACTAGGCAAAAGATATAAAAGGAATCCAAATTGGGTAAGAAGTAGTAAAACTATCACTGTTTGCAGATGCCATCATAATATACACAGAAAACCCTAAAGGCTCCACTAAAAAAAACTAATTGAGACCATAAATCAGTTCAGCAAAGTGGTAAGTTATAAAATCAATTTACAAAAAATTGGTTGTGTTCCTATATGAAAACAATGAACAAGAAAAGGAAGAAATCAAGAAAATGCCATTTACAATTGTATCAAAAAGAATTAAATTCCTAGAAGTAAACTTAACAAAGAAGATGAAGGATATGTGCAATGAAAACTATGAGACATTGTTAAAATAGAAGAAAACAAAAAGAGAGGGCCTCCCCGGTGGCTCAGCGGTTGAGCTCTGGGTTGCGAAGCTGCCCGCAGCCTCTGCAGCGCCAGTTGGATCCCCGGCTGCTCCCCGGCCACCAGAGTAGGGTCCCACATGGCACGCAGACCTCTCCTGCCGCCCGCTGCTCCCCTCAGCAGTGTACTTCGGTCCTTCTGCCTGCTCTGCTCCCTGCTCTGGCTCTGGTGAATTCTCTCACCCTCCCGCGCTTCTGACTGTACCCAGTGCTTGTATAAATAAATAAATAAATAAATCTTTAAAGAAAACAAAAAGAAATAGAATGGTATTCCATGCTCATGGAACAGAGAAATTAATATTGTAAAAATGGCCATCTTATTCAAAGCAATAATTGGATTCAATGCAATCCCTATCAATGTTTCAATAGTATTCTTTTTTTTTTTTTTAAGATTCATTTATTTATGCATACAAGAGCTGGGGTACAGGCCAGAGACGCGGGGGGTGGGGCGGTGAGAGGATTCACCAGAGACAGAGTGGGGAACAGAACAGGCAGACTGACCAAAATGCACGGCTGAGGGGAGCAGCAGGCAAGGTAGGAGACGTCTGCTGTGCATTGTGGGTTGCTTCCTGGCCGGCAGGGGATTGAAGGGGTGCTGCAGTGGCTATGAATTGCCTCATAGTACGGTGCTTAACCCCTTGCGCCACCCGGGAGGCCCTCAATAGTATTCTTCAAGGAAATAGAACAAGCATTACTGAAATGCATCTGGAACCAAAATAGACCCTGAATAGTCAAAGTAATTTCAGCAATTAAAAAAAAAAAAAAAAAGAACAGAGGTTTCACACTCCCAGACACTAAAGTAGAACACAAACCTAAAATAATCAACAGTATGATACTGGAACAAAAACAGATACAGACCAATGGGATAGAATTGAGAGCCCAGAAATAAATACACACTTACACTGACATTTAATCTATGATAAAAGAGCCAAGGGTATATATTTGATAAAGGAAAATGCCTTCAATAAATGTTAATGTGACCTCCCTAGTGGGGCAGTGGTTAAAGTCTCAGCACTATCAAGCTGTTAGCAGCCAATGCAGCATGAGTTCGATCCCAGGCCAGAGAGCTTACCCACATGGCACAGCAGACCTCTCTTGATTTGCCTGCTGCTCCCCTCAACAGTGTGTTTCAGTCAATACATCTGTTCTGCTCCCCACTCTGTCTCTGGTGAATCCTCTCAACTGCACCTCTGGTCTCTACCCCAGTTCTTGTATGCAAAAACAAATAAAAATAAAATCTTAAAAAAATTTAAAACGTAAATGTTAATGTTGGGCCTCCCTATGACCTAGGGGTTAAGTCACAGCATTTCCACCGTGACAACCCACTGCAATGGTCTGAGTTTTATCCCCAGCCGGGGAGCTAACCCTGATGGTGCAGCAGACATCTTTTGTTTCACCCGCTGCTCTTCTTAGCATGTATTTCAGTAGATCTGCCTGTTCTGTGCTCCCCACTCTGTCTCTGGTAAATCCTCTCACTCCCTGCACCTCTGGCCTTCTATGCAGAGAACTGCACCCCAGTTCTTCTATGCAGAGAAAAAAAAATTATAATGAATGAATAATTCTTAAAAATAAATAAATGTTAACGGGAACACCAGCTAGCCACATTCAAAAGAATGAAACGAGACCACAATGTCACATCATAAACAAAAGCTAACTAAAAATATATAAAATACTTGGATGTAAGACGAAACCATAAATACAGAGAAGAAAACATAGGTAAAATACCCCCATGAAAAACATTTCAATGATGTTTTCTGTGGATTCCTCTCCAGTAGCAAAACAAACAAACAAAACAACAAGAAGAATACAAGCAATTGGAATTACATCAAACTAAAATCTTCTTCACCTCAAAAGAAATTATCACTTTAACAAAAGACACCCTACTGAATGGAAGAAAATACTTGTAAACCATACATCTGAGTAGGGACTGATATCTAAGATCTACAAATAAATCATAAAATGCAAAAAAAGGAAAACAAATAACCCAATCAAAAAATGGGCAGGAGTGTTAAAATAGCACTTTTCCAAAAAAGACACACATATGGCTGATTGGCGTCTGAGAAAACGCTTTTCATCACTTATTATCAGGTAAATGCAAATCAAAATCCTAACATATGATCTCACAGTGGTGAGAATGGCCCATATCAAAAAATCCAAAATAGTAATTATTGATATGGTGAAAAAGGAATGCTGGTGGACTGCTTAAAGGACATAGATGAGTCTACATTCCCAGTATGGAGCATTCTCAAAATATTAAAAATAGAGCTACCATATCATCTAGCAATTCCACTCTTAGATGTCTACCTAAAAAAATGCAAAACCACTAATTTGAAGGTACACATACATACGTACTCCTAATTTCATGGCATCTCTGCAGTCAAGTTATGGAAATAATCTAAGTGCCTATTTGGGGAAGGAAATTCTATGGGGACTCAATCTGAGAGAGTGGGGGGAAGCAAATATTGTAAAAAAAATAAGAAATGATAAATGTTAAAATTAAAAAAGTAAAAAAAAAATAAAAGTAAAGTAAAAACAATAATCTAAGTGCCTAAAGACAGAATAGTGGAATAGAAAGATGTGATATACATAACAATACTACTCAAGTATTTAAAAAAAAATGAACTTTTGCCAATTATGACAACATGGATGGAAATGCAGGGGGATATGCTAAGTGAAATAGGTAAGAAGGAGAAAGACAAATATCATATAGTTTCACTTGTATGTGGAATATAGAAAAATAAAACAAAGACGCAGATAATTCTAGGATTGATCCAATCCTTGAACTGATACTTCTTCCTAGAAGAAGTAGAGGAGAGAGCAAGGTGGAGAGGGAGGAAAATGGACTGTGGTAGAGGACGAGGTGTATCTTTGTGGTGGATGAAGTATAGTAACATACACATGAAAACTGTGATTTTTCCTCTCAATTATAGACATTATTATAAATTTTTACCACAATGTTTTTAAGTTATAAAGAAAAAATAAAAGAATATTTACATATAAAAAAGAAAACAAAATTGGTGGCTAGATCTGGATGGATCAGAATGGGTCAGATGGCCATTTCTGAACAAGTCATCATGAATTTAGGGATAAAGTGTCTTTGCTTGGTTAGACTAGAATCTTATGTCTTGTACAAAAGTTAATATTAGACAGAAATCTACCCCAATTCTTGCCCTTGAATTGAGGGAACTTAGCTCCATTAGGAAATTAGGGAAATTTTATGAACTAAAGGGAGAATATTATACAGATAAACACAAAAACCCACTACCATATTTACCAAATATACTTCATGAGAGCTTGGAAGACAAAAGGAAACTATTTAAAACATGCATGATTCATTATGCAAAACCAGATATATTTTCACTTTTTGTCCTTTTTCTTTTCTTCTCTCTCCCTTTTCTCCCTCCTGCCTCCTGCCTTCCCTCCCTCCTTTCATCCCTTGTTACCACTGTTGGATGGAGCAATCAATGGACTCACTGACATTACAGGATTTCCAGGCTAGACAGGAATGAATCCCTGGATTAGTGCTCTGAGGGCTTCTGCTAGGTGATCTACATTTTAAAACTGGAAGTAACACATTGAAGAATGAACTAGTGAGAGAATATAAAGGCAAAATAATTTGCCTATGAGAGTAGGAGTTTCAAGATTTGGAGATTAAGCACACGAAGATTAAGAAAAAGACAGGGGATGGTTGTAGATATGAAGCAATACATTGAACTAATTAAAGATCAAGCAGAGAAGAAATTGTTGAGTTTTCTTATGCTGCTACAGATTACAAAAAGCAAAGAGTTAGAAAATTAAAACATAGCTTTTGTCTCTCCATGAGAGGAAGAGACGGCTAACAGGGAAGTATAAACCAGTGACCACAAGAGAGTGTTTTTTTTTGTCATTTTAAGATTCGAGCCTACCTTTGATTTCAACATGAAAGCCTTAGAAAGGTTGACAACTGTGTTTCCCAAACTGGAAGAGAAAACACTACAATCATGTCAACAATCCACTGTGGGGGACGTGCTCACAAAGTGTGGGTCATTTCTCGTGTTAGGTTATGGATAATTCTGCTCACAGAAAGCCCTGATTGAAACCAATAGGGAATTTAAGCCCTCCAGAGCTGGTGTAGATCAGAGAAGATTGCTCTGGTAAGAATATAGCAACCCTTTTAAGGTTCAAAGCATTATTAACTCCATTATAGTTTTTGAACTGCTTATTGGTCCTTTGAGAACAAACAAAGAGAAAATAAGGTGGCACTGAGAACAAGTCGAATTTCACACCCAACTCAAAACCAGATCATTCTACATCTGTCCTAGCCCATCTTTTCTTAGAAATGTTGGGGCAATATTTTACCTCAGGTTTGGTTGCTCTGGATGACCTCAAATATCCTATTCAACTTCTAAATTCTGACTCATATTTATGCCCTTTATCTATTGATCTATTCATAAAGTAGAAACTGTTTTGGAATCTAAAGTGAATAATTTAGCACATCCTGTGTCTTTGCTATTTTGTTCTAGGCTATTACATGCACATTTACTAAAAATAAGTAAATAAAAAAGCAAACCAAAAATAAATAAACCTTCTCTATCTTCTGTTTCTTCTATAGAAAGATAATTTCTTCAAGTATCAATTCCACACATTTTTAGCAAGTCACTGAGTCCCACCAACCTCATGTCATAAACAGGATTGGTACATATACCTACTTTTGTAGGTTTTCTGGGATTGTCACTTGAAATATTAAATATGAAAAGTGAAATAACATACAAATTCTTAAATTAATGGCACTGATTTCATAATTCAGCCCAATATTCAACAGCAAAATAATTATTCATATACATAGTAAATGCAAGAAGAGGAGAACATCTTAAAGTTCAAATTCTACTCCCATCTCTGACAGCACACATTGTAGGTGAGGGAGTAGGAGGCATACTGCTGCGGGCAGTGTCGTGGAGTATTTTTTTTTAGCTCATGTCTAAGGGAGTCAAGAAGGGACTCAGCATGAAGTAGCAGTAACTCTGGTGGTAAAACCTTTCCAGCTTTGGTAGAAAACAAAAAGGTATACTTTTGTTGTTGTTTTTACAGTGTCAAATTTAAATTGAGAAAAAGAAATGTGGAGCGATTTCTATCATTCAACTATGTTGATTGACTGGACCCATATGTTAGATGCCATAATGGGTGAGCAAAGAAATTAAAATATATACCTTATTCTTAGGTGTAAGTTATTTTAGGCAATTATTTTTTTTTTTGCATTTAGGCAATTTTTCTTTTTTCTTTTTTTCAGGCAAAGGAGATAAAAGCCACTTCATTGGGTAGGGTTGATGTAAAGGTAGACAAGATTCTGATGCACTCACTTTGGCTACTTCTGTTCTTTTCTTCCTCTCCTATCCCCTTTTCTGTCTTGGTATCCCAACCCTTCTGAGCCATTTGGAGAGAAAGTGTGTGCAATAACGAACCTACATGACATCATTCTTAGATATCTAGGACCTGCTAGATTGGGTGCTCTGCAGTAGTGCTCCGCAGTGGTGCTCCACAGTGGTGCTCCACAGTGACCCATTTTTTTTTTTTTCTTCCTAAAACTCTGGGCATAATAGCACTTCAGTGGCACCTGAGATCTATTCAGCTGGTCCCCACAAGTTGTCTTGATTCATGCATCCTTCCTGTAAAATGAAGCTGAAATTCCCCAAGTTGTTATTTAAGAATCCTACACACATAAACACAGGGAATTTCAAGTGAGTCATATACAGAATCATATTTACCTCTAGGGAAACTGTTCAGGAAGCAAGAAACAAAGGAGATTTAGCTTTTGGTAATAGTTTATTTATTAAGCTGGATATTAAGTGTGGATATTCCTCATATTCTTTATGAAAACTATATGTCTTTAATGCTTTTTAAAAGTGAATCTGATGTGATGCATTTTTTATGGTATCAATAAAATCATATATTTTTATATGACAAGAAAGGCCAAACGATAGCAAATATTTATGAGTAAAAGACCAAAATATAAAATTATGAAATTATGAGTTTATTCTCCCTACAGCGGTCTCTTTGCAGCCAGATATATTCAACCTTCCATTATGGAAGTGGGTAACAGGAAAATTATGCCCATTCTACCAGCAACTGTAAAGAGTCACCTTAAAATGACTCTTGATAACAGGCTAAAAATAGAAATTTTCAGAGTTTGCTCACCAAATATACATTTTATACTTGAGGTTTTCTTTTTTTCTTTTTTTTTAATTTTCTTTTCAATTTTTTTAAAGATTTATTTATTCGTGCATACTGACTGAAATTCACTGCTGAGGGGAGCAGCAGGCGAGACAGGAGAGGTCTGCTGTACCATGTGGGACCCTCGCAGGCCAGCCAGGATAGAGCCGGCGCTGCAGAGGCTGCAGACCGCTTCACAGCGCTGCGCTCAAGCGCCTGCACCACCAGTGGAGACCCTATTTGAGGTTTTCTATAAAGATGGTAAACCTATGCAATGACAGAATTTCAAGTTTGAAAAGTCCCTTGTAAGTTACCTGTTCAAGGTCTCCAAAGTATCCCTAACGTCTTATTCTTTGGGGATCTACATCAACGGTAACCACCTGAGGAGATATCCTAACTTGCACACACACTCAAGGTCTCAAATAAAATAAAGACCACCTTATTCTCTGCTCCTCCTTGTCCCTGTATGGCAAGTAGTGGGAATGACCTGGGGAGTGGGAGAACTGAGTGCATAACAAGAGGGGGGGAGTCAATGGGCTTAACTCTTGCTTTCCCTCTAATAGAATCTCCATCCAGGTTCTCGCCACTAACTCACACTAAAGTGTTAATAACTTAAAAAAAAAAATCTGTTCAAGTGATAATTAGCTTATCCCTTATCTTCTGCCAAATACTTTGTGAAAGAAAATGAACTAGTTATTGTTGAAAAAGCAGCCACTGTATGCAAGAATGACACGGATAGGTTATTTGGAATTCTGTTATAGTTATCACAGAACATTTCAAAACCATATGAAAATTCCAGTGGTACTTTTTGGAATTATACTTTTAGTACTTCTTGTCACCTTACAACTTATGAAATAAATCATTAAAAGCAGACAAGAGTGTATGAAAATTCATGCAATCATACAAAATTCATAATGAAAAGTATAGTTTTCAGGGGCATGAAGCAGTAAAGACATTACTAGGTTCATCATATTTTTCATATTAGGTTCATCATCATATTTTTATTTTTATTTAGTAAAACTTAGGCCAACTGAATGAAAACAAATCTGTATGTGAAACGACAGACAAGGCAGACCAATAGCATAGTTTTATTTCAACCACTGCAAAAATAAATGGCAATTTTATTGTAAATGAGAGTACACTATTCAAAAGGAATGATGGAATGAAATATGTTCACACACAAAAAAAAAAACAACCCAGCAAAATGTGGAAGCTAAACATATTGTATTTTGAAAAGAAATTGTGCTTAGGAAGTATGATACATATATCTAATAAAGATCAGGAATGAGAATATCATAGACCAAAAGCTACGTTATAGGTCAATCTTAACTTTAGTTGTTTCACTAAACTATAGTTGCACCTAGATTCCTACAAGAAACTACAAGATGAATCTAATAATGCATTATTTTCCTGAGAATATTATTGAAGAAACTGTCCACTGTCACTTGCAGTGAGGTGCCATGTATGGAAAGGATGTTAATACTGAGTTTGTTAGACTTATGTTTTTAAAAATTGTTATTATGAAGCAAGAATCAAATGTATACATCATGATTATGGACTGGACTGCATACAGGCTTGAAATTCTCAGTAATTAGAAAGTGGACATCTCTCATTTACATCATTACAGGACACTATGTATCACAAAGCCTTTAATCCTAAACCAATGATGATAACTTATCATTCTACAAAAAGCAAATTTTACATAACTTTGTAGGTCAAAGCATCAAGAAAAAATTACCTAAAATTTTAGCATTATGTTCATTAACTGCACCATCTTCATGAACTTAATATGTGGTGACTTTCATCCTACTTGTAACTAAGGTAAGAAACCATGTTGTCTAGTATTTGACTCTGAAATCATTAATTGGGCAAGATACTGCCAATGATAACAAATTAGCTCTCTTACTCCAAATTAGAACAGTAAATCATTCAATAACTACTTATTGATATGCTCATGATTTGTAAGCCACTAAGCTACTGCACAGTAACCTAAATTTAAAAAGAATGATTTCTCTCCTCCAAGTGCTCATGATCATATAAGAAACATGGCATATTCTACTATATTTTACACATGGACAATGGGAAACCCTATTTCAACATGCCACTGACTTCAGAGAAAAAGCCTAAATGAATAGGATTCATTTAAATAAAACTTACACTGAATGCACAATAGACTGTCTGTTTTCCATGTTTGTGGTTTTTTTTTTGAAAATTTCTGTTAGAAATTTCTTCATTTTTAGAAATTGAGAGTTTATTATTTTAATCATTTAATAAAGTCACAATGATGTACAATCACCACTATCATTAATTTAGAACATATTCATTACCCTCAAAAGAAAATCCATAATCATTAAATAGTCATTACAAATTGTCCCCAATACCCAGTTCTTGGTAACTACTAATATACTTCTGCATCTATGAATTTGCCTGTACATTTCATATTAATTGAATTTTATAATATGTGGTGTAGAGTCTAGATTCTTTCACTTAGCATGTTTTCAGGGTTCACACAGCCTGTACTTTGTCCCTTTTTATTGCTGAATAGTATTCCACTATATGACTATATCTGATATGATTTATTCATCAGTTGATGACATTTGAGTTATTCTACCTTTTTTGGCTACTGTAACAGTATTGTATGAGCATTAATATACAGGTTTTATGTGAACATATATTTTCTGTTCTTTTAGTAGTGAACTTGCTTGTAGTGGAATTGCTTGGTCATAAAGTAACTCCATGATTTTGTCCTAGAGGATCTCTCAATGTGTCCACAGTAACTGCAACATTTTATACTACCATCAGCAATGCATGGGAATTCCAGTTTCTCCATATCCTCACTAACACTTGTTCTTTTCCATTTGTTTTCAATAGCCATGTTAATGGGTATGAAGTGCTATTTCACTGTGGTTTTGCTTTGCATTTCCATATTGGTTAGTGATGCTGAACATCTTTTTTCCAAAGGCCACTGACTCTATTGATTTAAAAAATTTTCCAAGGACAGTAACTGTTCTGCCAAGAGGAACAGAAAGTAACAGCTTAAAATAGACCAAAGGTGAAGGTGGAGGTGATGAAAGGGGCCAGGAATATACTCAGAAAATGGTTGACATGAAAACGACAGGGGAAGAAGGGACATGCATGCAGGAGTAACAATCCAAACAGGAAATTGCCACAGTGAGAGGTGAGAACTCCCAGAAGACTCTGGAGTACATCAGAGGTGAGTAGACCAAAAAAAAAAAAAAAAAAAAAAAAAAAAATTCCTTGTAAAGGATGAGGGAGGAGATCACACCTCAGGTGGAGACTCATTGCTGGAGTTGGTGATTATTGGGGCCCTCCAGAGTCTATCATTAGAAGGCTTTGTACCACTTTGGAAAGCACCAGAAGCAGCATCAGGATTGCTTGGCTTGGGCACCATGTGTGTCCTTCAACATTCCTGGAAAGGTTGTCTTTCTATAGCACCAGAAACTGGTCGAGAATCACATAGGCCTTGTCAAAACCACTTTCCTCTGGCTTCTTGCCCAGGACTTCATCAGTCCCAGCCAGTCTCCTTACTGGGTTTTGCCCCATGAGTTCTTCCATGAAGACTTGGTGTTTTGGGATTAAATAAGCAATTGGGTGGATGTTTAAGCATCTTTTTATTTGCTTATTAGTCATTTGCACATGTTCTTTGGAAAATTATTCAAATCACTTGCTGATTTCTCAATTGTATTTATCATTTTTTTGCTGAGTTATGACAATTCTTTGCACAGATTTTTATATATTACAAAACCTTATCAGATATAATATTTGCAAATATTACCTCCATTGTATGGGCTTTCTTTTTACCTTCTTGATAGCGCCCTTTGATGTATATATATATTTAATTTGATTCAGTTCAATTTACCTATTTTTTTCTCATGTTACTTGTGTTTCTGGTGTCTTTTTTTTAAGATGTATTTATTTATTTATTTATACAAGAACAGGGGTACAGGCCAGATGTGCAGGAGGACGAGAGGATTCACCAAAGACAGAGCCGGGAAAGGACAGGTAGACTGACAAAATACACTGCTGCAGGTAGCAGCGGGCGAGGCAGGAGAGGTCTGCTGCACCATGTGGGACCCTCGCAGGCCGGCCGGGATCGAACCAGTGCTGCAGAGGCTGCGGACATCTTCACAGTGCTGTGCTCAACTGCCTGTGCCACCAGGGAAGGCCCTGTCTTTTTTTTTCTTCTAATTGCCTAATTCAAGTACAGGAAAATTTACACCTGTTTTCCTTTCAGTGCTTTACAGCTTTAGGCATTACATTAGGTCTCTGATTCATTCTGAATTTTTTTATTTAAAGTAGCATAAGGGAAGTGTCCAAAGTCATTCTTTTTGTTGTGGCTATCTGGTCCCAGCACAATTTGTAAAAATATTATTCTTTTCCCATTGAGAGTTCTTGGGCACCCTCCACAAAGATCAGTTAGCCTCTTATTGAACAAGTGTTGGCAATGATGTAGAAAAGGATACAACTTCTATAATTTTGGGGGAGGAATATAAAATGTTATACTCCTTATGGAGAGCACTATGAAATTCCTCAAAAATTAAAAATAGAACTACCATGTGATAAAGCAATCCCACTCCAGGGTGTATATTCCAAGTGAATGAATAAAGTGACCTCAAAGAGATAGCTGCACTTTCATATCAATTACAGCATTCCTTCACAATAGCCAATATATGGCAACAAACTATAAAGAATTAATGAAGGAGATGTGAGATTATCTGTGATAACATGGATGAAAGTTGAGGGCATTATGCTAAATGAATCATCTGATAGAGAAAGACATACTTTGTATCACTTATATGTGTGGAATCTAGAAAAAAAACCCAACAAACTCACAGGTTGGGGGATGGGAAAATATGACATGGTCCAGAGAGACAAACTTCTAGTGACAGGGTGAATACATTCTAGGGATCTAAGATAGAGAGTGGTGTTAATAACATTAGAGAGCATTTGTAAAATGTACTCACCACAAGAAAAATAATAAATGCATGATCTAATGGAGATGTTAGCTAATGCTGTGATAGCAGTCATATTGCCACACAGAAGTGTATCAAATCAATACTTTTATACCTTCAACTTATACAATGTGTTATGCCAATTATAACTCAATAGAACTTGAACAGAAATAAATATTTAAAATGGATCAACTATCTATAGATACACTGGCATGTCTCGGGACTCTCAATTCTATTTCATTGATATGTGTTTATTTATTTATTTTTAAAAAGATTTATTTATTTATACAAGCGCTGGGTACAGTCTGAAGTGTGGGAACAGAACAGGCAGAAGGACCAAAGTACGCTGCTAAGGGGAGCAGCGGGTGGCAGGAGAGGTCTGCGCGCCATGTGGGACCTTCTCCAGCGGCCAGGGATCCAACCGGAGCTGCAGAGGCTGCGGGCAGTTTCTCAACCCAGCGCTCAACCGCTGCACCACCGGGGAGGCCCGATATGTGTTTATTTTTATGCCAGTATCCAATTTGATTAATGAGGTTTTGACATTATGAATTTTAAAAACAAAGTATAATTTATCCAAATTTATTATTTTCTAATGTTGTTTTGCTATGTGGATTCACTTGCAAGTACATATAAATTTTAGTATGACCTTATTTACCTATGCTATAAATTGACTGACATTGCATTGAATATATAGATCTATTTGGAGAGTATTGCTATCTTAACATAATCATGCCTTCCAATTCATATCTATTAGACATCTTTTAATTTATTTGATCGATAATTTATTTTAACAATGCTTTTATCATTTTCAGTATACAATTTTGTACTTACTTAAAATAGTTTATATTTCATTCTTTGTGTTTCCATGAAATTGTTTTCTTAGTTTCATTTCAAATGGCACATTACAACTGTATAGAAATAAAATTAAATTTCATATGTGGAGCATGAATCCTGCAACTTCTCTGATCTCAATGAATAGTTCTAATAGATAATTTTGTGTGTTTAGAGTTTATATAGAATGTTATATAGGGTTTCTATATCATGTCATCTGAGAATATATGTTTTTTTCTTCTTACTTACTTATATGAGTTTCTTTTTGTTTTCTTGCCAAACTGCTGTGCTTGTTCATGTTAAACAGAAATAATGAGAGAAAACTTGCTTGGCTTATTTGAGATGTTAGTGGAAACAATTTTAGTAGCAAACATATAGTAAATATTTTTACTATGAATAGTCAGTTGGGGCTTTACACAAATGCCCTTTGTCAAGTTGAAGTTCCATTATGTTTCTATTTTGCTAAATGTTTTGATCATGAAATGATGCCAAATTTTTATTTTCTTTCCCTGGTTCCATTGAAATGGTCATGTGGATTTTTTTTCTCCCTTCTACATTCTATTTATATGGCATTTTATTCTAATTTATTTTCATATGTTGAAGCACCTTCAGTTTCCTGGGATAAATCATCCTTATTCATCGTGTAACATTCTTTTAATAAGTTCTAAATTCCATTTACTAGTATTTCGTTCAAGATTTTCCTAATCTATATTTATAAGGGATATAGGACTGTAGTTTCATTTTAGTGTGTTGTCTTTGTCTGGCTTTGGTATCTGGGTATCACCGACCTAATTGTGTTAAGAATTTTGGAGTTACTTAATTTGCCATTTTTGCTTTGCTGGAAATTTCTTTTGGACTAAGTCACTCTGTAGACTTACTGAAATCCTAATGTGGTAGTTAAAAATTTAATGTACTCTGATTGCTGAGACAATCCTTACTCCTTTCCAGTAATGTCATAACCTACTTTTTATTTTCATGATTTCTCCCTAGCTATTTCTAAAAATATTTGAGGTAAATTATATAAATCCATATTCCACTTAAGCATTTTGTAAAACAAAAAATGTTATCAAAAAGCAACTATCAGGGCAAAATTGTCCGCTGAACTCAAGAGGAAGAGTGCAGAAATGCAAAAGGTAATGATGTCTTCACAAGTGACATCCGGGTGTCTCTGGGATATAGTGAGTATACCCGACTAACAGAAATGAAAGATTCTGATGTGGATTTGATATGAATAAGGGTAACATTATTTTCTGATATTGGAGAAACATAAATTACAATTGAGGAAAGCAATGACTATATCACATTTCTGTAGTCTAAAAGTTAAAAATCATTTCCAACATCTTGCTTCACTTCTCATAACTATATGACTATACAGTCAGCAAATATTGTCTCTATTGCATCAATACAGATGAAGAGTGAAAATATATAATGGATTTTTGGTGGTGAAATAGAAACCAGAACTAGCTTTCTACCATATAACACACTCTTCTCTTGCAAGCTTGATTAATAAATTAACAATTAAGAGTAGTGTATATAATGGTAGTATAAATGGACATAGCACAATGTCAGGCATACAGTAAGTGCCCAATAATATTTTTTTATGATCTTCATAAATATCCACCTTCATCATTACTTATACTGTACTAAATTTAATGACTTATTAAGTGGTTTTAAAATGTATTTTAAAAACATAAGCATATGTTATTGTGTCTGTGCTATGTAAATTTCATTGCTCATTCCTTCAATGTATGCTTATTACGCATTAAAACTTGTTTATCTAACTACCTAGCCAACCATCCATTTACTCATTAAAATATTTATTATACATATTCTTTTTAAGTGTTGGTGATAAAACTATGGAGAAGACATAGCTCTCAGCATTTAATTTACTTACAGACAGCTGGGTGAAACAAAACTTGCAATAATAGCAGGTAACAAACAGTAAAAAGAGGAGGTATACACTAAATTATAAGTAAATTGGAAGAAATTATGAAGTAAATTTGAGAGCATAGAAAGGGGAGTGGGGGAACCAATAAGATATTTTGTGAAAACCTCTTAGTTAAGACCAAAAGATTGTAAAAAATGATGAAAGGAGAATATACTAAGAAGAGGAAATAGATACAGTCTAGTGTTACCTGAAATGGAAAGTATTTCAAGTGTTTCAGTATGACCAGTCACTGTGAGTAATTAAGGAAGTTGTTTGGCATGAGGCTGACCAGGTGGATGGATGGAGGCCAGAGAATAAAGGTCCTTTTATGCTAGCTACCCTGGTTGATTTGGATTTTTTAAAATAATTTATTTATTTATGCATACGAGAATTGGGGTACAGGCCAGAGGTATGTGGGGGTGGTGAGAGGATTCACCAGAGACAGAGTGGGGAGCAGAACAGGCAGATCAACCAAAGTACACTACTGAGGGGGCAGCAGGCAAGGCAGGAGAGGAAGAAATACACCTGCTAAAACTCACTGATTTATTTAACTGGGGAAGAGGACTTCCTTTATCTACTTTGGCCAATGACAGGTCTGTTGGAGCTACTTAGTTGAAAAAGATGGAAAAAGAGAAGAGAAAGTGATTATGGGTGGGGTTTTAAATATGTTGGGTTTATCCAGATATAGCCATAGGTTGTTAACCATGACATTATACCAGATTTCATGACAAACTAAAAAAAAAAAAAATGAAATGTTCTGAGTTCCTCATGGATTTACACTTTGATTAGGTAACCAAGACATTCCTACATAAATTAAGTTAAAAAATGGCATATCACATGAGAGTAATAAAATTATGCAACTGAGTTACATACACAGAGGCTATTACTATTTTCAAGGCATAGAGCAAAGTGGAAGCACAGTAGGCAAGGGAACAATTTTTGAAAGATAGAAGACTAACAGGGATGGAAGAGCAAGAAGTCAGATTTAGGTAAATGGTGGCAATCAGTTTCAGAATAAAATAATTTATTGGAGGCTATAAAGGATATTTATGATAGGTGAGTATCAGAAAGAAATATTCTAAAACGTTCTTTAGTTACTGATAACTATATCATGTAATACTTTTGGATTGTCTAATTTTAGAAATTTTCTTATTTTTTATTACTCTTATTTGGAAAATAGGCGTTTCTTTTCAAGTCTCTTCTTTTTTTTTTTTTTTAAACATTTTTTCATGTGTCTGTTGGTCATCTGTAAGTCTATTTTGAGAATTATTTAGCTCTTCTGTCCATTTTTTTCTTTTTTTAAAGATTTATTTATTTATTTACACAAGCACTGGGTACAGTCAGAAGTGTGGGAGGGTGAGAGAATTCACCAGAGCCAGAGCGGGGAACAGAACAGGCAGACTGATGAAATACACTGCTGAGGGGAGCAGCGGGCAGACAGGAGAGGTCTGCCCCACCATGTGGGACCCTCGCCTGGCAGCTGGGGATCCAATCGGTGCTGCAGAGGCTGCAGGAAGCTTTGCAGCCCAGCGCTCAACCACTGCACCACCAGGGGAGGCCCAAGTAGTATTTCTTTATTATAAATTTACTGCTCAGATGTCAAGGTTGTTCCCTTTTTTTACATATTAAAACATGCAAAAATCATATGGATTACTATTATTCTATATTATTGAGACTCATAAAAACAAGAAAAGGGGAAAACTTTCGAAGTTTTACTTGATTTTAAAGAATGAAAGAGAAGTAGTGAAAATCTGATTGGAAATAATTCTTACTAATGAAAACATGACCAGAGACAGATATTTTCTGATGGTGAGAAACATTGAATATAGAGTATTTTTTCCAATCACAATGTAATAGTGATTGATGTAGTTAAAACTTAACTAACAAATTAGTATTGCTGGCAAATAGCAATTACATTATGAATGGACTTAAAAAGGTAAAATGTAAACATATTTGCAGAAGTCAGACAATTGATTAGAATAGAGAGAATGGTGAAACATTTATTATTGACCCAGCACATTTATAATGTATAAAGTTATCAATTGTTATTTTTTTATTACTGGCACAAAATACACACATGATGCTACTATTTAAAGGGTTAATTTTCAAATGTTTGTACATAATACATGATTTCAAAATAACATAGGAGCGACACTTCTGCAACATTGTTTTCTGAACGTCAACCAGATTGAATGAGAGTATGGTCCATGTTTAATATGCACCAGATGGTGTTTTGCTCATGGAGCTTATAGAACAAAAACAATTAAAATATGAAATATAGCCCCACATTTCAATCTGCAATAATATTAAGAAATGGCAATTCTGATTTTAAAAATAGATCATAAGAGACATGAACAGAATGTATAAACTAAAACAACTGAAGTTCACATATAGTAAATTTATGCAAAGATTAATAATAATATATTCTTCAACAAATATAGTGTGATTATTTAATTTAATTATATATGAATATATCCTTGTCTCCATAAAAATTTTAGATAATTGAATGTTCTGGTCTTCATTCTTTATGAGGTATTTGCCAGATGTCTTATGTCTTTTTTATCAAAATAAGTTACAATTGCCAAGTATTAACTATTCAAGTTGCAAACTAAAGTCTCTGGTTGGAAATTACAAGCCATTTTCACCCCCTGTGGGTTAGGACAACTTCATAGAGCCAACACACGCCTAATTGTACATAATGTGCATGAGGATTTTCTAGAGAAATATTTCTCTTTTACTTCTTCACCCAAATTAAGAAACATACTATATGGCTTATTAGAAATGCCCATGGGTGTTTATTATAGGCATCTACATAAGTGTTAAATTTTCTACGAATTCATAACGAATTGTTATGGTTTTGGATAGTTATTTTTATTTCATTAGAAATTGGGATTTATGTATTTTCTAACTAGAAATATATATTCTGTCATTTCTTTAAAATTATCATTTGTGAAATGATGGTTTTACAAATGGAAATGATTTTAAGTTCCTTATACCTTGATTATTTGCCACCTTAAGTTGTCTTTTTATACCTCCTAAATGTCTATTATCATTGCTTTTACATGAAAAAAGCTGGTCAATTTAAAATTACCAATGATCTGAATTTATTTGACATTAAGTATAATGCACTTCTCTTTCAGCATAAACCAAGTGTCTCTTTTGTAAGCACAAACTTGAGGAATTATTCATTAAATTAATAGAATAAAATAAACAAACAAACAAACAACAACAAAAAAAAAAACGACTGCCATGCACAAAATTTTCATCTACATCCTCTTTATCTGGCCAAACAATGTCTTTGATGACTACAGAAATAATGAGGCAGAAGAGTGAAGAGTGCTGATAAATATATAGTTTATCTCCAAACTTCAAGCCAGTGTTTCCTCCAAGATTTTTAAATTAAAAAGATAATTTGCTAATAAAATTTAATTTGGATTTTCTTTAGTTATTTTCTTACTTTTGATTGAGTTCCTAGTGAATATTGATGTGACTATAAGACTACAGCAAGGAGAGGAAAGGAAAAGTCAAACCTGGTTAATGACAGGTCAGTTCTTAAAGAGAATTCACTATAATTTGGTACTCAGAACTGTTAGGAATTAGAACCTGAAAGTTATAAACCTTATTGTGTCCTTCATGGAAGAAAATATTTAAAATAGCTACACAAATTGTTAATATAACAATACGTGATAAAGGTGCTTACAAATAATGGCTAGTAAAACCAAATTTTGTCATCTTAGAAATTTACTTCATTTAATTCCAAGTAACCAAATTTTGTCATCTTAGAAATTTACTTCATTTAATTCCAATTCTCTAGTTCAAAACATGATTTATTCAAAATTCATGCTATTATGCATCATTTTCTGATATTCAACACTGCTTACATCAGTCAGTGCAACATCACATTATATTTTAAGGAGATAAAATTAACACAATATTTTCTGTATCAGCATTTTATATATCAGATATTTCCAAAATAATAGTTTGGACCTCAGAACACATTATTCAAAAAATGTTAATAGTCATAGTCTGGCTAGAAAGTCTTAGATGCATTCCAGCACCATTTAAGCAGGCAACCTGCTAGATCTCTGATGTAAGTGCAGCCTTGGTCAATGAACACTCCTTAGTAGATTAATTTGATAGTGAACTATCAAAATTATTTAATATGCAAAATACCATGAAGTCCAAAGGTTTCACATGCAATGTCACATGGAGTCTAGAGTAAGTTAAACAAACCCTGATTATTAGGTTCAAATTCAAAATAGTCCATAAGTGCTTTAACTTTTTTTTCTTTTTTGGTTCCCATAGAAAACCCTCTTATTACTTAAACAAGATAGTTTTAATTTTGGACCCAACTACTAGAAGGCCTCCCCAAATTGGACAAAACTATTTAATTAGACTGATCTATTATCAGGAATGAGAAATGATAATGGAACAAATATATCTGAATTGTGGAATTTCTTGAGCAGTTCCAATGGGAGGACTGTAGGGGAATAAAAGTCTGCTATCCCAAAATACATGTTTCTTTTGAGACAGCTCAGGTAAAAGAAATTATTTGCCGGTAGGATGAGTTATACCAAGTCCTGTATGAACAGGTGGACCAAATCATGGACTATCTGTGCTGTCTATTTGGGCTCACCCCACTGACCGTGAGGCGCCATGTTAGATAAAAGTATTAGATTCTGACTAATGATTATCTCACAATTTCCTGGAGGGATAAGGCTGAGAGTCCACATGTGCAGCTGGACTATAACCCGCCTGGGCATGCTCAGGTGTAGCCCAACCAAAAAGCTACGACACAGCTCTCCTCCTCCCTGTCTTGTGTACCTACTGTATAGATCTCCTTCTAACTCCCTTTGTGGAGCCACGCAATATTATCCTTTCCCGCACTGACTGCTTCATGCGTGAGTCTAATAGAGTCTTGCCTGGCTCAACTAGACCTACCACTCTCTTGTGAATTCTTTCCCTATAGGGCAAATGGCCCACTCTTTTGTGTCTAGGCCCTTTAATACTCTGCAAAAGTTTGATTTCAGACAGGGGTTCTGATGGCTGGTTGAGACTACTTTTGATGTTTTTATTTAAATTTCTCTGTATAAGGGTCTATTCTAGGAAATGCCATCTTGTATTTCTCTTCAGAGAAGTCAAAAATACCTTCCCCCCCCCCAGTAAACAACCTATTTCTCCTTCCCACACCCTAGCCCCCAATACACAACCTTCCTTGTCCTAGATAAACTATTTAAGATAGCCATCTTAGATGTGAATTACTCAGTATACTCACTTAGATGTACGAGTTACTCATGTATACATGAAGTATACATGCTGTTATTTAAACTTCTATATATCTTTTTCGCATATCAAGAAAAAAATGGTCTATAGGTACATGACATGAAATGAAGAAAGGAATTATGCTATTGGCAGATACTGTAAAATAGACTATGGCATGAACTGAAATGAAAGCATCAAGATGGTACAAAGTATGCTAATTCTATTTATGCCTCTACACTTTGAACAACACATTTATCCTTTATATACCTTATCTACAACATTAGGAGCTGAAACTAAGAAATTAAAACTTCATGAGTCAACAACCAAAAGTAAAATGGGTTCAAAATATTACAGGCATAACAATATCTACAGATGTATCTCCATGAATGGAAGGTGTCCTACATGCAGCTGTCATGAACCAGATTCCTTGAGCAGTTCTCGGGGCAGATCAGAGTGACTAGGTGAACCTACAGAATATGGATGACAGGTGTGCCCACCACTCTTGCTCCTGCAGCCTGACTTGCACCCTGAAACTGCTGGGAAGGACACATGGAAGGAAACATGTGGAGAAGAGGTATGTAGAAATACTTGGAGGGCACACTTGGAAGAGACATGTGGGTGACAGACATGTGAAGAGGTCACTCCTGGTCCTTGGCAGAGACAATGGCAGCTGGCGCTTTAACCTCATTGTGATTACATGTTATATTTTGAATTTTGACACTATCCTTCTCTCTCAGCTCTCTGGGATCTGCCTTTTTTGTGGTTCCTTGAGAGACGGTACCTTAGACTTATAGCAACATTTTTGGCTCAGCAGCCATTCTTCAGGTCAAGTCTATTTGGCTAGTCATGTGCCCAAGATGGGGGCTATGAAATTTTTGGAGTTTTATTAAAAATATCCTTTCTGGGCCCTCCAGTGGCGCAGTGGGTTGACCGCAGGGCTGTGAAGCTGTCCGCAGCCTCTGCAGCATGGGTTCAATTCCCGGCTGGCCAGGGAGATTCCCACATGGTGTGAGAGACTTCTCCTGTTTTGCCCACTGCTCTCCTCAGCAGTGTATTTCATCATTCTGCCTGTTTTGCTCCCCGCTCTGCCTCTGGTGAATCCTCTCACCTTCCCGCACCTCTGGCCTAAACCCCGGTTCTTGTATAAATAAAAAATAAATCTTTAAAAAAAAAAAAGGAATATCCTTTTTTCTCTTTATGAACACTAATGCTATTAAAATCTTTCAGAATAACAGTATGCTTCCTTTATCTTTTGTGTGTGCATATGGCCAAATCCTTTCCAGATCCCTTAATAGTTTGGGGTCCCTGAGTGCCGTTTGGCCATGTGCTAATAATAGTAGATATTTATGAGAGTTTACTTTATGGCACATAAAATATTAGTAATGTGTTTATATTTCATAATTTAAAGTTTACAGCAATCCTCTAGCAATGGCTTTATTCATTTTACAGATGTGGGAACTCTGAATCACTTAGCAGGTAGGTGACCAAGCTAGAATTCAAGCATGCATTTTTTTTTTAATTTCAAATTCTCTTTCATTAAATTATAAATCAAGTTCTTGATTGAGAGGAAAATAACAAGGTAGTAAGAAAAACACAGCTTGAGTTGAGGAAAGAGATGGGAGATTCACAGTGACAACTTTCCTGCTGGAAAGCCATCAACACGATGGCCATTGGCAGAGGGCCAGGAGGCCCATCACATCCTTCTTGTACAACAAAGGGCATGGCCTATTTAGATAATACGCTTTCTTAAAATATACCATTACTCAAAGTCATACCAAATCCTCATGTGAAATGATGAAGGATAAGGTCGGGAAGAGATTTCCAGGTATGGGGACAATGTAGATTTATAATGTTTGTTAAAATTCTTGAGGCAGCAAGGGTGTGACCTAGAAAGATACACTGTGTGGAAGAAACACTGAAGGAGCACCAATGTGAGGCAAAAAGGGGGAGAAGTTAAAAAAGAAAACAAAAGAAAAAAAAAGGAAATGACTGGAAAAAAGGGAAACAATAAATAAAATAGCACGGATGCAGTGAAAATTGTGTAAAGACTGTTAAGGCAAGGTTTCCTAAGTTCATATTCTGACTTAAGTCATAAAAAAATCACTAAGATATATCTTTATTTTATTCTATCAGATGAGCCACATCTCGTGGTTAGGGAGAATGATAAAACAGCCCATCTTTTCTGGGTAAATGCCAGGCCAAATCCAGTGTAAGAAACCAGCTGTTATGTGCCTAGTATAAATGCCAGATACTGGAAATCGTATCAGTGGGAGAAGAACTGTTATTCCCTCAAATTTAGTTACTAGAAACAGATACATCAATAAGTAATTGTAGTCTGTGAACCAGGGGATCACAGAATACCAAAACATAAATCTTCTATAGATTTGACTGACCCTCTGTTGGCAAAGACTTCTCTTTACCTGCAATTATAACTAGTTACTCAATTTTTAAAAAATTATTCAAATATAAATTAGTTTACTTTAAATCAAATTGGAATTAGAATATTTAAAAGTATTTATTGTTCTGAAAAATTGTGTGTGCATATGTTGTTTAAATGGACCTAGGGGAGGTTGAACAAATAATATTCTAGGATCATCTATGTTTATGTTTATATGCTCTTTGAATGGTTAGTTAGATGGCTTAATCAGAGAGAGGTATGTAAATACCATGTTGTTGAGTGCTAGGAGCTGGTGTTAATATTAAGGCATTATTTGAAAATTGCCCTATTGTCACTTGCAGATAGGTACATACATTTGTACCTTAGTAGATTCTGGCACCATTAGTTATTATGCCCAATAATATGTAATCTCTAGCATCTCAAAGTACTAAACAAACTAGGCATTATTAAAAAAAAAGCTTAAAAATAAGACATGCTTATTTTTAAATTAATGTTTAAATTTTTGAATACACCTGACTTTCAAGGAAACAATTCACTAACTTGTGGGAAAAAAGTGTGCACATATAATTAACAGGTAAAAAAACCTGCTGGGAAGGTGTTGCCCTCTGGCATAAGAAATCGTGTTATGCCTATCCTTCCATCAGGGCTAGAGACTTTTTTTTTTTTTATCTTAAATTTTATTTTTATATTCCCCCATACAATTGCAAACGCCCCATTCTGACCCCAATCCTTCCCCTCCCGCCCCCCACCCCCCAAAAAGTGTCTCTGGTTCATAGTTTTTTGTTGATTTTGATTTTCACTTTCTTATATTCATTTTCCTGGTCCCTTATTTAAGTTTTCTAGATTCCTGCTATGAGTGAGACCATCCGGTATTTTTCTTTTTCTTTTTGGCTTATTTCGCTGAGCATGATCCCTTCCAAGGGCTAGAGACTTTACAAACACAGCAAGTCAGCTGTTTCAGTCAAACCATTGGGATTGATTATTACCTAGAAGTTTACACTACTAATTACCATCTTTTAAAAATTAATTTATATGAAGAGATCTAATGATAGATGTGTTTAAATGTATTCAGTAGCTTTATATCTTTGCTATTATAAATCAGAAACTCTTGGCCATGGTAAACACTCTGTTTAACACAGGCCCCTTACTTTCCAGATCACCATTTCTCACTTCTTCCCCATCTCAAAACATGTGCCCCAGAAAAAAACAGGGAACTTATAGTTGCCTAAACATGGCATGTCCTCTCATGTTTTATGCTATTGTACATGCAGCTACATTTGCTCAGAATAACGTTCCATCTCCATGCCTTCAAGGACACGTGTGCCTTCTTCAGTGCGTCCAGCTAGAGCCATGAATTCTTGCTCCTTCTGTGAACACGTGAGTGAGCTCGCTTTCTTACATTCCTAGCTTTCCTAGGTGAACTAAGTCACCTAGCTGGTCACTTAGTTCATGTGGTTTTGTTGGCAGGAAGTATCAACCAATCAATCTTTCTTTCTCTCTTTTCTCAATCCTCTTGTAAAAAAACCTTTGTTTGTTTTAATTTTCTTCTGCATGTCTGTTTTTGGGTCTTGTCTCAGTTCTTAAGCATATGGGTGACAACTCACAACTTGGCAATCCCATTTCCTCCTGGAATTACACTATAACAACACTTTGTACAGCAAAGCACTGGATAAATGGGAGAATTTTAAAGAGCAAAAGAATCAACGGAGGTGCTTGTTAAAAAATATAGGCATCCTTTGACTTATGAGGGAGTCACAAAAATAATATTTACTTGAAAATACTACAAATTAAATAAGATGACAGGAAACTGCAACTCTACTGCTGTACATCAATCATGAGAGTGCCATGTGGTTTTTCACTGAAGGTGTATAACTTTCACACAATTTTCAAGCAAAAACGATCAAAAGTTAGGCATCATTAAGCCAGCACTGACTAAATAGACTTTGTAAACCTGGAAAAACTTGTAATTTGTAGTGAAGCCAGACATCTACATAGTTAGGAAATACTCCAGGTTTTTCTCATGTAGGTAGTATAAGGATTACATTTTGAAAATTGCTGTATCAGAAATACAAGTTTCTTCAGGGCAGTCATATTTGCCTCTAATTTCTCTTGCCTAGCAGAGCACATGGAAACTCAGTAGCTGTTAAATATACATTTTATAAAAGAAAGAAATGAATAAATGAACCTGGATTTCATATGAAATTTTAGAAAGAATGAACAAAGTCAAGTAAGAAAGAAGGATTTTTGTCACCTGTAGTTAAGGGTAATACATGGAAGACTGCAACTATTTCTTTTCTTTTTTTTTTAAGATTTATTTATTTATTTGTTTGTTTGTTTGTTTATTTGTTTATACAAGCACTGGGTACAGTCAGAAGTGAGGGAGGGTGAGAGAATTCACCAGAGCCAGAGCAGGGAGCAGAGCAGGCAGAAGGACCGAAGTACACTGCTGAGGGGAGCAGCGGGCGGCAGGAGAGGTCTGCGTGCCATATGGGACTCTCTCTGGTAGCTGGGGAGCAGCCGGGGATCGAACCGTCGCCGCAGAGGCTGCGGGCAGCTTCGCAACCCAGCACTCAACCACTGCGCCACTGGGGAGGCCCTCTTTTCTTTTTGTAAAACATTTATTTATTTATTTATTTATTTATTTATTTATTTATTTATTTATTTATTTATTTGTTTGTTTGTTTGTTTGTTTATTTGTTTGTTTGTTTATACAAGAACCGGGGTACAGGCCAGATTCGCAGGAGGGTGAGAGGATTCACCAGAGAAGAGCAGGGAACAGAACAGGTAGACTGACAAAATACACTGCTGAGGGGAGCAGCAGGCGAGACAGGAGAGGTCTGCTGTGCCATGTGGGTATCTCCCTGGCCGGCCAGGCTCGAATGGGCGCTGCAGAGGCTGCAGACAACTTGACAGTGCTGCGCTCAACCGCCTGTGCCACCAGAGGAGGCCCCTGCTACTATTTCTTATAACAGATTTAGGATAGTCATTATTTACCTCTTTCTTTCATAACCCTCTTTGTTATGGGTAAATAACAATATTTAGGGACAACATACTAAATCATAGAATGTAACTACTAGGGAAATTTGAAATCAGTTTGTTTTTATTGACACACACTCCTTGTGCTGTTCTCTGCATCTCCAATGTTATGTGTTTAGCTAATGAGTTCTGTTTTGTGTTTCATAGAAAGGAAACTTTCTAGGCAACTTCAGCTACTTGGAAAATGAGAAGAGTGACAACAAATTCTTACTGCTTCTGCCTCTCAGATAAACATCACATTTTCTTCTTTCAGAGCTAGTGTGAACCTGAAGCCTACCAATGGGTATAGTGAGTGGTGGTTCATATCTTACTGATCTGGGGCAGCTCCTAGACATTATCTTTTTCTACACTTTTATGTGTTTCTATTAAAGAAGACTGAGAGTTTAATTATCCTCTCAAAATAACCTTCAAACAAAACTTTAAAAGATATAAAAGTAATGTAGTTGAAGACATAGATGACAATCAACACAAATTAATTTGATAAAGTTACAACAACAACAACTGTGGTTAAATGCAGCATTAGTTAAAGAGACTTTTAAAAATGCAGGTTATTTATACATTTAGGTGCTAAGGTGGAAAATAAAAGTCTATTCACTGTCTCATATCTCTTGTGTTATCCCTTTCAAAGTGTATGATAAACACCATGTTTCAAATTTTTAAATTTTTAACATGAGACTGTAATAATATGACTCAAAGTTTCATGTTCTTATAATAGTAAAGATGACAAAATAATAAAAATAATAAAATAATAATAATAATAATGACAGTAATGACAGTAATTCCTACTACTCTTCTCTGACTTTCATTTTTCACCAAAGAGAACTGGATTTAGTTACATATCTCTCTTTTCTGTTAAGAGAACTCACTGATCTCTGCCTTCAGAGGGAAAACCTGAGAACTTTTTTCTCCATAAATAGGAAGAACTGCATACAGTCACCAGAGAGAAAAAAATAACAGGGTAATAAAAAATAATGGTCATAGTTAATTTTATTAGAGATAAACACATGCTACTTATACACTAATCATTTTACACACACTTATTTAAATCCTATAAACTTGTAGTTGAGGAAAATGGGTTATATGATGGTTCACTTTTCTTACCGATTCACTCTCTGGGTAGTTGATTTTTAAAGAATTCAAGAAAGATGTGAACTTTAAGGATAGTATCTACTTATAATTACATTTTGACATTAACTGAGGAGGTGAAGATTCAGTTCTCTAATTTCATTCATTCCATAAAAAATTTTTGAGTTTTTACTAAGTGCCAAATATATTAAAAATAAATCTTATAAAAAACCTATTGTTTACTATGCATGCAAGAACTGGAGTGTAGGCCAGAGGGGCAGGGGGTGAGAGGATACACAAAAGACAGAGTGGAGAGCAGAAAGGGCAGATCTACTGAAATATACTGCTGAGGGGAGCAGTGGGCACGACTGCTGTGCCATATGTGAGTTAGCTCCCTGATCAGGGATTGAACTTAAGCCACAGTGTCTGGCAATAGATTGATGACATTGAGAATTTAACTCCTGCACCTCTAGTGAGACCCCCAAATATATCAATGGTTTTAAAATACAAAGGTAGGGGGCGGAGCAACATGGCGGCGAGGAGACGCTGCGAGTAAGATCTCCCATTAAAAAAAAGTTAATAGGGAGGAAAAGCGGCAGGTTCCAGTGAGAACTGGGACACGGAAGATAAACGGACGATTCCAGCAAACTACCCGAAGAAGAAAGTTGCCAAAAAAGAGGACTAGAAGGGAGGAAAGCGCAGAACGCTGCTCCCCTCCCCCACCCACAGAGTCGGCACTCTCCAACCAGCAGAGAGGAGGAAAACAAACTAAAAGGACAAACAAGAACAAACTACGCAGCAAGCGGGGCTGGGAGTGGAAAGGAACTATTGCAGCCACCACACCCCGTGAACGGGAGCTGTGGAGAACCCTGCAGGATTCGCCGCGGCGGTGAGCGAACGGCTCTGGGCGCCATTAGAGAACAAAGAGACTCTGGAGGAGACACGCACACAGCCCAGGGCCGGCCGGTAAGCTTGCGTGGAAAAGCGGTGCGCTTGAAAAGCAAACGCGGATCGCAGCTGCCCAGGTCCCCGCGCCTGTGACCTAGGCTTGCGGGGAGACGCACGGGGACCCTCACTGAGGTGAAAACCCCTCACTGAGTATCAGGAACCAGGCACCCAGGCACAGGAGCTGGGTGCAAAAGACTCCATTTTTGCGGACACTGAACTGGGCTACAGCCCGCGTCCTGGACCTGAGGGCTTTGGAACTGAGACCCGGGGCACGAAATTCGGGGCGTGGGTTCTCCACGACGGTGGGGCACAAGGCAGACACAGCACCCCAAAGCTGTTGAGGTTTACCCTACCATTCCCGCTCTGTTCCCTGTCCCACTGGGTGGAAAAATCAGCTCCCCAAGGGCTCTAGGAGAGATCTCTGGCGCCACCTAGCGACTTGAAACGAGCAGAAGGCTCCTGGAGGTGCCAGTGGCCAGCTGGGAAGTTAGCCCACACCAGGCCCCTTCAGACCAGTAGTCTGAGCCCACAGGGGGAGCAGGCACCCACAGCCGGGGCAGACCGGGCGCACAGAAGAGTGTGCCCGAGACCGGACGCGCAGGGAGTGCACCCCGCATCGCCATTTTAGAACAGGGACGTTTCTTCAGTAAAGACTGCCTGCAGAAGGCTCCCTCAGGAGCCAGAGGTGAGCGGGGAAACTCGCCCACACCAGGCCCCTTCTGGCCTGCAGTCCAAACACAAAGGGGGAGCGGGAACCCACCGCTGGGGCAGACCAAGTGCAAAGGGGAGTGTGTCCCCACATCGGCATTTTAGAACAGGGACTTTTCTTCAGTAAAGTCTGCTTGAAACAGACAGATGGCCCCTGGAGGAGCCAGAGGGGAGCGGAGAAGCTCACCCAAGATGCCGGCCAGTCCCAGCAACACAGTGTCCCAATGCATACGACAAATTAGAAAACAGACAGTAGGGAGTAGAAGAACCACATGCAACCTAACAACTCCTCAGGAAAAAAGCACACCACAAAAAGAAAACCACCCCCCAGATTGCAACGACAGTAACTTGGAAGAACTTCTGAGCCTTCCAGAAAGAGAATTTAAAATTGCCGTGATTAAAAAACTGACAGAAGTCATAAAGGAAAACAATGATCAGAAGAAGGAAATTGAGTCCCTAAAGAGGGAAAACAATGGTCAGAAGAATGAAATTGAGTCCCTAAAGAGGGAAGCAAAAGAAATGCAAGAGATCAAAGAATTAATGGAGGAACTAAAGAACTCTGGGAAAAGCAATGAAAGCAGGATAGATGAAATGGAAGAATGAATAAGTACTCTTAAGACACAGAAATAAAAAGAACCAAAACAGAAAAGGAAAGAGAAGTATGAAGGAAAAAGAACGAAGAAAGACTTCAGGAACTATCTGACTCCATGAGGAAAGGAAATAATAAGAGTTATAGGAATACCAGAAGGAGAGGAGAGAGATGTAGGAACAGAGAAAATATTCAAAGAGATAATTGAAGAGAACTTCCCAAATGTGAAGAAGGAGCTGAAAATTGATATACAAGAAGCAAGAAGAACACCAAACTTCCACGATGAAAGGAAAAATACAGCAAGACACATATTAGTAAAGCTCCCAAGAATCCAGGACAAGGAAAAAATAATGAAGCTGACAAGAGAGAAGAAACAGATAACATTCAAAGGAAAACCAATCAGACTGACATCAGACTTCTCTGAAGAAACACTACGGGCAAGGAGAGAGTGGAGGGACATAGTCAACAGACTCCAAGAAAACAGATGCCAACCAAGAATACTTTATCCCGCAAAGCTCTCCTTCCTCTATGAAGAAAGAATAAGGACCTTCCCAGACAAACAGAAACTCCGGAATTTCATTACGACTAAACCCCCACTCCAAAAAATACTACAAGGAATCCTAAAGCCAGAACCCCAGAGGGACGAATAACAACGAAAGAAGGCCAAAAAAAAAAAAGATATTAAAAGAATAAATAAATAAAATCAAAGGAAAGACAAACACAATGGCAAATACAGATGCTAACATATCAATATTAACTCTAAATGTAAATGGACTAAACTCTTCAATAAAAAGACACAGAGTTGCAGCCTGGATTAAGAAACAAAACACAACCTTTTGCTGTCTCCAGGAAACACATTTAGCTACAAAAGATAAAAATAGACTCAAAGTTAAAGGATGGAAAACAATCCTACAAGCAAATGGACCAAAAAAGAAAGCAGGAACAGCTATACCTATATCAGATAAAACAGACTTCAAACTCAAAAAAATAAAAAGAGACCCCAATGGTCACTACATTATGATCAAGGGGACAATACTTCAAGAAGAAATTACACTCATTAACATATACTCACCAAACGAAGGAGCACCAAAATATATCAGACGACTGTTGTCATCTATGAAAACAGATATCAGAGAAAACACATACTTAGTGGGAGACTTCAACACACCACTATCAACAATGGATAGATCAACAAGACAAAAAATTAGTAAAGAAACTAAAGCTCTAAATAAGGACCTAGAGCATTTGGGCTTAACAGACATCTATAGAACACTAAACCCCAAAAAAACAGAGTACACATTTTTCTCAAGCCCACACGGATCATTCTCCAGGATCGATCACATACTGGGGCACAAGACAAACATCAACAGATACACCAAGATTGAAATCATACCAACCATCTTTTCTGACCATGAAGGCATCAAACTAGAAATAAAACATAAAAAGAAGGCAAGGAACTTTCCTACCTCATGGAGATTAAAAACCACACTACTGGAAGACCACTGGACTAATGAGGAGATCAAAGAAGAAATTAAAATATTCTTTGAATTGAATGACAAGGAGGACACCAATATCCTAAATGTATGGGATGCAGCAAAAGCAGTAATAAGAGGAAAATATATAGCAATAGAGGCTCACATCAAGAAACAAGAAAGAACTCAAAGAAACAACTTAATCTCGAAGCTCAAAGATCTAGAAAAAGAACAACAAAAAAACCCCAAAACCAGTAGAAGAAAAGAAATAATAAAAACCAAAGCAGAAATAAATGAAATTGAAACGAAAAAAAAAAAAAAAAAAAACAATCCAAAAGATCAATGAAACCAAGAGCTGGTTCTTTGAAAAAAATCAATAAAATAGACAAACCCCTAGCCAGGCTCACAAAGGAAAAAAGGGAGAAAGCACAAATACACAGGATCATAAATGAAAGAGGAGAAATCACAATAGACACAGCAGAAATCAAAAGAATAATCAATAAATACTATGAACAGTTATATGGAAACAAGTTCAACAATCTAGAGGAGATGGACAAATTCCTACAACTCTACAATCACCCAAAGCTAGATAAAGAAGAAATAGAACACCTAAACAGACCAATTACAAGCAGCGAAATTGAAATGGTAATCAAAAACCTCCCCAAAAACAAAAGCCCAGGACCTGATGGATTTACAAATGAATTCTACCAAACATTCAGAGACGAATTAGTGCCTATACTTCACAAACTCTTCCAAAAAAATGAGAAGGAAGGGACAATACCAAACACATTCTATGAAGCCAACATTACACTAATACCAAAACCGAACAAGGACAACACAAAAAAGGAAAACTACAGGCCAATCTCCCTAATGAACACTGATGCAAAAATCCTCAATAAAATTTTAGCTATCAGAATCCAACAATGTATCCATAAGATAATTCACCACGACCAAGTAGGATTCATTTCAGGGACACAAGGATGGTTCAACATCCGAAAATCAATCAACGTTATCCAACACATCAACAAAAAGAAATATAAAAACCATATGATAATATCAATAGATGCTGAGAAAGCTTTCGACAAAGTTCAACACCCATTCATGATAAAAGCCCTTGAAATTCGTTGGATACAAGGAACATAACTCAACATCATAAAGGCCATCTATGAGAAGCCAACAGCCAGTATCATTCTCAATGTTGAAAAGCTGAAAGCAATTCAATTAAGATCTGGAACAAGACAAGGATGTCCACTCTCACCACTGCTTTTCAATATAATACTGGAAGTCCTAGCCAGAGCAATAAGACAAGAGAAAGACATCCAAGGAATCCAAATAGGAAAAGAAGAAGTCAAACTATCACTATTTGCAGATGATATGATAATATACATAGAGAACCCCAAAAACTCCACAGAAAAACTAATTCAACTAATCAATCAGTTCAGTAAAGTGGCAGGATACAAAATCAACACACAAAAGTCAGTAGCCTTCCTATACACAAACAACAAATCTGAAGAAGAAGAAATTAAAAAAAACATCCCTTTTATTATCGAAACAAAAAAAATCAAATATTTGGGAATAAATCTAACAAAAGAGGTAAAGGACCTATACAAAGAAAAATAAAAAACACTGTTAAAAGAAATAGAAGACACAAAGAAATGGAAAGACATCCCCTGCTCATGGATTGGAAGAGCAAACATTATTAAAATGGCCATCCTACCAAAAGCAATATACAGATTCAATGCTATTCCAATCAAAATTTCAATATCATTCTTCAAAGAAATAGAACAATTATTGATGAAATTCATATGGAATCACAAAAAAACCCCAAATAGCCAAAGCTCTCCTGAAAAAAAAAGAAGGGAATGGAGGCATCACACACCGAGACTTCAAACTCTACTACAAAGCCATAATCATCAAAACTGCATGGTATTGGAATAAGAACAGACACACAGACCAATGGAATCGAATAGAAAATCCAGAAATAAACCCACAGATTTATGGGCAACTAATCTTTGACAAAGGAGTAAAGACTATGCATTGGAGCAAAGAAAGTTTGTTCAATAAATGGTGCTGGAAAAACTGGGTTGCTACATGCAAAAGAATGAAGCTGGACCACTACCTCACACCATACACAAAAAATCAACTCAAAATGGATTAAAGAACTAGCCATAAGAGCTGAAACCATAAAATACATAGAAGGAAATATAGGCGAAACACTACGGGATTTGCACATCAAAGACATCTTTACAGACACATCAACCAAAGCAGTGATAATGAAGGCAAAGATAAACAGCTGGGACTACATCAAATTAAAGAGCTTCTGCACAGCAAAAGAGACAATAACAAAAACAAAGAGAAACCCCACTAACTGGGAGAACATTTTTGCACACAAGACTAATGATAAAGGACTGATCACAAAAATCTGCAAAGAGCTGATGAGACTCAACAACAACAAAGAAAATAATCCAGTCAAAAAATGGGCAGAAGAGCTAAAAAGAAACTTTTCTGAAGAGGAAATGCAAATGGCCAACAGGCATATGAAAAAATGTTCAACATCACTTGTCATCAGGGAAATGCAAATCAAAACTACCATTAGATACCATCTTACACCAGTGAGAATGGCACATATTAAGAAAACTAGCAACAACAAATGTTGGCGAGGTTGTGGAGAAAAAGGAACTCTCCTGCACTGCTGGTGGGAGTGCAAACTGGTCCAACCACTAGGGAGAGCTGTGTGGAGATTTCTGGACCTACTAAACATAGAGCTTCCATATGATCCAGCAATTCCACTCCTAGGTATTTACCCAAAGGACACAGAAACATCAATTACAAAGAGCACCTGCTCCCCTATGTTTATAGCAGCACTGTTTACAATAGCTAAGCTTTGGAAACAGCCCAAATCCCAAAAATAGATGACTGGATCAAGAAGATGTGGTCATATACACCATGGAATATTACTTAGCATTCAAAAAAGATAAACACATGCAATTTGCAGCAACATGGATGGCGCTGGAAGGGATCATGCTCAGTGAAATAAGCCAGAAAGAAAAAGAAAAATACCGAATGGTCTCACTCATAGCAGGAATCTAGAGAACTTAAATAAGGGACCAGGAAAATATATAACTATAAGAAAGTGTAAATCAAAATCAACAAACAATTATGAACCAGAGACACTTTTTGGGGGGTGAGGGGTGGAAGGGGAGGGATTGGGGTCAAAATGGGGGGGTTGCAATTGTATGGGGAATATAAAAATAAAATTTATTATTAAAAAAATATATAAAAAAAAATAAAGTTCAGAAATATTTGTCAAAAAAATAAAATAAAATACAAAGGTAAGGTTGATAGTTCCTTCAAAATATAATTATTATATAGTGTATACAAATAACCTATTAAAAAGTATAATATTATAAAAGCAATTGTTTAATTTTATGTCACATAAAATTGCTTTCTAAAAATTTTGCATAGAAATTCTGGAGATAGTGTTCCATTCTGTCTTAAGCAGGTAGGGATTGAAGATGATAGGAAGATAGGCAGGAAAATAATTTAGCTTTAAGCTTATGATTAAAATTAATTAGGAGTTTTTCAGGCAGAAAGAGAAAGAATAGAGTAGATATATTAAAAAATAATCCTTATGTTAGCACACAGAGGAGTTAGTTTTCAGGGTTGAGTAGTGATTTCGGGTAGAGCACAGTATGGGATGTGTTATTGGCTACATGACAACTGGTTTGATTGCACAGTAGCTGGTGTTTAGACAGAGAAAGACCTTATGTGTATGATTAAAAGAGCCTTTCACTAGAGTACTGGAGCCCGCTTAAACTTTAGCAAGATAACTGTTGGCAGTGGGGAAACACCACAAATGGTTAGAATTTAAAATCAGGGAGAACAATTCAGTTACTTTAAAATAGGCAGCACACAAGAACTAAAGTAATGACAATGAAAAAAAGAGGGGGAGGGAGAAGTTTCAGGGACTTACTAGTGATAAAACTCATGACTGGAGATCAGTTGGATATGGAAAGTCAGGAAAAATGGTAATTTGAAGGCAATGTTATGATTACTTAAAAATTACTGAAAGTTAATGATGTAAGGAAGTTGAATGTTTAAAAAATGATAGTAAATGTAGAAAAGATGCCAACTTTTGCAGAAAAAATTAAATGCAATGTAAATTGAAAATAACAATTAGGGATTAGGAAGTTGTGGTAATTCTTTTTAAAAATATTTATTTATTTATTTATTTATACAAGAACCAGGGTACAGGCCAGATGCACGGGAGGGTGAGAGGATTTACAAGAGACAGAACAGGGAACAGAACAGGCAGACTGAGGAGATACACTGCTGAGGGGAGCAGCGGGCGGGACAGGAGAGGTCTGCTGCGCCAGATGGGACCCTCGCTGACTGGCCGGGATTGAACCAGCACTGCAGAGGTTGCAGACAGCTTCACAGCGCAGCGCTCAGCCGCCTGTGCCACTAGGGGAGGCCCTGTTGGTAAATTTTAAGAGTAAAATTTCAGTTGTATATGAGTATAATAAAGTGAATGAGAAGTCAGGAAATAGAGGCCATGTGGACTACTGCTTCAAAGATTTTGACACAAAGGAAGGAATGGGAGCTGGAGGGTTAAGGACCATGTTATTATAAAGTTTTAAAGAAATAGGAAAGCTTTAACGTGTAATCTCAGCATAAATAGTCACTGAAAATGGAGAGATCGAAAGTACAAGGTAGGGAGAGAAGGTCAGCAGTGTGGAGACAGCGATTATTGATGGGGCAAAGTGCTGAAAGCAACCAAAAAGTGACAGAATACGTTTTGTAGCAAAATGTAATATCTCACATTGTTTAAGACCCCAGGGTTTGGAATCAAACAGTCAAGTTTTAATCCTGGCTTGCTCATTTATCAACTGATGAACCAAAAATAACTCAAACTCTATATGCCTCTGTTTCCTATATATACACAAAATAATAGCACCTAGTATTAACGTGTTATAGAAGTATACAATATATATATATTTCATAATATATCATAATGTATAGTATATAAAATATATGATAATATAAATAGTGTTACTGGGATGATCAAATGAGGTCAAACTTTTAAGAGTGGAACACACATTGGGTAAGTATCCTTCAAGAATTAGCTGTTACATTCAAGAGACATGCAACTGTATCTCTCAAGTTCAAGGAGCCATTAACGAAGGAAATAAGATCACTCATCTCTGTGATAAAAGAAGAAGGGAATAAAAAGTTTTATAATTTGAAGTTTGTAGGTGTGAAGCTTCTATTTTACTTCCACTTTTTGTCAGGATTGTTTTGGCTATCTGGGGTTGTTTGGGGTTCCATGTGAGTTTCAGTATTGTGTGTGCTATTTCTTTATGAGTGCCATTTAAATTTTGATAGGAATTGCATAGAATCTGCATATTGCTCTAGGTTGATGGCCATTTTAACCAACTCACGCCTGTGAGAATGGCTCACCATGAAAAGACCAGAAACAAGAAGCATTGGTGAGGATATACAGAAAAAGCAACCCTCGTACAAAGCTGATGAGAATGTAGACATGTCCATTCTTTATAGAAAACAGTATGAAGTTTCCCCAAAAGATTAAAAAATGGCCCAGCAATTCCACTCCTAGGTATCTACCACCCAAGGTACAAAAACTTTAATTCAAAGGGCAGCAGGCACTCCCATGTTTATTTCAGCTCTATTACAATAGCCACACTATAGAAACAACCTAAGAGGCCCCAAACAGATGAATGAATCAAGAAGAGGTGGTACATATAGACAAAGAAATACTATTCAACTATAAAAATGATAGATTCTTTCTATTTGTGGCAGCATGGATGGAACTGGAGGGGATTTTGCTAAGCAATGTAACTCAAAGGGAGAAAGATAAATACTGGATAGCTTCAATTATATGTGGAATATAGAGAAATTAAATAAAGTTCAGATAAATATAAACTAAACTAACACTAGAGAGCTGACTATAGAATTGAGGCTAACAGAGGGACAACAGGGGAAGAAGCAGCAAGAGTAAGGTGGGAAAGAAACAAAATGGACTGTGGTGATAGACTATGGGTGCTTTGTTGGTGAGTGTGGTGTGATAATAGGACCTGAGAGAGAGATCCTATACTTCTAATATACAATGATGTAAACCAGTGTTAAAGCAATGATAATAATAATAAAATTTAAATTTATTAAAATAATAAAGATAAAATAAAAATTAATAGTCATACATTTTGAGAAAAATACTTTTATGAGGCTACTTAAAAATGAGCTGATATTCTTAATATACATTGAACTCTCTTTTATATTTTTATATAAAGAAACTTAAAACACCCCAGTTTCTAAGAGGCATTAGTATTCACTTGTGTGTTGCTAAGGGAAATAAATATCTTTCATTTTAGTCTGAATCAAATTCATCACAAATACTTCAAAGACCTTTTAGCATTTCTCTATGTAGTGGTTCAAGGTATAGATTAAGAAAATCACTATCAGCTATTTCTGATAAATATGTAGAAATATATAACATTAAAATGTTAGAATTTTATTTCTCCATATTTCACTGCAGTGCCAGCTGCAGTGCTGTCCACTGGGAGTGATTTCTGTGTTCTGCAGGGGACTCTGCTCAGGACTCTCTTCTGCTGTGTGGAGACTCTTGGCATTTTAACAGGGAGGAAGGCAAGTTCCAGAGTGAATTTGACTTGAAAAGGTCTCTGTCCACTGCTAAGAAGAAAAGATTCTACAATATTTCCTGTTATTATAAGCAAATCCTGCTGATTTGCTTTTAATTTTTTACTCTGTTCTCTCTTTTATGCAGGCTAGGTAGAAACTGAAGGGTAATTTTTTTTTCCTATTTTTATTTTTTATTGAGATAAAACTGATGTACACCATTGTATGTGATTTAGGGGAATCAGTTCCCATCTCCTCTGGTTTCCTATTTTGACTCTTTTAGAGGATCTTACAGAAAGAAAAAAAGTAAGTACTATAGATTAAAACTTTACGTTCTACCATCATAGTATGCCTTTATAAAGGAATTTATCAATGAGACAAAAGACTGTGGCTTTACATCATGCATGTAATGGATAGTCTGTATTTTAAAGTTATTTTCAAAACTGTTCTTTCATGTAGTCCACACAAGAGCAAAACACATTATGGCCATGTTTCAGGTGGGAAAACTGACATGAAGAAAGCAAAGACACTATACCCCTAAGTAAGATAGCAATGTTAGAAATGCTAAATTGCTAAAAAAAAAAAAGAAAATAAAAAAAATAAAAGACTTGTTCACATTATAGGAAGTCATTCTTAAAGATTTATTTATTTATGCATACAAAAGCTGGGGCACAGGCCAGAGACATGGGAGGGTGAGAGGATTCACCAGAGACAGAGTGGGGAACAAAACAGGCAGACTGACTGAAATTCACTGCTGAGGAGAGCAGTGGGAAAGCCAGGAGGGTTTGTTGCCCCATATGGGTTGCTCCCTGGCCGGTCAGGGATCGAACTAGAGCTGCAGAGGCTGCGGATTGCCCCACAGTGCGGTGCTTAACCCCTTGTGCCACCAGGTAGGCCCTAGGAAGTCATTCTTAAGGTATTTTTTGAGAAATTTTGTAAAGATTTACTCTTTCATGGAGGAAAGGATAACATGTGTTCCTCTTTTCTATTTGTTTCTGTCATAGTACTCTGAACACTTATAAAATTGCTTACATTTAATACCCATCTGCATGCAGAAGAATGACTTCAATTCAGAGAAAGCAATGACTCATTGATCTAGAATGTTTTCCAAGTTTATTTCCTTAAAGGTCAATAGAGGTGAGGAAAATATTAATTAATTAGATTGCAAATGCATCCTGATTGAACACAATTAAACCAAGCAGATTCTTGTCATCTTCTCTGATTAGTCAATTAGACACCCTTTAAAACTAACTGGCTATCAACAAAGTTGGAACAATATGTTCTAAGATGCCACATAGGATTGTCCAGAGTTTATATCATCAAATCATTCCAGGATAGATTTGTCTACCTACAAATAGACAGTGAATTGACAGAAGAAATTATTCTCACTACTAAGTGATTCTTCTAACTCTAGGATTTTTTTTTTTTTTTTGTTCTGGGAAAAAAAAAAAAAACAGGATAAAAGACATTATGTAGTTTTGAGTATATAATTAGCTTGTGGCATGTTATTTATATGGCTTCCCAGGGAGAAATGTCTGAGTGAGAAGAGTGTAAATTTCTTTATGCCAAAGGTACTTTCAGCCAGAGAACACATGTCAAAAGATTTTCAGTGATAATGGAATTGCTCAAATTATGATGCTACATTCTAAATGATATCCTAATTAAACATTAGAGAACAATTCCTTTTTATATATTAACTCTCATTCTTGGAAAATTATATTCTTAAGTAAACCGTGCCATAGGATATAAAATGTAATCTAAGGTCAATATGCAATTTCAGTGAATTCAGATATTCATTTCAGGACAAATGAATAAGGACAAGATTTACTATCATGTGCTAAAACTAAGTCCTAAGATTGCCTGAGCTCACCTTCTAAATAGACTCTAACATATAACATAGAGAAGATGAATTGAACAAAACCTGAGCGTTCTCTGCACTGAAAAATTGGTTGTTAAAACTCATGGAAGGTCAAAGCCATGAGTAATGCTAATATGAGGGTTGCATAAGAAGAATATTCCAGAGGGGTATCTTTAAGTTTTCAGTTAAATAAACTACCTGGGTCAGGGAAATAGTCATTCCTCAGACTCCCTAGTGATGCAAGGGGTTAAGACACAACCTATGAAGCTATCTGTAGCCACTACATCATGAGTTCCATCCCTGGCCAAGGAGCTAAACACATGGCACAGCAGACCTCTCCTGACTTGCCCACTGCTTCCCTCAGCAGTGTATGTCAGTCAATCTGCCTGTTCTGCTCCCCACTCTGTCTCTGGTGAATCCTTTTACCCCCACACCTCTGGCCTACACCCCAGTTCTTGTATGCATAAATAAACAAATCTTTTTTTTTTTTTTTAAAGTCACTCCTCGTAATATATTGGATAATTGTGTGGGTACTGGCTCATAGTAGAGCAATATTAGATCCAGGAGAAACACTGCTCTTCTCTGCTAAACAAAGTTTAAAAACAAATGTAAAGTGATTAAACTTTCCAAATGATTCTAACTGTATCTCAGAACAAAGCTCAATCTTACTTATACAAATACAAAAAATATTCAGTGCCCCAAAAAGGTACAACTCACAATCTGGCACCTAATTAGAAATTATCGAACATTCAAATAAGCAGGTAAATATAACTGATAGAGGGGAAAAAAAATCAAAAGAAATCTTCTCCAAAATAAAACCATAACAGAATAGTATAAAAGGGTGCTAAAACACTTTTTTGAGATGAAATTAACAGTGGATAAATATGAGGATAGAAATAAAAGTGTATTATCATTAAACAAAGATAGTTTAAATGAACATAAAGACAAATAGAGTATCGAAATTAAATACAGATTTCAAACATCAGAAAAAGAATGAACAGAACATCAGTGAACTGTGGGATAACTTCATGAAACCAAGTATATATGATATGTAATTTGAGTCTCTGAAGGAGAGACGGTTGAGTACAGAAAAAGTATTTGAAGAAACGATGGTCAAAATGTTAACTTATTAATAAATGACAGAAAGGAGAGACTATCAGTAAAGATATGAAAGCTGGTAGGACACTATCAATCATACTCACCTAACTGAGATTTATAGAATACTTCAGTACAAAAAAAGAAGAAAATGAACTCATTTTAAGTGACTAGAAAACATTTACCAAAATAGACTATATTCTGAGCCACAAAACAAACCTCCATAAATCCAAAATGCTTAAAGTCACACAAAGCATGTTCTCTGAACACATAGTATTAACTTAGAAATGAGTTGCAGAATGTATGTGGAGAATCCTCAAATATTTGGAGCTTAAAAAAATTAAGTTTTCATTAAATAAATCAAAAGGTAAATTTGAAAGAATTCTTCACTGATTGAAAATGGAAATGCAACACATTAATGAAATTGGGTCCATATTTGCCTCCAGGACACGACTACAATTATCTACTTTATAATGGCAATCTTTATATCTTCCTCTTCAATCTTTTTTTTTTTTTCTTTCTACTGATATTTCAGATTGTCTTTACTTTCTGGGTACTACTCCTTATAGTAATAGAAGCCATGTGGAACTTTGAGGGATTCAGAAAAATAATAGGATTCAGTCAGGCCAAGTTTTTTTTTTTTTTTGTCATGAATTCATTAAACATATATTAATGGATTTTTCATTGACTAAATGAGGGATTTTTTGAGTTTCTATTGGAAAAGTCTTTCCATGCACTTCACAGAAATGATATGCATCTCATTTTCAATTCTTATCACAGCATTTGAGCCCTTTAGACTTATTTTAATTATGCAAAATGATTTGTATTGGTGATCATGTTCTACAGATAGCAGTATATATCAATTTGACCTTTTAATTTTCCATTCATTCACATTAGATGCTAAAGAATGATAATGTTTTGTGACTGACACCTGGACATTGTCACATCTATTTTTATTCTCAGCAATGAAAAATTCATCATTTATGTTTAAACTATACCCATATTTTCTAAAAAAAATTACCTCTGATTTACATGATTAACTTATTTAATGAGGCAGAAAGGAGGTCTCATGCATTGTGCTTATCACAAACAATGTGTGACTGGATAAATAGCAATTGCACATCAGTCTGCCTGACTTCCTATTATTATCTACCAGCAGGAATAAATTAAACTAGATTCTGTTGCTACATTCATGTGTACACATTTCACAGTGTGTCACCATCTATTACAAGCCTGGTGCTTAGGTTTTAGGATTATCTTTACTTGATTGGCCATAGAATTTTTAAAATAAGATTTATGAAAATCATAATGTTGTATACTTGCAGAAAGCAATCATGAATGGCAAAATCCTCAAGAAAAACATAAAGATGTTCTACTCCATTTTATTGTAACAAAATGAAGATGAAGATAGCAAACTGAAGATAAACTAAGAGTTTTAGGAGGTCTAACATCCACTGTCAGAGAACTTGTCGCACTACATTTTAAGTATCTGTTTTATTTTTGTTAAAGCAATATTTCTGGAGGGCAAACACTGCCCTTGCTTAACTTAATATCCTTAGCACACAGGATAGTTCCATACATATAGTAAGGGTTCAGCAAATACTTGTTGAATTGATTAATAAACTAATAACATATCTATACTATATACATATATTCAAACATACACACATAATATATTGCTATAATAATGTAATAAATAAGTCTATTGCTCTGGGAAGGTCTATATTGCTATTAAAATTTATTTTGTTAATCAACTAATTCTTATATATCAGAAAACAATGTTGGCAAAAATCTACATGACATAAAACACTTACATTTTCAATAATTTGTAGCTGTTTTGAGAATCATGTATATTTTGAAATTTAGTTGTGACCAACTCATATTCCATATGATATAATAGGTTGTAGGACTTTCCACTACTTATGTTAAATATCTAACTTAAAAATTAGATTTCATACACTTTATTTCATGATGACTTTTGTTTTAAAGATTTATTTATTTATACATACAAGAGCTGGGGTACAGGCCAGAGATGAGGGGGTGGGAGAGGATTCACCAGAGACAGAGTGGGGAACAGAACAGGCAGATTGACCAAAGTCCACTGCCAAGGGGAACAGCGGGCAAGACAGGAGAAGTCCATCACACCATGTGGGTATCTCCGTGGCCAGCGGGATCGAACTGGCACTGCAGAGGCTGCAGACAGCCTCACAGCACTGTGCTCAACCACCTGCGCCTCCAGGGAGGTCCCCATATTTTAAAAATTATTCAAAATGAGTAGTATCTACAAGTTATTTAATGTTGATGGTTAGGATTGCAAATGAGTAAAAGCAGATTTTGAATAACAATAGAAATAACATTTTTATTGTTAATTTAGCTCAACAGAAAGTGTTAAAAGTAATATAAGACAAATTAATGGATCTCAAAGTTGATGGGTTTTACTTATCTTCTTGCTTCCTAAGTTACAGATAACACAAAGCAAAGATTGAAATATTATTGATTTTCTCAACTCTGAATCAATGGATAGTAAAGAAAGATACCATGCATTAATTATTTTCTTCTTGATTTTAAAGGTTTTAGAACACTAATAAGTTTCAATTAGTTCAGAAGAATTTGGAATAATTTCATTTCAGTTTTTTTTTTAATGTTTTTAGAAAAAAAATCAACTTGTGTGTAGGAAAATAAATTATTTTGCCTCAACATTAAAATTGCTTAAATATCCACCAGACACTGTTTTACAGTATTATTGTATATTTAACAATCTTAGAGTGGTATATTTTATAACCATAGTAGCAACAATCATAAATGAAGAGCTACTTAAAAAGCAAGAAATAGTATGGACAAATGAGCTTTGTGAGTAGCAGAGTTGGTTATTAACTTTCAAGGCTATTTAGTGTAGTGACAAAAAGAACCAATATAAAAGATACAAATTTTTCTTAACTACAGGTATTGGAGGAAAATATTTTCCATATTTCAACACACTGTTCTTGTGGAAGGTTTTTTTTGTTTTTTGTTTTTTTTTCTTGGAGTTGTTTGTTCTCACAAAAGGAAAAAAAGTTCATGGTGACAATTCCCAACACTTGAACACCTGAACTTCTAATTTGTGTGTTTCCTTCTTTATCTGTATGTCCCAAGGAGTTCTAGATGTAAAAGCACTAACCTTTGGTTTTATGGTTTGATGAATTAGGTCTTTAAATTGTGTCCCCTTATTTTTCTACAAATAATTTGAGGCATTTTTAATCATATCTAAACATAATGAATTTGTTAAAAGAAGATAAAAACTAATTAAGGGCCTCCCCGGTGGCGCAGCAGTTGAGCGCTGGGTTGCCAAGCTGCCTGCAGCCTCTGCAGCGCCGGTTGGATCCCCAGCTGCTCCCTGGCCACTGGAGGAGGGTCCCGCATGGTGCGCAGACCTCTCCTGCCGCCCGCTGCTCCCCTCAGCAGTGTACTTCGGTCCTTCTGCCTGCTCTGCTCCCCGCTCTGGCTCTGGTGAATTCTCTCACCCTCCCACGCTTCTGACAGTACCCAGTGCTTGTATAAATAAATAAATAAATAAATCTTAAAAAAAAAAAACTAATTAAAATGTGAACCTAACACTAGCTTCTTGTGTAGAAGAGATGGAGAAGTTGGAATATAAAACATAGTTGGGAAGAGCTAAAATATATTAGATAATACTTAATTGAGTTGAAAGTTTGACTCAATGGGGAATTTGAAAATTATCCATTATCTTAAAAATATCTGTTCAAACAATAGGAAAACAATATACAAACATACCATATATATATATATATACACACACACATTCTTACAGTATGTATACATATACACATACATACATATTTAGTTTTGCATTGTTTATATATAGCCTCATATATACACACATATACATATATGTGTGTATGTATGTATGTAGAAAGCATTTCCTTCCAGAGAATTGATCAGACTTGGAAGAGTAATAAATACATTATATGCATCATCCATCTGTTTACTCTTTCGCCAAACTGTTTAAAGGTGACAGAACACTAATTTCAACAGTTCTTGGGGCATAAGTAAATATGATGGTGGAGGTTAAAAGAGATTAGTCCTTCTGTAACTCCTCCCCATTTTATTTTTATGTACAATATATATGCCATAAAATTCATCCTACTAATCAGATATAATTTGATGAGTTTTGTTACATATATGCTCCTATGCAACTTCTATGACAGATGAAATAAAGAACATTTCTATAACACCCAAGATTTTTTTCATCCCCTTTCCAATCAGTACTCCCACCTCTGGCCAATATTCTAATTGATTTTTTCTAAATATTAATTATTTTTTATCATGAAGTAAATATTCTTTGTGAAAATTTAATTTTTTAAAAAGTTAATAATATTTCCTCTAACAATCTCCCTATGCTCACCCACTGAGAAAACCCTTATTAGAAGTTTGATATATAAAGATTTCCAAGCCTATCTCCACATTTCTTCAAATACATTGTATATAAAATTTGCATTTCCTTCAAATGCATATAATGTGACTTCACCATGTATATTACTCCACAACTTGTTTTTGTTCTTTGGTCTTTCCATGTCTCTATTGTGCAACTTGACCATCTCTCTAGTTTAATATTTTCTTTCCTTTAAATAGATGTATTACCTTATCAACTTTCATTACTTAAGAAATATGCTTGATTTCATATTTCTGTCTTCAAACAATGTTGCAGCAAATGTCGTTTCATGTAACAAGTTTTTTTTGTTTTTTTTTTGTGGGACCCTCGCTGGTGGATGGGTATCAAACAGGCACTGCAGAGGCTGTGGGCAGCCTCGCAACCCAGCACTCAACCTGTGTGCCACCAGGGGAGGCCCTCATATAACAAGTTTTATTCTTAGATTGCCATGAAATAACTTCCTAAATTGAGTCAGTAAATGGCAGAGCGGGGAGGAGAAACTTACACTGGCAGTCTTTTTCCATTTCTGAATGCTGAGGACAATGGTACACAATCTCAAAGTAGAATTATGTTCTTAAATTTTTGTTTTTAATGTCTGGCTTTTATCTCTTTTTCTCTTTTTTTATTTTAAGGTAACATTGATTTATAAAACTGCATATATTTTAGGGAAATAGCTTCACACCTACTCAGATGTACTCACCACACCAAACCCATCGCTAAAGCTTCCATATCCCTTTTCCATAGGCCACTGGAATCCCACCTTTAATCCCACCCCTAACTTTTCCTATTAGCTTCAATTCTGCAATCATATTTCTAGGATTGGTTTTGGTTTAATTAGTATGCATTGTTTTATTTTTCTATTTTGTACATGGAAGTTTTTAGCATTTGTCTTTCCCCTGACTTCTTTCACAAAGCATAATCCCCTCCAGTTTCAGCCATGTTGTCACAAATGGAAACAATTCATCTTTTTTTATAGCTTAGTAGTGGTCCAAGTAGTCCATTTTTCTAATCCAATCATCTGTCCTTGGGCACTTAGGTTGTTTCCATAACTTTTCTATTGTAACTAGTGCCACAATGAATATAGGAGTGCATACATCAAATTCTTGTTTTTGCAAGAATAAACACCAAGGAGTAGAATTTCTGGGTCTAGCCTCTAAGGAAAACAATATGGAGGATCATCAAAGTATCGAAAATAGATACCTAGTATGTATGGCTTTCTTTACATTTGTTCAAATAAAGTTGGGTATCTGTTGTTTGGTAGTATTTAATATACTTATTGCTTACATTCTTATGTGCTAATTACTATGTCAAAGAGAATACAACAACACAAAAGGAAGATTTTGTCCTTTTTTTGTTTTGCTTTCTCCCAAGAATTGATAGGAGACAGTGTCAAATAAATAGAATGTGTACACCTGGGGTAAGAGAAAACCATGCAGAGAGTGATATAGGAAACAACCATGGGGTTCAGGGAACAACCTGAACTTTGGGGTTCAGGTGTCAGAGGAGTTTTCTGGAAGATGTCACTTCTGTGTTGAGTATCAAAACTAAAACAATATGTCGGAAGTGGCTGACTTGAGATGAAGGAATACATAAAGGGGAGGAACTGGCATGAACAATGGCTCAGGATAAGTAGGAGCCAAAGGTGAGCTAGGAAAGAACAAACTTTTCATGCCACTGCAGAGAAGAGTCTAAGGAAAGCAGTGGCTTTGGCCAGATCCTCAAGGATGTTATATGAACCTGGTTTAGTTCAACAGGCAGGGGATGTCTTTCAATTTCTTTGTGTCTTCTATTTCTTTTACCAATATTTTATAATTTTCCTTGCATAGGTCACCCACCTCCTTGGTTAAGTTTATTCCCAAGTATTTGATTTTTTTGTTTCAATTATAAATGGGATGGTCTTCTTAATTTCTTCTTCTTCATATTGATTGCTTTTATATAGGAAGGCTACTGATTTTTGTATGATTTAGCATCTTGTTACTTTATGAAACTGATTTGTTATTTTAATTAGTTCTTCTGTGGAGTTTTTAGGGTTCTCTATGTACAGTATCATATTGTCTGCAAATAATGATAGTTTTACTTCATTTTCCCTATTTGGATTTCTTGAATGTCTTTCTCTTGTCTTATTGCTCTGGTTAGGACTTCCAGCATTGTATTGAAAAGCAGTGGCGAGGGGCCTCCCTGGTGTTGCAAGGGGTTAAGCACTGTGCTATGAGGCAATCCACAGCCTTTGCAGCATGAGTTCCATCCCCGGCTGGCCAGGGAGCTACCCACATGGTGCTGTGGACCTCTCCTGTCTCGCCCGCTGCTCCCCTCAGCAGTGTACTTCGGTCAGTCTGCCTGTTCCATTCCCCACTCTGTCTCTGGTGAATCCTCTCACCCCCCCACATCTCTGGCCTCTATTCCAGCTCTTGTATGCATAAACAAATAAATCTTAAAAAAAAAAAAAAAGAAAAGCAGTAGAGAGAGTGGACCTCCTTGTCTTGTTCCTGATCTTAAAGGAAAGTCTTTCAGCTTTTCACCATTGAGAATAATATTGGCTGTGGTTTGTCGTATATGGCTTTTATCAATATTAAGGTGTGTTCCTTCTATTCCGAGAATTTCAAGGGTTTTCATCACAAATGGATGTTGAACTATGTCAAATGCTTTCCCAGCATCTATTGATATTATCATATGGTTTTTCTTTTCCTTTTTTTTGATGTGTTGGATTACATTAATTCATTTTTGGGTATTGAACCTACACTGCTGGTGGGAGTGCAAACTGGCCCAATCACTATGGAAAGCTGTGTGGAGGTTCCTCAAGCTTCTAAAAATGGAGCTACCATATGACCAGCGATTCTACTCCTAGGAATCTACCCAAAGAACCCAAAAAAATTAATTCAAAAGGATACTTGCACCCCTATGTTTACTGCAACACTATTTATAATATGTAAGATATGGTATATATACACATTTATATATTTATTCATAATAGGTAAGGTGTGGTGTATAGACACAATGGAATACTATTTGGCAATCAAAAAAGATAAACTCATGCACTCACAGTGACATGGGTTAGAAAACTAATTACAGTTACTAAACTGATTTATTATTTTAATTAGTTTTTCTGTGGAGTTTTTAGGGTACTGTATGTATGTTATCATATTGTCTGAAAATAGTGATAGCTTTACTATCAGCTAGAAGGGATTATGCTGAGTGAAATAAGTGAAAAAGAAAAAAATATCAGATGGTTTCACTTACAGGAAGAATATAGGAGAAGCATGTAAGGGGTCAGGAAAAAAAATAACAACAACAACAAATTAACAGGCAACTATAAATCGGAGACATTCTGCAGAGGAGGGGAAGGGAAAGGGATCAAAACAGGGGAGGGAAGAGCACAAGGGACTATGATGATGGTACACATGTGAATTGGTGGTGGGAATTTTATGGGGACTACACTTGAGAGGATAAAGCTAACAATGTACAAAAAAGAACAATAATGCAAAAAATATATATAAATAAATAAGTTATAAAAATAATAATAATTTAGTAGGCAAAAGGAGACCCCAGTTGTAATTTAACTAAGAATGTGGATGATAAGATTTGGCTAAAGAAATTTCATTGTAGTTGTAAAATGAAGAATGCATTGATTGGACAGGAGTGCAATTCAGAACCACATGGAGGGGCTCACGGAAGCAGCCATGAGAAAAATAATGAGAACCTCAAGAAATGGCACTGGCTGTATTGTTGTAGCCGGCCTCTCTCTTTGCCCATAAATCACTCTCCAAAACTACACATCTATTCTCTCAAGTCTGTTTTCCCTACTTATTAACTCACACATTTGCTCATTCATTCAACTGATAATTATTATATTTTCTGTGTAAACAATGAGGATATAGCAGTCAGCAAAAGGCACTGTTCTCACTATACTTGCAAATGCAACTTCTCTACACTTTATGAAAGTATATATCTACTTGAGCACTTATGTATTCTAGAGTGATTGTTATCCTGTAGAACTCAAAGGAAAACAAGAGTTTTGGTGACGTTTTGAACACTAAGTTAAAGAGTGAGGCATTTTGGATGAAAAAACATTTATACATCCCAGGCCTATTTTTACATAAGGAATGAGTTATCCTAACCACCTCTGTAACTCCACCCATCCCTAAGTCCAATCTTCTGGTCATTTTCATGCCTCCACTTAGTCCATCACCCAAGTGATGAAGACTAAGTCTGACACTTAAGTCCCTCACCCTCATGTCAGATCAGTCCTACAGGAATCCCACTTCCCCAGCACTGTTCACGACTGACCAAGAGTATAAAAGAACCAACAACCTAGTTTACTTTCTTGAATTGATATCACACACATAACTAACTGCATTCCTACTTATAATAATATATGTAATATTATCAGAGATTCAATACTTATCTACTTCCTACAAAACTCTCTTTTAATATTTCACATGCATTATCTCATTTAACAGAACAATCTGATAAATAAAATAGAGCCTCCCTGGTGGTGCAAGGGGTTAAGATGCAGCACTAAGAAGCAATGAGTTTGCAGCATGAGTTTGATCTCCAGCCGGGGAGTGACCCACATGGTGCAGCAGACCTCTCCTGTCTCACCTGCTGCTCCCCTCAACAGTGTATTTCAGTCAGTTTGCCTGGTCTGCTCCCCACTCTGTCCCTGGTGAATCCTCTCACCCTCCACACACCTCTGGCCTACACCCCAGCTCTTGTATGGATAAGTAAATAAATCTTTAAAATAAATAAATAAATAACACAACATAATAAATTTAGGACTGTGATAGCCAGAATAATGATGAAATTAAAGATGCTCATTGCCTGATCACCAGAATCTGTGAATATGTTACACAATGTGACAAAAGCTGGCAACTAGCCAGGAAACAGAGACTTCCCATCTAAAGCTGCATGAAAGTGAGCCTTGTCAAGAACCCAAGGAAGCAGGAACTGAATTCTCCCCTAGAGCCTTCATAGGGGGTGCAGTCTTTTTTTTTTTTTTAAGATTTATTTATTTATTTATACAAGCACTGGGTACAGTCAGAAGCGCCGGTGGGTAAGAGAATTCACCAGAGCCAGAGCGGAGAGCAGAACAGGCAGACTGACGAGGCACACTCCTGAGGGAAGCAGCGGGTGGGAGGTCTGCGCACCATGTGGAACCCTCACCCAGCGACCAGGGATTGAACCGGCACTGCAGAGGCTGTGGGCAGCTTCGCAACCCAGCGCTCAACCTCTGCGCCACCAGCGAACCCCAGGGATGCAGTCTTGCTGCATGTAGATCTTAGCTTCTGATCTACAGAACACAGCATTTGTTTTGTTCATGTCACTAAATGTGTGGTAACTGTTTTTAATCAGTAAGAGACAACTAAAATAAGGATTATGATGACTTTTTTATTATATCAAGAAATGGAGGTTCAATGAAGTTATAGTGACCACTTGAGTCAAGTGACAGTTAAGATGTGACCTCTTGTTCTCTGAATTTTATGTGCTTATTACTTTCTTTTCATAGATTTTACTTGTATTTGAGCATTAACTTATTTACAAAATAGCTAACATCTTACAAGGTATGTTTTGTTTGGGAAATTTATTTCTAGATATCGTGTCCTAAGAAACACTATGATTGATGTGTTTCATGGATATAGGACAATTTTTAAATCAAATGTAATTTTCAGACACTACATTTGGGAACAAAAAGAAAGGACTTAATGCCTAAAAAAAGTTACAGGGAGATTGATTTATTAAGTTTTTCTGAAAGACAATTTCTTTTTGTTCAGCGGAGAAAATAGAAGCCTACATTATAAGCAACTTGGTCATGGTCATTGAACAATTTGGTAGAGTCAGAACTGGAATTCAAGTTTACTATAAAGCAGAGTTCTCCCTTCAAAAGAAATGAGATGATGAGGGATGCATAGAATGTGGGTGTTGAGGGTCTGGGTTGGAAGCTGGTAAGATATGAGATAAGAGATACATGGAGTTCTGCTTGTACCTCTGTTTTCATGCATGTGTATACATTCATATTTAATCCAGGTTGATTAAAAAGTGCTTTTTCCTTGACTGAATAATTACATGCTATATACACACATGTACAGGAAAACACAAGTAATTATAAAATATAAAAATATATAAGAAGAATGAATAGGTGCTATAACTTACTGAAATTTGTTTGTACCTCTAAATCACTCTGTCTTGGGCCTCCCTGGTCGCAAAAGGGGTTATGTCTCAGCACTATGAAGCTATCCACAGCCTCTGCAGCATGAGTTCAATCCCTGGACAGGGAGCTTACCCACATGGCGCAGCAGACATCTGTCTCACCCACTGCTCCCCTTAGCAGTGTATTTCAGTAAATCTGCCTGTTCTGCTCCCCACTCTGTCTCTGGTGAATCCTCTCACCCCCCAGACCCCCACCTCTGGCCTGTACCATAGTTCTTGCATGCATAAATAAATAAATCTTTAAAGAAATAAATCACTCTATCATACTCCTTTGCTCTGTGGCCTAGAAAGTTGACTCTTACATAAGTATTGTTAGCTTTCTGGTTCTCAGATATCTGACTGATTTCAGCCAGTGGGAAGAATGAATCAGTGAGACAAGTGAGTGGGAGGAGGATGACAGAAGCACCTGTGGATCCCTCAGTTGGCTGGGTTTCTGCCCATGAAGCCTCCTTCTGCAAATTCCCTGCTCTGTTCCTACTTCCTCAGGCCAAGCTGCAGTAACATCTCCTTCTTCTTAATAGCTGCACAGTGCTGCTATGTTCCTTATTGGTTCTGCAAAATAACTTTTTTTATTAAAACTTTCTGCCCAATACATCAAGAAATTCATTCAACCCTGAGTTGAATATGTTATTGAGGTAAGAGTTTGAAACAATGCATCAAAAAGTATTATTAAATATCAGAACTGAATTATATAGTATTCGGAGAAATAAACTTTCAAAAACGCTGAAAGAATTAATTTGAAGTTACTATATCCTTCATGATGTTTATTCATTTTTGGGTCTAACAAAAAGTATTAGGACATAATAAGAAGGATTAGAACATAATTTACAGGAAAAAGGAGTATTAATTAGGAAGTAAATTGAATATACTGTCAATTTCTCCAATGGGTCAGAAGGGAGTATTATAGACTAGCGCAGACCCTGGCAACTAGTCCATTGTTCATGTGAAATTCTGGACTGCTTAAAAAAAAATGGAAACTATGTCTTTTGCTCATCATTCATTTGGGATTCTCTTGCAATCCACTATTACAGATATTGACAACCAATGTTATTAATATTCTATCCAGTTAGATGTTGACAATGGAGAGGCCCATTATTCACCAGAGCCTTTCAACAGTCTGAAGAACAACTTTATACCTTGGTCAAGGCAGCTGAATATTCAGTTATAGTTTTTTTCATCTCATAGAGAATAACCATATAATACTACCTCAAAACTAAGCAGTATTAAGGAAAGATATCTAAGGGAAAAAATAGATTTCAGTTTGGATTATGAAATTCTCTACTGTTTTACATGAGCACCAAAAGGCTATATCTCTAATTTTTTAGAGGCTCACGCTGAAGTAAAACTATTTTTATATTTTTAGTTCCAAAACACTCTCGGTCATGTTGGGGTGCTCTTTAGCTATTTAAAGTCAAGTGCATTCCATGAAACATGTGAGGCATGGAAATCTCAGACTGAGTCTTATCTATGATTTTCAAGCTAAATATTATCAATATAAGTAGTAAGTAGAAATTCTCAAAGTAAGGACTTTATAAAATGTATATGGTTCCTTTCCAAAGTCAGAACTTGTTGAATTAGTGAAGTCAGTTGACACATTATACATTTATACCCAGTTTCAGTCTGATTACACCAAATAATAGAATTTAATAATGTTCCTTCATGTCACTCTTTCTAAGTATCTTCATGGGTTTGAACCCATGCTGTAGTTCTTTTCTGTGAACTCACATACATTAGTTATTCCAAACCCATTTAAAACTTATAATTTCCTGTGTCATTTATTGTTCCTATTAGAGAAAAAGAAGCAAGTTTCAACTTGATGGAACTCCAGTATTTAATATCATTCATCAAGGTGATACCAAATAAAAGGTTCATTGTCAGTAGAATCATACAAGGACTGTAGCCTACTTTTCCTTTCTCTCCAGATCTCTTCCTCCATGTATATGGAAGCACTTCCTTCCATATCTTCTTTTCCATCTCTAGAAATTATGATTTATTTCATCAAGACTTTTTGGTTTGTAATTTTATCATTCTTGGTTCTTTGCACTACACACACTCACACACACACACACACACACACACGGGTATTGTTGTACTTATATTACAATTTTTCAAAGGTAATGTTTCTCAGAAGTGAGTCCCATATATGATCATCATCTAAAAGAGTTGACATCTTTTTGCAATACTTAAATTTCCTATAAGCTATTTAATTATCATGTTGGCTAGGAGAAGCAATGCTATACTTTTATAGTGAAGAAATAAAAAAAATTTTGTTCTACATATTATGTTTCCTAACAAACTATTAACATTCTCTACCAGTGATTCCCTCAGCATATTGTTTTGAACTAAGACATGTTGCTACAAATCAAAATACTATCAGGTAGTGTATTACCATAAACTCCATAGTTTGGACCATGGACCAAAATGTTGATAAGCTAAATATTTAAAAACGTATATTTAAGGCCATACAATTATAGATTTAAGGGATCAAGATGGCCAAAAATATTAAGTCAGTGAAAAAAAGAAAATGCCTGGTGTCCTCTAAATAAATTAAAAACTATCTTCAATCTCTATTTCATAGCATTTCCTTTTTCTGCTATCTGAAGTCAGGAAAGAAGAAAAAACATAAATTGAATGTGTGAGTTAATAGTTGCATGTGTTTTGTCTCTCAATCATCTTTTAAATGGATATATTCCCCACCCTGTTGGAAATTAATAATGTCATTACTATATCTATACACTACAGTCTATGACAAAGTAGAATGTGATTTACAGGTAGGGAGATCAAAGAATATTTTAGAAGTGAGGGAATATGATTTAACTGAAGAGTGACAGATTATTACATGTCACCTCAAGCCACTTGTGATATTAAAAATAAATTAAATCCCTGAAAGAAAAGCAAAGCCATTCAGCATCCACATTCGTCCACAAGCTTGATGTTTATTACTTTTGCACTAGCAGCTTAGAGAAATATCCTTACATAGATTGATTCTTTCAAAGCCAGAGAGAAAAAGTCCTTTGTGAGAGGGGTCAGAACTATCTTTCCAAATAGCTGAATCCTAGAATTTCTAATCTTTCTCCATCATATTGTGAGTGTGTGATTTTCATTATTTATACAAAAATGACAGATTACTTATTTGGTTATACCTGCAAGAATTGAAGCTGTAGAGGCTACCTTTATTATAAAAATGTATATGCAAAGTAGTACCTTATCAAGTACATGAAACAGGAGAGATATTTTATTCATGTAGTTGACAATGAAAATGGACAGGGTCTAATATGCTTACTATATTAATTCGCTATATTAGAAGGATGGAAAAAAGACACTGATGATGTTTCCAAAATTTGTCTCCCCCACACTCCCAGACAGGCATAATCTTCAAATTCAGTTTTAGAAAAATATAAACCCTTATGAAGACCACTGAGGAAAAATATATGATTTTGACTTTGACAAACTTAAAATTGGTTATAGAGGGGCCTCCCTGGTGGCGCAGCGGTTGAACGCTGGGTTGCGAAGAGGCCCGCAGCCTCTGCAGCGCCGGTTCGATCCCCGGCTGCTCCCCGGCCACCGAAGGAGGGTCCCACATGGCGCGCAGACCTCTCTTGCCGCCCGCTGCTCCCCTCAGCAGTGTATTTCGGTCCTTCTGCCTGCTCTGCTCCCTGCTCTGGCTCTGGTGAATTCTCTCACCCTCCCACGCTTCTGACTGTACCCAGTGCTTGTATAAATAAATAAATAAATCTTTAAAAATAAAACAAAATAAAATAGGTTATAGAGATACATGAATTAGACATCTGCATATGTCATTTAGGGATATTAGACAACTCACATGCCCAAATCGTTGTCTGTGTTTAGAATCTCTTTAAACTGGAGACCAAAATTTTCTTAGCTACAAATAGAAGATAGAACTTAACCCTGAGAAAGGGAGAAGAATGGCATTTAACAAGTATAATTCAACCAAAACATTTTAGGCCAAATATTATATTACATATCAAAGAAACAGTTATTTAATGCATAAAGTTCTTGCTCCCCAGTAGTTCACAGAGTGAAAGGAAAGCCATCATATTGATCATCTATTGCCACAATAATTTCCTCTGAATGATGAACAGCAATGTAAACTGATATTACCTGAAAAAAATTAGAAAATAGAGAATAATGTTGTATAACAAACATATCTGCTGGTCAACCGGTTGGCAGTTGGTCCATTATGACCATGGCTGAGACAACTGGGACAACAGTTTTGCTCCCTGTGTCTTTCACCCTCTAGCAGGCTAGTCTGAGCAGGCCTTCTTGGACATGGCAAAAGTCAAGAGCAAATAGGCTTCCATACACAGTATATTTCAAGCCTTTGCTTGCCTCATATTTATAATATTCTTTTGGCCAAAGCAGTCATGTGATTGAGCTCAGAGTCAAAGTGCATGTACACCGCAAAGAAACACTACAAGAGCATATAGGGAAGAGAAATGAATTTCAATCTAACTTAAAAAAAAAATCTAGCACGAAAAATATATGGGGAAATAAGTGCTGTGTTCTAAATACAAATTAGGATTGATGCAGTAGACAACAGATTTAATTCTATTTGTAAAACTGCTATGTCATTGAAAGGAGTCTTTCTGTAAAAGGGAATCTCAGAGGAATTGAGATTTAAAGATAAATGGACATTAGGGAGGATCCCAGGGGAAATAAGAGCATTTCAAATATTGTGAATATGTGTAAGGTAAATATAATGAAGACATAACAAGGGTAAGTAGAAATATAGGAGCGGCATATAACAGTGTATCAGAGGCATATAGGGAACCAGGGACAGCATGAGGCATATAGGGGACCAGAGACAGCATGAGGGCATGAGTGAGGTAGTTGAGGCTTTGAGAGGCAGGAAATTTGAAGCCACAGTCTGGTGATGGCACTTGGTATAGTAAGAGAGACTCACAAGGCACTGGCTGCATGAAGGGGAGGAATGGATGTAAAAAGCCAACCCCATTAAAGCCCAAAAGAAATCCTACTGCTCCACAGTATTTTTGGGACTTATTCGTGGTCATAGTTATTTTAAATTAAAAAAAATAAATATAAAGGATTTATCCCTAGGTAATTTTCCTAATTTGAGAATACTGTGTTACTCCACATAGTAATTACATTCACCCTATATATTCTACAGAGTTTTTATGTACTTTTTTTTCAAATGCATTCAAAGCTCCCTTTTATTTTATACATATATCCTAACCACTATGTTGTACAGTGCCAAAACAAATATGAGATTATAAATTAACAACAGCAACAACACAAATGAGAATGTTTAGAGAACTGGATTTTCTAGCTTGTTTTAATAAAAGAGAAATATCTATTCTAAAATAAAGTGTAAGTCCCATGAAGAGTAAGTTTAACAGAGATGGAAGTGAGAGAATCAAGACACAGTTCAGGAACATGCAGCAATACTTGAGAAGACAGGGATCAGGGGTAAATCTAATAAAGGTGGAGATCATGGTGGGGGGGAAGGTGGATATCATGAGACTGACGATTCATCTGTAACAGAAATATTTGAAGAATCATCTTGGACTTTATATGTTTTGCAATTGTTTCTTAAACACCACTCATCAGTACACACGCACACACATGTGCACACACACACACTATAAGAGAGTCATGTTACCAAGGAATATATTAAAGGGCAAATAACATGAATTACCTGCAAGCATATGTATGCTACATGAATTATTTCAGGATCAAATTTGGCTTTGCATGAAAGAAATGGATGCTGATATAAAACATTAATTGCATTGTATAAAAAAATAAGAAATCACCTAATATCTACACTGAATTTTAATGCTAAATATAAAAGGACAGTACCATTTTCAGTTTATTGATTTTATTTAACCTTGATTTTCAAAGGTTTGAAAATCTGTGTGTGTACATGTCAGATTTTGATGTGGAAAGAACTTCAGGGTAATTCACTGATTTATCCATTCATTCATGTTTTATATATATATATGTATATATATATATATATATATACATATATATATATATCCACCTTCCCCGCCACCATGATCTCCACCTTTATTCGATTTACCCCGATCCCTGTCTTCTCAAGTATTGCTGCATGTTCCTGAACTGTGTCTTGATTCTCTCACTTCCATCTCTGTTAAACTTACTCTTCATGGGACTAACTTACACTTTATTTTGGAATGCTGGCCGTACTAAGTATTTTACCAGGTATGCAATGAAAAATAAGTCACAGACACACTTTTAGGAACTCACTGTAGAATAGACAGAATAGATACAACTAAATGATGGACTGTCATTTAAAAAATATTAAGAATAGTTTCCAAAAACTTTAAGAAGAAAGCAGTGAGCATTATTTCCACAGTTACTCTTGTTGATTTTGAGGTTTCACAGACTGACAACTGATCTAAGAAGTCAAGGGTAAATAAGGGAGGAAAAGATACCACAGCAGGGAGAAATAGCGCAGACACATGCATACACGTTGAAGGGCATGGCGTAGTCCTAGGACTACAAATAGCTGGATGAGATCAGAAGGTGAAAAGTATTCATTAAAGGAGAGGGAAAGGAACCTGATGTCCCTTTATCCTTGGAGAATTGTTGAGATAGTCACATCCAAATTTATAGAACAAATAAAGTATTCAGTTGTAGACGCCACTATCTACAAATAGTTTATAGGTTAGCTTTTTGTAATTATTGGTGGTATCACTATCTTCTGAATACCTCAATTTACAAAAAGTTTTTTTTTTCTTTTTATTGTTTTTCCCATTAAAACAATTTGGTCATTACATCTGGCTCTTTACTGCTTTAAATGCCTTTTGTATCCACTTTGTAGACCAGAATCTTAATCTGTTATTTATATTCAGAAGCTTCCTTGTTATCCTGGGTGCAAAAATCTGTTGTTTGTGAGGAGAGGAGAGCAGTCTTAATTATGGTTCTTTGGTTGCAAGAAACTGATTCTGGCTGCCATAATCCATAAAAGGATTTACTGGCAGTAATAAAGCAGAGTAAGTATTAAATACTAAGCTGATGTATGGCAGAACCTAAGCTAAGTAGGATCTAGAAACCACAGCAGTGAGAGTTTGTAGAAGTACTCTACAAGAGGCTGACATTGTGTCTCCGATTCAACAACTCCCTTTTGGGGAGTTCTGAGCAGGGTATCAGGCTAACTATCTTGTGAAGCAGACAGATGCTTCTTAATGTGTTAGATATAGGGTGTGTAGATATTTTTATCCCATTCAGTGAGGTGTCATTCCATTTTAATGATAGTTTATTTCACTGTGCAGAATTTTGAGTTTGAGCTAATCTCATTTCTTTATTTTTTCCTGGTTCCCTTGTCATTGAGTAGAGTCCCAAGTATATCAAAGAGACCAATGTTATGAGTGTTTTACTTACGTTCTCTTGATTTTTAAAACTGACTTGCAACATGCCATTTTACAGTGTTGATTTACTGTTTTTAGATTTTTAGTGAAACATATAGGGTTTCCAATGTATATTATCATGCTCTCTACTTATAGTGATAATTTTACTTCTCTTCCAAATGTGGATGACTTTATACCTTTATCATGTCTAAGTGTTCTAATGATGACTTCTAATTCTATGTTTAAAAGTAGTGGAAAAAGTGGGCATCCTTGTCTTGTACCTGAGTTTAAAGGAAAACTTTTCAGACTTTTTTTTTTTTTAACCACTGAGTGTGATATTAGCTGTGGCCATATAGGACTTTTCATTATGGTTATATATGTTCCCTCTGTACTAATTTTAAGGGGTTTTATAATAAATGGATGCTGAATCTTATCAAATGCTTTCTCTGCATATACTAATATGATATATGATTTTTATTTTCCCTTTTGTAGATAAGGTGAATTACATTGATCAGTTGGAAGATATTTAACCCTGCTTGCATCCCTGGAATAAACCCCACTATATCACCATGTATTATGCATCACCGTGTATAATCCTTTTAATGTCTTATTAAATTTGGTTTGTGAAAATTTTGCTTAGGATTTTTAAATTTATCTTTATAAGCGATATTGCTCTATAATTTTCCTGGGGATGAACTAAATAAATAGTCCATGAATCTAAAAGAACATATGGATATCTGAATGTAATGAGATTGACACCTAAATATAAGGTTGTAAAACTTCTAATATTTCGGGGCCTCCCCTGGTGGCACAGGTGGCTGTGTGCAGCGCTGCGAAGCTGTCCGTAGCCTCTGCAGCGTGGGTTCAATGCAGGCCAGCCAAAGAGAAACCCACATGGCGAAGCAGGCCTCTCCTGTCTCGCCCACTGCTCCCCTCAGCACTGTGTTTCAGTCAGTCTGCCTGTTCCTTTCCCTACTCTGTCTCTGGTGAATCCTCTCACCCTTCCTTGCATCTGCCCTATACCCCGGTTCTCATATGCATTAATAAATAAATCTTAAAAAAAGAAAAATATTAAAAAAAACTTCTAATATTTCAAGTCAAATAAAGAATATTGAAGGTGATTTCAGAGAAAAAAAGCAATTAAAACCTATAAAGACACTCTCTTCAGGCTTACATCAGACTTTTCTGAAGCAACCAAACAAGCAATTAGAAAACTGAATGACATATTCAAAATATATAAGGATTAAAAACTGTCCGTCAATAATACTATGTTCTGCAAGATTTTCCTTCAGATATGAGAAAAAAATAAAAGCCTTCTAAAACAAGGAGCTGAAGAAGTTTGCAAACATCATACCTCTCTTCAAGAAATGTCAAAAGGAACCCTCTTCTCCATATCAAAGAGAAGAAAATTCACACTGATGCACAACTGAAAAAGGGAATAGGTAGAACCAAAAATCTCAAGACAATATGGCTGCATCAAATCCTCATATATCCATAATCATCCTAAATGCAAATGGCCTGAACTCACCAATCAAAGGCATAGAGTGCTTGGTTGGATCAAAATCCCAACTTTCTGCTATCTGCAGGAGACCCATCTCAACTCCAAGGATAAACAAAAGCTCAAATAAATGGTTGCAAAATTTTCTTACAAGCAAATAAGAACCCTCCCATACATACCCCTCAAAAGAGGGACAGCCATAAAATAGATTTCCAGTTAAAAAAGGTAGCAACAAACAGGAATGGCCATCATAAAATAATTAAGGGAATAATACACCCGGAAGGAATAACATTCCTCAATATATATGTTCCAAATGAAGGAGCATCAAAATATATTAGGCAAAATATTAACAAATCTGAGAACAGACATTGGCAACAACACACTAGCTATAGTAGACTTCTACACTCCATTTTTGTGAACGGACATATCAAGTAGGCAGAAAATCAACAGGAAAACTCTACCTGTAAATGAGAATTTAGACTACATGGTATTAATAGACATACAGGCACTCTATCCCTAAAAAGGAAGTACAAATTCCTCTCAAGTGCATGTGGAACATTCTCCAGGACAGACTGCATGTTCAGTCACAAAGCAAGTGTCAATAAATTCATGAAGATTAAAATAATATCAAATATCTTCTCAGATTATAATGGCATCAAACTAGAAATCAACTACAAAAAGAAAGTAGGTAAAACCTCTTATATTTAGAGATTCAACAATATAGTGTTAAGTATTTATGGACACCTGAAACAAAAGAAAATGAAGACACAGAATTTTGGGACATAGCAAAAATGGTATTAAGAAGGACATGTAGAGAAATACAAGACCAAATCAGGAAACAATAGAGAGTTCAAATAAATAAGTTAGTCTTACACCTTAAGGAACTAGAAAAATAAGATCAAACAAAACCCAAACCCATAGAAAGAAATGACAAAATTAGAGCAGAAATAATGAAATAGAAATGAAAAAAAAAAAAAAAACAAAACCAAAAAAACGACAGTCCAAAATATCAAAGAAACCAAAAGCTGGTTCTTTGAAAAAATAAAGTAGATAAACTAGCCTTTAGCTCACAAAGAAACAAGAGAGAAATAACCCAATAAACTGAATATGAAAGGAAAAAAAAAAAGAAAAGAGAATAACAATAGGTATCTCAGAAATACAGAAATACAGAGAATCGTGAGACAACTACAAACATCTACATGCCAATAAGTGGATAATCTAGAAGAAGAAATGAACAATTTCTCAGAACTATACAACTTTCCAAGCGTGAATCATGAAGAAATAGAAAACTTGAACAGACCAATTACAATCAAGGGAATTGAAGTAGCAATCAAAATTCTCCCAACAAACAAAAGCCTAGGAGCGGACTATTCCACCAGTAAGTACTAACCTTCATAGATGAGATAATTTCCAACCTTCTCAAACTCTTCCCCCCAAATTGATGAAATGATGATGCTTCCGAACACATTTTATGGGGTAACATTACTCTATACCAAAAGCAGACAAGGGCATCACATCATAAATTTTCTTTTTTTCTTTAATGTTTATTATTTTGGACTAGGCTGACCTGAGGTAGATGTTGGGACAGAAGTAAAAATTTCTTGCTTAAAGACACTGATATTGGGGGCTGATGTCTTCCTTCAGGATAACAAACTCTACATTTCAAGTTTGATAAAAAATATGAACAATATCCTCAAGCTTCTAGAAAATTTAAATTTTAATAATTGTTATTTAGCCTTAACTATTATTCACTTAGATACATCATTCTGAGCTTATCCTTTAAAATGTATTTTCAAAGTACTAATTATAATAAAGTAAAATCAAAATCAGCAAGCAACTATAAACCAGAGACACACTAACAGGGGTGGAAGGGTGAAGGGTGTAGGATCAAAACAAGGGGGGTGGGAATTATATGGGGACTATAACCAAGATGAAAATGCATACATTGTGCAAAAATGAAAAACAATGTAAAAAATACATTAAAGAAAAAATATAAATAAGAAAAAATTAAAAATATAAAAATATATATTTTCAAAGTATAGAAATTTTATTTATTACAACACATGCAATAGACATAGCATTGGTTGTTTGCAGTTTGCAAAGGTAAATGCCAACAAAGCTTGAGAAAATATTTGAAAATTATTGTTTTATTTCCCACAGAGCAAGAGAAAGAGCAGCAGCAGCACTACAGACAGCAAATGCAATCCATTATTGAAGGCTGGTTTCGGGTCAAAGAATATAAGGAAGGCGTAGAAAATATCTTAAGGAAAAAAAAAAAGATGTTAACTTCAAAGAGGTATCTGAACTATGACCAAAAAGATTCCCAAAGTGAAAGTACTCAAGGTTCTTTCATTGAAAAATGCCAGGAGGAAAAGGAAAAACAATTTCTCCTTTAAATACTTAACAGGGAAAAGATATTAATAGGGGGAAGTTACCAGGTTAACAATTGGACCTAAATTGTTATATTAAAAATAATAAAGAAACCAGAGCAAATTCAAACTTCAAATCTCAGCTGTTGATAAATATAGCATATGGAAAAAAGGAAACTGGAGAATCACAAAGGAAATGAAAGTTAAGAAGACAGTTAAACAGATGGAGGTCTGAAGAAAGGTAAATAGATATGCGCTAAGAAAGATAGATAATACATGTCTTCGATTAATTTCTTCTCTCATATTTCAATTTAGATTGTAATGCAATGTTATCATAGAAGGTTTAGCTTCTCCTATTTCCAGTTTCTTTATGTGTCTGTGTTAAAAACTTCATTATTATGTCTAAACTAGGCTAGTATCATCATATATATGTTATTTTTACAAAGAAATAACATATTCATAAGACTCCAATGTATTTACATTGCTCAAAGGAAAAAATAGTTTTGGTACAAGATATATTAAAATTAATGCAGGTTTATTCAATTATTCACCTTAAAAGAAACTAATTAGAGAAAGGAAGAGATAGGATAGTCTGTAAGATATCAAATACCAGGGAAACACATCAGTGTGATGATGGAAAATATTTTATGAGATGAAGAGATGCAGGAGTAGAGAAGAAAAAGAGGAGGAAGAGGAACAAGATACACAAGGAAGTGGAATCTTCCACTCTCCAACTTGATTCACTATGGTTTAGTAGTAGGAATGAATAAACTGATATACTCCATTCTTGTATTTCTGAAGGCAGTCGGAAATACCAATGGTGGTAAATATTTCCATGAAAAAATAGGAGCATTTAAAAGAGAAATTTGGAATAAAGCTTACAGGTTCAGAATGTGAGATAAGATTAATCATAAGTAGACCTTTTCCTCATTTTCAACCACTGTACCAATGGGAAATAATGCTTCAAACCCTAATTGTGATTACAATTTAATCAGGACCACCGACGAACTAATTTCCTTAGTTTGGTTTCACAAACAGATTTTCTATACCTCTGTTAGAATGAATTAATATGAATTGAATCCAGTAACTCATCTCCTCAAAATTCTTTGATGATGCTATTGATTGTATAAACATAAAATACTAAGCCCTTTACAATTTGAATGCAACAGTCTTTCCAAACACCTAGGCTATCACTTTGCCCAAAACTGAGCAACAATCTATTCTTAGTTCATAAATTCATCTCCTCTTTCTGGAGTATCTTCGCTTCCTCTACCTGTGGACTTCCATTTCATCTACCATGTCCAGTTTGGACACGATCTCCTTATACATTTTCCTCATATATTTTCTCCAAGGAAATTCTTCCCTTGGAAAGTGAAGTTACAGGAAGTAAATAAATGCATAAGATATAAAAGAATCTTGCACAAACCCACGATGACAATGTTCCACAAACTGAGAAATGTGATTATTTCAAAGCTCAATAGTGTTAAAAAAAGAATATAAAGGACCCCCCCCCAAAAAAAACAAACCAGAAAATAAGGAGGTGCCACCCACTGCAAATGCCAGCACTCAGCACCAGAATAACCTTTCTCTGATGCTTATCTCTCTGCTTGTTCATCGCAGTCTAGTTTGTAATATACTTAGTCTATGTTTGTTTTTACCATTATATAATAATATTCTTTGGGAAAAATACTGTTTGGTTTATTATTGTATTCCCACTACACTTTTTAATGCAGCAGGTGGATGATAAATCTTTGAATTTGAACTAATACACTGTCAACTCTGGCTGAAGTTCGATTGCCATTGAAAATGAGCAAGTCTAAAAATGTCAGTGATTTTGGTTCTATCTCAATTAAAATAAATTCTAACTATTTATTTGGTTCAAACGAAATGTGAGAAAATCAATGTATTTTGATAAAAGGGCTGACCATAAACCAGACAAGTTAAATATTATAAGGTTATATGTGACACTTTTACAAGAAGTTTCAACATAGAGTTGTAGAAAAGAGTCAGGTTTAAGCTGATAGATGAGAAAGTGTAGATAATATTGTTGGTACATTAGTGACTAGGAAAGGAAAGAGACCATGCGTCGTGGACAAGGCGATCAGGAGAGCTGTTGAAGTGGGGTTTCAAGCAGTAATATGTGTATATGTTGGGCCTCCCTGGTGGCGCTGGGATTAAGTACAGCACTATGAAGTTATATCACAGCCTCTGGAACATGAGTTCGATCTCTGGCTGGCCAGGGAGCTTCCCACATGGCATAGCAGACCTTTCCGTTCTTGCTCGCTGTTCCCCTCAGCAGTGTATTTCAGTAGATCCGCCTGTTCTACTCCCCAGTATGTCTCACCCCCTGACATCGCACCTCTGGCCTGTACCCCAGTTCTTCTATGCATACATAAATAAATCTTTAAAAAAATCTGTATGTGTTTGTGTGTGTGTGTGCACGTGTGTGTGTATGTATACTAAGAAGATAGATTAAGTAGGAGTATGTGAGAAAAAAATAGTAATTTATGGATTAAGATTGAGAGCAGTGGCAGGACAGTCCTGCCTTTTGGCCATCTCACACATAACTAGCCTATAAACTCATTGCAAATGTACAGACACTAACATATACAAACTGACTATTTGATACCTCACTGCTGTCTTCCCCATTAGCTGTAGAATTGAATAAAAGATAAGGTAATACACTGCCTTTTGGAATAATTTTTTTTCAATGAACAACTACAACAGTAAAAACAAAGACTTTCTAGATATTTGAATTCACAAAATTTGATGCATACTATTTTCTGGGTGGGAGATGACTGTGAAGATAAACAAGACCCAGCCTGTTCACACCAGGAGCTTAGTTCTAAGAGATTACACCTGAATAAAATCCAAGATATGTCTGGATCCTTCTATAAATGCATTACTAAGATTAATGGCAATCCCTACTAATTTCTGCAGTTTGAAAGTGCTAAATAAGCCTATTTAGCATTCAAAAGTATGGGCAATTATAAAGAGGTAAAATTCTTCACTTTTTTTTTTACATCAGGGAAAGTAATATTCTGAGGAAAGAACTGGAAATGAAATTAAAAAAAAATAAAATGAAGAAAGAAGGAAGAAGAACAGCTAACAGGGGAGGAGAGGAGAGGAGAAATGAATGGGAGGGGAGGAGAAAAGAGAGAAATCAAGAAGTTAAGTTACACAAAGTAATAATTTAGTAAAACTTAATCAACAGTGGAGAGGTTATATCTAGTGTAAAAAAATCAGAAGATGATGATTTAAGCAGGTGATGAGATTTGGGTTCAGGAGAAGGTTGAGAAGTGCAATACATGGGGAATAGAGGAGAAAGCTGGGGATGTGGAGTAAAGGTGAATTTGGAAAAATGTTCTGGTATATAATAGTTCTGGCAGCTTTACTGAAGTGTAATTTGAATGCCATAAAATTCATCCAAATAAGTATACACTTCAATGAGTTTTTGACATGTAATTTTTTCCCCAAAAGTCCTTAAAGGCAATTAGAAAATCTATTAGACAGCAGTGCATCTGTAAAAGCCATCTTCAGTCTTTTGCAGATAATCTTAAATGCCTAGATTCTCATTTCCTCTTACAATGTAATTTTGCTATTGGTATTATTTACCTTTTTGCTGTTAAATGAAGAGTTGGTAATTTCATTGTTATTTTTATGGACTTGTGTTCATTAAATAAGCTGTGCTTTAGATCAGCTTGGTCATCACAGTTAAAATAAAATCATGATCACCCTCTTGGAGTAATTTACAAAGATTCTTATACTCCCTATATAATTATATCCAGTGGGGATTTATGAGATGGAAACTCAGGAAAGGGGGTATAAATGATATTTCTAAGAATTCTAGGGAAAAAAAAACATGAATACAATAGCCTCCTTCTTAAAAGCTTGCTAAGTCTTAATTAAGTTTTGTGGTAATTACCATAAACTCAAGGCCCAGGCCAAATGAAAAAGAAAACTTACACTTATAACAATGGTCATTTCTATGCCAGTTTATCACATATCACAGTGCTTTTAGAAGTTTCTGGAATAAGTTCACTGGACATTAAATGAAAGAAAAATAAATGTAAATATAGTAGTTATCGAAAGTGTCATATTTTAAAATTTAATTATTTATTTCCAAAAGACAGCTTCACTCTTAAAATTATTTCAATCACTGCTGTAGGTTTATTGACTTATACTCTGATACATGAATTATGTGCAAGCATTTCACTTTCAAAGATAGCTTAACCATGTAATTCAACAGCCACATCACAGAGTGTATCTTTTGTTAACCTGACACTTGAGGATCAAGGCACCCTATTAGGTTTACAACATCTGTACATTCAGAAGGCACATCTATTTTTAGAATTAATTTTATAAATCTATTTTCCAGGTTTCATTATGATCACTATGACTAAATTTGAAGAACATCATATGCAATATGCATCTTCATGAAAGGTTAAAACTACTTATTACATAAACATACTATACATATGTGTGTGTGTATATATATATATATATACATATATACACTACATAACAATACATACTGTGTAATGTCTAGTGGGACAGACAACACATACATAATTAAAGAAGTAAGAGATAATTTAAACTGCAACTATTGCCATTAAGAAAATAAAAAAGGGCAATGTGATAGTAACATAGGGGCCCTCTATAATTTTTAATTATTTTTAATGAAGGTTTATCTTTTTTTAATTGAAGTAATACTTGCATTATAACATTATGTTTCAGGTGTTCATGATGAGAATCAACACATGTATATTTTACATTAATTCACCTGTAAATATCCAAGTCTACCCTTCCCCATATTATTGTCCTCATTTTCCTTACTTGCCCACCTCTACCCTTCCATTCTGGTAACAACGAATTGCTTTTATAGTCTAGAAGTTATTTCTGTTCATCTGTTTGCTATTTCCTCTATATATTATATTTGAAATTATACAGTGTTTTTGTCAGGGTTATTTCACTAAGCAAAATAACCTCGAGGTCCATCTATGTTGCTGAAAATAGAAGGATTTTGATTTTTTTTTTTCATTTTTGAAAGGGGAGGTTCATTATAAAAAAGAGACACCTGCATGGACACAGGTGGGTAGTCTCAGAGCAAGATCTACCTATTTCATTTTTTTTTTAATAGTTGAATAATATTCCATTGTCTATAATGCCATATCTTCTTTATCCATTTGTCATTCAGAGAGCAATCATTGTTTTAAAATTCTTGCATATTATAAATCCTTCCAAAAGCAATATACAGATTCAATGCTATTCCAATCAAAATTTCAATGTCATTCTTCAAAGAAATAGAACAATTATTGATGAAATTCATATGGAATCACAAAAAACCCCGAATAGCCAAAGCTCTCCTGAAAAAAAAAGAAGGGAATGGAGGCATCACACTCCCAGACTTCAAACTCTACTACAAAGCCATAATCATCAAAACTGCATGGTATTGGAACAAGAACAGACATACAGACCAATGGAATCGAATAGAAAATCCAGAAATAAACCCACAGATTTATGGTCAACTAATCTTTGACAAAGGAGCAAAGACTATGCATTGGAGCAAAGAAAGTTTGTTCAATAAATGGTGCTGGGAAAACTGGGTCGCTACATGCAAAAGAATGAAGCTTGACCACTACCTCACACCATACACAAAAATCAACTCAAAATGGATTAAAGAACTAGACATAAGACCTGAAACCATAAAATATATAGAAGGAAATATAGGCAAAACACTACGTGATTTGCACATCAAAGACATCTTTACAGACACATCACCCAAAGCAGTGATAGTGAAGGCAAAGATAAACAGCTGGGACTACATCAAATTAAAGAGCTTCTGCACAGCAAAAGAGACAATAACAAAAACAAAGAGAAACCCCACCAACTGGGATAACATTTTTGCACACAACACTAATGATAAAGGACTGATCACAAAAATCTGCAAAGAGCTGATGAGACTTAACAACAACAAAGAAAAGAATCCAGTCAAAAAATGGGCAGAAGAGCTAAAAACAAACTTCTCCAAAGAGGAAATACAAATGGCCAACAGGCATATGAAAAAATGTTCAACATCACTTGCAATCAGGGAAATGCAAATCAAAACTACCATGAGATACCATCTTACACCCGTGAGAATGGCACATATTAAAAAAACTAGCAACAACAAATGTTGGCGAGGGTGTGGAGAAAAAGGAACTCTTCTGCACTGTTGGTGGGAGTGCAAACTGGTCCAACCACTGTGGAGAGCTGTGTGGAGATTTCTGGACCTACTAAACATAGAGCTTCCATATGATCCAGCAATTCCACTCCTAGGTATTTACCCAAAGGACACAGAAACATCAATTCCAAAGAACACCTGCACCCCTATGTTTATAGCAGCACTGTTTACAATAGCTAAGCTTTGGAAACAACCCAAATGCCCAAAAATAGATGACTGGATCAAGAAGATGTGGTACATATATACCATGGAATATTACTCAGCATTCAAAAAAGATAAACACATGCAATTTGCAGCAACATGGATGGCACTGGAAGGGATCATGCTCAGCGAAATAAGCCAAAAAGAAAAAGAAAAATACCGGATGGTCTCACTCACAGCAGGAATCTAGAAAACTTAAATAAGGGACCAGGAAAACGAATAACTATAAGAAAGTGAAAATCAAAATCAACAAAAAACTATGAACCAGAGACACTTTTAGGGGGGCGGGGGTGGGAGGGGAGGAATTGGGGTCAGAATGGGGGGGCTGCAATTGTATGGGGAATATAAAAATAAAATTTATTATTAAAAAAAAATAAATAAATAAAAAATAAATAATGTTGGAATAAACATGGGAGTGCAGGTATTTCTTCAAATTAGTGTTTTTGTATTTCTTGGGTGAACAACCCACAAGTGGGATAACTGGGTTGTATAGAATTTCTATCTTTAATTACTTAAGAACTTCTCATACAGATTTCCATAATGGCTGCACTAATTTGCATTCCCATCAACAGTGCACAAGCTTCCCTTCTTTCCATATCCTTTCGTGTCTTTTGGATAATAGCCATTCTTTTTTTTTTTTAAGATTTATTTATTTATACAAGCACTGGGTACAGTCAGAAGCACGGGAGGGTGAGAGAATTCACCAGAGCCAGAGCAGGGAGAGAGCAGGCAGAGTGATGAAATACAGTGCTGAGGGGAGTAGCGGGCACCGCAGGAATGGTCTGTCACGCCATGTGGGACACTCACCAGAGGCTGGGGATCGAACGGGCGCTGCAGAGGTTGCGGGCAGCCCCACAGCCCAGTGCTCAACCGCTATGCCACCAGGGGAGGCCCGATAATAGTCATTCTCATAGGCATGAGGTGATATTCATCATTGTTTTGATTTGCATTTCTCTAATAATGAGATGAATATCATTTTACATAACTATTGGTCATCTGCGTGTCTTCTTTGTAGAAGTGTTATTCAGATCTTCTGCCCATTTTTTTTTAAGTTTTTTTATTTTTTTATTCTTGAGTTTTATGAGTTCTTTTTATATTTTGGATATTAAACCATTGCTGGACATATAATTTGCAAATATTTTCTCCCATTTAATAGGTATCTTTCTAGTCAAGGTTGTTGCTTTTTTCCCCCCACTATGCAGAAGGTATTTTTGTTTGATGTAGTTCCATTTGTTTATTTGCTTTTGTTTCCTTTCGATTGTAGTCAAGTCCCAAACGTATCTCTCAGCCTTATGTCAAGATGTGAATGACCTATGGCCTATGTTTTCTTCTATTTAATTTTGTGGATTCAGGTTTTCCATCCTTGTCTTTAATCCATTTTTAATTAATTTTTGTATTCGGTATTATACAGTGGTCTAGTTTTTCCAACAAAATCTATTGAAGAGAATTTCCTTGTTCCATTGTAAGCTCTTGTCTCCTTTGTTGTAAATTAGTTTTCCATATGTATATGATTTTATTTCTGGGCTCTCAATTCTCTGTCACTGACATAGGTGTGTCTTTAATGACGTTGATTCTTCTAATTCATGAGAATATTATTATTTCAAGGCACTTAATTATTTTTAAAATGGTTTTAAATGGAAAATTTTCCAGATTTTTTCTGTTAATTATTATTTGTATATAAATTTGTATATTAATTTTTTTGCCTGATACTCTCCTATATGCATTTATTATTTCTAATGTCTTTTTACTGGAGATTTGGGAATTTCTATGCCTATCATCATGTCATCTATAAATAGTGATAGTTTTAGTTCTTTCCAGTATGGATACCTTTCATATAATTTTCTCATATAACTGCTTTTTAGCAAAAGCCATTCCAATACTATACTTCCAATACTATAAAGAGTAATTGTGGTATAAATGGACATGTTTGCCTTATTCCTGATTTGTGAGGAAACACTAAGTTTTTTCACCAGTGAGTGTGACGTTAGCTGTAGGTTTGCTGTATACGGACTTTATTATGTAGAGAGACCTTCCTTCATAACTTGGACTGGAGAGGTGGGAACAAAAAAATTGAGAGAAGAGGTTACATTCTCACTTCATCTTCAAAGTGCATGTCAGGGGGCCCTAGTAGCTCTGATGTCAAAGAAGAGAGGTGAGTGAAAGAAGAAACTAATATAATACTAAGTTTTTGATGAGAGCAATGGTGTCTGATATGTCCTCCTTTTTCTTTTTTCTTTTTCTTTTTTAAAGATTTATTTATTTATTTGTTTGTTTGTTTGTTTATTGATTGATTGATTGATTTATACAAGCACTGGGTATAGTCAGAAGCGCGGGAGGGTGAGAGAATTCACCAGAGCCAGAGCAGGGAGCAGAGCAGGCAGAAGGACCTAAGTACACTGTTGAGGGGAGCAGCAGGCCGCAGGAGAGGTCTGCGCGCCATGTGGGACCCTCCTCTGGTGGCCGGGGAGCAGCCGGGGATCGAACCGGTGCTGCAGAGGCTGCGGGCAGCTTCACAACCCAGCGCTCAAGCGCTGCGCCACCGGGGAGGCCCTGTCCCCCTTTTTCTGATTTTGTTTTTTTGTTGTTCATAGAGAAGAATATTAACAAAATCATGTATTGATTTGGAATAACTAGTAACTGAGAAATCTTTGCATTACAATTAACACATCTTTTTATCTAGAGACAAAATTCTTTTACCAGTAATTTCCTGTTTTCATTTTCATACCTGTGGAATTAATAAACTCCATTGACTTGCTGCTATGACCATTTCTATTTATTTTTCATTCTGCTCAAATATTTTAAAAACTGCAGTCACCTTAGGTAATATTCCTCCTGGATCAATCTGGCCTTTTGAACCCAAAGGCAGCAGTTACAAATGAACATCAGGCTCAGCCCTTCCCCCATACAACTCAGGGTTTGTATTTTAAAGGAAATAAATTTACATTTTCCAGCAAAATTATATGAAAAATGAGATTCTTAATAGAAAACTAAGCATCACTGATTTTGATAAGAAAGCTTATCCTCTGCATTAATTGTCTGGCAAGAGTTTATAAGCAATGTCTATCTCTCTTTACAATTTAACACTCAGCAGGAGCAAAATGGAGCAAATCATATTTATTGGTGTGGACTATTAAAGTTTTAAATAAGTAGAGAAATCAAAATTCCCAAGTTCTGGCAGATGGATTTGTGGTATCAAATTAAAGGTAAGAAATCATGGGTCTGTGTCTGAAGCATTCTATCACTTGACTTATAAAGATGGATCTCTCAACAATGGGGACAGTTTTTGAGACATGCATCATTAGGTGATTTGTTCATTTTGTGAATGTCATAGAGCAAACTTACAGAAACCCAGACAGTAGAGCTTATTGCACACCTTGGATTTTTATTCTTTGGTGCCCAATTAACAAAACAACCTAAAGGAAAAATGGTGTCATCAAGGGGCACAGCATAAGACATGGCAACATTAAGAGGGCTACATCATTAGGCAGTAGGAACCACCTACATATAAGCATCCATCATGGATTAAAACCTCATTATGTGGCCATGACTGTATTACAGTTACCTAAACCTTATTTGTATGGAGAGGTCACTACAAATGAAGGTACCTTAATGACTAAATTAGAACATAGTACCTACATTGTCTGGGCTCCAAGTCTAGCATAATTCCCTGCTACCTAGACAGTATGGCTCAGGATAAATTAGCTAAACTCCAGGGGCCTTCATTTCTTCAGCTCTAATATAGGCATGAAAATAGATTCTCACAAAAACTGAGTGATTTAATATGAGAGTGAGCTAATTTTGAAAGTGCATGTTTGGTAGTAAGCGAATATAAGTATTATCTATTTTTGGCATTATTTTGCTTTTCTCTACTTTTTTAGCTTTTCAGTCTACTGGGCCATACCCTAGAAAGTAGTAGAATTCATTGACAGCACTCAATTTTATATAACTGATGAAAGCCTTTAACCATGTGTAAAGGCTAAAATGACCTTAGGGGAATGCAATTTATATTATAATGGCTTAATGGAACCAATTATATTATATCAGCATAAAAATTTTTAAATTTTTAAATGTATTCACCAGTAAAAATGTCCTATATTTCAGCAAGAATGTTCATATGCCAACTGTTTATTAGTGAAGATTCAGGAATATTCAACAGTTAATATTAAGTTTTATGATTTTAATTCAATATCCATTAATAAGTTAATTCAGAAGCAAGAGGAGCTTTTATGCTATGACATTTAATTATAAAACAGCCTTAAATATAAAGCATCTAGAAACTATGTCAAACTTTTCAAGAAATATAACTAATTAAATCTTTCTAGGGATAAATTGGATCATCTGCTAACTCTGATTTAAAATCACAGAAAGGAAAACTCTGCAGCAATGAGGACAATAGGCATTCTCTTCATTAACAATTTTTGCATTCACTTAAAAACTAAAATTAACAATAAAATGTAAAATACATCATTAGCTCTGAATAGCACCATTAATATTGTTTTAGAGGAAATGGGTTTTAATATCAAACCTAAAATCACTGGAGGATGGTTAATATATAGAAATAATATTTTAGTAGGACTGTAATGCCTAAGTAATAAAACTAACTTTTAGACTTGAAAGTTTAATTTGAAAAATTGAATTATATTTGAAGTAAACAGATAATTTTGATTTTCCAAATATTATGTTATTTTGTAGAAACTTCACTTTCAAAGGAGGCTTGTATTTGCTATAATTAGTTACAGTTTTATTACAATCACTTCACCCCACAACAATAAAATGTGTGGGATTAGTACAACAAGAAAGTTATAAAGGGTTTATCACAATTAACTGCTTCTGTTACTGTGGGATTTATTATCAATCATTATAAACTTAGTGTGAAAAAGAGGCTGAAGAGCCACTAAAATAAACTGGCATTTTAACTAGTTAAAACTGAGCAATATGAAATGCTAATGATCTACACTAATATGAATTCATTTTTAAAGAAAAGTTAATAATTAAAATTAATACATTACAACAACCTCCCAAAGAAAATTCATGTTATTGAAAGTTTTCATGATATGACATACTTAATCAATTTGTCTACCTATGTTTTTCAGTTCAGACAAAAAGTAACATTATGTGTTTATAAACCAGAAGAACTCCAGATATCTAAATGACCGAGACAGCTGGGTATGTAGAGTGAGCAAAGAGAGAAGGGGACCAATGGAGGATGGTAGAAGACTATGGGTGCCTTGATGGTCGGTGTGGTATGGTAACATGCATCTGAAAAGCTGTGAATTTATATCTGAATCATATATGTGTTAGGAAGAAGTATTACTGTGAAAAATAACAAAGATGAAAATATCATCATAATATATGTGTTACACGCACACATATTTCTTTAAAAAGAGCAAATCACATGCCAGATTTTAAAGGCCTAACTATTTCAAAGGAATGTAATAGGTCATTAGTAATATCTCTATATATTATATAAATGCACATATGTGTATATATCATACATACATGTATGTATAATATATGCATATAGCATATACACACATATAGGTATATATGGTATATATATTATATATAATATGTACATACATTACATGTTAAAATCATATTTTTAATGTCTTGGATAAATATATTTTTCAAAAGTAACATGTTTGGCTAAAACTATCTCAGCAGTTCACTTGAAATAAAAAGCCAGATTGATATATTGTTCTACACTAAAGAATTTAAAATATTATTGACATTATGTTAAATTAAAATTTACAAATATAGCACATGCTTAATATAAAAAAATTAAACAAAATAAATTGATAAAAAAATCTCTCATTTAGTTACCTAGTTCCTTTGGAGTATGTCCTTTTATATCATCCCTTACATTTACATAAAGATAGAGGTTCATACATATGTTGTTTTTGTAAACAAAATTATTATAACTTCATCTGTTGCTTTCAAATTGATTATTTTAGTAAAAGATAAATTTTCATATAAGTTTAATGGCTACAAAGTTTCCATGCTATTGATGCCATATAATTCATTTCACCAAAGATGAACATTGAAGTTGTTTCCAATATGTGTTATATACAAAGTTTAAGAGACTAGTTGCAAAGACATGTTTGAGAACCAGTTGAATATCTTTGCTGGACTCATTCTCAGAAGTGAAACTAATCAATTAATGGATTTACACATTTAAATTTTTGAGAAATATTGAAAAATTTCTCTGAAATTGCTGGCCAGTTTACCCTTTCGTCAACAGTATATGATGGTGACTGTCTTTGAAATAATTAGACATTATTCACTTTTAATTTTGTCTATCTGATTAATTAATACATATGTCATATTTGTTGGGACTTGCATTTATCAATATTTAAGACTAAGATTGGGTTTTGTATTTCATTGTACAGTTTCCTATATTTTATAAAGTATAATTTTTTTTATATAAGTAAGAAATATTTATTCAGATGTGTTACTTGTTCTTAAACTTTGCTTATTGATCTCAGTTGTAATGATGCTTCCTAACTATATTGTTCAGTCAGTGTAATCTGACATTGATATTTAAGATATATATATCAATCATTTATTGATATATTATCAGAAATTACTTATTAAAATAATTTATTGTTTATTAAAAGATAAATGAGAACAGGTTCAAAGTTACTTATATGTTATTTTTTCCACTTGTTCCTTTATGTTTTTCTAGATGTAAAAGATAAATTAGACACACACACACAGAAACACAATGCATTCACATCACTGCCCTCAAAGAGAGGCAATATGTTTGCAGAATCTAATAATAATAATAAAAATAATAATAAAAAATAGAAGGGGATAAAGTTAGTATAAAAAAAGCTAAGATATTATCCTGACTGTAGATGATTAATGGATATTTAACATAAACATAAATATTTGTTTATTAATAATAACAAAAGATTATGGAAACTCAAAATTTTCTTATAAAGAAACAATTTATATTTGTTCCGGAACGCAGAAAATGAGTACATTTGACTATGTCTGCTTATATTAAAAAAGAAACTTATCTAAATGTATAGCTCTCCTAATTAAAATTATAGTTTCTTATATTTAGATGATTCTTTTCTACTAATTTTCCATTTTATTAGTAATGTTACTAAGTTTTATTTATAATTTATTTATAAACAAAGTCCAGGCATGCATATTGCAAAAATTTTATATGATCTCTAAATAAATCTCACTTGACTCTTCTCAGGGCTAAAACTCTATCATTTGTAATAAAATGTTTTCAAAACATGAGATTATTTATCTGCAATACACATTAAATATGACTGAATGTTCAGTGACAACCACCAAATATGAAGCATCTTCATTCAACTAGTGACAGAAATTGAAGATAATTGAGTACAAATTCACATCTAAATTAAGAAAGTCTATTAAAAAAATTAACTCTAACAATAAAAACAATAAACATGAGAGAAAACAAAATAACAATACAGGTGATAAGAAATATCAAAACTGGAAGAAAGAAGTCATGCATCTCTCTTATAATTAAAATGAAAAGCTTGGGCCTCCCCAGTGGCGCAGCGGTTGAGCACTGGGTTGTGAAGCTGCCCTCGGCCTCTGCGGCGCTGGTTCGATCCCCGGCTGCTCCCCGGCTGCTCCCCGGCTGCTCCCCGGCCACCAGAGGAGGGTCCCAGATGGCACGCAGACCTCTCCTGCCGCCCGCTGCTCCCCTCAGCAGTGTACTTCGGTCCATCTGCCTGCCCTGCTCCCCGCTCTGGCTCTGGTGAATTCTCTCACCCTCCCACACTTCTGACTGTACCCAGTGCTTGTATAAACAAAACAAACAAACAAACAAACAAATAAATAAATAAAAACATGCCTCTATAAAAAAAAAATGAAAAGCTTCTGAAAGAAACATCAAAATATGTCTCCTGACCTGATCATCTCGATTCTCTTTCCCCATGTGCAATGTTACCATTTTAATACATTCAAAGAAAGGATTTTCCCACTTTGAATATTTAAGCTGGAGCAAATCTAACTGTAAAACACTACTGAGAAATGATTCTCAAATCCAACTTATAAAAAATACAATTCTGTTGGGCTGGTAACACTAAATTATGGCATCATTTCAATGGAAGGATATAGTACTCCTTTATTTATCTAGAAATATTGGTCTGAACTTTTCTCAGTGTGTGAAGACAAAGTATCCTCATTAGTATGAGATAAGCCATCTTGAATGATATGGCCCAGTAACATGCAAATGTCAACAACATATTAGTATTAGGTCTGAGAGAAGGAAATAATTATCATCCCTACATTGTTGATAGTGATAGGCAAGTACCAAGGGAAAGACTTCCCAATCTCAAAAAATTTGCCTTCATTGGGTTAGTGATAAAATTAATGGATGAATCATTTTAATACATATATAAATGTATAATATATATTATACATTAAAGTTCTATATTAAAATGATATATATTAAAATAACTATATTTTCTATTTGAATATAAACCCAGGTCTTATTTTACTACATCTTTTAGAACTCAAGCTAAGACTTGGAAGGATGAGACTGTTATCATAGGACACCAAGTAAAAAGCTGAGAGAGATGGGAAGTGTCATGGTGCTTATTTTCTTTGAAGAAAGAACAACTAGTCTTGACTGGAGGCTATGTCCTGAGATTCTTCTTTTGCACCAATTTGTAGATTGCTCATGACTTTTTTATGAATGATGTATTCTTAATCTACAAAGAAAGATTGATTAACCAGAGCAGGGCTTTTTTCAAGGTGTTGTAGCCTGAACACAGAGCAACAGTATCATCGGCCATACCTCAGACCTACTGAATCAGTATCACTGGTTTTCAAGTTCAGGAATCCTAGGGAGGGAACCTTTTATGTGCACTAATGTGAGCACTAATAGTCAAATGTTCCAACAGAATACCATTAGGCACATGGGTCATTTAGACTTAAATTTAAATTAATTAAAATAAAGCAGGTTTTCAATTACATTAACAACATCTCAAGTGCTTAATAGTTATATTTGACCAGTTTCTAACATGTTGGAGAGAAAAAAATATAGAACATGTCCATAACCAAAGAGATTCTTATTAGATAACAATGTCTAGGTCTCAGAAATGACACTGCTAAATTCATCATTTTACCTTTATTCTAAAACCTCTAAGACAGTCATTCTGTACTTTGCCTTTATTTGTATTATAATTAGTATTATTTTAGGGAAAGAATTCTGTAAAAATCTCTCCAAATTTGCAAACAGTACAAAATGGGTCAAAAAATTGCCAAAAGTGGGCCTCCCCGGTGGCACAGCGGTTGAGCGCTGGGTTGCGAAGCTGCCCGCGGCCTCTGCGGCGCCAGTTCGATCCCCGGTTGCTCCCCGGCCACCAGAGAAGGGGCCCACATGGCGCGCAGACCTCTCCTGCCCCCCGCTGCTCCCCTCAGCAGTGTACTTCGGTCCTTCTGCCTGCTCTGCTCCCCGCTCTGGCTCTGGTTAATTCTCTCACCCTCCCGCGCTTCTGACTGTACCCAGTGCATGTATAAACAAAACAAACAAACAAACAAATAAATAAATAAAACATGCCTCCATTAAAAAAAAAAAATGCCAAAAGCCACCAGGAAAAAAAAAAAAAAAAATGAAAGTGGTAACCAAGGAAAGGAAAGAAGAATCCGGAAGAAAGTAAGTACAGCACTATTGAGGAAAGAAATAGAAATAACCTTAATAATAGTTCCCAATTTGGAAAGAAATTTACTAAGATTGCAAGTATTTAGCCAGGAACAATTTTAAGAATGGAAATAGTTCTTGCAATAGGACAATTTTATGCAGTAGTGTAGTACTTTGAGTAAAAGCCTAGGTGGATTGCTCTATTGTTGGAGGGTGTGAATGGGGCAGGGGTTGACTTGGAGGGCTGCCTACCTGGCTAGGAGAGGTCATTAGTACAAAACTAATATAATTTTGGTGCTTCTCCTCTGAATTTGTCCTCACTCATTCCTGAGTGTGTACTTTCATCTACAATAAAGCTAACTCACCTGAAAAAAAAAAAGCAAGATTTCAAAAAGAGAAAAATTCATACTCCAAAAAGATAAATCTAAGTTTCATGCAAGATCTTCCCCTTCCCTGTCTTCATGACCCTGCATATAAAAAAGGAAAATAAATTCAACATCCCATTCAAATTATAGTTTCAATGAAAAATAAAGGTAATAGATAAGTTGATAAAAGCATAAAGAATTCATTCATATTATATCAAAGCAAATAGAAGGTTTAGACAGAACCTCCACTTCAAAGATGAATAGTTTAACAATGGCATGATAATTATGCAAACATACTTGGGCAGGGATTTGTGTGTGTTGAGGTGAAAATGCCAAAGAAATGACATAAAGAACAGAGGCAACTGCATAAGACAAGACAAATTCAATTTAGATATGAATTTAATTAAAAAATCTAAGATAACAGCAGGGTATAAATTATCAAGTTGAATATCAGAACAAGTATACATACAATAAAATGCATGGTAGCACAGTGAATCAAGTGGGTCTGTGAACATAAAAATTTAGACTCGGAGGGAAATAACAAGAATAAATACTTAGGAAGAAACACAGAGATCAAGACAATTTCAAAATGTCAGATATAGAAAGTGGACAAAGAATATTGAACATAAAGATTATTGATATTCCCAAACAGAAATCCAATGAATGTAATGAAAAATAGTACTGAGCAAGGTGATAAAAAAGACATATCTTGAAATAAGGAAGCACTGACACTGCAGAATAAATAGGTACAATGATTAAGACATCAGGAAAATGTGTCACTAATCAGAATGCATACATAATACATAGTCTAGTTAATTTTTTACTGAACTTCAAGGATAAAGAAATAAATTTTGCATTTCTACAGGCAGAGAAAATGTCACAAGAAGAAAAAAAGAATATTTTCAGTCTTCTCCACTGAAATAGTCTATGTTAACAGACCATATAAAAGTATCTACAATGCTCAAAAGAAAGAATGATTAAACGATTGTGGGTTATTCCCAACTAAATTCTCAATGAGTGAAAAGGCAAAAGGCTGACATTTTCAAAGGGGAACAAAAACATCAACAACAAAAATGCCTTCAGGGAATATTGTACTCATGACTGATCAATAATGAAATTCAGCTAAGTGGTAAATCAAAAAGAATTACTCAAAAATGGAGGCAACATGGTAATAGAGATAGTAATGAACATTGGATCTATTTAAATATAACACTTATACAAATGGTAAGAAAATTATACAGAATGGTATAAAAATGCTGAATAAAGCAACAAAATCAGGAGCAAAGATGGGTGAAAGAAAACTGAGAAAGAAGTGCTAATCATCATTTTGCTCATAACAAAGAATCCACTAGTACTGAAAAATGAAAAGTGTAGTTCAAATTGATAACATTTCACTGATTTTCATATTTGCTTTTTAAATTTCTGAGCAATTTTCAAAAAGTCGTAAAATAAAAAATATTTATGTAAAGTTGAGCAATATTTTAGTATTATTTCAAAGTATTATTCCATAAAGTAAAATTTACTTCATTTAAAATTTATTTAAAATTAACAGTCCTTTTGGGCCTCTCCTGGTGGCGCAGCGGTTGAGCACTGGGCTGCGAAGCTGCCTGCAGCCTTTGAAGCACCAGTTCGATATCCGGCCGCTGGGGGAGGGTCCCACATGGCGCGCAGACTTCTCCTGCCACCCGCAGCTCCCCTCTGCAGTGTACTTTGTTGGTCTTCCTGTTCTGCTTCCCGCTCTGGCTCTGGTGAATTCTCTCACCCTCCTGCACTTCTGACTGTACCCAGTGCTTGTATCTTAAAAAAAAAAATCTTAAAAAAAAAAATTAACAGTCCTTTTATTTAATGCAATTGATCATTAATTTTTAAAAAGAAATTAAAATATGAGTGAAACATAGATCTTATTTTTTTTTAAAGATTTATTTTATTTATTTATACAAGCACTGGGCACAGTAAGAAGTGCGGGAGGGTGAGAGAATTCACCAGAGCCAGAGCAGGGAACAGAGCAGGCAGAATGACTAAGTACACTGCTGAGGGGAGCAGCGGACACGGCAGGAGAGGTCTGTGCACCATATGGGACCCTCTCCAGGTGGCCGGGGATTGAACCGGCGCAGCAGAGGCTGCGTGCAGCTTGGCAACCCAGCGCTCAACCGCTTCGCCGCCGGAGAGGCCCAGATCTTAAATTTTTTATGATAACCTTAAAGATATTTTCGCTCGTCACTATCACTAGTTATCTGATGTAGGCAAAATGTTTCTTCTTTGAATGCATGTCCACTAATTGAAATTCAAAATTTTTCTTTCAGAATAAATATCCCACAACATATTTTCTACAAATTTCATTTTTATTTTCTTTAAAGAGCAAGACAATTACATAAAAATATTTGCAAAATACTCTGATAACAAATACTTGTATATTTGCTTGTTGTAATCTTATCCTAATATTTTATATTTGCTTCTCCCACACTAATTCTACAGATAATTTTGACAATTTAATTCCATGATTTCAAAGGCTTGCTATTAGGTTTTTGCAAAAATAATTCACTTTTTAACCCCATGTTTATCTCCAATATATACTATTTCATAAAAATATTAAATTAAAATAACATGTATGACTTGAATAAGTAGGTTTGACTCTTATATAGCGGGTCAGACTCTATCTGACTCTTAATATACAGTTAAATTGCTAAGAAGCTCTGGGTTGATTTTACTGGAAAGGTGCCCACCAACCTTGAGCATTTCTCTATTACCTCACAGGAGTCAGATAATTAGATGTCATTTTGAATTATCTTATAACACATAGCATGCAAACTATGACCTAAATCTTATAAAATACTTCTTTATCTTTCACTATACATATATCTACTAGTCATTCTTCTGTATGCATAAATGCAAGAAAGAGGTTGGAAAAAAAGACCAGGTTAGTTAAGACATTCAACACTATTTCATTGCTTTATCTTTCTATGATAAGTAGCTATCATTTTATTACTGTATTTTGTTAGTCTATATAATATTTCTTATAATCATTGCCTTACCATTCCTTCACTATGAAATTACAAATTAAATTACAAAGTACAAAAAAAAAAAAAACAATGGAAATCAAAGCTCTTTAAGTTTAGGATCCTGCATAGTCAATAGATTACAGTGTATATTTTCAGTTGTGTGATTAGCAAATATTGATCCACTCCTTCTTAAAGAACCGTGAGATCTCTTTTTTTTTTGCCATGAAACCCATGTACTTCAGAGAAATATAATCTGCAAATTGTGTTCCCCTAATGAATCAATATTAAGTAGAAATGTGATTCAGGCAATCCAATCAGGTTAAATAACAGAAATCTTCTTAATATTAGTACTGTACAGAAACACTCATTTTTAGCCTTTAAATAGAGTCCAGGATTATATTCACATTGAGAAAATAAGTTGTTTTGTTTGTAAAGCTGGGTTAAGAGAATACCCTAAGTAGCCTCATTGACACATTCATTTATTGTCAAGAACACCAGTCCTTTATTCTACTAATTCACAATAATCAAATTTATGCTTGAGTATAATTTCAAAGTATTCAGGCCGCAGATCTTCAATGTTTGTGAATCTTCAAAACTGAAATCTAAGTCTGTGAAATTCAGAGGTTTATATTAATGGGGCGTTCCCCTTTCTTCAAATCAATTCAGTCAAATTGGTTGTGAGTGTAAACTCAACTATTTCTATGCGAACTAACACTTGTTAGGAAAGTGAATTATAATGAGTTCAAAACTGATGACCCTTCCTGATGATGATAAAAAAATGAAACCCAAAGAGTGATTAGCGATTAGATTCATAGTGATTACCATTTAAATCAATCTCACTCTAAATGGGGTTTAACAAAACAGTGAGTAAATTCTGAAGAACCAAGTTATTTATGATAGCCTAACTTGTTTGTTAACTGTAGTTATAAAATGAATAATACCAATGAAGCCAAGTTTGCAAGCGTGATTTTCATAGCTTTAAGTTAAAGATTAAACAAGAGCAGACCCTTCAGTCATTTGACTTTTTCAAATTATTACTCACGGAACTGAATGTGCAAAACTTGATTGTATTAATCTGAAAAATAGATACATACAGGATCTGGGAAAAACAATTATTCAAAATGATTAGTTGTTTACCTCTTTTAATAATGAAAAATTGAATATCTAAGCAGGTTGTACCTTAGGGAAAGTTAAAAATAATAAAAGAATATTATATACTAACTCTTGCCTCTATGGGTTTCTTTCTTAGCCTCTTTCTTTGCATTTGTTACTGTCTACTTGCTCTCTCCAACTTTTATTTTTTAGTTACAGTATAGATATAGTGTGGTTTATGTCGCAGTAAACTAAATGTAGGTTGGCATTCATTTATGTTACTGAGTCAATTTTAATGTGTCACTTCTTCCAATGGTGCTTATACATCTAAAGTCATAGTTCTTGTAATATAAGGAAAGCCTATACCTTTTAAAGCAGATTCAAAATCATATGCTTATGATCCAGTTTGTGTCTTTCCCAAATAATATTCAAATAGCTAAATTAAGCTAGAAAGTTAAATTACCACAGAAAAAAATCAGTTTCTTTTCTTTTTTTTTTTTAAATCAGTTTCTTAAAGTGACTAGCACACCATCAATCACGGTATCCAAATGTGAACACAAAATTTGAATCAGTTTTCTTATCTCTCAAATTGAGTGTCAACTTTGCAGAATTGTTGTTAGCCCCAAATGTAATAAAACTTTGAGCACAGCATCTAATGCAGAGATGGTACTCAAATTTCAGTCTTTTATTCAAATTAAATATGCATGGAGCTACAAAGTCAGGGCTACAATTACAAAATGCATGTTATAAAATATATTTGTCTGAGTTATCTGGTTTGCTTGTCTATTCTATGCTAATAATCTCCTAAATAAATTATTTCTTTGCTATCCTTCAACTGTCTACTCTGAGTTAGATGCACATACCATGTGCTGCCTTAATACCCTGTGTTTAACTCAGGCATTCATCACTTCTTTGTTTACCCCATTAAGCTTTGAATCCCTTAAGGCCTGTGATCCAGTTACTACAGATCAATTATCTCAGGATAGGATGAAAGAATAAAATTGAACCAATTTATTGCTAAATCCAAATTTAATCTGTTGTGAAATAAACAAAGCTGCATTAATACATTTTTACTAAGAACAAAATATTTGTTACTATATACAGTTAAGAGAAAAAATTGAATATCTGTGAGAAGTTCTGTTTAGCTGCCAATATTTTAGGCAAAACACAGATGACTAGATTTTATCTTGCCCTCAGAAAATCTGACAAAATCCTTGATTCTAGAACACTGGCCACTATGTTGCCCATGACGTGTCCCTACTCTTAGTTTCTCTTCAGTGTGTCAAGACAGTATATGAATGAGCAAATGCCTACTGGAAGAGCTTGAGAAATGAGAACATTAACAACACAGGAAACAATTTTTACTTTATGAGGGAGCACTTTTAAAACATTGGGTCTGAAATGCTAAAATATTGCTTTGATTAGTAAACCCTGTGGTACAAAACCCAATAGAGAAAATTGTCATCCTTGTCTCTGTGATAGTGTGATATAATAAGAAATATGTTAGTTTTTATTCACAGTTTCTAGAACAGAGCTCCCAAAACCCTTGTATCTTCCTGAGTGTTATGGGTAAGAAGGACATCTTTTGCTATTCATAAGAACCCCCTTTCTCTCATCGCTGAGCCAGTGCTGAGGAGGGAACAAACTCTGGGATAGTAGATAGCTTCTGGGTGGGGACTGGTCATCAGAGTATCCACCCCATCAACATGATTAGGAACTTTCAGGCCATTACCCTGACTTCCTGAGAGGACAGAAGTGTTGGTAATAGAGTTCATCACCAATGGCAAATGATTGGATCCAAATTGCTTATATAATGAAGCCTCCAGAAAACAACAAGGAGAGCTCTCTAAGTTGGTCAACACAATACATGTCAAGAGGGTGGAATGCCTCAAACACTTTGAGGAGAGAAGCCTCACACCTGGGACACTACTGGACATCATCTTATGTATTTCTTCATCTGGCTGTTTATTTGCATCCTTTATAAAATATTATATAATAAACTGGCAGTGGTATGCAAAATATTTTCCTGATTTCTATGAGCCAGTATTTCAAATTATTAAACCTGAGGTGAAGGTCATGGGAACCTTTGATTTGTGGCTAAATTGGATAAAAAGGCAGCTACCGTGGAAATACACTACCTTCATCTGAAGTGTCTTGTGTAACTGAGTCCTAAATCTGTGGAGTCTGCACAAACTCTGGGTAAATGGTATCAAAAATGCTTAATGTGAGAGAAAAACCCACACCCTTAGTGTTAAAATGGTGTAAGCAGACAAAGTTATTTCCTGTAAGCCTCAGACTTCCATTGTCTAAGCCATATCTATATCCTTAAGTCATGAATTAATTCCCCACTTTGATTAGTAAACCCCTTTGTCATAAACAAACTCCTTTGTCATAAAGTCATAACTTACCCTACCAGCAATTATGTTATGCATACTTGGCCATATTCTGCCTTGATCCCTACCCAAGTTTGCATCTTTGCTTTCTTATTGCCTAAAACATCTTTGCCAAACACATTCAACCACACTTGAGACAAAGTGGGGAGAAGAATGACTTTTGGCTATAGAGAGTAAATTTCAGTGACATTAATTAAGGCACCCAATACTAGCTCTATAAAATATAAATTCAGGGCCTCCCCTAGTGGCGCAGCAGTTGAGCGCTGGGCTGCGAAGCTGCCCGCAGCCTCTGTAGCGCCTGTTCGATCCCCCGCCTCCACAGGAGAGGATCCCACATGGCACGCAGACCTCTCCTGCCGTGCCTGCTGCTCCCCTCAGCAGTGTATTTCGTCAGTCTGTCTGTTCTGTTCCCCGCTCTGGCTCTGGTGAATTCTCTCACCCTCCCGCGCTTCTGACTGTACCCAGTGCTTGTATAAATAAATAAATAAATCTTTAAAAATATATATATATATATATATAAATTCAAATTCTGAGTAGCTTAATCCTGAAGCTTAAAACAATTCAGATTTCTCAATCACAACACAATTTTATGAGGCCTGGTGGGAATAAGAAGGGTGATGGGAAGCAAGGGGGGGTGGTTGGGAGGGGGGCAATGTTCTATGGGACCCATTTAGAGCCACATGCTTTCAGTATGTCCTGGGAATCCTACAGGATCTGCCAGATGTCATCTAGTCAGAAGATAGGAAAAGGAGACTAGAGATGTTTTTTATGACTTTGCCTAGAAAAAGCACACATCACTCCCATTCTTATTTCATTGACCAAATTTGGTCACAGGTTTACAAAAAAATGAAAGGATGTTGGAAAATGCAGTTGAGATTGTACTCAGGAAGAAAATAAAATGCATCAGATAATCCCCTAAGTATTCATCTCAAGGGTCTATAACTGTGTGAAAGAATCCTCCATAGCTTCATCTTACTTGGTGTGTTTGTCTATGCATGTATATCCTAGCTGCAATCTCTGTAAAAATGAGGAAAATCAAAATTTAAAAACTTATACAGAAAAAAGACTACTGAAGAAGCTATGTTATTCCCTTTGTACAGTTAGTAAGCCTCTTCCAAAACATAAATAGTTGCTTTATAATTTACAAATGAATTTAAAACTTAAGAGTATCAACAATTGTCAAATCTTGTCAAATGCTTTCTCTGCATTATCGATATAATCGTATGATTTTTATTTTTCCTTTTGTTGATGTGGTAAAATCTATTGATGGGTTTGCAGATGTTGAACCATCCTTGTGTTCCTGTAATAAATCCTACAATGGTCATGTTGTATACTCTTTTAATGCATTATTGAATTGGGTTTCCTAATATTTTGTTCAGGATTTCTATATCTATGTTCATTGGGCATACTGGTCTATAGTTTTCTTTATTTTCATGTCCTTTTCTGCTTTTGGTATAGGATAGCTTTATCCTCATAAAATGTGTTTGGAAGCTTTCTCTCTTCCTCAATTTTTGGGAATAGTTTGTGAAGGAAAGGTATTAGTTCCTCTTTGAAGGTTTGGTAGAACACACTAGTGAAACCATCTGATGTCCAACAACACATGAATGGATTAGTGTGTGGTACATATACACAATGGAATACTACTCAGCTATTTAATAAAATACAAAATCTTGATATCTGTCCTCATATGGGTGGAACTGGTGGGGATTATGCTAAGTGAAGCAAGTCAGAAGGAAAAAAGACACATCAAATAATTTCACTTATGTTTGTACTATAGAGAAAACAAAGGATCAGATTAAACTAAACCAAACAAACCCCAAAAACATGTCTATAAATACAAGGATATCTGGGGCCTCCCTGGTGGTGCAAGGGGTTAAGATGCAACTTATGAAGCTCACCACAGCCACTGCTGCACAAGTTTGATCCCCGGCCAGAGAGCTACCCACATTGAAGAGCAGACCTCTCCTGACTCGTCCGCTGCTCCCCTCAGCAGTTTATTTCAGTAGATCCACCTGTTCTGCTCCCCACTCTGTCTCTGGTGATTCCTCTCATCCCCCACAACTTGGCCTGTACCCCAGTTCTTGCATGTGTAAATAAATAAATCTTAAAAAAATAAATTTGAGGATATCAGGGGGAGGGGAATGGTGGGTAATTGTGGGAAGGGGCCCACTGGACAATGGTGGAGGATTATGGGTGCTTTGTTGATGGGTTTGGTGTGGAAACAGACATCTGAAGGGGTGTGAGTTTACACCTCTAATCCAAGCATAGTGCAATAAACCAACTTTACCTCAATAAAAAAGAAGACAATAAAAACAGAGTATATTAGTTCAACTTCTAAAAGGCTCACATATTTGCTATAATAATCCAAGTTAATATGAAGTTGTATTATTACTTGAAAAGTATATTTAATGAACCAGAAGTGTTGATATTAAACTAAAATCTTTAACCACTTACCCATCAGATAATTCTGTTAATCCCCCAACAGTAAATGAAAAGACTTCATGCAAGCTATGCAATTGGGTATGGATATCCCCAAATTTATCACTTTGCATTTTATATCTCTATTGTCCAAGAATATCTTAGTTATTTCAATGTGCCAGTTGCTCCAGCTGTTGGAGATTAATAGTATAGAGTTTTCTTAGTGTGGTAACATGAAACAAACTGCATACCAAATATGAATTGATCTGGTTGGCTCAGTTGTCCAGAATATGAAATTTAGGGCATCATTTTCATGGCTTCAATTATTGTTCAAACTGGGCAGACTATTACAGAACTACAAGATTAGTCATACTGCCCTGAAAAATATTTCCAGGGACTCCAGGAGTATTCCAGGAAGAAAGTAATATGGATACTTTGAAAAAAAAATTCCATGTAGTTCAAAAAAAAAATAATTTACTCAAATCACAAAGTCTTATTGAAAAATTAGTAAATATTTGATTTTACCTTATGAAGAGTGAAAGTATTATAAATATTTTATTATTTAATACAGCCATAAGTGACCTGGCACAAAGAAATGTATTCTATAAACAGATTGTTCATTATTTCTGGCTGCGTGCAACACATAATAAATTGGCATGAATCGGATTTGAACATGACATGGCATCTGAATTCAGAAACCATTTCACTCTGGAATAACTCTGTCAGTCACTTGTATTTCAAGAATATACAGTGAATGCCTAATAATTGTTTTAAGGGCTGTTTTACAATGATAAGGAAAAAAAGATACTAGATGCCTATTTAAACTCAAGGCTCTGCACATGTCAATGGAAACAAAGAAGAAAAGTCACCTAAATTGACCTAAGGAACCAAACAGATCTCAGCTTAAATGTGAATACTGAGTAGTATGTTTTCTGCCTGTATAGCAAGATAGGAAAAAACATTCTGAATAAACAAAATAGCAGGGTTGTGGTAATGAAAATATGAAATAAAAATAAATTAGAGTATACTGTGGGGGGTAAGAGAATAGACCAGGTGAAGAATTTCAGATCTGTGCTTTAGGTAAAGGCAAGCCAACAGAAAATCTTGAGAAGTATAACATAATGAGGTTTGCTTATTTGGAAATTCCCTAGGGTGACTGTATAAGAATGAATTGCAGCAGAGCATAATGTTCACATGTTATCTGCATAAATAATCATGTGAGCTTGACTAGAGATTTTATTCAATATGCCTAAGTTGAGGTCCAATAATTTGCATTTCTAATAAGTTCCCAAGTGATGCTCATGCTGTTGGTCTATGAACCATACTCTGATTAGCACTGGATTAGAGACAAGGAAAATGCCCCAAGAATAATGATAAAAGATGATAAGATGAAATAAGGCAATGGCAAGGGTAAGAGGTTGAAGTCTTTCTAGCAAGTAGAATAACTAAAAGAGCTGAGTCTTAGAATCAATAAGAAACTTTGAAAGCACTGAGATAATCTTCTGCCTCACTGAATGTATAAATCCCCCAGATCTCCACTATCCTCCATTTTCACACTCCATCTCTCTCCATTTCTCACTTTTATTCTTAACTTGCTTAAATGATTAATCATAATCATCATAATCACTTATCTGCATATCTTCTCACTGTCCTCCCAACTCCCACTACATTGTACTTGTTTTCATATACAAGATTCCATAACTGCAATTCACAGCTGAAAATAGATAACTATTTTGTAGCAGTGATGTTTGGGGCACTACATTTACCAAACAACTTTCATGGGAGCAGAGTGCAGCCTGGCAATCCAATATTCTTCTAGTTTGTTCTTTCTCTCACTTTCACACTACTTGTCATATCCTTAGTCTCTCCAGACCAGCCCCATTCTTAGCTTCATATTCCACCAGGAACCTAAAGCCACTCAGGAGAGGCCTCTTCAGGCTCTCCCATCACATCTATCTTAAGTGTATCTGTGTCATCCACTTTGCTAGTTCTGCTTCTGTGGAGCATGGAATCAAAGAAAAAAAGATGTTCATCTGTAAACTAGGATGTGGATTTTCACCAGATAGAGAATTTGCTGATACCTTGATCTTGGACTCCCCAGCCTCCAGAGCGATGAGAAATAAATGTCTGACATTTATAAACCCCCAGTTAGTGATAGTATTTTGTTAACACATCAGAACAGATTGAGCCAAGGGACTATCTGAAGCTTTTACCTCTGAAAATCTGTATCCCGGTTCAGCCCTGCAATGTCTTTTAACCCTGCCATTCTCATTTAGTCATGGAGTGCTGCTGACTTCTCAGGATTGGATCTTCAAGAACTCCTTAGCTAACAGACCACCTGACTGAAGCCATCCCCTCACTGCTTTCTTGGAAATCTTGACAGGGTCCGGCAGACTTTGAGACAGCCATGGTTAGAGCCCAGGCAGCCTGTTCCCTGAGTCCCTTTGCTTTTTTCTGCACCAGGAGCTTCATTACCAGTGTATTGCCATCATGTGCATATACTGCAAATCAGTGTATGAGCATTGGCACAGTGTGTCAGCCTGGTTATGGAGAGAAGGAAATCTATAGTGTAATACTATAGTCCTCCATATAGATTTTATATCACTGGTTGTATGTGTGTATTAAACTTTCCCTCCCCTCCTTGTATATTAAGTCAAATGATTGGGTATACGGATTTTGTATTTTTCCCTAGGCATGTTTCTCACAACAAATTTTCCTTTTTTCTTTTTCAGAAAAATATCTATTAGTGTAGATGGTGGTGATTTTATATACCATTTACTAAAAATAGTTTTGCTATTATTGATACTTAAAAAAAAAACCCTCATCTCATGTTTGAACTAATAGAACACTGATTTTTTAAACGAGATCTTTTAAGAGTCTCAGGAATATTTTACTCCAGTTTAGACACTTAGTATGTTAAAAAGTTTACTAAGAAAAAAATGTCCATTGTTTTTTTATAGAGAATAAATAAGTGTTTTACTTGTCAGACACTGTTTTAATATGTTTAACACAGAGCATCTACATTAATCGTCACAACTATCATTAACAGGATTTTAAAGATTAAGGAAATAAGCACAGAGCAGTAATAGGACTCAACACAGCCTTACAGTTTGCAATTTGAGATCAGTTTTACTGTCCCTGGACCCACATGCACAAACACTATTTTGGTGACTAGACTGAACTAAATTCCCCAGAATTGTCTTTCTTATGTGTTTTTAGTTATAAGGGGCCACTAGAGAGATTCGTTGGGGATATTTGGCAGGCAGGCCTGAAGGAACAGTCCTTCAGCTGCTCACATACACACGCTGCTGCTGAGCTGCTGGCGCACCTGGCTGGCGTGGCACAGAGATTGGCTGCAACTGCCCCACTGTCCCCTGAAGCCTCCTTCGGTTTTCCTGACTCCTCCTTCAGTTTTCCTGACTCCTGAGCCAGGTGTGTGCTCCGGTTGTCATACAGGAGACCCAGGTTTGGCGGGATACCCACACACTAGGTTCAGAGGAAGCAAGGACTGAACTTGGTGTTTTTCTCCTCTTATGGACTCTGGCTCATACTGGTGCGTGCTGCTGGTTCTTGCTCTCCATCTTCCTTCCTTGCCTGCTCTGTGACCTTCCACTCCAGCAGCAGGTGTGAAAGCATTTGACAAAGACAAATGGCAAATCCTGTAACGAATCTTTGTATATGTAACCACCCCAAAATGGCAAAGATAGAGGAACAGGCAGATAGATAATAGATAGATAATTAATAAACATACCTACACATTATATACCAATATATAGATAACTATATGTATGTATGTATATATGCACAGATATATTATACATCTATATATCTACTCCAAGTCTTGTGTGTGTGTGTGTGTGTGTGTGTGTGTAATCTCCAATTACTGGTTCTGCTTCTCTGAGTGAACACTGAGTGATCTGACACTGCAATGTAAATCTGATTCCATTGAGATAAAAGCCACATAGTCTATGATTCATTTTTTTTTTTGGTTGAATTCTTCTTTAAGAGACCCCTATTTTAAACCAGGTTTACATTTTTCAGTCCTTTGTTACTGAGGAAAAATAAATGAATTTATAAAAATCTTTCACATGGGAAGCAAACATATTTTGTTAATATATGAAATGCTAGTATTTGTTATTTTAATACATCAGGGGAAAACAAGTTCTCGCAACTTAGAAGACTCACTGTAATTACATGCTCACTCTCCATTTCCTTGCTAATACATCTTTATTGAGAGGTCATGAGTCGAAGTAAATCTTGCATAGCCTTTCTCTCATCCACTCTGTATCTAACCTCATGCACTCCTGTACTCTTATCTTGCCATAAATTGTTTCCTTGAGGGAAGTATGTAATAAAATCTTGTTTCACCTCAGTGGTGACAGAAATCTGTTGACTTCCCTTCATTTATACTGTAAGCACCATGAAGAACCACACACTATCAAAGTGCTCTTAAACAACATTGTACAATATTATCCATTTAAATATGCTAAAAACAATAGACCATAAGTCACTCTAGCCAGGAAGTCTAAACCTGCCATAATCTTAGCTATTCTTCCTTAATCTGAAGGGAAAATATGCTTTCCCTAAATAGTTTTATAGCTTCATTAAAATATATCCTTTATTTAGGACTCAAAGTAATTTCCTGATAATGTGAGGAAATGGTTTTAATTGTAAAGCCATTTGTAAAATTTTGTTTCTTTCAACAACATGAAAGGGATAGAGGTAAGCTAAAGAAAATAAATGAGAATATATACATAACAGGCATAACAGAGGACATTTATCACTACATAGAATCTTGACTTTTGTCTGATTTCAATAAAATAACAATCCATAATGAAATCTTTGATAGAGAATTTTATAAAAAAAAATAAAAAATGAAGAAAACATATTTCTCCTCCCTTGATTCTTTGAATAATTGGTCTGAGACACATTCAAATGTATTATTTCTACCATTCAAGCTTACAAACAAGCTGATTGGCTTTTTGTCGTGGCACTTTTACCATGCTAGTCCAAACCAACATCTTCTCTTCATATGAATTACTGCCATATTCTCCTAGTTCTGTACCTGGTTTCTACAGGAAGCAGACAGAGAGAATGCCTATTAAAACTTTTGAGAAAAGGACAAATGTCGGACTATGATTTATCTGTTTGACTTCTCTCTCTCACTAGGCAAGAGGGCAGGAATCTTTTTATATTTTTATTCACTGTTGTACACTTGGAACCTAGATCAGTGCCTGATACACTACAATAAATATGCAGTAAATAAATGAATGAGTTTTTAAGTTAAAATGAAATGACACTGGCAACACAGATTATGTGTTTCAAATGCTGTTAGCTCAGGGAGTATCAGAGTACACATTGAAGAACCTAGGAGAATTTTTCTTTTTAAAGATTTTTATTTATTTTTATACAAGAACTGGGGTACAGGCCAGAGGCATGAGGTGGTGAGCGGATTCACCAGAGACAGAGAGGGGAGCAGAACAGGCAGACTGACCGAAATGTACTGCTGAGGAGAGTAGCAGCGGGAGAGACAGGAGAGGTCTGCTGTGCCATGTGGGAATCTCCCTGGCCGGCCAGGAATTGAACACACACTGCAGAGGCTGCGGACAGCTTCACAGTGCTGCACTCAACCTGCTCCACCACCGGGGTGGCCCGAACCTAGGAGAGTTTTAAGCTCTAATTGTCTTCCCCTTTGCAAATATATTTATGCCATATTATAGAACTAGTCATCTTTCTTTGCATGTAAATCAAAACATCTTACATAAAGAAAGATACCATTTGAAAAAAGACCTTTCTTAGGCATGTTATTTTTTCTATTATGAATAATGGTGTTTCTACTAACAGTTATCAGGGCATGCACATTGAATTGCGTTTCTTTTGCTGAATACTAAAATTTGCATCTTTTCTTGAAAAATGTATGCAATGATCAATGGCATGATTTTATATTTGTTGTTTAAAACTACAGTACCCTTGTGACTTTGGTGAAACACTTGCTTTCAGATAAAATAATCACACTCAAAATGACATGAAATTTGGGTCTCAGGAATGCCAGGTATTTAGTAACTGTTTCAGGAAAGCCATCCTGTCTTCATGTGTAAATACATGCAAAACTAGTCCATGGATTATGTTTGAAAACATATCGTGTTTAAGAATATTTTTAAATAGTATGATTGCTATACACAGAAATATATCTTGTGACATTTTAATTCTTTCCATTATACAAATTTGTAACAGCATTGCTAGAAGGAACTTAACAAGACTCCAAGTAATTATTCTCATCCATCTCACTGAAGATATATAAATCTTACATTAAAGATTTTGCAAGTTATGGGAATATATTGTTCCTATAAAGTACAGTTAACATCATAAGGATTCAGAGAAGGCTTTGGAATAATAATTGAGAAAACCAAGTGATTTAAATTAGGGCTCAACAATAGTTCCCAGCAAATCATTCTGTGGGCCTTTCGCTCCACGTTTATGTCTCTTCCATAAGTAGATTATGCTAATAGGTGCCAAGAGATTCATATCTCTAGCAGACTGAGATAGGCTGTGGTTACTTTAAATTCTCTTTTTCTCAAAGGGCAGACATCATAACCCAAAGTATTTTCATTATGATTCACTTAACAAAGACAATGTGTGGCAGGTAGACTATCTATCAATAATATTTAGTGAGTATTCATTTTGGACAGCTTTGTAATGTGGATTTGGAGCAGAAAGGTAAATAGAGAAGATATGATCTTTCCTCTTAGATGCTTGAACTTAAAAAATCACATGTACATTGCCAACTTCGTTTTCCCCAGTGGCACATGCACGAGGCATAGATTGATAGATAACCATATCTCATTAATTATAACTAATTCTTGAAAAGCACACTAGAGCCTGACTCATTACTTGCACATTTCCTGAAGAAACTTCATTTCCAGGGCACGCAAACTGTTACAAAAACACAAAGAAAAACCAAAACACCCATCTTGAAAAAGAATATTTAACCTCTTGGCACTATTTTGTGACTCCATTTTTTTTTCATAGATAAAATAGGGATAAGCAGAGTACCAACATCACACACACATCTGAGTATTAAATGAAATAAAGTGCATATATCAGCATTCAGTGCTTAGGCAATAGCATGACCAGTGGCAGTTACTTGCAGCAGCAGTCACTTTAACAGCAGCAGCCTTAGTAACAAAACCGTGAGGCGGAATTGAGTATCTTTTATCTAGTAGTCACTGTAGGTGCTAGCAAACAGAAGATAAACCACACAATCTAAACCCTTAATTATTTTTCAGGTTTTTTGTGAGATACATACACACACATATGCAAACAAAAACATGCACAAATATATTTTGTATAATATGGTAAATGCTTTGATTATATTTCATAAGGTTTTATAAGTGCACATAGGAGATCATTGCTGGTCAGATACTACAAATTTTCTGGCATTTCAATACTGTCTGCTTAAATCTAAACAAAATTTTAATTTTCAATTTTCTTGCCTATTTTATAAGTTATCAACCATTGCTGCCCAGTGAACTTATCTAAGTCAGCAAATCACATTGGTCAGCTACCATAGAATCATTGGTCAGTTACTATAGAATCATTGTCAAAGTCACCTGTACTTCAACATATGTCCACTTGACAGAAGATTACAATTCATATTAGTTATACAAAAGACATTTCATTACAATGAATGTCCAGTGAGTGAATAGCGTACAGTATTTTCTAAAATGGGATTTCACTGGAGCAGAAACTATATGGATATAACCCATCAACACTGTGCAGAGTGTTATTATGATTGCAACTGGTTTTTCATTTAAATGGTCTTGAAGATAGATAATGACATTCCACCTGTATAAGCTAAAAATGCAAAATCACATTTTAGTTTTCTCATGGTCCAGCCACTTGAAATAAATGCATGGTAAAAATGTTTATATTTTCTAAAATGAGTAAAATTAACAACTGTAAAAAACATTAACTTTGCAAAGAACATTCCAATAACTTAGTTTTCTGTCAGTTACACTCACAGATAACTCATGATATTCCATTCAACAAAACGGTATGTGAACAAATACACTCAAAATATTAGAGGTATTTACTAAATGCACATTCTATTACCCATTGTACACACTTTCTATTTAAAAACAACTTTTGTTGGTTAGAACTACTGTAACATTTTTTTTGTTTGTTTTCAATTTGCTTCTTCAAAGTGAAATGTCATCAAACAATAATCATTGTGCCTCTGGGAAGACACTGAGATATCAGCTGGCAATTTGACATGAGATGAGGCTACAGATCTTCAAATAGGAGTACCAGCAATTAATATATTCTTGCTGAGTATTCACATATATGATGAGCATTACTTATCATCAGAGGCCAGGTTAAAATATCCTCTAATAAGCAATGAGGTTATACATGTTACACAAAAAATGATGACCACAGTTTCAAATGGTCTTTAGAAACTTCATGAATTGCTGGTCAATAATAAAAATATAAATATTCTTAAATTAAAAGTTAGACAAGATATCTGAATAGACATTTCCATATAGGAGATATACAAATGGCTAATAACCACATGTAAAAACTATTTGATATCATGAGTAATTTGGGAAATGCATATGAAATCCAAGATGGCATACTACCACATACTCCTCATAGTGGTTAAAGTAAAATTAAAAAAAAAAAAAAACAAGAGAGAACGGCATGTGTTGATGAAGATGTGGAATCTCCGTACATTGTTGGTGGAAAAGTAGCAATCAGATTGACAGTTCCTCAAAATATTAAACATAGGTTACTTTAAGAATGGGAAATTTTTCTCCTAGATATATACCCAAGATAAATGAAACCACATATCCAAATAAAACTGATACAAACAGGACCTCCCTGGTGGTGCAGCAGGTTGAGCACCACGCTGTGAAGCTGTCCACAGCCTCTACAGTGCGGGTTCGATTCCCAGCTGTCCAGGGAGATACCAACATGGTGCAGCAGACCTCTCCTGCCTCACCTGCTACTATCCTCGGCAGTGTCTTCAGTCCGTCTGCCTGTTCTGCTCCCTGCTCTCTCTGGTGAATTTTCTCACCCTCCTGCACCTCTGACTGTACCCCAGTTCTTGTACAAATACAAAAAAACTAAAAAAAAAAAGAAAAGAAAAGACTGCTACGAACATGTTCATAGAAACACGATTCATAATAGTCAAGCAGTGGAAACTATGTCCATCTATTGGTGAATGGATAAACAAAATGAGATACAGAGTTATAGTGCAATATAATTTGTCAATAAAAACGAATAAGGTATTGACACAGGCTATATGGATGAGCCTTGAAAACATTATGCTAAGTGAAAAAAGCCAGACATAAAAGGCCACATAGTGAGGAATTGCATTTATGTGAAATGTTTAGAATCAGTAGTTCCATGGAGTAGCAAGTAGATCCGTGTCAGTGATTATACTAAAAACCACTGGATTAAACACTTTACAGTCATGAATTGTATAAGATGTAATCATATGTCAATAAATTGTTTAAAAGTAATTAATTAAATTCAAAAACAAGCAAACTAGCCTGCAGAAGTCTTTGTGAGATTTTCTTTCCTCATATGAACATTAGTTGCTTTATTTATAACATTGTTGTGGAAGAGTATGGTCATCAAGATGAATGATCTGGGCCTCCCTAGTGGTGCAAGGAGTTAAGCACAGCACTATGAAGCTATCCGCAGCTTCTGCAGCATGAGTTTGATCCCCGGCCAGGGAGCAACCCACATGACACAGGAGACCTCTCCTGACTTACCCACTGCTCCCCTTAGCAGTGTGTTTCAGCAATCTGCCTGTTCTGTTCCCCACTCTGTCTCTGGTGAATCCTCTTACTCCCTACACCTCTGGCCTTTACCCCAGTTCTTGTATGCATAAATAAATAAATCTTTTTTAAAAAAGATGAGTGATCTGCCAGCTTTTCAAATTACACAAATTTTAAAAAGCATTTTTTTATTAATCTATTTATTTTAATTTTTTTTCTTACAATGCTTGCTTTCTTTTCTCAGATGTAGTCCCCATAGAATTTTTTTTCCAATTATAAATTTTATTTTTATATTCCCCATACAATTGCAACCCCCTTATTTTGACCCCAACCCCTCCTTTCCCCACCCCACCCCCCATAGAGTGTCTCTGGTTCATAGTTGTTTGTTGATATTGATTTTTACTTTCTTGTAGTTATTCTTTTTCCTGGTCCCTTATTTAAGTTTTCTAGATTCCTGTTATGAGTGAGACCATTCGGTATTTTTCTTTTTCTTTCTGGCTTATTTCGCTGAGCATGATCCCTTCCAGCTCCATCCATGTTGCTGCAAATTGCATGTGTTTATCTTTTTTAAATGCTGAGTAATATTCCATGGTGTATATGTACCACATCTTCTTGATCCAGTCATCTATTTTTGGGCATTTGGGTTGTTTCCAAAGCTTAGCTATTGTAAACAGTGCTGCTATAAACATAGGGGTGCAGGTGCTCTTTGGAATTAATGTTTCTGTGTCCTTTGGGTAAATACCTAGGAGTGGAATTGCTGGAACATATGGAAGCTCTATGTTTAGTAGGTCAAGAAATCTCCACACAGCTCTCCACAGTGGTTGGACCAGTTTGCACTCCCACCAACAGTTAAAAAGCATTTCTCATATGAAACTCACATGTGTATAAAAAATAAAACATGTTTAAATTACAAATAAATCTCATAATGTCAAATTTAGATTTTAATGTTTACCATAAACATCCAATTAAACAATGACACTATTATAATAACCTCAAATTTAAAATGTGAATGACAACTATTTACAATTAAAGTAGTGAATCACTGTAACAATACTATCGGCATCAGAAACTTTTTTTCCCTTTATTTTGTTTTGGTAGAATAATTCCAAGAAATCCTGAACCATACAAGTAAATAGTTGCACATGGGTTAACAACTCAAATTGTAATTAATAAAACCTTTTTAATGAAAAATTTCTAGAAATTCTAGAATTTGAAAGTTTCATTACTTCTAAATTCCTCAAACAAATCACATTATTTATCAGAAACACGAAAATTGAATCAAAGAATATCAAATAACAAACATTAAAAATTTCTGGAATATAGTCTTTTTAAGACAATTGATGTTTTGTATTTACTCACTGTTAAACAATTTATGAACAGTAATTTTAGCACATACAAGAACATTATCTAAATTTTACCTAAAATTAAATCTGATATGTGCTATAAGAGTATTTACCTCCATGCGTTTATGGAAGTAGGAATGTGTAGGCCTTGATTCAGAATAACAGTCGTACTGATTTGAAACATTTCTTAGTAAAAATTAACACTGAACTTGGCAATCATGCCCACATAAACACATACACAGATAGGGGAATAAGAAAAGTTTTATTCTCAAGTCCTCAACAGCAAGTTGTCTAAAGATTAGTTCTGTTCAATGTTATTTCATTATAATGAAATATATAATGATGAGATAAAGTTGATGAGACTTGGGAACCAGTTGCCAGAGGGGCCACTATCTATTTGAAATTCTCAAGTTCCAACATAGCTGTGCAGAATCTCTCTGGTTACTATTATTCCCTCCCACTACAGAGATGTACATGTTAGGTTCAGTCTCAATTGTGTATACTTGTGAGTATACCCTGCAATGGAAGGTGCCTGCCTTGAAGCCTGAGCTGTCAGGAGAGGTTCCAATCACCCACCACCCTGAATGGGAATGAAAGGATTGTCAAATGAATGAGTGAATAAATACAAATTATTGTTTAATATTAGAAGTGTTTTGGGGTCTCTAATAGTTTGAAGATGCTTTTGTGAACAGACATAAGCCTTAGGAACATAACTTTTTTTTTCATATCACCAAATAACCTACACTAAATTTGGTTTTGATATGTGTCATTTTGCTTAAAGTTGTGGTTTCCAAGAGCTATCACCAATGTTATGTGAGAACTTAATATACTCAATATAAAAATGTGAAACTTGCAAACATCTTTTTTTTAAAGATTGATTTATTTATGCATACAAGAGCTGGGGTAAACAGGCCAGAGTTGTGGGGGGTGAGAGACAGAGTGGGGAACAGAACAGGCACATTGACCAAAGTACACTGCTGATGGGAGCAGCAGGCGAGTCAGGAGAGGTCTGCTGGGCCATGTGGGTAGCTCTCTGGCAGGCTGGGGGATTGAGCTTGTGCTGCAGTGGCTGTGGACAGCTTTGTAGGTTGTGTCTTAATCCCTGTGCCACTAGGGTGGTCCCTGTTGCAAATGTCTTAATGTTGATATTGTCCGGTATGTTAATATTTGTGATTATGATTCATTTGAAGTTGAGTCTTTTTAAAATTACAATTTTAAATGTGATGCAAACATTTTACTAATGTAATTTTAACTAAACATTTTATGGAATTATTATATTAAACCTATGGGGTCTATAGCACAGTCTTTGAAAACCTCTGAATTAGTGTTACGCAAATGTTCCTTTCAGATCTAAAATTATACTGTTTTATTGCTTTTAGGAAGATTTTGAATTTTTTTTTAAAGTTTGTATAAATTATTGAATCTTTAACATTATTTATTAAAGATTTTTGGATTGGGCAACTCTGGTGGCACAAGGGGTTAAGCTACAGTACTGTGAAGCCTTCCTCAGCCACTGTAGCATGAGTTTGATGCCCTGCCAGGGAGCTACCCACATGGTGCAGCAGACCTCTACTGACTAGCCCACTGCTCCCCTCAGCAGTGCATTTCACTCAGTCTGCTTGTTCTGCTCCCCACTCTGTCTCTGGTGAATCCTCTCATCCCCACACCTACCTCTGACCTGTACCCCGGTTCTTGTATGCATAAATAAATAAGTCTTTAAAAAAATCTTTAAAGATTTTTGGGTTACTGAGTTCAGATGCATTCTCTTCTATCAACCTACAAAGACAGGCCAAAATAATCACAATCACCACCAAAAGCCAGCTAGTTCTAATCTCCTGCACACACTTGTGCTTTCAGTTTTATTTGCCAACAGAGCTTTTATTTGGTGCCCAGAAATGACTCCTTACAGCCTTTAAATCTCAATTTAGATGGCAGACACCTCCTTAAAAGGTTACGCTTGACCAAAGACTTTAAATAACTTCAGGCAGGTCATGATTATTGGTCAGACTATACACCTAGACTTATGCCAGCAAAATTGTAGTTCCTTAAGAACAAAGTATATTTCGGTGCATGTCATACGTCATTATTGCCTTACACATGTACTCACATACACAAACACCAACAATCCCTAGCACAGTTCTAACAACATGGTAGCCTTACAGACCTACCTAAGACCAGACCAGATTTTTCCATTTGCACAGGTATTTTAGGGATCAGGGAGTTTCGTACACTAATTTTACAAGGCAGGATAACTAAGACCTGAGAAAATAAATTATTTTCTAAATAACTACTGGTAGTTACTGGTGTAGCTGAGCCTAGAATTCAAGTCTCAAATTGTAATGCCATTCACTTCATATAATGTTGCCTATAACATGTTAATATTTTATCATGGATAACAATATATAAATGTTATGTTATGTGTACTTGCTAAACATGAAAAAAATGTTCCATATATGTTTCTTATAAATATTTTTACATATATATGCATAGCTATATGGTAATTTATATGTATGCACTTATATTTATATTCTTATGTCAGGGAACTTTATCATACACAATGTGCATTTATTGCTAAAGTATTTTACAATACTAAAAATATCTTCTACTAAGATCATAGAATGTTTGGTGACTAATATGGTTATATCACTAATTATAGTAAAGTATTATGTCAGTTAATATTTATGGAATACAATTCTAATGGAATAATTATTGCAAAGCAGAAATATGCATTTGTGAAGGTTTTATTAAGACCTACATTTAATGTCAGATAAATAGTAATTTACTTATAAGATATATTGAGACTTTAAAAGTCTACTAGAGTGTACTGGGGAAAGGCTAGTATTCAAAATTAATCATATGTGCTTCCTTTTCTCAACAGGCAAACAGAACAGTAGAATACATGGGCATGTTAAAAACGCTAATTGACACAAGTAAGTTAAGAACACTTATAAATGTAAAGCAAAGAATTACAAACCAAAGAGTGATATTAATTCAGATTGGAACAACCAGAAAAGACTTGATAAAGAGGCTATTTGAACTAGAATAGTAAAAATAAGAAAATAAAATTCTTATTTTATTATTTAAAAAATCTTCCTTCTCAATATTAAAAACCTTATTTTTCAGTCTAGCTTTAGGGTATTTTACAATATCTAGATTTATCTCTAATAACCTAGAGTAATTACTTATGGAAGCAGTCTGGGAAATAAATGCAAAGTTGGTGGATTATGATAACTTTTTAAGCATATATAATTAATAGTTAAAAAATACAATTTATTTACCAGGCACAGAGCAAACTCACTGGCAATCTTCAGGGATTGTCTGTTATCACTTAGTTTTTATCATGTTCATCTTCCTTATAAAGTTCCTTTTACAAAAACCAACTCAATAAACATGATGAAAGTATGGAGCAAATTATAAAAATGAAATAATAGCCCAAATAGGATGGATGGTTTAGCTTACTTGAGCTAAACACTCTAAAATATATGACTGCCCTTCCTGTGAGTGTTGTGTACTAAATCTTACCTTGATTTAAACTGTTGAAAACTTACAAAGGCATGCTTTCTATTACATATACTCAGTCATGGTTGAATAGCACACTAATGTACTATATTCCCTGATGAATCAACCAATTTAATAACTTTGCCAATGCCAGCTTTTGAACAAAGCAGCCCCTCATTGACATTCCCGTGCAACAGCTAATAACAATTAGATTTCACTGTAGCATTGTATCTTGCTATTGTCATCTCAATAAGAGATGCTTTCCTTATAATCTGTAGATTGACATAAAATGTAAATGTTAGCCCAACCCAGCAAATAAGTGGTCCATGGACTCTAATTACCAGATATGAGCTCACATCTGTCTTATTGTCATATGTTGTTTTTCCATGTCATTTATTTCTAGTCCTTGAAAAGACTCCAACATTTTTTCAATTTTTGAAACCCTGTCACCAATTTGCAAAGACAAAAATAAAAGTTTATTAATAATACAGGCATCTCATGTATATAAGGGAGAAACCCACTGAAAATGAACAATTCATCAAAATGGTTTATGTCATATTTTTTTATTTTTTAATGTTTTTTTAAAGATTTATTTATTCACACATACAAGAACCAGGGTACAGGCTGGATGTGCAGGAGGGTGAGAGGATTCACCAGAGACAGAGTGGGGAGCAGAACAAGCAGACTGACTGAAGTACACCGCTGAGGGGAGCAGCGGGCGAGACAGGAGAGGTCTGCTGCACCATGTATGTATCTCCCCGGCTGGCCTGGATCAAACCTGCACAGCAGAGGCTGCAGACAGCTTCCCAGCACTGTGCTCAACTGCTTGCACCACCAGGGAGGCCCTCATATTTTTTAATAGCTTTGACTAAAGAAAGAGGATGTTGAGGAGAGGACAAAGGGAGTTTGGTTATAGAAAAGTTACCAGGAAAGGAAGAGTAAGTAAGGTTATGACTGTTATGCAGATTTAAACTGATGCCTTCTCCACTGAAAAAAGTTAAAAAGAGCTTTCTAATATAGTGAGGGAGATAGTCTTACATGGGGAGATGGCCCTTTGCGTATGTAAATGTCTCTTAAAAAAGGACAACCCTCACCAGTTTTCAGAGACATATTTTGAATTGCAGATTCTTTTTCCCCATATAAATATTATGGCAAATGGCAAGTTATCAATTCTCTTATGAGGGGAAAAAAGATTTAAATTTTGCAATATCAAAGTGAATATTATATTCTGATAAATAGTGTTAACAAAAAGGAAGAATAATAATTAAAACATATGCAGATCACTAAGCAGCTTCAAAAAATATGAAGCACCATTTGATGAGAACAGATAAGACTAACAGTAGAGAGAGAATTTAAAAAATTCACTTGAATATTTTAACACTCCCCAAAAGTGATTAAATAGACAAAATATCATGCGATACACTTATTTAAGTGCTCATATTCCTGAAAAGCATTTTACCAAAACTTGAACAAGAAATAAGAAATTCTGAATATTCATAGATCTGTTTAAGAAACTTAATATATTTAAAACTCTTCTCAGCAGGGAAAATAAAGACTCATAAGGCATTATTGGAGAAGTCTAACAAATATATAAGGAAGAAATAATACCAATTCTACATCACCCTTACAGCAAAAGGAAGAGGGAAGATTTCCCAATACATTTGATGATGTTACAGATAAACCTTTTTGAAGGGGAGATGCCATTTTCCTTGTCCCTATTTATGTGTAGCTACCTTGGACTACAAGTTTCAGTATGCCATCAACATGACTTCAGCTGAGTGGGGAACTACTGGGAAATAGGGGTAGAGCTGAGCAGCCTGGTGAAGCTTATAACATGGAAAGCAGACAGGCTACTCTCTTGCTTCTGAAGCCTGACTTGCACACTGGTATTGCTGGGAAAGAGACTTGGAGGAGATATGTGGAGGAGAAACATGCAGAGATACTTCTAAGAGATACTTGGGAGAGTCATGTGGTGAGAGACATATGGAGAGGCTGTTCCTAGTCCTTGGCAGAGATAGTTGCAGTCATTATCTTGACCTCATGTTGGGTTATATGGTACATTTCAAATTTTTGGATTTTTGGATCTGCCTGACTCCTATGTAAGGTACCTTGCCAGAAGGTACCTTAGATTTGTGGCAAGGTTTTGGGCCTCAGTGACCCTGACTTGGGGCATTTCTTGTTTGACTCAGCACCTGCCCATGACAAGATGAGTAATTTTTGGAGTTTTGTTAGGAATGGATAATTCCTTTCAGAGTATGAGCCACTTAACAGTTTGGGATACCTGAGTGCCTTTTGGGCATGCACTAACAATAGGGCCAATGAAAACCTCATACAAATTACTTAAAACAAATGAACAGATCATCTATTTCTCACTATAGTCTATATTCAAAAAAACCCCAAAAACTCTGAACATATCAATAAACAAAATCAATAGGTTAAAAGATTATTGCAGGAATTCAAGGATGGCTTACTATTCAAAAATCAATCAATGCAATATACTATATTAGCAACATGAAGGGAAAAATTGCATAAATGGAAGAAAAGTTTGAATTCACATGAATCACATTCTTGTTTTTAAAACTGAAAAATACAAGTCTAATAAAATCCAATAGTTATTAAACTTCCCTTAACCTAAGCTTCTACTGTTTAGTGTGACCTAATGAATATAGTATGCCTAGTAAAAAATCTGAATGTAATTTAATACCAACTAACACTGGTACAAAGTATTATGCCTATGTATTTTCCACAACTGATTAAATATATATATTTAATAAATATATATATTATTTAAAAGATTTACCAAGGAATGAAATGCCTAAAGTGTATGTAAAAGTAGAGACTATAAACAAATCACTGATTTTAACAAAAGAGATACCAATGTTCAACACTCTCATGAGAATAATTCACAAATATCAGAGAAAAAGAAATGCTTATAAAATGGAAGTACTTTTATCCTCCTGTCAAATTAGACAAGTTATCCAAAGATGGTAAAAACTGAAAAGGAACTGAAATCTATAAATACCACTGGTATAATGACAAATCACAGTATTAATAGTGTAGTGTCAAGAAATGTAATTACATGTTGCATTAGTAATAAAGCTGAGGAAATAAATCTTTTCTCTAAATTTACATATCTAAAGAAGACAAAATGTCAATTTGTGTCCAGTAATATTTTTAATGTACAAACACAAAACATTCTGTTGAAGGAAAACGATTATACAGAAAAGAAATGGAAATTAATACATTTTACCCTTTATTTTAAAACTGTATCAAAATTGCAAAACAAAAACAAAAAGAAAAAATATAACGCAAAAAAACCTAATAAATTACAGCATGCTACTATAATGAAATATCGTGTAGTCATAATATTTTACATTGAAAGAATAATAATAAAATGGGAAAAATACTATGCTATAAAGTTTTATACAACCCCAGTGAGGAAAACTATAGGTATATACTAGCTTCAACAATTTTAAAAATCAATGAAAATATATAGAGACATGTTTTAATGAATATTTCCTTTCATGATTGTTGATTTAAAAATATTTTAGATCTTCTATGTTTTTCTTATATTAATGAGTTTAATTATATTAAGATAAAAAGGCTTATTTTACAGTGAAAAGATAATTATTTCAATTTAACTCAATTATTTTTCTAATTTTTAAAAACTATAATGTTCCAAAAAAATCCATTAGAACCTTGCTCTTTACCATATATAATTTATGTTTCATAGGTTAGGGTAAAATGAGTATAGATATTATTATAATAAAAGAAAGCAACAAAAGTGACGTATGCCAAAATTGCATGAGGGGCACATCAATGAATTCTGAAATGTTTGTGGAAAATAATGTTGGTGATGGGCGATGAAAGAGTAGTATGACCATAGTAGCAGGCCATAAGGTAGCTGCACTAGGAACATTGACCAGAAAAACAAAATTTACAAAAATAATTCCCTGATAAACTTAATCACGAGGCAGATTTGAATTATTTTTCTCCACATGAAACTGATCAGTTGTAGTGGTCAAATATTTAATGACAGCATAACAACACGATCTTGGATTTGACAAATGTCTAGAACAAAGTTCATCTGAGCTATTGTACATATAATCTTGTTCCTCTATTGAGTCTATCCTTATACAAATCTTTCTACAATTCTAAGACACCCTCACATTTCTTAGCTTACACATAGGGGTTGTCATGGATGTCACAGATTGAACACAAATTTAATAATTAATGGCAGCTAGGAATATGCCCTTTCAGGTTGCTAGAACTGTTTTTATCAACACTGAGTCCATTATTTCATATAAGAGTAAATGAGTAGCACTTAATTGTTATCTGTTAAGAGTATATTTTTGTGACATTGAATAATATCAAGAATTTAGCATCTTTTGCAATAAAAAGACATTTAGAGCCACCCAACCACATTTCTTCCCCTACACAAAGATCAAGATTTATCTAGAAAATCATGAAATACTTTAGATATTTTAAATAATACTATTACTTGTCTGCTTGATATATCCCCAATAATATAATACCTAGAATAGAAAACAGTATTTCCACCAGCTTGCAACATACAGGGAATAACTAATGTCCCAGCAATATCTGGTTCCTTCAAGGAAAATCTGTGATTACTAATGCTGAGTGAAGCCTCAACTGAGTACCTGTTTAATTATAGATTTTAGAACTGAATGATATCTAATTGACACAAAAGAAAATAGAAACTCAATGGCATTAAAGAAAATCTGAAATTTTCAGTGAACACCCTGGTAGCAGACAGATGACAACAGGATTGGTGCCAAAAACATGTGTAACCCATACAGATTTGAGTAGTCTCTACATGTCTTCAATACCACACCTATCACAGACATTATTACATGCTTTTAAACAAAGCAACTTCAAAGTTGCTTAAGAAACAGGAACGAATTCTTTGTGTTTCCCTTTTAGCATGTTTACAAGTAAGCATTTCTCAAGTGGTCAATAAACAAGTTCCAAGAAAAAAGTAGTTCTGTGATTTAACATTGAGAGTGTGTGGCCTTGCCTGGGCATTACAGCTAGATTGTTGAGCTGACAATAGTCCAATTGTAAAATACAAACTATGGTCACATGAATAAGGATGTAAGAGTCTAGAGAATATAATTAGTGACTTAGGAGATATATTTAAGGAAAAATTATAGCTTTTAATCATTTTAAGAGGCCAGAGACTAGAAGGCACGGGCAGAATAAAATGTGTGTGGCACAGAAGTAAACACAAGTCATAGTGAAGAACAATACCGTTAACATAATGGCTTTGCTGTCTTGGCAGTTCAGTTTATCATTTCATGCTATATTATCAAGGCCTGACGTTTTAATTTCTTTTCTACCTAATTGATATTCCCTTAACACACGGTAAAGGCAAAGTTTCATACCTTGATCTGGCATTTACTATGCTGCTTACTGGCTGAACCAAGGCAAACATGCAAGAATCTTATTAAAACGTCACCTTTTCTGAGGGGTCTCTGGTGGAGGTTCTGGTATTTAGATGTAAACTGACTGTCACAACATTAACTGCTCTAGTTGACAAAAATTTTCATTTCAGGCCAGTCTGTTTTTAGAAGTCTATGGCTGTCAAATCTTGTATCCTTCTCTCTCTCTGATCCCTAGAGCAGATGCACTCTGTTTGCTCTTATAATAAAACATATGTCTGGCCTCTAACTGATTACTGTATCAACTGGAACATAACAAGATAGTCACAGTATCCAAGCGGTTGTGTGTCAAAGAGCAGTTTAAGCTTCTTGGTAGAAGAGAACAATTTCTGAGAGTTTCACAGCATAATATTTACAGGCTTGGTCCAGAAAGGACAATATTAGAGTATGCATTAGCCTTTTAATTATTCATGCTTCTCAAAAGAAGGCATTTCAGAAATAATTATTTACACATATGTTATGAATGTTTACCAAACTGCCAGGAATTAAAGCAAGCTTAAATAAATTGGCAGGGTGCATAAGCAAGGTGAATAATTAAACGTCACCAGGGACTACCAGTGAGTTTGCTTTTTTTTAACCAGTGATGACAATTAGAATACCTTAGACATACATTCCATGATTCAATGTAGATCTACATGTCTCAAATTCTGCAATAAAGTGTCTGAAAAATTTTGCTATGAATTATATTTTGTGAACATATATTAAATATAGTTTGCATATATATTAAATATAGATTTCACTAAATTATCTGTGAAATAATATTATACTAAGCATAATATTCCTCCCTTCAAGTTTATATAGTCAGATTCCAATCTCTAGTTTGGCTGCTTTTGGAGATGGGGTCTCAAAGGAAATAAATGAGATCATGAGGTTCAAATCCTGATCCTATGGGGATTAGTATTCCTATAAGCAGAGATATGAGACCTCTCTCCACCTCTCTCCCCGCATGGCACATAGTGAGGAAGGGTCATGTGAGGCATTGCAACAAGTTGGACACCTACAAGCCTAGAAGAAAGTTCTTACCAGAGACAACTATTCTGGTGCTGGGATCTTGGACTTTCAGTCTCCACTACCGTTTGAAAATAATGCTTGTTGATTAAACTACTCAGTCTGTGGTATTTTGTTATAGCAGCCTGATCTGACATACAATTGGTATGAGCCATACAGATAAGGATTTTTTTTATAATAAATTTTATTTTTATAATCCCCATACAATTGCAACCCCCCCATTCTGACCCCAATCCCTCCCCTCCCGGCCCCCACCCCAAAAAAGTGTCTCTGGTTCATAGTTTTTGTTGATTTTGATTTTCACTTTCTTATAGTTATTCATTTTCCTGGTCCCTTATTTAAGTTTTCTAGATTCCTGTTATGAGTGAGACCATCCGGTATTTTTCTTTTTCTTTTTGGCTTATTTCACTGAGCATGATCCCTTCCAGTGCCATCCATGTTGCTGCAAATTGCAGGTGTTTATCTTTTTTAAATAATGAGTAATATTCCATGGTATATATGTACCACATCTTCTTGATCCAGTCATCTATTTTTGGGCATTTGGGCTGTTTCCAAAGCTTAGCTATTGTAAACAGTGATGCTATAAACATAGGTGTGCAGGTGCTCTTTGGAATTGATGTTTCTGTGTCCTTTGGGTAAATACCTAGGAGTGGAATTGCTGGATCATATGGAAGCTCTATGTTTAGTAGGTCAAGAAATCTCCACACAGCTTTCCATAGTGGTTGGACCAGTTTGCACTCCCACCAACAGTGCAGAAGATTTCCTTTTTCTCCACACCCTCGCCAACATTTGTTGTTGCTAGTTTTTTTAATATGTGCCATTCTCACTGGCGTAAGATGGTATCTCATGGTAGTTTTGATTTGCATTTCCCTGATTGCAAGTGATGTTGAACATTTTTTCATATGCCTGTTGGCCATTTGCATTTCCTCTTCAGAGAAGTTTCTTTTTAGCTCTTCTGCCCATTTTTTGACTGGGTTATTTTCTTTGTTGTTGTTGAGTCTCATCAGCTCTTTGCAGATTTTTGTGATCAGTCCTTTATCATTAGTGTTGGGTGCAAAAATGTTCTCCCAGTTGGTGGGGTTTCTCTTTGTTTTTGTTATTGTCTCTTTTGCTGTACAGAAGCTCTTTAATTTGATGTAGTCCCAGCTGTTTATCTTTGCCTTCACTATCACTGCTTTGGGTGATGTATCTGTAAAGATGTCTTTGATGTGCAAATCACGTAGTGTCTACCCTATATTTCCTTCTATGTATTTTATGGTTTCAGGTCTTATGTCTAGTTCTTTAATCCATTTTGAGTTGATTTTTGTGTACGGTGTGAGGTAGGGGTCAAGCTTCATTCTTTTGCATGTAGCGACCCAGTTTTCCCAGCACCATTTATTGAGCAAACTTTCTTTGTTCCAATGCATAGTCTTTGCTCCTTTGTCAAAGATTAGTTGACCATAAATCTGTGGGTTTATTTCTGGATTTTCTATTTGATTCCATTGGTCTGTGTGTCTGTTCTTATTCCAATACCATGCAGTTTTGATGATTATGGCTTTGTAGTATAGTCTGAAGTCTGGGAGTGTGATGCCTCCATTCCCTTCTTTCTTTTTCAGGAGAGCTTTGGCAATTCGGGGTTTTTTGTGATTCCATATGAATTTCATCAATAATTGTTCTATTTCTTTGAAGAATGACATTGAAATTTTGATTGGAATAGCATTGAATCTGTATATTGCTTTTGGTAGGATGGCCATTTTAATAATGTTTATTCTTCCAATCCATGAGCAGGGGATGTCTTTCCATTTCTTTGTGTCTTCTTCTATTTCTTTTAACAGTGTTTTATAGTTTTCTTTGTATAGGTCCTTTACCTCTTTTGTTAGATTTATTCCCAAATATTTGATTTTTTTTGTTTCAATAATAAAAGGGATGTTTTTTTTGATTTCTTCTTCAGATTTATTGTTTGTGTATAGGAAGGCTACTGACTTTTGTGTGTTGATTTTGTATCCTGCCACTTTACTGAACTGATTGATGAGTTGAATTAGTTTTTCTGTGGAGTTTTTGGGGTTCTCTATGTATATTATCATATTATCTGCAAATAGTGATAGTTTGACTTCTTCTTTTCCTATTTGGATTCCTTGGATGTCTTTCTCTTGTCTTATTGCTCAGGCTAGGACTTCCAGTATTATATTGAAAAGCAGTGGTGAGAGTGGGCATCCTTGTCTTGTTCCAGATCTTAATGGAAATGCTTTCAGCTTTTCACCATTGAGAATGATACTGGCTGTTGGCTTGTCATAGATGGCCTTTATGATGTTGAGGTATGTTCCTTGTATCCCAAGAATTTCAAGGGCTTTTATCATGAATGGGTGTTGAACTTTGTCGAAAGCTTTCTCAGCATCTATTGATATTATCATATGGTTTTTATATTTCTTTTTGTTGATGTGTTGGATAACGTTGATTGATTTTCGGATGTTAAACCATCCTTGTGTCCCTGGAATGAATCCTACTTGGTCGTCGTGAATTATCTTATGGATACATTGTTGGATTCTGATAGCTAAAATTTTGTTGAGGATTTTTGCATCAGTGTTCTTTAGGGAGACTGGCCTGTAGTTTTCCTTTTTTGTGTTGTCCTTATTCGGTTTTGGTATTAGTGTAATGTTGGCTTCATAGAACGTGTTTGGTATTGTCTCTTCCTTCTCAATTTTTTGGAAGAGTTTGTGAAGGATAGGCACCAATTCATCTCTGAATGTTTGGTAGAATTCGTTTGTAAATCCATCAGGTCCTGGGCTTTTGTTTTTGGGGAGGTTTTTGATTACCATTTCAATTTCGCTGCTTGTAATTGGTCTGTTTAGGTGTTCTATTGCTTCTTTATCTAGCTTTGGGTGATTGTAGAGTTGTAGGAATTTGTCCATCTCCTCTAGATTGTTGAACTTGTTTCCATACAACTCTTCATAGTAGTTACTGATTATTCTTTTTAATCTGCTGTGTCCGTTGTGATTTCTCCTCTTTCATTTCTGATCCTATTTATTTGTGCTTTCTCCCTTTTTTTCCTTTCTGAGCCTGGCTAGGGGTTTGTCTATTTTATTCATTTTTTCGAAGAACTAGCTCTTGGTTTCATTAATCTTTTGGATTGTTTTTTTAGTTTCAATTTCATTTATTTCTGCTTTGGTTTTTATTATTTCTTTTCTTCTACTGGTTTTGGGTTTTTTTTTTGTTGTTCTTTTTCTAATCCTAAATGTATGGGATGCAGCAAAAGCAGTAATAAGAGGAAAATATATAGCAATAGAAGCTCACATCAAGAAACAAGAAAGAACTCAAAGAAACAACCTAATCTTGAAGCTCAAAGATCTAGAAAAAGAACAACAGATAAGGTTTTTTTGTAAAGTTAACAGCTAAACCCTAAGCAAAGAAAGTGAAATGGATTAAATCACAAAAAATAGGCAAGGCTCTACCTCTGAACCCACGACCAGGTAAATACAGATTCCCTACATATAGCTGAGCAAATCTTAAAGCAAACAATGGGGAGAAAGAAAAATACAAATTATCAAGTAATCCCCCACAGGAACAATACAACACAGAAGAAAATCAATCTCCAGAGTCCAACAACACTCACATTTCTCAGATGAAGAATTCAAAATTGTCATAATTACAAAAGTTAAAAAATTGGAACAACACAAACAAAACTAAGAAAAACAGCTATACGATAATATGCAGAAAAGGAAAAAATAACCATGAGAAACATCAGTCAACAGAAGAGAGAAATTGAAACTTTAAGAAAATTAAGGGAGTGCAAGATATAAAAAGGACAATGGACGAGGTAAAAAATTCTGGGAAAAGTCATGGAAATGGAATACATGATACAGAAGAACAAATCAGTCATTTCAAAGATACAGATACAAAAAGAAACATATAAAAAGCAGAGAGATGCAAAGAAAAAAGAATGAAGTAACAGAGAGTTATCTGACACCATGAGGAAAGGAAATATAAGAATCATAGGAATCCCAGTAGAAGAGAGAGGGAAGGAAGCTGAAAATCTATCCAAGGAAGTAATTGAAGAAAACTTCCTAAACTTGAGGCAGGAAATTAAAATAGACATACAGGAAGCTAGAAAGACATCAAACTACTTTAATAGAAGGAAATATATAGAAAGACATATGGTAAATCTTCTAAGAGTCCAAAACAAATAAAAAATAATGAAGCTGATAAGGGGAGAAAATAGCTTATCAATAAGGAACACCAAATAGGCTAACATCAGACTTCTCTGGAAAAAAAAAAAAAGACAAGAATATGGTAATATATTTAAAAAAATCTCCAAGACAAAAAAATTCCAGCCAATAATACTTTATCCTGAAGAGCTACCCTTCCTGTCAGAAGGAAAAAAAATAAGAATCTTGTCAGACAAAGGAAATTGTTAGGAATTTACTCCTAGTAAACCCCTATTTCAAGAAATTTTACAAGTCTTAGAATCTAAATCAAGACAGGAATGAACACAAATAGCTGAATAAGGAATTAAGTAGAACCACAAAACAACGAACATAATGGCAGTAATACACTTCTACATATCAATAATCACCCTAAACATTAATGGTCTAAACTCAACAACAACAAAAAGACTCAGAGTATCATGTTGGATTAGGAAACAGAATCTAACCTTCTGCTGCCTCCAGGAAACATAACTAATTGCCAAATATAAACACAGATTTAAAGTGATGAATTAGAAAACAATGCTACAAGAAAATGGCAACCAAAAGAAAGCAGGGGCTGCCACAGTTAAATAAGATAAAATAGACTTTCAGCTAAAAAGGGTGACAGGAGAGAAGAATGGATACTATATAATGATCTAGGGGATAATACACCAAGAAGACATAACACTCATCAATATATGCTACAAAATGAAGGAGCACCAAAATACAGTAGACTATTACTATAATTTCTGAAAATACAAGGAGAAAAATACATCTGTAGTGAAGGAGACTTCAACATACCACTCTCACCTATGCACAGCTCAATAAAACAGAAAATAAACAAGGACACAATAGCCCTAAACAAAGATCTAGATCATGAGGACCGAACAGACATCTACAGGACACTGCACTCCCTAAAAAAATGAATACACATTTTCTCAATATAGGCAGATTATTCTCCAGGATTGACCACATACAGGGTCACAAGAAAAACATCAATGATTACATTAAGATTGAAATCATATCAAGAATCATTTGTGACCATAAAGGTAGCAAAACAGAAGTAAACTACAAAAAGTAAACTCCACATATCCCATTATGTGGAGAATGAACAACACAATTGAAACACCACTGAATTAATGAGGATAACAAAGAAGAAAGAAAAAAATACCTTGAGACAAACAATAATGAAGGCATAATCTTTAGAATGCATGGCATACAGCAACAGAGTTATTAAGGGGGAAGACTATAGCAATCAGGCCCACATAAATAAATGAAAAAAATCTAAAGAAACAACTTAATTTCCCATCTTGAGGACGTAGAAAAAGAAGACCAAAGAGGTGGGGGCAAAACTCAATAGAAGAAAGAAAATAATAAAAATTAAAGCAGAAATAAATGAAATGGAAATGAAGAAGACAGATCAAAGGATTAAGAACCAAAAAGATGGTTCTTTGAAAAATTAAGCAAAATAGACAAGCCTCTAGCTAGGCTCACAAAGAACAGGTAGAAAACTCAAATAAATATGATCATATACGAAAGAGGAAAAATACAAGAGATGCAGCAGAAATCCAGAGTATAGTCAGAGATTACCAGGAACATTTATATGCAAACAAGTTTAGCAATCTAGATGAGATGGACAAATTCTTAGAATTATACAATTACCCAAGGCTTGATAAAGAATATACAGAAAATCCGAATAAGCCAATTACAAGCAAAGAAATTAAAACTTTAATTAAAAATCTTCCCCCCAAAAAGTGATTTCTACCAAACATTCAAAGTTGAACTAATAATACTCATCTTGCGGAAACTTTTTCAAAAAATCAAAAAAGGATGAATACCACCAAAACACTGTATGAGGACAAGGTCACATTAATACTAAAACCAAAGATGACACAGGGGAAAAAAAACAACAAACCTATAGGCCAATCTCCCTAATGAACATGAATGTCAAAAACCTCAATGAGACTTAGCAAACTGAATTCAATAATGCATCAAAATAATTATATACAATGATCAAGTGGGATTTATTCCAGGGACACAAGGATGGTTCAACATTCAATAATCAATTAACTTAATAAATCACAGCAACAAAAAGAAAAATTAAAACCACATGATCATATCAACAGATGCTGAGAAAGCAGTTCATAAAGTTCAACATCCATTTATGATGAAAGTATTTGAAAAACTGAAAGTCCACTGAATCAGGGACAAGGATGCCCACTTACACCACTGCTATTCAGTATAATACTGGAAGTCCTGGCTAGAGCAATTTGGCAAGAGAAAGACAGAAAAGTAATATATATTAGGAAAGAAGAAGTATCATTATTGGCAGATGGTATGATAATATATATATATAGAGAGAGAGAGCCCCAAGAAATTCAGAGAATAACTAATTAAAAAAAAAAAACATTTCAGCAGGTTACAAAATCAATACACAAAACAGTAGCCTTCCTATACACAATCAGTCTGAAGAGGTAGATATAAAAAAAAAAATCCCATTTACTACTGCACCAAAATAATTAAATCACTGGGACTAAACCTAACAAAAAGGTATAAGATCTATACTAGCAATACAACGAAACATTACTAAAAGAAATAGAAGACAACACAAAGAAATGGAAAGATATTCCCTACTCATGGATTAGAAGAATCTGTTTTATCAAATTGGCAATCCTACCCAAAGCAATCTACAGACTGAAACTTTAATTCGATATAATTCCAATAAAATCTCAATGTCATTCTTCAAAGAAATGGAAAAAAATATTGCTGAAATTTGTATGGCATCATAAAAGATCTCAAATAGCCAAAGCTCTTCTGACTAAAAATGGAAAGAAGGGGATATTACACAGCCAGACTTCAAATTATATTACAAAAAAACACAATAACAATAATAGTATGGTGTTGGAAACACACACACACACACACAGACCAATGGAATCAGACTGAAAGACCAGAAAAAAAGCCACACATATATAGTCAACTAATCTATGACTAAAGAACAAAGAACATACACTGGAACAAGGAAAATCTCTTCAATAAATGGTGATAGAAAAACTGGACTACCACACGCAAAAGCATGAAACTAGACTACAATCTCACACCCAAAACAAAAATCAACTCCAAATAGAAAAAAGTCGTGGATGTAATCCTGAAACTATAAAATTGATAGACGAAAACTTAGGCAAAAGACTTCATGACATAAACTTCTGAAACATCTTTGAGGACTCATCTCCTGCACACCATACATCTGATAAGTGACTGATAAAAAGATCTGCAGAGTTTACACAACTCAGCAAAAACAAAGTAAAACAACCCAATCAAAAAATGGGCAAGAGAGCCAAACAGACACTTCTCCAAAGAAGACATGCAAATTGTCAAGAGGCTTATAAAAAAGTATTCAAGATAATTATCAGGGAAATGCAAATCAAAACCACAATGAGATACCAAACCTGTAAGAATGGCCCATAGCATAAACAAACAAACAAACAAATAAATAACAAATGCTGGCAAGGATGTAGTGAAAAAGGAACCCTCTTACAGTGTTGGTGGGAATATAAACAGTTTCAGCCACTATGGAAAGTTTTGGAGGTTCCTCATAACATGGAATATGGATGTCCCATATGATCCAGAAATTCCACTCCTAGGAAATATTACTCAGCATTCAAAAAAGATAAACACATGCAATTTGCAGCAACATGGATGGCGCTGGAAGGGATCATGCTCAGCGAAATAAGCCAAAAAGAAAAAGAAAAATACCGGATGGTCTCACTCATAGCAGGAATTTAGAAAACTTAAATAAGGGACCAGGAAAATGAATAACTATAAGAAAGTGAAAATCAAAATCAACAAAAAACTATGAACCAGAGACACTTTTTGGGGGGCGGGGGCGGGAGGGGAGGGATTGGGGTCAGAATGGGGGGGCTGCAATTGTATGGGGAATATAAAAATAAAATTTATTATTTAAAAAAAAATAAAAAGGGAAAAAAAAAAAAGAAATTCCACTCCTAGGAATCTACCCAGTGGATACAAAAACACTGTTTCAAAAGGAATCTTGCACTCCTATGTTTATTGCAGCACTATTTACAATAGCCAAGATATTGAGACAAATTATGCCTCAAAACAGATAAATGGATTCAGAAGATGCAGTATATATACACAATGGGATACTACTCAGATCAAAAATGGGAAATTCATGCCATTTGTAGCCACATGGATGGAACTGGAAGGCATTATGCTAAACAAAATAAGTCAGAAGGAAAAAAAAATAAGTCAGAAGGAAAAATATAAATATTGTTCAGTTTCACTAATAGGAGAAACCAAACAAAGGGTCAGGAAAAAGACAAAACTTCCAAGCTAACCATAGATCTGATACATACAGGAGGGAAAAGGAAGAAATCAAAACAGAAAGAAAGAGCAAAGGGTCCTTGGTGATGGATTAAGGGTGCCATGGTGGTGGGAAAACAACAGGGACTACACCTGAGGAGAGAAACCAAATACTGTCCAAAAATGAACAATGATGGAAGAACAAAGGTACTTTGAACTTTAAAAATATAAACAACAACAAAATAGTGTAATTTTGGATAGCATCTCTATGTGGTGAGCATCCAACCAAGAGGGTAGTCATACAGACCCTGGAAGGGGATCAAGTTCATTTGGGCACCACCTTGTAAGAGACAAGTGGCTAAAACTCAGCCAGAGGACAGCAGGGCGCATGCCACAGGCACAAGAGGGCTGTCACGTGACCAAATGGAAGGGGGTTCATTTACAAGGAGAGCAGAAAGAGAAATAACACAGGGCTTGTGCTCAATGGCATTCACATGGATTATGGTGTTGAAATAATTTAAACAGTGGGAAATCAGTGTTAGCATATACTGGCAGAGCAATTACACAAAATAGAAATTGAAGAAAACAACAAGTATAGAAGAATACCAGTATATGATAAAGATAGCACGCAAATTAGAATAAGCAAAACTATTTTCAAATTGGTGATGAGGAAAATGGATAATTATTTCTGTAAGTGAACAAAAGGATTCTTGTTTACTTTTTTGTAATTAAAATATACAAATTTCTATATACACATAGAAAAATATATGATATAACCCATATGTGAAACCACAAGAGAATTTAAAGTAAATGAATATTTATCCCTGAAATAGGAAATGCAAATATAATACTTCTATCAAGAATCCCAAAATCCCCCAAAGAAAAGATTGATAAGCTTTGACTAAATATTCAAAAACCAAAGTTGTTTTTTTAAAACAGGAGAAGGAAAGGGCATGATGAGAACAAATAAAAGTTGATAAACTTACTAACATAATCATCAAAAGCTCATACAAAGTAGTGAGTTAAGAAAAATGATTGCCCCTCAAAAAATAGGACAAAGTATAAACAAGAGTTTTTAAAAGTAAGAAGTACACACAAGCCCCGGGAAAGATATTGGAAGTCGTTATTTTTTAATCATACAAATTAAAACAACTAGGTGCGAATTTTACTTAAAAATGAAGGCCAACTAAAATAAGATTATAAACAACTGCATTAATGGCAACAAAGGACATAGTTATTTCCATGCATTTTTGGTAAGTTGCTGTCATATATTTGAAGAAAAATTCAGAATCATGTTATCAAATTTTAATTCAAAAGTCACTTTGAGTTACTTGGGAAATTACACTTTATTACAGTAATTCCTTCCATAATACTGGAAGATGGGACCTCCCTGGTGGCTCAAGGGGTTAAGACACAACCTATGAAGCTACCCTCAGCCTCTACAGCACAAGTTCGATCCCCAGCCATGGAGCTACCCTCATGGTGCAGCAGACCTCTCCTGACTTGCCTGCTGCCTCCCTCAGCAGTGTACTTAAGTCAATCTGCCTGTTCTGTTCCCCACTCTGTCTCTGATGAATCCTCTCAGCCCCACACCTCTGGCCTGCACCCCTGCTCTTATATGCATAAATAAATAAATCTTTAAAAAAATACTGGAAGATCACTAGTGGTGTATACCAGGTTTTATGTATAAAGGATATATGATTGCATTACATATGATGAGAAAACATATGAAAATAAAAGATTTCAGCTAGACAATTTATCATACCCATTAACGGCAAGCATTCTTTAAAATCAAATAAAAAAGTTAATGACATAAAAATACATATTTATATTAACAGAAAGGTTATATTAAAATAGTATGTAAATATAAAACTACTGCTGTGACTAACATCCAATAGGGTATGATGTCCCTCCCTCCCTGAGCTCCTCTTTCACAATCACAAACACTGGACAGTGATTCCCAACCCTGGTTGTCTAGTCAGGTTATTCAGTGACCTTTAAGAAAATACTGATATCAAGGGAACTTCACTCTCAGAGAGTCTGAGTTAATTATTCTGGGGTATTAATGACTTTTAAAACTTTCTAACATGCAACCCAGAGGTTTCCGAACTTACTTCATCATAAGATTTACTGAAGGTTCTTGTTTAAAATATGAATTCCCGGGCCATATTACCTGGAAATTATCAGGTAGTTGATCTAGAATTGGAACCTGAACACATTTATTCTCGTTCTCACTCCCACTCCCTCACTCGCTCATTTGCTGTCTCTCTCTCAAACACAACTGTGATGTTTTTCTAATCAGGAAATTGCTTGGAGATGACATAAATTAGCCTATTTCTTCAAAGTCGGGACCAGATTGTAATCACAGTGCCATAAGAAATGACTCCATTTCAAACCACATGACTGTGGAAAAACAATTCTATGAAGGGGTAGCAAATCTTATCCATAAAACAGATGAATTAAAATTGTATGGGGAAGGTACCATGTACACAAAACATAGTTCAATATAAATTCAATAATGCATATACCTAAGATCATAATTGGGCGCATAAAATCTGAAGGAAAAAGAGAGAGTGCTGACTCTGGGCTGGAGCAGAGGTCAGAAGCTTCAGTAACAGATAGGGTTGAAATGAACACTGAAGGATGGATGAGGGAGAGAGTTAGGCTCAAAAACATTGAGAGAAAGGCCTCCCTGTGGCACAAGGGGTTAAGTTGCAGCACTATGAAGCTATCCACAGCTACTATGACATGAGTTTGATTCCCAGCCAGGGAGGTGACACACATGGAGCAGGAGACCGCTCCTATCTCACCCGCTGCTCCCCTCAGCAGTGTATTTCAGTAGATCCACCTGTTCTGCTCTCTACTCTGTCTCTGGTGAATCTTCTCATTGCCTGCACCTCTGGCTCTTGTATGCATAAATAAATAAATCTTTAAAGTATATTGTAATTCAACTCATAATTGCAAGTTGAATAATGTATATTAAGGTTTAAGGATAAAAGGAAAGAATATCCTATTTATTTATTTATGCATACAAGAACTGGGGTACAGGCCAGAGGTATCAGGGAGGAGAGGATTCACCAGAGACAGTTGGGAGCAGAACAGGCAGACTGACTGAAATACACTGCTAAGGGGAGCAGCGGGCCAGACAAGAGAGGTCTGCTGCACCATATGGGTTGCTCTGAGGCCAACCGGGATTCAACCAGCCTGTGCCACCAGGGAGGCCCTGCATCCTTTTTTTTTTCACTCAAAATGAAGTGTATAAGATTTTCCCTTTGTGTCATATTATATTTTTTTTCTCACAATTTTTCTATGAGGTTATTAAATCATATGATATGCATGTGTTCAGCCTTTGGGTATTCTACTCATGTGCAGTAGACCTAAAATTTTACTTTCTCAAAATCACCTGAGAAGTTTGCTAAAATATAAATTACTAGGTATCAGCCCCAGAGTTTCTGACTCAGTAAGTCTGGTTGGGCCAAGAGTACACATTTATATAGTTCCCAGGTCCTGTTGAGGCTTCTGATCCAAGAACTGTACTTAGAGAAACACAAATGGTTTAATGGAATTTGCCATTGAGATGTTAGATTTCACTATTATTTGAACTTAAACTAGCCTACTCTTGTTAATAATGTCATATTTAATAAATAAAAATACAGAATGTTCAGTTAAATTTTAATTTCAGACAGACACATGAGTAAATTTTAATATCAGTATGTCCCATACAATATTTGGGATAAGCTCATATTAAAAACATTTGTTGATTATTGAAACTACCAACTTAAGTGTGTTTCCAGTATTTTATTGAGTCATCTTAACCAATGCATAGATATTATTCTTCTATGTTAGAGAAGTCCCTTGCATGCAACCTGGTACTATCCAAGGATGTGCAGTAATTAAAAGTGGCAGCAAATTTCTAACCTGTTCTACCTGACTACAGCCCATGTTTCTTCTATTCCAACTCTACCTAACAATTCCTGTAACCAGATGCCTCGTTCTGAGTAAGAGACAACCTTGGTTTCCAGGGCCACTAAATCTAGCATCAGATGAAGTGTCATTTTCAAAGTCACTGTAAAAAAAAATGATATACAGAAACACTGTTTCAGTGAGGTTGAGACCTGAAAATTTCCAACACACATGCAATCAGCAATCTACAGATGCAATCCTGAATCTCCAACAAGAAGTAATATTGCTCCCCTGTCCCAGTGGAAGAAAGTGGTCCTCGTTACCTACCAGTGGACCCTCCAAAGGCTGCAGAAGGTTTGCAGAAGTGGTTTGCAGAAGTGCACCTCTGTCTTGTCATGAGGCTGAACTTTACAAATAGGCTTTTTGTTATTATTTCTAGATAAAACCATTTTGTTGAAGGAAATGACTGCTTTTTGTTTGAGGTCAACTTCACACTTAAACCTGTGATGCTTATTAGGTATGTATCTTCCCCAAGCTGAAAAAGAAAACCATTTCATGAAAAAGCGCCACTTTTAGCATCCACCTATTTGAATCTAGACCCTGCTCAATTTCAGTGAGCAAATTACTACAGTGTCAAGGGCTGCAAATTACTACAGTGTCAAGGGCTCACCTGAGTCCTCCAGGGATGTGACTCCACAGTAAGTCAGTGTATCTATGTAGGAGACACATGCATACCTTTATTTCCTAGAAGAGGAAAGTACCTATCACTTCTACAACCAGCTCTTTTGTAGTAGACCAGGGCAGTGGGCAATTAGCATTTTCTCAATGTATGTCTCAATTCCAAAATACAAGGCCAGGCAAGGAAAACTAGCTCAATCTTGGAGGAATACTTACTCCAAAAATGGCTTTCCAAAGACTACTCCAGCACCTGATAAATGTCAGTGGCCACCCCAGTGAAATGATTATAGGATACGTCCCTCCAGGCCCAAATATCTCCCTTTCCTAGCAAGTGACTTTTGTTATTATTAAAGATTCATTATTTGATTTTAAGAATAACGTACAGTGATGAAAAGCTTTGGAAAAGTAGATTCATTATCTAAACCGGGTATCAGAGTATGTCTCACCATCAATAATGTCAGGATATCATTTAATAAAGTTAAAAACTAAGCCCTACTCCTTTCCTAGAAGGCAGGTTTGGGAGGCTTGAATAAATAAGTGAATTGATAAGGGTGCCATGGGAATTGGGTCAGGAGACTGACTGCTACGACCAGAGAAACCAGCCTAGCTCCAGGAATGCAGAAGCAGGGCCAGGACAATTTTTGTATCAAAAGCCAGCACCCAAGGGCAGACATCCCATCAGATAATTGGTACAAACTGGTGCCCAAAGATTAAAAGTCCTGGAAAAGAGAATATAAAAGAGAGCCTCCAATCCTTTTTTGCCCACAGACTTATCTCATCCTGTTCCCTTACAAGGTATTTCAATAAATCCACCTTTTCTGTTCTCCATTCTGTCTCTGGTGAATTATTTCCCATCCATGCTTCTGGTCTCACCCTGATATTTTTCCCCACAAAAAACACCACCAGAAAAGAGTTTCCTTAGACCCCTCTTCTTCTTCACAGAGGAGTTCTTAGACTGCCTTAAGCCACTTGGGATGAAGAAGAAAAAGGAAGGGCAGCAACTTCAAGCATCACATCTTCCAAAAAATCACATCCAAGCTTTCTGTCTCCAAAGGCTTAGACATCTCTCTAACCTGTGCTTAGTGTTGCTTTACCACCCTACATTGCAATCTATTTAATTGTCATTCTCCCCATTAAACTGTGCTTTTGAAATTAGAGCCAAATTAATCTCTGTCACTTGGGCATCAACAGTGTGCTTAGTACATACTGGATGCTCAGCATGGTTTGTCAGACTGTCAAGTTACCAAGAATAAAGTTCTTCGATTTTATAATTGAAACTCAGACTGGCCTGAGATTTTTTTTTTTTTTAACAGCTGTTTTCGGTCCAGTTTTTTTTTGTTTGTTTTTTTGTTGTTTTTTAAAGATTTATTTATTTATACAAGCACTGGGTACAGTCAGAAGCGTGGGAGGGTGAGAGAATTCACCAGAGCCAGAGCAGGGAGCAGAGCAGGCAGAAGGACCGAAGTACACTGCTGAGGGGAGCAGCAGGTGGCAGGAGAGGTCTGCGCGCCATGCGGGACCCTCCTCTGGTGGCCGGGGAGCAGCCGGGGATTGAACCGGCACTGCAGAGGCTGCGGGCAGCTTCGCAACCCAGCGCTCAACCGCTGCGCCACCGGGGAGGCCCTGGCCTGAGATGTTTTTAATGTCATATTTAGAACCAGCTTTTCCCTAACAGAAACTTTAATACTTGTGGTAGGAGCAGTGATCCATCTATGCACACACATACATACAGCCACAAGATTTTGGTGGGATATGGTTTGTAGTACTCATTCCTTCAGTTGACCACACAGATTGATACTGAAGTTGCCTTGATAAGCTCACCTATTGAGAATTGGTTTGACCCCTTGAGAGTTGGATGCCATTGGAAGGGTGGCTCTCCAAGTTATGTTGAAGCTTTTTGGTTCACTTAGGTAAACAATCCCCATAAAGGAGCTGCAAGATGAGCAATTCCCACATCACTGCTGAAGAAAACAGATATGACCTTTAAATTTGAATGCAAGCAAAGAAGATCATCTCCATAAAGGAGTCTGATTGATTCACTCCCTCTCTGGAGGAGTGAATTAACTCTTTGTTCTCTTTATTTACAGCTTTGATATTCAAAGTACGGTCCAGGATCAGCCACATCAGCATCACCTGGTGCTTGTTAAAAATGTAGGTTTTCCATTTGTGAGAACATGAATGGAGCTGGAGGGTATTATACTAAGCTAAATAAGTAAGAAGGGGAAAGACAAATACCAAGTGATTTCACTCATATGTAGAATACAAAACAAAACAAAACAAAACAAAAAAAAAAAAAAACAAAGGAACAGACTAAACTAAACCAAAGCAAACCCTAGATATCTGACTGCAGAATTGAGGCTACCAGAACGGGAGAGTGGGGTGGTATGCAGAGAGGGTAGGCAGTCCATTGGATTTTGGTGGAGTTAAGGGTGCTTTGGTGATGGGTATGGTATGGTAACATACATCTAAGAAGTGTAAATTTATACCCCTACATTATATACAGTGTTATAAATCAATGTCTGCTCAAAAAAAAAATTAAAAAGTATAGACATAGAGCCCTAACTCCATGCCTGCCAAATGGGAATCTATATTTTTAACAGATGATCTGCATATACATGATAAAGTATGAGAAGCATCACTCTTCACAGCCCAATAGTTAAAATTAATTTCATTCCTGTTGCTTTTTTCTTTTGTTGTGCTTGTTAGCACAAGGAGTTAGGTTGTATTCAGACATTTTGAAACCCCAACCCAAGAATAATAAAGGAGATGCCCTACCCAATCCACAAGATGTCCACTAGACTAGCCTTATTTCCTTTTCCCAGACACACTGTGCTCTCTAATGTCCCTGGATTTCATCTTTTATCTTAAAACAGATGTGCCTTGTTTAGTAAGCCTCTCAGCTTTTCTTTCTTTTTTTTAATATTTGGATTGAAACTTTAAATATTTTCATTTTATTTTGCTCATTCATTCATTCATTCATTGAGATAAAAATTGGTTTCAAACATAGTATAGAATTCAGAGGTATAAGATCACTCAAAATAGCAAAGAATGCATCAAAGTATGATAAACAAAATGATGGAAAACAGCAAATTTATAAAGAATTTTGACAAATTACATATTCCCTATGTATTTTTAAAATGACATCTAAATATTTTCTTCTTTTAAGATTTATTTATTTATGCATATAAGAGCAGGGGTATAGGCCAGAGATGCGGGTAGGGGTGTGGTGAGAGGATTCACCAGAGACAGAGTGGGGAACAGAACAGGCAGACTGACTGAAATACACTGCTGAGGGGAGCAGCTGAGGGGAACAGTGAAGGGGACAGGAGAGGTCTGCTGCGCCATGTGAGTTTCTCACTGGCCGGCTGCAGAGGCTACGGACTGCTCCATAGTGCAGTGCTTAACCCCTTGAGCCACCAGGGAGGCCTAACATCTAAATATTTTCATTATGAATTTAATATACCTCATTTACAGTAGCTACCAACTATGATAAGTTGCAATAATGTGAATAAATATAAACACTATATATATTTCTTGAGATGATTTGATTTCAACTGTGTATTGAATTAAATACATATCTAGAATTATATAGCTTTATCCATGTGTTTCCACGGTTTGAAAAATGTTTCAGTCCTTCCAACCATTCTAACTACATTTCAAATGATCAGTTTCATTACATAGTTTCAATTATGAGAATTAAATCCCCAAATAGATCAAAATATTTCTTTAGTAGCAAACTTCATCTCTTTCCTCATGGAGATATTCAAGAAGGCAGAAAGGACAGAAAATCCTATGACTTATTTGCCTACATGAGGTACTAAAATATGCTCTCATAAAGCCAATAGTGCAATTTCTCCTTAGTTTGATTTCCTGGTGGAGTTTACAACCGAGAGAAGTTTTTCTAATATCACAATAAGACATGAAATGAGAGAAGTGTTTTGCTTATTTGTTCATTTTATATCTGTTTATTTACGGTAAATAAACATTTACCATTTGGAGAGAGAATATTGAGAATGTTCGCCTTTCTCAAGGAGATAAATTCTAGTAAATATCACATCTGAAAGTTGACAATCAGGAAATGAGTTTCCTTTAAAGGCTAGGCACAAGCACACCAGTGACAAGTCCTTTTAGTCATCTGGGTTCACATATTACCATGATACTCAAACCACATTTGAAAATTACTGTTCTAGTGTAAACTGGGGAGCTACTGAGCTCTGCAGAATTTTCAAAAATTAAGTATAGATGTGATAAAACAAGAAGTGAGGAAAGAACTCTTAAGTGTCACAGAACCAACATTTTTTGCAACTATGGATGATAGCACTATTGAAAATGGGAGAAACCATCACTACTCCATCAACTATGACATCCTTTCAGTACTTTTAAGGACAATGACTCATAGGAGTGTGAGAGCATGGCCTCAAGAATACTCCGGAACCTCAGCCCTAATGATCAACTTACTATTTGTTCTATTTGGTTAGCATCTCTAATTGGGAATTAGTTTAGAAAACAACACTATCTTTCCACTCAGAGCAGACTGTGCTCAAGGATATGTGGTAGGTTGTTTCCAAGATAGATGCTGTCCACCCTTCAGATTACTCTGCAAGGACGTCATTCTGCCATAAAGAGATGGAGTCTTTTCTTTCAGGCTCTCAGGCTCTTGCTCTGGGTCAGCCAGTGACTATTTGTGACTGATTGAATAATGTGAAATGAATATAGTATGACTTCTGTGATTAGGTCAGAATAAACACTGCAGTCTCTCTCTAGAACTCTTGGACACTGTGCTCTGAGAAGAACTCACTGTCATGAATAAAGTCCCCACTCTAAGTTTTCAATGCTGTTGGAAAGCCCTGGCTAACTAGATGAAAATGTCATATACCATATACACATTTCTTCTGGTGAACCCAGCCAATGCACAGAAAATGGGACTGAAGGTGTTTTCAGAAGACTTCAAGCCACACACCATTAGACTGAAACAGCAAAAGAAATGAAATGCTTTCAGTGATCATACTTAGCTCTGTGTGTTAACCAGAAAAAAAACAAAAACAAAACAAACAATCGATTTTAATAGCTATTTTAAACTAGTGAATTTGAGGGGTGGTTTGTTTTGAAGCAAAAGTTAACCAAAAACTGGTAATTTTTGCAAGATTTGGCTATATGATCGCTTCTTAAGAAGAGTCTAAAGGGTGGGATTCAACCTCACAGCAGGATTATACAGAGAGTTGCAGCTTGAGTGACCAACAAAGATTCAGTATTTTTAAATTCATAAAATTCATTAGAATAATAGAATTACAAAATTAATACAGCTAATCAAGATGCTAAATATTTTTTAGTCTGGAGCCTTTAAAAATCAAAAGACTAGATTGTAACTTAATTCTATGGAATCCTGTTTATTCTTTCATATCTATTTGGTGTATTAAGATAACTGGAGTAGATACTAGACTGTTAATCTTTCAGGTAGATGCCCTGCTTGTAAATAACTGATGTCCCTTATGAAAGAAAAGAGTATATGATTTCAAATTCTCTTAAAATTACAACATATTTTGATTTTTCCTACCAACAGCTCTCCATGTTAAACTGCATAACTGGACAACTTAGTTGTATGCTTCATAGGTATCTCACACTGATAAAACAAACTTACATTCACAACTTGTTCCTACATAGCCTTTCCTCACCCTACTAAATAATGCCTCTCGTCATTCAGTTACTTAAAAGAAAAACTTGGACTCATCCTTGACTCTTCCTTTTCCTTCATGAGCTCTCATTTAATTTATCAGGAACTTGCTCATATTACTTCAGAAATGCATTTCATGTTCATCCACCTTTCTATATCTCCATGAGCCTAGTGCTTGTTTTTAAAATATTTATATTTATTAATATGATCCTGAGTACAAATGTGAGGTTTCCTGAAACACAGCATAATTACTACTTATTCTTAAAAGTAACTGCACTGTATTTATTTTGCTCCAATTCTAATAGGACCAGATGTCATCCTATACTGCAATATTGTTATGGCTTGTTACAGCTTGGCTAGTGGGTTCTTTCTCATGCCCAAGGCGATTGTGGACAGGGACAGGAATGAGTTTAAAAGTTTATTCAAGAGATAGGAAAGCTTCCTATGGTGACAGGGAGGGGGCCCCCAAATAGTTACCATTGAAGCGCTCATGCCTAGGGGTTTTATACTAAATATAGCTTTCTAAAGGACTTCTATCTGTTGGATACATACATGAGGTCCCTTGCTAAAGATTAGCACAAGCACAGCTCACTCAGAACTCAGGATCACCATTGCCAGCCTCCTATTCTCCTCGTATGAGGCAGTTCAGGCTCTCCTGCTTGGGGCATGGGGCCAGTAATTTTTCATTCTCCATGAGGCCTCTACCCTGTCTGCCTTAGTATTTCTGTGGTATTCCTGAAAATATGAATCTATGTGATGATATAGGTGAGGGAAAGCAGTATTGCCTCCTCTCCGGAGAGATGGAGGAAAACCTTTTGTTCCCTAATCAAATTCCTTTTATCTATTATTGGGATAATAGTTACACTTGAATATTCAAGAGCAAGAAAAAAAAAAATACACTTTTTCAATGATCTATTATCCTCCATGGAGGGAGAAGTCAAAAGAAATGTTTACTTATATTATTTTAGAAAACAAAACACAACACAAGATTGACTATCCTTGTCAAAGTTTAAGTTTTACATGCTAAATCATATATGATTGCTCGAGCTGGGGCATTATAAAGTATACATTTTTAAGTTTGTTTTTAGTGATTTCCTAGGCACATTTATTTTTAAAATCTCCAAATTGATGGAAAAAAACATTTAAAATATTTTCTTTTGCATTTCATCATATCATACAGCACAGTTCTAGACACAAAATAGACGGCAATGACAACAAACTGCCCAGTTTAAAAAAAAAAAAACACAAAAATTAATATAATAGAAATGTATTTGATTTGAAAAGAGAAATACTTTTTTAAGCTTGGATATATCTCTGGAAAATCAAGTGGCCTTGAAAAAATGACCTCATTATTCTGATTTAGTAGATGCAAATTGAGAGAGGTCTCATTTTATTATTTCTGAGGTCTTTGTCAAATTTAAAATTCTACAAATAGGTAAAAAGGTTAAGAGGCAGAGGATTCTAGGAACACTTTTGATTTTTATAGAAATTATTAATTTTCAAGGAAAGAAAATATGTCTCTTTGGAGCCCCTGTAATTGACAAAAGGCTAAAAGATGCTGAGATGTAAAGTCGATGTTTTCTGGTAAGAATAACAACAACAACAAAATATTAATTCTAGAATAAAGGCCAGGGAGTTTACTCAGAGGCTTTTGGTAAATCTGAAGAGATGCTATAAGCAAAACAGAGCTTTACACCATCCAAAATAGGCAACAAATGAAAATATATTGAAACTATCTCTGCCAAGAAAATAACATGACTCAGTGTAAAATTTCAGTACACATAGAAAAGATTTCAGAAAAGTCTGGCAAAATAAATCACCTCAGTTTTCATACAAATAAATCATTGTTAATATCTCAATGTAAAGTCAAACACCAATAGTTTCTTAGATTATGTTCAGCCCCTGGTTATTATCTATCGATGTTTAACATATTGCACCTTGTTAAATCTTTAATTACAAGATAGAACGCAATATTCACTTAACTGACCAACAGTTGGTTTGTTAGTTCTGGTCATTTATGTTTCCACTTAGGGTCCCTAAGAAAGCTTAAGTACATCCTTTGCTCTCATTTTTTAAACTATTTTCTAAAGAAATTTAGCTTGTCATTTATTTTGTAAAAATTATCTCTGTTTTAACTGAGGTAGCTAGTACATGCTAGGGATTCCTTGATAGTCCAAAATATAAGGATTTCTTTCTTTAATTCTGGAAAATTCACAATCATTGTCTAGCCCTATTCTTTCCAGTCTATTATTTTAGAAATTAGTTTAGGTATATCCTACATAGTCTTACTCTTTCTCCATGTCTCAACTACCTGTTGATATTTTCTTTAGTTTTTTCTTTTTTCAGTTCATTTTAAATACTTTTAAAAAATCTATTTTTCAGTTTACTAAGGTAATTTGCTCTTCAGTTGTGTCTGATTTACAATTGGCCTCTCTATAACAATTAAATGTTTTAAAATCTAGAAGTTCTATTTGGTTACTGTCCAAATATTGGTGTTGATAGATTATTGCTGCTTACCCAAGGCCATATTGTGCATTAGAAACAACAGGCATTGTGCCTGGGTCTCAGGATACTTTTGGAGACCTACAATTTATTTTGTTCAATTTTCAAATCAGAAGAAAATGAAAGAATTTTAAATTGAAGAAAATGTTTTTTATAATTAATGTTGTCTTCATAACAACACTGAGATAATAATGTGTGTGTGTGACAGAGAGAGATACACCTGGGACCTTGAAAACTCAGAACATTAAGCACAAATAAATTATGATTTGAGAGGTTTATTCACCCCAAGACACAAAAATTGTGTGACTTCTGTCCCAACTAACAACGATTAGCTTGTAATTAAGTCTTCTCAGAGAAAACAGTTTCCTCCCACCTGACAGGATCTAGACTGAGAAAGCTGCATACCCGTACATATCTCCTCAACATGACATGATTTTTCTTTGAATTCCATCCATATTACTTTAGGGGGAATATGGATTTTTTGTAGGTTTATAATCCAAATTTTTATCCTTCTAGATCTCAGACTTTGTGTGCCCAATTTCCAAGCCTATGGTAATTCAAAGATGACTCATGATGAAAGCTAATTCTGTACTTCAGAATGAGGATTTTTCTTGCTTTCCTTCCAGTTCAAAAATTATTGATACATTTCCTAGAGCTTTAGATAATTTATACCATCAGGAATCTTCCAGAGAGACAATATTTTATCAGAAATATAGTAGATACTATTAATTATCCACATGTTAGTGATTAGGAAACTGAGGGTTAGAGAGATAAATCAAAATTTCTAAGTTCTCATAGCTATTAGATGTCTGAACCATCATACACAGGTATGCCTGACTACAATATATTTTACTAAGAAAAAGAGCCTTACACTAATAAGTTTGAATTTTTTGAAATGTAAATTTGAGTATTTAGGTGAAATGAATCCATTCCTAGAGACATAATTTACTAAAGGAAATGTCAATAAAATTGACTAAGGAAAAGCAACAAAAAATTAACAACCACTACAAACCTATTCAAAAGTTCTTTTTTTTAGAAAGAACTTCAGACCCAGATAACAGCACTAGAGAATTCCACCTAAGATTTAAGGGGAAAAAAAGGGGCACCATTTTTAAAACTATCCTTCAAGAAACTGAAAAAAAAATATAAACCCCAATTCTGTGGTAAAATAAATGTGACAAGAAGCATTCAACCAAACTCAATAACTATATATATATAAAATCCTAAGAAAGATATTACTTAACTAATTTCCAACAATTTAAAAAGAATAACACATCATGATCAATGTAGATTTATTTCAGAAACACAAGGTTGATTTAGCAAAAAAACATCAAGCAAGATATCCCACCACATCAACTGAATGAAGAATAAAATTGGTATACTTGTGTAAATATTTTATAGATATGGAAAAGGCATTTGGAAAAATTTAACATCCATTCCATATTTAAAAATCTTAACTGATATGTTTATTTACTGAAGATAAAATCTTTTTTTTTTTTTTTTTTTTATAGAGGCATGTTTTCTTTCTTTCTTTCTTTATTTGTTTGTTTTTGTTTATACATGCACTGGGTATAGTCAGAAGCGCGGGAGGGTGAGAGAATTCACCAGAGCCAGAGCGGGGAGCAGAGCAGGCAGAAGGACCGAAGTACACTGCTGAGGGGAGCAGCGGGCGGCAGGAGAGGTCTGCGCGCCATGTGGGACCCTCCTCCGGTGGCCGGGGAGCAGCCGGGGATCGAACCGGCGCCACAGAGGCTGCGGGCAGCTTCGCAAGCCAGCGCTCAACCGCTGCGCCACCGGGGAGGCCCTGAAGATAAAATCTTAATGGAAATATTAATAATGATAAAATATTGAACAGCAGCACAAAAAAAAGGAAGCAGGAATAGAGGTCAACAAGATGAAAACTTAACCTTTCACTGCAATTAAGATTGTAGAAATCCAAAGTAGATTCTTATAAGTTAAAATATACATTATAAGTTCCAGAACAACAGTTAACGTCATCAAAGGAAACATTACCTTGGAAAATATGCATTAAATTAAAAAACAACAGTATAGGAGCAACATTGGAACAAAAAGAGACAGACACACAGCAGATATAAAAATACAAATGGGTTGAATAAATGCATGAGAAAATTGAGATGTAAACAGCAACTACAGCAGAACTGGAGACTCTACAGTAATTTCAGATAAATTGATATTAACACAAAAATATTACTAGGAGTAAAGGGGAATATTTTATAATGACAAAAATATCCACATAGACTATTCTCCAGAATAGATCACATGTTAGACATAAAAGAATCACAAAAACTATAAAAGAATTGAAGTCATACATGTTTCCCAATCACAATTGAGTTAAATCTTAAATCAGAAAAAAATCAGATATTCACAAGAATGTAGAAATTAAAAATCACACAATATTTTCAGATGAATTTCAATGAAGATATACATTTCAGACTTATGGGATGCTTCTAAGGCAATGCTTAGAGGTATTTATAACTGCAAATGCTTTACAAAGAGAAGCAAGATCTTAATACCATAACTTTCTAAGCTAAGATGCTGCAAAAAGAGAAACTAAACCCAAAGCAAGACTACAGAAGGAAAAAAATAGAAGTTAGAGCAATAAGTAATGAAACAGAATAGGGGAAAAAAATAGAGAAACCAATTCAAGAAAACCAGAGTTGTTGCATTTAGAAGACAACAAAAGAACAAATCTTAAGGGGGTGGGAGGGTACATGAAGGATTTCAGAGGAGCCAGCACTGCTGCATTTCACATTCCATGTGGTAGTTACACAACAGCTTATTCAGTAGCAAACTCTTGAGTTTTATATCACTGTTAGATGCATTTTTTCCTGGTGGTATATTTTATTCCACAAACAAAAAGTTTAAAAGAATAAAGTAAATGCTGCACTTGCTTTTAATTACTGTGTAGCTGACTCTAGAAAATTGTTGACAAATATGTATACAAGCATACAAATATATTCATACAATGAATTTCTATATTGATTAAGCTCTATGTATATATAGCCTTCCTTTAGGGGCTATCTATTCATTACTGTTTTGAAAAAAAAAATTCCTGAAAGAAAAAAGAAGTATTCATCTGAACAGTTAATATGCGTTTTTTCTGTGTCACACCTCACTCCATGTAATAAATTAGATGAGATTCCCAACTACCAAAACTACATTAAGATTCTAGTCCACATCCAGGGGATTGATTTAGGAGAGACTTAGAGAATTAATGGCCTGCAGTTGTTGTGCATATTAAATACAGGGTACTTTATTAGAGAAGAGAATGGACAAATTGGTGAAGAGCATCAGAAAGAAAATAAAACCCTGTTCTTTTCTTTTCCAGTATGTCGATACCAAAGTCTCTAAAGAAAGAAGTTGGAGGGCTGCATCTCTGTGGAAGCAACATATACTATTAAAAATGTAAAATATTCTGCCACTAAACAATTGTATTATTTTTAAAGACACAGTTTTACCATTAGTCTATGTAGCACAGAGAGCTTAGTGCTGGGTAAGTATTGATGTAGGTTATTATTAGAGTCCACTATCATTTAAAGGTCCCCGCTCTGTCCCAAACTTGTAACTGTAATGATTCAATTCTTGCAAATTTTATGATGGTAGTATTATAGCAAAGAAAAAGAAATTCAGGAAAGAAATCCTGAAAAGGAAAGAAATGATATAAATTCCCCAAGATTACAAAGCTGGCAAATTTTAGATGTATAATTTGGGCATAAATGTCCTAATTCCTGTTTGAATAATTTTTCATTACTGTTAGAGTATAGTAGGCTGATTAAAGTTATAGTAGGCTAATTCCTGGGAGAAATCACCTCAAAATCTAAGTGGCTTAAAACAACAAATGTTCACGTTTTATGAAACAATGCAACATTTGGCATGCCAGGCTAAGGATTGGGAGCTGCATACCCCTCAATTATTAGGAGCCCCAGGCTTTCTTTTTCTCCTAGCTGTCTAAATACCAGTGAAATCCTCCACTGGATCCTTGGTATCTGTCTGGGATATGAAGAAAGAGAAAGTACATCGATGTCTCTGTGTGAGAGTTTGAAATTTTACATTTGGAAATGGCTGACATATTTCTTATTCATATTTCATTGTCCAAAACTCAGTAACATGGTCTTATCTTACTTGCAATATGTGAGAAATGAGATTCCTATTACGTACCTATAAAAAGGGAGGGATTTAGGTATCTTATAATAATGAATAGTAAATACGTACATGGTTTTACTACATAAATATTTCCTTCATACTGTGCAATTAATAACCAGTTTTAACTTCTCAGTAACCATATACAAAGTAGGAACCATTATCATCTCTTTTGTTAGATTAGGAAAGAGGTATAGAGTTTAAGTAACATCCCTAAAAGTCATACTTCTAGAAAGTCAACAAGGAATAACTGGATTTTCACTCTACTTAATTTGCATCATTCTATTTCTTCCTTCTATTTAATCTCTTTGCCATAAACTCTGTCCTTTCTCATCTTGCATATCATTACTAACTCATTTATTTTGTATTTTTACATCTTTTTTAATAAAGACAAATTCAGGCCTAAAAATATAATTTGATATATAATCATGTATTTGTTCTTAAGTTTATGCTGATAAGTTGTAGTTTTAAATGGCTCCTTTGTTGTAAGTAAATGTTGCTAACTTTAAAAAGTCAAACATTACAAAATCTGTTAAGCAATTAAAGAAATGACCTGTGCTGAGTGTTACTCTGAAAAGTGAAAACACTCTTGTTGTGGTCGCTGTCCTGCTGCTCTGATTATCGTGTGCTTCATAAATAACTCTTAGACAAAATAAGGGAACGTGTGATAATTTTCAATGGCCATTGATCAATAGGACGAATTTAGACTCATTAAGATAATTCCAAATTTATGAAGCAAAATGGCCTTTTGCAAGAGGGAATAACCAACATTTGATGGTCTGTGGATTCTTCTAAAGCCAAATTTACACCATCTACATCCTTTAAATTTGTTCTTACTTTAAAATTAGCATCACCAAGTTAAGCAATATTATCTCTGGAGATGCAGAAATAAACTATTATGCAGAAATAAACTATTATAAACTATTATGAGAAGATTAAAAGTACTACAACCTTTGTAATCTGACAAGCATGTGGTGGAATTCCTGGATTATATTGTGGGAAAAACTTTGACTTTTTACCTTCATTATCTGTCCAATGGAAATATTAATGTGTATTTCACAGAGGTCTGAAAAAGATTAAAAAAGTATACAAAAAATTGCTATGTAGTAGCACTCAGGCATTATTAAATAAATACAACAGATGGACACTCTTCTCTCCCAGGCATCATTAATATGTGAAAGAAAAGTAAAATGGAGATATGCCTAGATAATAGCATAAAGAGGTAGGAAAATAAAGATACCTGTAGGAAGGTAAAATGAGGATAGCAAAAATTCTTTGGTTGTAGGGAGCTAAATCAGTATTAGTCAGAGAATAGGGTCAGAATTAACCCCAACAAGGTTGTCCAGAGCAGCAGCAAAGGAAATACCCAAAGTTATTTCTCTTTCACAATTTCAGCTGGGGTGTTAAAACTTCCTATTACTCATCAACATAATATGAGCATATGTTCATTATTAATATGCTAGCTTGATGAAATGAAGTTCAAGCTTTAAAAGTGTTACTAATTTTCTTACAAACCTGGAGCTGGTTGTCTTTATTCTGTGGTGTAATGATCAAACTCACTTTCTGGAAATCACAACCCCCCCAATTTGGTCTAGCTAGACTCCTCTACCTTGATATTTGTTAGTCTGTTTGAGATGCCATTCTACAGCCAAGATAAACTACTTAATCTTCCTCCTGTTGGCTTCTCTTTCCCATGACTACAACAAATCATGTGCTATCATGCATCCTATGATAACTTCCCTCTGACCCATGCACCTGCACATGTCCAAATGTTGCATGAATTTTACCACCAAGACTAAGTGCCACATCCCATACCCCTGAGATCTCACACATCTGCTGGTATAAAAGGAGATTTCTTTCCTTCAAACACCTATTACATTGGAATAGCATCTTGTTGCATTATTACTTTTTTTAAAGATTTATTTATTTATGCATACAAGAGCTGGGGTACAGGCCAGAGATGCGGGTGTAAGAGGATTCACCAGAGACAGAGTGAGGAACAGAACAGGCAGACTGGCTGAAAGACACTGCTGAGGGGAGCAGCAGGCGAGATAGGAGAGGTTTGCCCTACCATGTGGGACCCTCGCCGGCCGGCAGGGATCAAACCAGGGCTGCAGAGGCTAGAGACAGCTTCACAGTGCTGCGCTCAGCCACCTGTGCCATGAGGGGAGGCCCTATTGGGGTTCTAGTTGTAAAGAAGTTAAATATTCTGCCTCACAGAGAGCTGATACTAACTACATACAAAGGGCATATGTTATTTTTATAGACAGATGAAAATTCTCAGCACTAGGCACATCCAACCAAGAAAGACTGGAGTGTAAATCATCATTTTATCAATCATATCATATTGAAAGATAAGTACAGATTTCTTCTTCTTGTCTAAATTGCAATTTTGACTCAGTGTCCTTCAGTCATTCATATCAAAAGGAGATGAAAAGTCTGTTTAATCATCCACAGGAAAAAATACATTTAAAGATGTTGCAAAATGACTCTTCAATAAGGTCACATGATTTTCTTGTGGTGATTTGAAATTGTTTGCTAATGACCAATTATGCTCCTTTTTGATAAGGGCACTGCTGGTGGCGATGGCATTATGTGTGGGCATGATGAAGACTAATGCTTCATCCTTGGTTCCATTCCCCAGAGTCACATATTTAAAGACGGTCCTTCTGCACTTCTGTCTACTTGTGGCATTTCTTGATGCAGTTAAGCTTAATTTTTAATAATAAACCTTTCCATTTATTTGGTGTTTAACATTTTTAAGGTGCTTTAACACCTGTGTGCCACATCAAACTCATAATAGCCTTGAGAGGTAAAGAGAGCCAGATTTAGGTTTTTAATTGCACATTAAGTACAAGTGACAAATAGTGTTTATCACATAATTTGTGACAATGCTTATTCTGTGACCCTATAGTGCCTTATTTTTTCTTGAACTTTAACTTGGCCTTGGAGTATCTTCCATTCATGACAACTTGTCTTTTCCATGTGAAGCTTGTCTCACCCTCACAGTTACAGTAACACTTGGTGACCAACCTCTCTAAAGACTGCTTGGATTACATGGGATTGTTTGGAAAGGGCATTCTTTAGGCCTTGTTTTTTTCTAGGATTTTTCCCCCACACATTAGCATCATTCATCAGGTTGTGATTTTCCAGCATTACTAGCAGCTAAAAAACCAGTACCAGGTAGAACCCAGTGTGTTTTCAAGAACAGAATGACAACATTTGGACATACTGTACCAGCTACAGTGTTCTTCATAGGGAACATCCAGTGGAAACTTAAATATTGTTATTTCTAAGTTTATATGCAGCGTTAATACCTCATTTGGCTCCATAGTTGATAAAATTTGTCATTAAATGATTAGAACATAGTATGTACTCAATAAATGCTTCAAAAATGAATGCTGCCAGTAAGAATCCAAATGTGAGCTACAACGAGTGGATATTTTTTTTATTTTTTAATTTATTTATACAAGAACTGGGGTCAGGCCAGATGTGCGGGAGGGTGAGAGGATTCACCAGAGACAGAGCAGGGAACAGAATAGGCAGACTGATGAAATACACTGCTGAGGGGAGTAGTGAGACAACAGAGGTCTGCCGCACGCTGCAGAGGCTGTGGACAGCTTCATAGCGTGGCACTCAACCACCTGCACCACCAGTGGAGGCCCGTGGATGATAATTTAAACTGCTCTTTTGTGGCTTCTCTTTATAAAATTTTGGGCAGTTGTCTGAGGGATATTCAGGACACTTCTGCATTTGGATCACATTCAGATTAACATCCACCTCCCGCTTGCCATGTTCTATCTTAAGCTCGCCTCCTTCCAAGGTTCCTATTCTGACCTTCATTTGAGAGAAGAGGATAATTTTATAGTTCATTTCCTATCCCCACCTTCCTCTCAATATTGTTTCTCATACTTTCATGATCAAACTGCCTTTTTCCAATTATCTCCCTTTTCTTAAGCAGTATTTTTCTTTGCCTTGTGGCACACAAAAACATCTGGAAATGTATTCCTGTCTCAACTCAAGTTCTTTCTACTTCCTGCTAATATATCTGTCGCCTGAGATAAGCTCTAGATTGTTGATCAGCATTGTGACATACAAGTGCTTCTCTGATCACATACTATTCTCAATGATATTAAGCCATGTTTGTGTCTGGACTGGACTGTGGAATACTCGTAGGATGTACTCATGTGTAAATCCATAGATGATAGCAGAGTGACTGCTACTATGTCAGCCCAGTAAACATGGGTGGAATTTTATCTACAGTCTTCTCAGAATGGAGGTGGGGAACTTTACAATTGCAAATAAATACTGACTTTACGAACATCTAAATAGACATAATAAAGATGGAAATGGTATCTATTTTTCTTTTTGCCAAATGCTTTTCAATTAAATTACTAGTCATGCTTATTTTAAACTGCAAAACATGAAAAGTGATAAAATTTTAACAATCACCTGTCAAATTTCCATATGTATAAAGACTTCATCAGTTTTAAAATGGACTTCTTGGAGTTACAGAGAGAAAAACCAGAAAAAAACATTTTTTAAAAGATTTGTTTTGGTCTTCCCATAAAAACTCAAAGGCTGTGCAGAAGGAAAAATGCATTAGTAGTATAAAACTGCCCTATACAGATAACTGTTTGCGACATTAAATAAAAATTTAAAAATTGTGCATATTTAAGTTCAAAGGTTATAATATCACTAATGACAACAGTGTTGTGGTCCTAGTTTCAAGTAATAGTTTTATTATTAGCAATATTTATAAAATATTTTGATCTGAAATTAAAAAAATTTTGATCTGAAAATCACTTTTCCTATTAAACAGCTGAAGAATAAAATAATTTAGAAGAGTTTTCTTTTATATTAAGGAAACATTGTTTTATAATACTGCATATGATTAGCGGAATAGGTTCACACCTCAGATGTATTCACCACACCACACCAACACCAAAACACACATTGTCCTCTACTATAGACTAGTAGGCCGCTCCCCTTCATGGTTCCCACCCCCACTCTCTGCCTCTAGTAGCCTCAATTCTGAAGTCATATTTCTAGGACTTGGTTGGATTCTACAGTTTGAATGTTCTTTTGTTTCTATATTTTACAAGTGAGTCAGATCAGCTGGTATTGTCTTTCTCTTCTGGCCTATTTCTCTTAACTTAATCTCCTCTAGTTCCATCCATGCTGTCATAAATAGCAACATTTCATGTGGAAGAGTTTTCTAAATCCAGGTCTAGAGACAATATAAGCAGGGATGCACTACTTTATGAGGATTATCATAGCAAAAACCAGACTAGGGTCTTAAACACCAGAAATTATTTTCTGACAATTCTGTGCATTGAAAGTCAGAGATAAGGTGTCAGCAGGTTTGGTGTGTTCTCAGGCCTCTCTTTTTGGCTTGTAGATGGAATTCTTCCTCCAGTAGCTTCATATGATTTCCCTTTTTTGCATATTTTTGTCCTATTCTCCTCTTCTTATAGGAAGATTGTATTAGCGCCCATCCTAATTACTTATTTTAACTCTTTAAAGACCTCATTTCCAAATACAGCCTCATGCTAAGTTACTGAGGGTTAGGATTTCGACACAAGAATTCTGGCGGTGCATAATTCAGTCCTTAACAACAGAACATATACAGTATCTCTAGAAGCTTTTGTGGGATTATTGCATAGCCTGTGTGCAAATGAAGAGATTCTAGGTAAAATTATCTTTGGAGTTCCTGGTGAACTTTAACACTAAAACTATCACTCCAATTTCCCAGTCCATCATTACAAAAGGAAATGCTTTGATATACAAAAGTAACTAATTATTTAAGCAGGGAGATTGTTGTTCATTGTGTTTCATCTTAAATCATTTTCAAAAGAACTTCAAGTTTCATCTACAAGCTAATTTCTACTGCAAATCCTCTGTTTTAGTTAGAGCTTCCTTGATTATCTTTTATTTTCTGTTAAATATAGTTACCAAACTTAGTTTTCAAAGTAGAACTTTCTTTAGTCTTAATCATTATAGAGATGAAATGAACATTTTGAGACTTGTCACTTTGTAACAACATCTCTAATAAATGTATTTTTTTCTTTAATCTACTACAGCTTAATGATCTAGTTAGTGCTTTTTAATGATGTATTCAAAGATGTAAGGATAAATTAATCACACATTTGGTGAGCTCACTCTATAGTATAAAACTATCCTCAAAAGGAGATTTAGAGGTTACCAATGTGTACTGAGCACTGGAAATGATGTCTTATAAAATCAAGATAACAATTATGATTCTCATTTTCTAGATGAGAAACCTGGTCATTTGATATAACACATGTAAGATCAGACCACTACTAAGTCTCATTAGCTGAAACAAAAACCCAAGCTTTCACTAACACCAACTTTTATACTTTATAATATTTTTCTTTTTTTATTGTTTTTTAAGATTTATTTATTTATTTATTTATTTATTTATACAAGCACTGGGTACAGTCAGAAGCACGGGAGAGTGAGAGAATTCACCAGAGCCAGAGTGGGGAGCAGAGCAGGCAGAAGGACCAAAGTACACTGCTGAGGGGAGCAGCGGGCAGCAGGAGAGGTCTGCGGGACATGCGGGACCCTCCTCCTGGTGGCCGGGTTGCAGCCGGGGATCGAACTGGCGCTGCAGAGGCTGCGGGCAGCTTCGCAACCCAGCGCTCAACCGCTGCACCACCGGGGAGGCCCTATGCTTTATAATATTGCATACAATAGTTTTCTCCAAACTTTGAGACAGCCAAGGCAATGACATTTATGATATGCTCTGATCTTGTTCTGTGTTCCTCAGAAGACTCAGAAGTACATATAATAATCACCATTTTGCAGGTAAAATATTTCTATGATAGAGAAGGTGGGTAATATACTACAAATGATGGTACTGTATTGAAACATACAAGATAAAACAAAATCTAAGACATTTGGGAGTCTTCTCAGTTTAAGATATCAACCTTGCTCTGAAGGAGTTTTAAATTAATTTGGATAGTTACAGAAATATAAAAAGTCCATATTTATATCCAATGGTATTCTGGGAAAAGTGAACATCTTCAAGAAGACATAATTCCACAACAAATATTTTATGGTTAGTTTTATGTCTCTTCCCCTTGAACCTATCTTGAGTAATCTTAAATCTTAATCTATAGTGCATCACTAACCCAGTTACTTTGAACTAATTCATTCATTTGTAATCATACAATAAATCCATTTTAACATAAAATTCCAACACTGAAAGTATTCACGGGCACTAGTCATTACTGAGGAGACTGGAAAGTTCAACAGAAAATTATTTATTTAAAAGCCTGGGGAATCTGTACAAAATGACAAACTTTGAAAATGGGTGGAAACAGTGAAAAAATCAAGGGAAAAATCAAGGAATAGAGATAGAGAAAAAGAGATGACTGAGGGTGGCAATTAAAGCCAAATAAAATAATGGTCTAAGTTAATAATGATCTAGCCTACACTAATGGGAAGAACCTGAGAAAAAAATTAACCAACCCTGGAAAATACCAGTTTGGAGGAAATGGCAGGAATATGAGGGATGCAGAAAAGCTAATGAGAAAGCATTTATTAAATCAACTCAGTATTTTGTACAATTGGACAACTCTCCATATATCGCATATTTCCAGGAAAAGGCATCCAGGGACATGAATAATTTGTATTGTACAATAAAAGAGAGAAAAGTATTCACAAGTATTCCAGGGGGTAAAGTAGAGAAAATATTTACATATAGACTTTTGATAATATGTGCAAATAAAATATTTGGAAATGTAAGGAAAAGAGTAGATTCTAGCATAGATGTAATATATATGTCAAAGCCTGTATCTTCAATAGAGAGATGTGTCTAATATCACTGCCAAATTTATTTCAACCTGTAAGTCATATTTTTTCTGAAAATAATGTGCTATACCAGACAGATTCTTTGAAAAATTTAATCCAACCTATAGGTACTATCATGGGGTTTTCCATATCATTATTTTAATTATAAATGCATGATGTTCTATGGCAACCAGAGATTCTAATTTCATATTATAAAGTATGAAATATAGTTTAGAAAAGGTTATGCTACTAGTATTATAATTTTTTTGAAAAGCGACATGAAGTGATTTTTTAACTTCATGATATGGGAGAAAGAGAACTAAAGATAGATTAAAATAAAAAAAATTGTAATGTGACATCAAGTCTTACTATAAAGCAACAGTAATCAAGACACTGTGGTGTTGGTGAAGGAACAGGTAGATCAATGGAACAGAAGAGAGTACACAGAAACAGACCCTCATAAATACAGTCAAGTAATCTTTGACAAAGAAGCAAAAGCAATTATATTGGAGCCAAAATTAGTCTTTTCAGCAAATGTGCTTGAACAACTGCATAGCCACATGCCAAAATAATATTATCTAGATACAGACTTATGTCCGGAGCCGCCTGGAGCATGCGCCGTGTTACGCAACACACGTGCCATTAATTAAGTTTCGCTTTACCGTTTCGCCTGCTGAGAAACCACAGGTGTTTCCTGTTAATCAAATGAGACTGGGAGGTCCGATGGGAGAAGCTACCAGGATATAAGAAGAGAACCATGAGAAGGTTAAGAGGTCATTGCGAGAGGTTACTGCGAGAGGAGCAGAGAGGTCAGGGAAGGCAGAAAGACAGGGAAAAGTAAAAGAAAGGTAAAGGAAAAATAAAGAAGGAACCGCTAGCGTCAAGTTGTCTCAAGCCCCTCATTTCAATCCTCTGCCCTTCTCTTTTCGTGCCTACGAATCCCACGGGTCGGGACAGACTTACACCTTTAACTTACACCTTAACTCCCAATGGGTCACAGAACTAAATAGAAAACACCAAACTATAAAACCGGTAGGCAACATGGGAGAAAATCTAGATCATCTCAGGTGTAGTGACAACTTTTTAAATGCAACACATAAGACACAGTCCATGAAAGAAGTAACTGATAGGTTGGATTTCATTAAAATTGAAGAAAACACACACACACACACACAACTTCTGCTCTATGGAAGACAACTTAAAGAGAATTAGGAGACAAGATATAGACTGGAAGAAAAAAATTAAATAGACACATCTGATAAAAGAACTGCTATTCTATTATATATATCTATATCTATCTGTATCTATCTATCTATCTATCTTACAATCCAAGAATCATACTCCTTGGTTTTAAAATGTATGCCCATACAAGCACCTACAAATAGATGTTTATAGCAGCTTTATTAATAATTACCAAAACATAGAAGCAACTAAATTGTCCTTCAGTAAGTGGAAGGATAAACTGTTCTGTATCCAGAAAATGGAGTGTCATTCAATACTAAGAAGAATGAGCTTATCAAATCATGAAAAAACATGAAGATCATAGCAAGATCTTTTTTTTTCATCGTCTTCATAGTAAAATATTAATAAGATCTTCTTATTAAGTGAAAGCAATCTGAAAAGGCTATATACTATATAATTCTAACTACAGGAGCTTCTGAAAAAAGGCAAAACTATGGGAAAAATAAAATGATCAGTGGTTCCAATGGGTGAGAAGGATGAGAAGTTGTGAGGGATCTTTAGGGCAATGAAAATACTCTATGTGATATTAAAATGAAGAATATGTCATTATACATATTTCCATTCCCACTGATTGTGCAAAAGCAACAGCAAACCAAACCTAGGGTAAATTTAACTTTAAGTGATTACAATGTGTAAGTATTGCCTCACCCTGGGGCAACAACATGCCATTCTGCTGAGTGATGTTAATGGGGGAAGCTCTATATTCATGGGGTGAAGGCTAAATTGGAAAGTTCTGTACCTCCCTCTCAATTTTTTTAAATAAATCAAAAACATCTCAAAAAATAGTCTTAAAAAATTGAAGGTAGAATTTCAAAATTCAAAATTGCCTCAGAAACACATTTACTGGGCCACCCCTGGTGGCGCAGCGGTTGAGTGCTGGGCTGTGAAGCTGCCTGCAGCCTCTGAAGCACCAATTTGATCCATGGCCACTGGTGAGGGTCCAACACAGCGCGACAGACCTCTCCTGCTGCACCCACTGCTCCCCTCAGCAGTGTGTTTCGTCAGCCTGTTCTGTTCCCTGCTCTGGCTCTTGTGAATTCTCTCACCCTACCCACTTCTGACTGTACCCAGTGCTTGTATGAATAAATAAATAAATCTTAAAAAAAAAAGGCAGGAGTTTCCTCCTCATTAAAAAAAAAAAACACATTTACTATATTTTTGTGAAGATTTTCATATAGAATATGGCTTTTAAAAGAGTAAATTCCACTAGAAATATCATTTTCTCTCTCACAGTGCTATTTTAAGCAAGTTTTAGCCACAAAAAAACAAGAACAAAAACAGACTCACTTAGGGTCTCCCCTAGTGGCTCAGGCAGTTGAGCACAGTGCTGTGAAGCTGTCCGCAGCCTCTGCAGCATGAGTTGCTGCCCGGCCAGGCAGTGAGATACCCACATGGCATGGCAGACCTCTCCTGACTCGCCCGCTGCTCCTCTCAGCAGTGTATTTCATCAGTCTGCCTGTTCTGTTACCCACTCTATCTCTGGTGAATCCTCTCACCCTCCCATGCCTCTGGCCTGTACTCCAGTTCTTGTATGCATAAATAAATAAATCTTTAAAAATAACACTTCATTGAATCCAGACTTAAGAGACATATAAATTTATAATGAATAGGACATTGTCATAAAAAATTAATAACCAATTTATTGAGTTCTAAGTATATTTTAAGAAGTTTTTACTCATTATTTTCTAAATTACTTTAATGTTTGGTGGTTGAAATCTTCATTCCTATTTTTCAAATGAGGAACCTGATATGTAACAACGACAATGTGCTGGTGGTTACAGCCTCTCTACCACTTGGGGCCTCTGCACCTGTGTGTGCTCGACCTCTCTATGCACCTGTGTGTGTGTGTATGAAGGATTTGGATGAGGACCTTCTGCATGACTGTCTTAAGACAATGACCCACATCACGAGGCAGCTGGGAATTCCTAACTAGCCTTTGACTGATTTATGTGGCCATAGTCTGAGGTGTTCTGGGAGTAGCTCAGAAATTATATCAAGTATCCGCAAAGGTAGCCCTCACCATATAAATGGCTGACATGTCCCATCCTATTCCCCATAACATTGATTACCCTTTATCTCCCCTGGACCCTGCTCCTTAGGCCATTGTCACATAATCAATCATGTTTGTTTATTACTGCTAATAAATAGCAAGAGGGCTGCTCACTGAGCAGCAGAGTCTTGCCTTGCAAACCTGCTCCTCTTCCCTCAGCGTGTCCCCAGGGATGTGTCGGCACGTTCCCAAAACAGGTGGTAACAAACAGAAGAACTTGGACTACAACTAGCAAGTCAAATTTGCATTATGAGTGCTAAAACATACCTTCCATCTATAGCAGACTTCTCAATGTATTTGTATGCCTCCTCTACTTTTTATTAAGGATATAAGTGTCTAGAGTTCATTTGGAATATCAGTAAGGAAGAGCTACAATTTAAAAGCAATGGAAAATAGGAAAAAAAAATCAAATGGCTTCACTTACAGGAGAAATATAGGGCAACCAAATAGGGAATCAGGAAAAAAATAACAATAATAATAATAATAATAATAAAAAAAAATAACAGGCAACCATAAATCAGAGACATTGTGCCGGGCAAGAAGAGGAAAAGGAATCAAAGCAAGGGAGAGCAGAGCACAAAGGACTATGGTGATGGCTCATGGGTGAATTTGTGGTGGAAATTTTATGGGGAATACACAATGATGTAAAAGATATAAAGAAAATAATAAATTAATTTAAAAATGCAAAAAAAGAAAAATAGGGCAATGAAGACAAACCCAAGTTTAAAGTTCAACTTGTACTGAGTACATTTGTATAATAACCCCTATTTTAATAAAGATGAACATTTTCTTAATAAACAATTTCTTTTCAGGGCCTCCCTTGGTGGTGCAGGGGTTGAGCACTGGGCTGCGAGGCTGCCCTCAGCCTCTGCAGCGCCGGTTTGATCCCTGGCCGCCAGCGAGGGTACCACATGGTGCGCAGACCTCTCCTGCTGCCTGCTGCTCCCCTCAGCAATGTATTTCATGAGTCTGCCTGTTCTGTTCTCCGCTCTGGCTCTGGTGAATTCTCTCACCCTTCAGTGCTTCTGACTGTACCCAGTGCTTGTATAAATAAATAAATAAATAAATCTTAAAAAACAAAAAACACAATTTCTTTTCATGCCCACTAAACTAAGACTAAAGGCATGAGCACAGGTAGGGGATATTTGTTCTACTAATCCCAGCCTCAGCCCAGTAACAAGAGTAACAGCTTGTCAACACTTCTATTGTTCTATGAACAACCGTCTTCTAGTTTTAAAGGAATAGTTTGCAGTGGCAGAGTTTTTCCTTTACAAATTCTGCCCAATGTGTCAATAAATTTTAAAACATTGACAGCAATCTGCTGATCTGGTCAAGAAGACCACTACATATTATAAACTAATTGAACCATATAAGGGCCCTTTTTAATCTCCTCTTGTCATCTAGTGCAGCAAGCTAAATATGATAGCTCCTTAATACATTCTTCTTCATTTGATTTATATGTTTAATACAGTAACAGAAAAAAGCCAAGATAATTGAAAAACACATTTGTATTTTATAAGACAATTAGAAAAAAAATGAAAGTTGATGTACCAGTGTAGAAGCCTGCAAAATAAAAGTCCCAATCATTCTAATTCCTTCTCTGAGCAAATGTTACATATGCAGAGGTTTCAGAAAACCTTTTTACTTTTTTGATTTTCATTCTCCTAATTGTTTGAAATTCAAATATCATGTGAAGAAGTCTTACCTGTCCAATGACACAGAAACAGTAATTCCAAAGGGCACCTGCATCCCTATGTTTATAGCAGCACTATTTACAATAGCTAAGCTATGGAAACAACCCAAATGCCCAAAAATAGATGACTGGATCAAGAAGATGTGGTACATATACACAGTGGAATATTAGTCAGCAATCAAAAAGATAAACACATGCAGTTTGCAGCAACATGGATGGAGCTGGAAGGGATCATGCTCAGCAAAATAAGTCAGAAAGAAAAAGAAAAATACCGGATGGTCTCACTCATAGCAGGAATTTAGAAAACCTAAATAAGAGACCAGGAAAAAGACTAATCAATACAAAGTAAAAATCAAAATCAACAAGCAACTATAAATCAGAGACACATTACGGGAGGGTGGGGGGCAGGGAAAGGAAGGACTAGAGTCAAAATAAGGGGGGTGCAATTGTATGGAGAATGTAACCAAAAAAAATAAGTCTTACCTGTCTGTTTGATATTTGAGATCTGGGGTTCCAACTGCTGTTATTACCCCAACCAAGTGCCAGACATATGACCGAGGCCTTGTGAGCCCCATCCTGATCACATATCAAGCTGGCTTTTGGACATCGAAAGGCACTACTTGATATTCAGCTTCTGTCAGATGCAGGGATTGTAATACACATATGCATCTAGCTTTTTTTATTTTTCAAAAGTAGTCTATCATCAATCAAATAAATAAGGAAGAATTTTACCAATGAATTAAAAGAGACCAAGTAAAATGAGTCAAGGTCATTTCCAAATGAAGTGAACACTGAACAATTTAAAATGCTTATTTATACCTACTCTTAGCTCACTGAGAATGAAAGTCTGCTCTAGGGAACAATGACATTCATTCATTGTATCTCACCCTTTTGATTTGTATCAGAAATTAGAAGAGAAAGTGTATTTAATTAATCAACAAATACTTGTTGTGCTCCTACTATTCACCATGCATTATGGAGGATACTGTAGATGAATCCTATCAGAAATACAAGCACAAGTTCTTGTGTTCTTGTCCATCTCTGTATCACTTGACACTTGGAAGCAAAAACAAGCTCTTTTAACCCAAGATAAGGTACTTGCTCCTTACATAGGCCTCAAGCCAAGGCATGAATTTGGGGTGTTAGAAAACTTACACTTGACCAGATATCAATATGCTTGGTCTAACTCCCAAATCCTTCAGTAATTCATTATGTGGCTCTCAATTTGACTTCTCCTTTTCTGTATCTGATTATTTCATGTAAAGTTTGGGAGGTAAGAACTTGCTTTCCTTGTCTCTAAGCGTGATATGAAAATGAAATTTAGCATTTGGAACTAGAAAGCACAGATAAAAATTCACCAAGTAGAACAATAACTTTCATTTTCTATACTTAAAGAAAATAGTTGAATTGATTTATTCTTCTCTTATAGTTTTTGCCCACCAGGAGAGTAAACTATAGTAACTGTGGGGATTTATAACTCCTGCATAAGTTTTATATTTTCTTCTACTTGGCTTCCTAGTATATGCATGTATTTCTTGATATTTAGATATTTTTCTTTATCTTTTATTTTAGGCATTTATTTCATTATTTATTCATTAAATTTCATTTACATATTTTTTATCAATGACTGAATATTCATGAAAAATATAGTATATTCAGTTTTAATACAAATGCTAAAAAAATAAAACAAGCATGCCTATAAACACAGGTTTTCTATGAGAGGGAAAACATGGACCACAGAGAGGATAGTTTTAGAACACCATGAAATCTTTGGTCATTTGTTTTAACAGTCACTATATAAACCAACTCATTTTTTTTACTTTTAGCATTTATACTCTGGACTGTTAAAATTTCTGGTGAGTCTCTGAGTTTCCCTGAAGAAATGACATTACCTATACAAATTGGCATTAGGGAGAAAAATGAGAAATTATATCAAATTGTAGAGGGGCTGGTTTTATGATCTGTATATTTTACTAACTTACCCAATAACTCCTCATCCCTTACTGATTTTGCCTCCTAAATTGAACCTATTAGCTCTTGAATAGCTAGATGATGATATAGATAGATGACAGATATTGACAGACAGACAGATAGACAGGCAGATGACCTGTCCAAATGGCTGAAAGCAGACTCAATACAATCAATTGGAGTCACTGTACAAAATGAACCAATATTTTGGAATCCAAAAGCCATGAGAAGAAGCCTAAGTTTCTAGATATTAGGGTCAACATAAATGCTAGGAACTAGAGGCATAAGGCCTCATTTCACCCATTACCCCAGTCAAAGCTACACAATCTTTATCATCAATGGGACAATGGACCACTCCTCCTTCTCCATATTGAAGTTTCACATTTAATTTTAAAAGTCAAAATAAATTAATTTTAGGATATGAATGTCCACAAAGAAAGAGACAGTGGGGGGGGGGTGTCTCCCTGGTGGCACAGGAGTAAAAGACAGCGCTATCAAGTATTGGCAGCCACTGCAGCACAAGTTCAAGCCAGGGAGCTAACCTACATGGCACAACAAACCTCTCCTGTCTTGCCTGCCGCTCCCCTCAGCAATGTATTTCAGTAGATCTGCCTTTTCTGCCTCCCACTCTCTCTGGTGAATCCTTTCAAACCCCCACTCCTCTGGCCTGTACCTTAGTTCTTGTATGCATAAATAGATCTTTAAAAAAATACATGAAACATCCACAAATTTTATCAGTGATATAGACTTCATCTCTAATATTTCCAATAACAGATGATCAAATGTGAAGTAAAACTAAGGTAAATTAAGAAAACCTATGACAGAATTAAGTCACACCAACATCACCTCACAACTTCATAGGCAAGGAATGATCTTCAGAGAGATATTTGTTCTAGTCTGGTCCTTCGGCTAATCCTTTGAGACATCAGAGTTTCTGATTTTTTCACTCCCATACCTCTTTAATATATACATGAATACAGTTCCAATATTTGCACTGCATTTGGTTTTGGAACTGTTATGTCTGTATCATTCATATCATTGTAACTTTTACAAGTAAATGCTTAAGTGCACTTGACTCATTTTATTTTTTGAATAAGTTTGAAAATCTTGGCACATTTTGTATACTTTGTGTAATTATATTTAGTGAAAATTCCGTCTTTGGAAAGTTCCTTAAATAATATTGCTCATTAATGACTGACTATGGCACTTCAAATCTGAACAACAAATCATACTGTAGGATTTGTTTTTCTCTTCAATTGAGAAATTCATTTATTTTTAAGAGAACATTTTCATTAATCTTATCTGGCATGTCTCTTTGTATGTGTGTATTTTCTACAGTTAAAACTAAACTCTGCCCTCCTAGATAAGGCTCACGAAATTATATATGGCAGTGCTGATGCAGCTCCTCGTTGGCATGCTGCAACCTGCTTCGTTAATGAATATTTTTTAAGCTTCTTTGAAGTTCTGAATATGAAAATAGAATAAAAATGTGATTACTGTCACTATAGCACTGCCAAATTTGTTAATGAGGCAATATTCTTTATTTTGTCTTGGGCCAAATTTGGTGGTTGTTTTGCAAACAGCACAAAGCAATGATTAACATGTAAGCTGAGCTCCCCAACTTTATGTTGTGGATGCCTTTTATGCAGATTTATTCAACATTTCCTTCTTAGTCTTTGGGAGGAATCAAATTTCACAGCTTCAACTACTTCACTTGTTCAGTACCTAAGAGTAGGTAAAATGGAGGTGAAAAGTCTCCTCAGGGAATAAGTATAATCTCTTTATGTTATGTGTTGTCATAAAATACTTTATGCAACAGCATTTGTCATCTAAACTGTAGTCGCCCAAATCCTGAAATCTCATTATAGACAATCATATTCATCTTTACTGGTGTTAAATTCTCCAACTTACTGAACATGATCTCTTACCTAATTCAAAAGTTCCCAGTGTCCTAAAGCCTGCAGAGAAGCACTTGGATATCATAAGGAAATTTCTGCCAGTGACAAGAGGATTCACCATACTTTACAACCTTTTATGCAGAATTATTTAAAAGTCCTTTTATTTACCCCCTGGAATAAATTTGAAACCATATATTGTTCTTTCAAATATTTCAACTGCCACAAGGTACTCAGCCCTCCACACCCATACCACCACCACCACCAACTCCCATGGAGGCTCTGTTACATTTGGAATCATGTTTGATTTCTTTTTCTCACTACAATTGCCATTTTCAATTTGTGCTCTGAAAACATTTGAGAATTATGGAAACTGGTTTTGCTCTTTTAATGAGAGAAAAGGTATACTGCAAATTTAAAGATACTAAATTTCTATAGTCCTAATATTTCTGAACTAATATTCCTTGGAGACTGCTAAATTTGTTTTAAGAGTTCAGATAAATTGTTCAGAGAGCTTTAAACAGGAGTGCTAAAGGGAAATGAGGATATTTGTGAGATGACGATAATAATAGCAGTAATAAGACTGGACAGTTTATTGAGCAGAAAACTAATGAAATAACAAAAACATTAGTCATTGCTGGAGAGTAAATTCCTTGAGGGCAGGACTTGAAGGCAGGGACTATATCTTGTAAAATATTTAGTTTGCATGCTTTGCCTGAAATATGGTGAGTGGTCAATAAAGACATATTAATTTCAGTTTAAAGGTCAGAGAAGTAGAGCAAGACAAATGCAAAAGAAAAAATGATAAAAAAAATGATCTATAAAGTCATCTACTATTTGAACTATCTTTCAAACCCAACAGCTATAAGTAATTCAGTACTCTGGACAAGAAAAATATTAACCAAACATCCGCTAACTTCTAGGAAAGTAAATCACACACTTTTGGGATAAATCCTGTTGTTTTCATGTGGACGTGTCAGGCATATATGTTACAAATGAAGGAATAATTGGTCAAGTATATTTTATCTTGAAAAGAATGAATATACAATGCTCTTTTAGGTTGTGTCCATAAGGATATAATTTCAGTTGTCTTAAATTTATCTAATCAGTTTGAGTGATTTTTTTCCTACTTGGGAAAAAATCATTATTTTAAAATCATTTTGATGTTTCCTATTCTGAAATTTTTATTAATTTATGAAGAATTTTGTTTCTCTTTGCTTGTCCTTAAAGATTCTTAGTAATGTCATTTTCATTTTATTTCCTCATCTGGATAAAAATAAAGAGGTAGGATATTTAGATAACTAAGTAGCTAGGTATTAAAAAATAATAAATCTAATCATCTTATACCTGTTAGCAGGTACTTAGACACAGTAATTCTCAAATCCACATTAAGCAACATACAAAGAACAGAAACTATAATACCAAAGTTCTGTGATTTAAGGAAATTTACAACTAATAAGCTAATAATAATGGTAATAGTAATGATATAATCTTGTTAATGACAAGTTGATAATTATCTGGATCAGGCATCAGAAATTCTACATACTTCAAAATTGATCAATTTAACTTAAATGTCACATACCTCCTATTAGATGAGTAAATTCATATACTGGTTTTACAGATAAGAATGATTTTCTTCATCTCCTGTTCAGGCGGATTCCACAGTTCTGTGGGATTGAGACTTCTCCGGGGGATTTTTTTCCCTCAGGCACGTGTGGTATGTTCTTCTGTCTACTCTTTTTAGGTTTTTATGGGTTATAACAGAGGGCTTTCTTTATCTTAGTAAATTGGCTCTACATAAGAGACTGGGTATAATTCCAGGTTTTTTCCCTGTGTCCATTATTTCACAGACTACTGTCTTTGTCCATATTGCTGAGCGCTTGTGCAATCTCAACCTCTACGCTGTAGTTGAGCACTAGACAGAGCAGTGACAATTACAGCTGAGACAAGGTCACAGGTCAGGAACTGTCCTCTGCCTCTCCGGTGTGGAGTCATACTCCATGGTGCAAGATCCTTGTGCTCAAGCAGCTAGTTAGTATCAGTTCTTGCCTTGACTTTGGGTGGGTAAGGCAGATGTTTGGAATATCACCGCATCAGGAGGCAACTAAGCTTTGCCTATGAGGAGACACAGGTGATCCAACTTGACCCACTCTGACTTTTCTAGATGGGGGGTCTCAGGTTCAACCAAGTAATTGCCACTTTACAGTCCTAGCCCCCCTCCCCTCGGCTCTCCAGTAAGTGTACCCACTTTCCCACATATCAATACTGTGCACCCCTTCTCCAGCACAGTGCTAGGTCTCTGAAGTTTCTCTGTGAGCAAGTGCCCCTCAGTTAACAACAGCAGGGGGCTCAGGGAAGACCCAGCAGGAGTTGCCCTTCTGTCTTCTGGGATGTATTCCTCCAGTATCTGTGAAAACAGTTGAACAACAGTTTTTGCCAGCCAGTTCCGCTGGACTGCTGCTTCTGATGGATGTCAATCTGTGGTAATCATCTATTTATCTGCTGGGGTGGTTGATTGTGTTACGCTGCAATTTACTTTTCAATAGGTAGAGGAGGCAAGCCCGGTGTCTTTATTTCCCTGCCGCCGCCATCTTGCCAAACTCATTCATTTGACTTTTTTTTTTTTTAAGGACGAGTTTATTAGGAAGAAGAGCAGCACCTGCATAGTAACAGGAGGGCAGGGGTGTGCTCATCATTTAACATTTTAAAAAGATATCCTTTACTCTTTTCCCCCCTCATTCTTAATGATAAAGATACCACAGTGACATAATAAAATCACAGGCCTTGTATGAGATAGAAAATCAGTCAGTAGTCTACCATATTTGCAGAGCTATGTTCTCCAAAGGACTGCAGAATCATTGGCATTATTCAATCCCCATCAAATATTTTAAGTTATATATGATCTCATATTTTTTTTTCATATGCCCTGACCTTTATGAACTCTATCAGGTCAACATTCTTGCCTCCTTATACTCCTTCACATAAGGACACAGAGTGAAAGAACAAGTGGGCCTGCTAACACCTTTGTCTATACCACATATATTACTGTTTTTTCATCTAAAAATTTTCAGTGAGGAACCTATGGAAAATGGTTGGTGAAAACGAATTTAATGTGGAAAAAACAAAATTTGACTCTATTGCTTTAAATACTTAGAGAATAAAGGCAAGAACCATCGACAAGAGAAGAGAGATGATGGTTTAAAACTGGGCAAACTTGGGCCTCCCCTGCTGGTGCAGGCAGTTGAGTGCAGCGCTGTGAAGCTGTCCAACAGCCTCTGCAGCGCCGGTTCAATCACGGCCAGCCGGCGAGAATCCTGCATGGCAGGGCAGACCTCTCCTGAATGCCCGCCCCTCCCCTCAGCAGTGTATTTCATCAGTCTGCCTGTTCTGTTCCCTGCTCTGTCTCTGGTGAATCCTCTCACTCTCTTGCACATTTGGCCTGTACCCTGGTTCTTGTATAAATAAATATTTTTAAAAAATAAAAAAATAAAACCGGGCAAACTAAACAACCCATGCCTCTGTCTAAATGTGCACAATAGTCCTCACTCTGTTTCCTCATCTTATTGGACTGTTAGCACAAGATCACTTGAATATATCATGTTTCTACAGGAAGCAGAAATTCAGATTATGCTATTAAATGTTAATATTTTAAAAGGCATAGTCAAGCACCATGACTGAAGCCAGTCTGTTAGAGTTTGAACCCTAGTTCCACTTCTATCTTGCTGTCTGAATCTGCCTTTTCTCATCATTAGAAGGACATAATAACAGAATAGCCCTCTCTATTGGGTAGGGTTACTGTAAGTAGTAGATGAGGTAATATTTACAGAATATTTTTTTTAAAAAGTGAGCAACAAATACTAAGCATTGTAAAGTGATGGCTAGGCTAAATAAATCAAACTTTAAAATACAGAGGAGGGGCATCATTGTCTAAGCAAAAATATAACTGTGGACTTTGAGACAGAGTGGGGAGCAGAACAGGAAGATCTACAGAAATCCACTGCTGAGGGAGCAGGGGGCAAGACAGGAGAGGTCTACCATGTCATGTGGGTCATCTCCCTGGCCAGGGATCAGACTCATGCTGCAGTGGCTGCAGATAGTTTGATAGCACCAACTTTAACCCCTGTGCCACCAGGGAGGCCCCTACAGGAAAATCCTATTTGACTCAAGATCAGAAACTACTTTCTACCAATTATATGTCTAACAATACCATACACTATCTAAAATACTACTAATGTGAGCAATGTCATTGACTGTGGTTCAAGTAGAATGTCTAAGATAGATTATCTTCTGGAGATATAATAAAATTTCTGCTGTGGGTAAGACTTTGGAAAAATAAACTCTAACATGCTTTTCAGCTCTGAAACTATGAGTCTAATGTGACAGCTATCCAAGAACTCTGGCAAATAGAAAGCACTGATGGTCCTATCAATAACCCACAAGCAGTAGTGGGTTCCATCAATGACCAAGGAAGCAGAGGGGAGGGAGGAGCAATGAATAATTGCAGGTATTTGTGAGGTGGCACTAAAGACACAGTATGGATTCCTCTGGCCCATAATCTCAGCAGGGTGCTGAGACTGATGTGCAACATAACCAGTTGCATATCAGATGAGAGCAGAGTGAGATGATCAGAAGGGCCACCTGCCAAGTAATGCCAACTAGCTCCTTCTTTCCTTCTCTTCAGCCGCTACTGACACAATAGTTATGGCCCTGCAGCACCTTGAAGAGGCTGCTTGGCTTCTGAGGACTATAAATCTTTTCCCTCAGGCAGAAATTGATGGTGGGTAAATGGAAGGTAGATTGGGTGCTGGTAAATTGACAGAATGCCACCAAGATGAATGGCCAGGCACACTTTTGCCAAGGGCAAACACTATATCTTGTCTTCATTAAGGACTAAAGGAAACTATTTGTATATACACTCCTCTTTCCCTTTGCACACATAGAAAATGGAGTCCTATGTAGGGTACATGGGTTTTTATGTTTAGTTTTCAGAGTTTACCAAGCCCAGACTTTTCCAAATAGTGTGTCCTAATGCTATGGTTACTAAAAAAGGAGATGATTAAAGGAGTCAGTTAATTTGTTCTTTCTCTGACATGTGTGATGTATTTTAAAATTAATGTTTTAATTCTGGGTACATGCTTTCTGAATTCCCAAAGTTTCAATTGTCACTCTCTTGTGTAATAAATAAATAATATCATATAAGTAAAATAACCCAATAAATGTTTTGAAAATAATAAGTGAAATAAAGATAGTTGAGTTATTTTATACCCTCTTTCACTGTTCTGGTAAGTACAAAACACAGTATGCTTACACAAGCTGAGAAATACTAATTGTGTAATTTTGGTGAATCTGCAAATAAGTTAAAATGCTCTAATAGGTGCATTTAAAACTGAAATTGTACAATATAAAGATGAATGGCAAAATTGATGCTAATACTTTACCACTATAAATGTGTCTTTACTAGAAAATTAATTTAAAAAAATCACCACAAAAAGAAAAGAAACTGCAGAATAAAGGGGAAAAGCTATATACTTTAATATCTTTAATGTCATATTTTCCTGCATTTCAACAAAGGAGTTGACATTTTCATTTTGCATGGTGTCCTGAAAATTATGATGATCCTGACTCTAAATGTTAATAGTGTCAAAATTGAGAATGCCTGGTCTAGAGAATGTCAGATGGGGAAAGTGAGCAGATGTAAGTTTTGTTCTGTAGACAAGGCTAACTAGACTTTCTATGGATTATATGAGAGCATTGAGCAAAATGAGGGGCCAAGAATAGCTAGTTTGGGCCCTGAGTAACTGGGAATTTAGGGGGGGGGGAATAATATGATCGCAAATATCATCTAATTTAATTCTAACAACAGTATTATGAAATACACATCATTTTTCTCACCTTATAAAAGATGGATGGTACAGGTTGTCCAAAGTCCCAAAGCAAATAAAGGGCAGAGTCATAGTTCAAATCTAAAACCCTGGAGGTTCACAGAGAGCATGTCTTGCTGGCTATTCTGGCTCCCATAAGAGAGGGAAGCTGTTAACTGAATGAGGTTTGCCTACAAATTATGGAACAAATTGTGACTGGAAGCCTGTTAAACAGAGCAAAGGACTTTATTCTTTGTCTGCTCTGCTGGGAATTTTACTGCACTGCCGGTGATTCCAATAATAAATATCCCTTTCACTATGTCTTGTCAATCCATCTGTCTCCCAACATTGCATAATATCTTAGAGGATAGTTATAGAAATTGAGAAATATGAGTGTATAAAACAGAAAGTATTTGCTGTGCCTTTTCATTATATTATATTTTGTATTTTTATCATTCATATTTTTCTTTATAAACTCCTTGTCAAATATTTGAGCAGTCATTTACTTTATCTGTAGTTTGCTAGAATACTGAATATAGTATCAAAACCATAAAAAATGACCACGACATTCCACTCCATAAAATTTCAAAGTATATAAATATATTGGAACTTCTAAAAATTCATTCTAAAATGGCATATTCCTCTACCCATACACTGATGCTGAAATTATAGCTTGAAAGATGCCCTTGTCTGTTTTCTTATTATTTACATATATATTTGAAAATAAATGGTATTCTAATTAAAGTATTGCTTCAAAGTATACATGACTCACTTCTACTAGTAACAATAAAATAACATATGGCTTAGAAATGTGTTTGTGCCAAGGATTTCAGTAATTTAATTGTGCAATAATGAATGTTTCATTATTTAACTTATGCTAATTTCTTAACTGTTTCCACCTGCTTATTTAGATAACCAGAGCCTCAATTTTTCTCTGAGTATTTGGATCAAGTTTCTACTAGGCTGAATTGCTTTATTCCTTTTCTTCTCAAAATTTGTTATTTCTCATCAAGCATACTGCTGAGAATTTGGGCTAAACTTATTAGTTTCTCAACAGAGCTTTCACTGTCCCAGGAGGCAAAGTAAGATTTATTCCAAGTCAGAGCCAAAATAAAGATATTAGTTTTAGTTCTGCAATAAGCTGAAGAAAGAAAAAAAAAAATCTAGCAACTTGCATTATTGCACTCACTCTGCTGTTGTAATTTATTCGCTTCCATCCCTACTCTTCCCAAAGGCTGTGAGGTATTTGTGAGTAGGAACTATGTCTTATCACTTGCTCTATCTCCTCTCCTTTTCAATGCCCTGCCTATGAATAAATATTGAAGAAAAGCATTATACCATTGGCATATGTAACTCCCAAGTCTTTGAGATTTATCTTTTCTGACTCAAGGTCATTGAAATTACTATGAATTAAAGATAAACCACAAAATTCCAATTTAGATCACAAAGTCACACTTGATTCTCTGATGGGGTGAGGGAAGACATTCAGATTGTCAGCGAGCAACCAAGGGGTACCCCAGGACACCCAGACTTGCATGCTCTAAAGAGAACCAGCTATTTGTGTGTACAAAGACAAAACAAACTCTTAGTGAAACGACTTTAATAGAATTAGCATACAGAGAGGGAAGAGAAGAAAGGATATTAGTGTCCTAATAAAACACCCCAAATCACCCATCCTATGATAAGTAGATGCCCAGCAGAAAAGGGTCAGTTAAAAGCAGGATTGCTGATGCCCAAAAGTTTGCCATAAGGCCAATGTAACTTCTTGTGGGGAATCACAGGAAAGGGACTCTGAAGCAGAGCCCAGAAAACTGGGGCAAAATTACTATATTTATCATACACCATATGATAATAGCCTATGTAGTAGTGTTATGAACTGAATTTGTCCTCCAAAAATTCTTATGTTGAAGTCCTAGCCTTTAGGAACTCAGAATGTGACTTCATTTCAAGACAGGATCTTCAAAAAGGTAATCAGACAAAAATAGTAGTATTACAGTGGGTGCTAATCCAAAATGAAGAAGAAATTTGGATGCAGATGCGTACAATATGTCAGGACAGAGTGAGAAGACTTTCATCTACAAATCAAGGAGATAGGTCTCCGTCAGATGGACTCAGCAATGCCAACACCTATGTTTTGAACTTCTATCCTCTGAAAATGCAAAATGGTTAAATTTCTGTTGTTTAAACTTCACAGTGATAGTACTTTGTAATGGCAGTACTAGAAGTCTGACACATTGGTTACCCTCCCTAGGTTTGGAAGATCTCCAGGGATAAGTAGTGACTAACATTGATCATTCACCAGTCAGCTAGTATAGGCTCTGGAAGGTGATCAACAAAATAATCTATCAATAAACTATAGCTAATAATACTGTTTCTTTTCTCAACCCTACCACTGAATGAGCACTTAGACATAGATATCAGCCCTGGAAGTTGGTGATTTCCTGATTATTTGCCAGTTCTTTCCAACATTTCTTTTCATTTTCCTTCCTTTCTTTTCTTTAGACACAAAAACAGTTTCTGACAGTGGCAAAGCCAGGGTAGTAGTTGGGTCACAGAAACTATACAATTTCTGAGTTATTTCTTGATTGCTTCTCTCCATATGATTGTAGGGGCTTATTTGAAAAGCAACATAGAAAAATCCCAAGGAGACTATAGAAATCTGATGAGGAATTCCACCTTGGATAGAAGAAATGAAACTTTAAAGTAGCAGGAGATCCAATTTAGAGTGAAAATCATATCTACATATTGTTATAGGTAACTAAAAACCAACCATATGCCAATAAATTCCCTCGTGTAGTACTTATTATGGGTCAGGTACTCTTTGTGGTATTTCATATTTGTTAAATCATTTAACTACTGTTGGTGAAAGCAATCAAAAGAATGTAATTATTTGTTGACCTGAAAGCTGAACCCAGGCAACCAGAGTCTTCTCAAACTCCTACTTGGAATGTGTGTTATTGTCCCTTGGAATGTGGGTTCCCTTTGCTTTCTCTGCTCTCAGAAGCTGCTCCAAGGATACAACCTTGAGAAAATGTGTTGTAATTTGCAATGTGTCTAAAACTATCTGGACTGAATACCCAACTAGAACAAATTAAGACCACTGTAAAACTGTTGGGGGTTAGGGAAACATAAAAAATTACTCGACTAGTTGGCCCCAAAACAAGCATTGTCAGTAAATCCCCTTGATCATCAAACCTGCCACCTGCCAATCTGGAGTGGCCTATCAGTCTCTCCCTGGCTTCTGCTTACCGGCTCAGAGTCATTTGGAAAAGTTCCTTAAGAGTTCTTGCAGTGTAATAATTCTCACAATAAACTGGTGGCCTAGGTGTCTCAGAGCTATCATCATATGGCCTGCACTCGAGCTAAACCACATATGGTGCAGCAGACTTCTTCTGTCTCGCCCGCTGCTCCCCTCAGCAGTGTATTTCATTCAATCTGCCTGTTCAGCTCCCCACTCTGTCTCTGGTGAATCCTCTCACCCCCAGCCACATACTTCTGGCCTACACCTCAGTTCTTCTACTCACAAAAAAGAAAGAAAATTACAATCATTTTTTTTCTATTTTTACATTACACAAAGGGGGCATACCTTGCTAGAGACCAAAGAGCTAGAAGGAGAAGTCAGTGTTGAAACCCAGGTATTTGGGCTCCAAAGCCAGCCTTTGAACTGCTCCATGCCGATGGCATGTTTGTTGCATATACCAGGCACTGCCTATCAGTTAGGAAATATGCCCGGATTTCAATTACATATGAATAAAGCCTAAATTAACTCCTTATTATATGTATTTATTTAAAAAAAATAAAGCAATGTTTATCTTAAACTATCAATTCACAGTTCTACACAAATAAAATAAAACCGATAGCTAAATCCATTAAATATAACATCAGATTTCACTTACTGAGTGTTCTCTCTGGTGTAGACAATGAACTCAATTTATCCATGAGCCCTCTTTTTTAACACAGTTAAAATAGTGGCAGAACCAGATCTGGCTGACCTTAAAACTCACGATCATAAACACAACTCAGGAAATATTTGATTATTTTCATTACATCCACTTAAAAGTTTATCATGAGTCCTAGTTCAAGCCCCCCCCCAAAGTTCCTACCACATCTAAGTGTAAATTCTTGTTCTTATTTAGGTTGTTCATCTTCTGGGACTGCCTTGCATCCTAGGAATCATCCATACCTAACCTAATAAGAAACTAGATGTTCTGTCATTTTTCTGACCATGCTAAGATTGTGACCTTATCTCTTGGAGTTGGTCTCATGACTCCTTGTGATAAACTGACCATTTCCAATACTCCATCATGGGCTGAATTAAAGGTGAAGGCGGTACAATGGGGAAAATAAAATTGCCCTTGGAGGATTAAGCTACAAATCAACACCTTATGGATAGAGTCAGAATCACCTAAAGATATAATGATCGATCATTTTTATAAAATCAAGTTTGAAAACTACTGCCTTAAACGAAAAAAATATATGTAATGATCACTTTTACAAAAGTATCTTAGAATATATCACACCTAAGGCAAGCAATATTTAACTGTGACCACATCAGAAAGTCTATTTTTTTTTTTAAATCAAGTGTCTATCAAAAAAATGAATTGTTACTAATAGAACATGGGAATAGTAAGGAGTCAGAGACAAACCTGGAACTGTCCAAATGTGCCTGGGAGAAAGAGTTCCAAGCACACACTCATTCTATGCTATCTTGGTGGCAGGTAGCTCTTCAGATGACTGTACAGGCTATGATATCTTAAGACTCTTGAATATTCAAATCATAATAAATTTACCCTGTTTTAATGCTAAGCAACTTTGACCATAATTTGATTTTAATGTACTATGGACCACAGGGAGAATAATGACTAGATATGAAGATTAGTTTCCTCCGGCAGCAATATATCTAATTGCAAATTAATACCTGGCCATTCTTGTTTTGAATATCATTTCACGAGAGCTGTGTTCATTTGACTCAGTTTTCAGATCTAATCAAGTCTGAGGCACTCCCGACACCATTACACCATTGAGAGGCTGAGTCTGGGGAGCTCAGGGTCAGAAGTGCAACTGGAGAGAACCTGATCCAAGGGCCTTTACTGGTGACACCATGACCTCATTTCCCTTTGGATGTGCCTTCAGCTAGAGCTTGCTGTGCTCTTGGACTTCTTTAGAAGGGAAAAGAGCAATCTGTCAGAAGAGTATTACTTCCTTCCATGACATAGTGTTAGGCATAAAAATGATTTCAGTTTCAGCAAGTTGTAGCCTGGCATATAATGATGCATTCAGCCATAAATAAATGCTCCCAAAGTTTGTGCAAGATCATATTAAGACAGATGCCAAAGCTTGTAATTGCAGTCCACTGCATATTACTGAAACTTTTCATAAAATCTAATGAGATTCTAACTTATAAGGAAAGAGGCATAAGGAAACTTGTAGCAACATAATTGGATGACACTCTCTGCCCAGAGGCCAAAAGACGCTAAAAAGCATAACTTGTATTTGTGTTCCTAAGAGGAAGGGATTCAGGAAGATGTTTAAAATCCAATAAGTCCAGTTTTGATTGCATTATCTTCTGAAAACTAGAATGAAGAATTTAGAACAAAGGTTTCCAAAAGGGTAATTAAAAAGTTCCCACCACTGAGATCCTATTGAAAAAGATCATTCAAAAGGTGAGGATCCTCTATGATGGGAATGAGAGGCAGGAGTGAGCTGGATAAACCTAGATTTATAACTATGTGCCTGAGCACCCCCAAGAATCCCCTTGTTGTAGAGGTGGTACCAAGTCCTGGGAAAACAATTCACTTTGATTTAAGCCAGAAGCAAACAAAGATCTTGAAATAAGCAAAGAAATTTAATGAGTTCTGCCTTTCATCATCTGTAACTTGTTCACTAAATAGAACACAAAATTCCTCATGGCAAGGAATGACAGTTAAATGTTGGGCAAAGTAAAGGCCAATGGCAACTTCGCCCAATGTAGAGAATTGCTCAAAGTGAATATTAGCACACCAGTAAAGAAAATAAAGCCTACATATGTGAATGTGATTATGTTTGGAAGGTACATACAGAGAGTCTCCAGTTAGCACTGATAACCAAAGAATTCAAGAGAAAATCCTAAACTTTTAGTGCAGCATATATTCACCATAAAGTCTCAGTCTACTAAATGCTAAATGATAAATTTATCAAAGAAACCATTCCTTTCATTTCTTATCTATGTGACTTAAATATAAGCTTTGAATTTTGCTTTTCAACCTCATTGCTTATTATTTGTGTGATTATAATTTTGGGTGAATTACTTAATATCTCTAAACTCAGCTGCCTTGACTATTAAGAAAAGATAACATTATTTCTTAGGGTCACTGTAAGAAGTAAGAACACTTTTTTTTTAAAGATTCATTTATTTTTGCATACAAGAACTGGGGCACAGGCCAGAGGTGTGGGGAGAGGGGGTGAAAGGATTCTCCAGAGACAGGGTGGGGAACAGAACAGGCAGATTGAAAAACACTGCTGAGGGGAGCAGAGGGTGAGTCAGGAGAGGTCTGCTGAGCCGTGTGGGCAGTTTCCTGGCTCGGGATCGAACACATGCTGCAATGGCTGCGGATATCTTCATAGGTTGCGTCATAACCCCTTGCACTACTAGGGAGGCCCAAGATCACGTTTATAAAACTTTTAACATACTATCAATAATTCTGCATAAATTTCATATTTACTAATAACATTCTAATCTTTCAACAGGCAACCTAAACATTATAGAGTACATGATGCCTTTCTTATAGTGTATATTATGCATGCAATTAACTTGCATAGAGTATACAGAAGATATCTTTCACCTGTATATTAACTTATTAGACAACAACAATCAAAAGCAAATACAGGGTCTAGCACAAGCTCTCAATGTAGAGCTATTTTCTTTTTTCACATTAGTTATGAAATGTCCCAAAGATGAGGAGAAATCTAGAATGAAATTAATGATCGTTCTTTCTATGTCATGATTTCTAAGTGTGATTATGTTTTGAGTAAGCAAATATAAATTTATGAAGAAAAGAGGTGTTAATTATTAGAACTGCGCAGATGTCAAGATTGTCTTCATTCTAGTAAAGTTTTCCTAATGGTTTAGAAAAGACTTTCAGAGGAATAAAGCAGATAAAGGTGTATCAGAAAGTTAATCTTCCTTCCTGTTTCCTCCCCAACATGCCTAAGACAACGCCCAGCCAAATGGAATTGCTATTTGCAACAGAGCGTGTCTCAGCATCTCCTTTCTCACTTGAATATTAATATGAAATGATTAATGAACCTGTTGCTCAACATACTGAATTAAATAACAGTAAAGAGATTAAGAATGCCTTTCCCATTATCGAGTACTGCATTTTAAGTCCTAATGTGTAAAGTAAACCATTAGTTTTCAGACAGGCTTTGTAAGAGCTGTATTTATGAATTTATCTCACCTTTTCTGCAAGCAAGTCAGGCAGCAAATATTTACTTTTTCATTCTACTTAAAAAATTGAAAGCTTGTTCCATGAGTAAATAATGCAGATCTCTGACCTTGAGATTTTTATATAAATGTCATTTTCAGGCCAATTAGCATGAGTAAGTTAGATATTCAGGACTTATTGCTTCACTCTACTTCTGAGACTCCTGCAGTGAAACTCACCCTCTCGGGATGTAAAACCTAGAGGTCCTCAATATGAAAATATAATTTATAATCACAGCACAATTTTAATAGCATCTGTCACAGTTTTCATAGTATCAGATATTCAGAAACATGCTTACAATTAAAATCGATGTAAAAAAATGTCCATCTCCAGTCCTCAATTCTAAAATGAATTATTGTCCATTGTATATTTTCTAAGATTGTATTATTTCTCAAAATGACCTTTCACACTGGAGAGAAATTTTCCTTTTTTTATAGAAAAAGAATTCTCTCAAGTCATTTCTTAGGATGACCAGTCTCTCCCAAGAGGAAGCTGTAAGAATAAAATTTGGGCAAATCAGTAACCCATACAAAAGTACATCTAGAGAACTAATTGCCATATATTTTTCAACTTTTATTTATACTCTAACAAAAATAAAATGTATTAGATGTATAAAGTGTTTCTCTAAATACCAGAATAAAGAGTTGCATAAACAAGACTAACAGACTTTGAGAGAGACAAAGAACATAACAGACATTGGTAATCTCATACTGAGAAACTTTAAAATGTTTCTCCAGGTAATGGATTTTAAATATTAGGTCCTATTTACTTGACATTCAAATAGGGCTTTTCAGACTTTTTAGTCAATTATTTATTTCATGTTATATGAGGCGCGTGTCTTCACAAAACAGAATGCTACCACTTCTATTTTGCCTAAATTAATGTACAATATCAGCAAAATTAATTTAAATGTACTCTCACGCCACATGTCTGGGTAGTGCCCAGTCTTTCATAATAGCCATTATGTGTTCTTACATCATGATGTTTCTCTCTGACTCTAACTTAAGTGACTCTCTTTGAAATTGTTCTGATAGTTATTTCTAGTGTTAACATCTATATACAGGCTTCAGAAGTGTGCATTTGAAATGCTGAAAAAAGACTATGTCCACTCTGGTCCTACGCTTGATTTCAGTCAATTTACTTAGGCAGTCCAATTGGGTACACAAAGTTTCTAGTGATGTTAAAAGTTAGCTGGATGCTAGCAAAGGTTCATCCTAACTGTCCAAATAAGGCATTCCCTAGAAAAGAATATAGAGGGGAGGCAAGTCTGTTGTGCTGAATGTTTCCTTTGACTATCTCTTCCACTTTTAGCTGGATCAGAAGGAAGAGCATCTAGGTTCATGGCATGCACACCCCTAAAAGCTGCGGTCCAACTCCTGGACACTGCACATTTAGGCCAGACGGTTCCTGTCTTTACATGTTTGGTGGATGGCTTGCTCCCTGACTCCTCCTGAGTTTCCTCTCAGGGAGCAATGCAGCCTGGGGGATGGGCAGTTTACCTCTCCAAGAACACAGGGCATGTCTAGCTGTGATAAATTCAAGCTGTTAAGAATATGGGGAATGTGTGCATTCCCTTGATCTCCTTTCTTATTTCCTTTAATCACTCATGTCTGTTGCCTGGACTGTGAGTCCCTACACTCAGTCGTGATGATTCTAGGGCTTGGAGGCAAGGGTTGCAGTTCTCTTGGTCAACATCACATTTTCTGTGCTGGATAAGCACATAACAACGGTCTGACCACTGTTATGCTCACCAAAAATGTCACATTGATAAAGTAAATCTATATTACCTATGCGTAGGAACTATAGATTGTATTGGTTTCCATGGGAAAATGAAACAGAGGGTCTATATCTCATACAATACTGCAAACAACTTAATAAAAATCTCTATGAGACTTTTCCATTCTACTTTTGTATTTTTCTTTCAGCATTGGTTCTTTATCCTCTCTTTTTGGTTAGTTTTTTTTTTTTTCCCCTAAAACAGTAGTTTTAATATTCTCTATTGTCTCAGCTTTTTAACTCTGTCCCCAAATGGCTTACCCCTGAGCAAAATGAAAGTCCTTCAATTAAATGAACTGACATTCCCTAGCAGGCAGATGAGCAACCAGCTGCATGATGCAAACATGACTTTGACACAGTCAGTTCCTGCCCCAAGCAGTTTATCAAATTATTCATCCACATATTCTCTCTAGAGTACCAAAAACAGGCACAGGGGTGAGGTAGGCACAGGGGTGAGGTAGGCACAGGAATGGAGATTGTATTATTAAGAAAAATAATGTTTTGGGGTCTCCCTGGTGGTGCAAGTGGTTAAGTAGCAGCACTATGAAGCTATCTGCAGCCACTGCAGCATGGCACAAGTACGATCCCGGGCCAGCCAGGGAGCTAACCCACATGGCACAGCAGACCTCTCCTGTCTCTCCTGCTGCTCCCCTCAGCAGTGTATTTCAGTCAATCCACCTGTTCTGTTCCCCACTGTTTCTGGTGAATCCTCTCACCACCTGCACTTCTGGCCCATGCCCCAGCTCTTGTATGTGTAAATAATCTTTTTTTAAAAAAGGAAAATAATGTTTTCTCCTCTGAATTATAAATAAATGAAATGCAAATATTGTGTTCTCAACCATGCACAATCTTTCAGTATCTAGTCGAAATTCCACTCAATTTTTTTTTCTCAATTGACATAACAGTATGGACCATTGTATAGATTCATCAGAGTCAGTTCAACAAAGCAGATCCACCATGAGTTGTCTGAAATTATGAATTTATTTTAGTAAAATAAATAGATTGTGGCCTTATAGATTGTGGAAAGAACTAGAGAAGCCAAGATCAAAATAGAAGAGCTAGATCAGTAATCAGTTCTGCTGCGAGAGAACAAGTCAGAGATTACAGGGAAAACACAAGCATCAGGACTAGGAGAGGCTGTGACAAAGAAGCCTGTGATAGGTTTTGGTGCTTTGCGGCTGTGAGTTTACAGTCATGTGTCTGGTGCTGGACGAGATTGAACACTGTTTGTCAACAGAAGATAGTAACTTGGGAAGAAACTGGGAATGGAGAAGAGAAGAGTAATGATGAAATGGAACTCCAAACACCGCCCCATCTGTCTCATGCCTCCACTAACTAGTAGGGCTCTTCAGAACATGATGGAGCAGCTGCTGCACTTCAACTTCTCAGTCTCATACAACTTTCCTTCCCATCAATTATGGAATCCATACAGGAAATTCTACAAATCTAGTTCCCAACGTAACCAAATTGACATTTGAACAATGCAGCATACTGTTCCATGAGGAATCAGATTCCTTTTATCCCACCTATTACCATTTACCCAGGAAGCTCATCGATTATTTTAGGAGAGACATCTAAGCATGAAATTCCTATTTCAAGAGACAATAAGGAGTACTAAGAATGCCTACTTACAGGCAGATGGCATATAGACATACAATGCCTAGCTAAATGCCATAAAATTGACAAGTATGTTGATTTTCAGGCACTTCAGATGTTTGCATGTCTGCACGCACATTCACACACACACACACACAATCACTGGTAAACTTATCCACCATGAATCCTACAACAAAATCGTCAGCACATATGATGTGCTTAATTCATGTTTACTGAATAACGGAGGGAAACACAAAACAAATCTATAAAGTTAGGGTTTCTGTCCTAAAATAAACACTCACATTTACTACCAATTGACTGGGCTTAAAGCAGCCAGTAAAATGAGAAATTTGTTTATTACAAAGAGTAAATAAACTTCATACATCATAACCTGACTTTTGCCAAATATCATTGCTTCTTCCACATCACTCGTGTTCAAATAATCTTCAGCCTACATTTTTCTCCTTTTTTTTTGCTTTCCCATCTGAATGGCTGCTTTATAGCTCTCACATTTATTTCTGATATATTTTTCTCCCCTGTCTTCATTTCTCTTTCCCCTTTAGTCTTTTGTTTGGTTTTAACTTTTTCTCTCTGTTCCTCAAGTAGCTTCTTTTTCCTTTCATCATTGCCCCAAAATCAGAGAACCATTTTAATTGGAATATTTGATTTCACAGGAGAGAAAATCACAGTCCCACTGCCAAAAAGGTTGTCAGCATCTGGTTCCCGAGTGTGAGATTTAGATTTTTTCCACTCTGCTAGCACACACATCACCAATATTGTACCACACTATTCTAACATTGGGGGTGGAGAGGGGAAATAGCAAAATGAAATTCCAGCATCTTATGATAGAAAAAGAAATACTTTTTAATCTTACATAAGCAATGAGTTCTTAATCCTCTTTTATTTTTTTCTCCCAATTGGAGAGTTGTATGTGATAGCTTTCCAGATGGAGCTGTATCTGCAGAGTTTTAAAGGTCTATTTTGTTTTTCCTTTGTTCTTTTGGACCTTGATGCTGCTATATCAATAAAGTTATTGTGAAATGAGTAGTAACATTCTGGATTTCCCTATCTATGGATGCATGGGTATTTTTTTTAATAGAGGCATGTTTATTTATTTGTTTGTTTGTTTGTTTTGTTTGTACATGCACTGGGTACAGTCAGAAGCACGGGAGGGTGAGAGAATTCACCAGAGCCAGAGCGGGGAGCAGAGCAGGCAGAAGGACCGAAACACACTGCTGAGGGGAGCAGCGGGTGGCAGGAGAGGTCTGCACACCATGCGGGACCCTCCTCTGGTGACCGGGGAGCAGCCGGGGATCGAACCGGCGCCGCAGAGGCTACGGGCAGCTTCGCAACCCAGCGCTCAACCGCTGCGTCACCGGGGAGGCCCTGCATGGGTATTTTTTATTTAAGAATGTCAAAGGTCATAGACCCTGGAATGAAATTATTAATAAATCCTTGATTTTACACTTCATGTACATAAAACTATTTAAATTAATTTGAGTTGCTTTCTCTTTCTCTTCCTTATTTATTTATTTTTTTAATAGGGGCATGGGATAGACATAATCTCTCTCCTTTCTGTATAGCATACTTCCTAGCAAATGACACCAACTCTACATTTTCTCAAATGTAGACCCTATCTCAAAGTAGCAAAGAGTAAATTTTCCAGACTTCCCCAACTATATACCTAGTTCAAAGACCTTACATTACCGATGATATAGAGAATGACCTCACAGAATGGTGGTTATTAAGTCACTTATTCAGAGTTGCCTAGCTATTTTGGGGAAGGGTTTAGGAAAAATATGAGATATGCCAGATTCTGCTTGACAAACAATGGGGTGAACAAAGCCACACAAGGACGGGCCCCAGACTCGGGACCAATAAACCTGACGGCTTGTTCACTCAAATACATCAGACTCAGATTCCCTTGTTACAATTTTAGTGCCATAAACATATTAAACATATTCACCATGTCTGATACTTGAATGAAAAAATATATTAGCATCATTATAATGATTTTGTTGTTATTTGTTGATAAAATAGATTTTGGCGTGGTTATTATTTTGTTTAGAAAACATACTGCTACTTTTAATTTAGCTGAGAACCATATTCTCAGCTCTTGTTAAAAAAAAAGGGACTTCCATGAACTCATAATACTCAAGGGCAAGTTTTTCTGTGATTTGGCTGAGGGATGAATGATGCTCTTGAGTTTTACAGCATCTGTTGTTGTAGACTGGAATGCCACTTGGACATTGAGATTTTATTCAAAAGTGTCCTAACTGGGCTTCCCTGGTGACACAGGGGTTAAAGGAAGCTCTATCAAGCTATTGCCAGCCACTGCAGCACAAGTACGATCCCTTGCCAAGCCAGGAGCAACCCAAATGGTGCAGGAGACCTCTCCTGTCTTGCCTGCTGCTCCCCTCAGCAGAGTATTTCAATCGGTCTGCCTGTTCTGTTCCCCACTCTGTCTCTGGTTTGAATCCTCTCACCCCCTGCACCTCTGGTCTGCACCCCAGTTTTTGCATAAATAAATAAATAAATCTTTAAAAAATATTTTAAAAAAATTTAAAAAATGATTAAATAAAGAAATCTTTTTTAAAAAGTGTCCTAATAAGGGAGAGCAGCAGCTTGCATATCTTGGGGTCCTCACAGTCATGGCTTCCTGCAACCCACCATGTCAGGATGTAATGCAGTTGAAGTCTGGGGCATTTTTTGGGCCTAAGTTTTTTGCTTTTGTAATAAATTATCTACATTCAAATCATGTAGTGATAGAAAGGTAATGGCTTTATGCAGAATTTGAAATCATGGGTATTTGATTCAGGGAGACCAGGGTTTACTCTTTAGCTGTTCATATAGGAGATTTAAAATAAATGAATAAGGGAAAACAGGAAGAAATACTCGTTTACATAAACATATCTCAGGAAGAATCTACAAGTGAAATATCGGTCACTCTTGGGAGTAGAAGCAATGACTCAGAGGTAGGACTGGAAACAATAATCTCCACCAAATACCTTTTAATACACTTTGAATATGAAGTCATGAGAATGCATTATCCTACAAATGTAAAAACAATAGGGAAGAATAAAGATGTAGTCTAAAGTAAAAAGAAGACAATAATATCCAATAATTTTGTCTCAAACAACAAAACGTATCTTCCCTGTTGCATTATGCCGTCACAGTCAAAATCCAAAAACTTAATTTGAAATGATGAATTTCAGCTTTTCTAATGAACAAATAAACGTATGTGACTATGGTGATATATATATATATATTTGCTTATTTTATACAAACATATATGCTTATACAAATGTGTCTATACAACCTATTCCAAAGAAAATCATATAAAATATGATTTTAAATGTAAAATCATAAATTATAAAAATAAAATTTATGTCTAGTACCAACCACCCTGTGGTTTGGGAAAAGGTAGTTATTATGTAACCCTAAATATTTCTATCTATAAATGAGTTTACAGTGCTTATTTCATTGAGTTTTTGTAAAGATAAAAATGAAATTTTATATATATATGCTTCTAATGTAATGTGTGGCACTTGGTAAGTACTCAGGAAATTAGTATAACTGGTAGTGGTATTATATTTAATATTATGATTGCATAGTAGAGCAAAGAAAGTCACTAAGATGGGGACAATTATTATACAATCACATTTAACCTTAAAGCAATAAATATGTAGAGAATTTGTGACTTGATCAACTCATTCAGTTAATTCCTATAAGAGTTGGGATAAAAGGCCAGATTTCTCAACAATTCAAGTTTCTTTTGAACGAATTGTGGTCTACAGAGACCCTTAACTCACAGTATAGCTCACAGACCAAGAGTAAGGCAGCACTTAGGACCTTTAAGAAATAAAAACTTAAATAAGGGACCAGGAAAATGAATATAAGAAAGTGAAAATCAAAATCAACAAAAAACTATGAACCAGAGACACTTTTTGGGGGGTGGGGGGCGGGAGGGGAAGGATTGGGGTCAGAATGGGGCGTTTGCAATTGTATGGGGGAATATAAAAATAAAATTTAATATTAAAAAAATAAATAAATAAATAAAAATAAATAAAATAAAAAAAAAAAAAAAAAGAAATGTAATCTTGGATTCCAACCTAGATATACAGAATCAGAGGCTGCATTTTAACAAGATACCCAGATTGCTCATGTGCATACATAACTTTCTAGATGCTCTAACAGAGACTAATTCTGAAATTATGGTAAATGGTAAATGGTGGCTAATCAATAAATGAATTCCATGAATTCAGTTAAAAATAAGTGGGAAGCTCTCACCCACCCACGCATCTGGCCTGTACCCTGATTCTTGTATAAATAAATAAATAAATCTTAAAAAAAAGTGGGAGAGGGCCCAATGAACTATGGTAGAGGATTATTGGTGCTTTTGTGGTAGGTATGGTGTAGTAACATACATCTTAAGAAGTGTGAGCCAATACGTCTAAGTCATATACAGTGTTATAAATCAGTTATCTCAACAAAAAAGATAAAATTAAAAATAAGTAACTTTTAAAAATCAGTAAGGTTATGTCAAAACAACTGACTGAAAAGTGAAAAAACTCTTCCAAATCACTTGGGAGGCAGAGATCTTAGATGTGTTTAAGGTATAGGAAAATTAATGTACTAACTTTAGATGTGAGTTATTATTTCAAATCAAACAAAATTTGCTGTTTCTAAATCAAATAACAAGTTTGATCAAATAGTCGTTTGCATAAACCAGTGGAACAAATTGGTATTGAAAATATAAATATATATCCACTTCCAATTAAGTAAAATATGACATTTTCATATTGTCCAGTAGGTTGCAAGTGTACATCAGTTATATCAGGGCTGAGCATTTTCTTAAAAAGTGGTTTGCAAAAATTGTAATATCCTTGGAGCATCCCTTATATAAGTAATTGAAACAAGTTCACTATCTGTTGAAACTATGAAAAGTGCATGTGAACACACCAAAAATAATTTATTTCTCAGCTAATTATTATGACATTGTGCATATACAACTTGACTCTTCAGAAACTGCACTTGTTGATGTTAATAATAAACAAAGAATAGGCTATGTGTTTAAACTCTATATGGGTCAAGAGTAGAGGATTTCCAGCCACACAAACTAAATATAGATCCTAATTCTGCCTCTTAGTGATTATGTAGTATCTTAAATTTCTTTAAACAGGATTCCATGATTCTCCACTTGTATAAAATGAGAATATTCTTAAAAGTAACTCACAGGGTTGTTTTGAGAAATAACACGCACAGAGTGAAACATAAACATCCTATGGATGGGACCTATAATAGTAATTTTATATTATTGTGTATTTTAATGACTGGAAGTCAACTCACAAACTGCTTAACACACATTAAATAAGCTGATCACTTTTCACAGTTTCAACAGATAGTGACCTTGTTTCAATTACTTATATAAGTGATGCACCAAGGAAACTACAATTTTTGCAAATCACTTTTTAAGAAAATGCTCAGCCCTGATATAACTGATGTACATTTGCAACCTCCTGGACAAGAGATAGTGCAATCAACCTTATTTGCTAGAACACTGAAATAATTCAGGGAAACACAAAATACTCCAATTTAATTTTTAAGAAATATAAAAAGAAAAGAAGTGAGTATGCAAAGTACACTTAAAATGTATCAGTAACCCTAGAATATCTGGAAAAGGGAGGATAGATCTAAATAAAATTAATTAAACTCTATATTTTCAGTTTGTTACAAGTCAAAAGCACATTTACATACTTTGCCTCATTATTTTGTGACATGGCTATGAAGTAGACACCCTTATCCCAGTTTGATATTTGAAAAAAATCAAGTTCAAAAAGTCACATAATTTTCTCAAGATCATGAGCACAACAGGCAGGTAGAGCTTACTACCCCACACTTGCCTCACAAAAACTCAGGAAGGAGCTATAGATTTAAGGTGGAATCCTGATTAAAGTAAGGACAACTGTTTCTTAGGACTGTATTTCAAGCTATAAAACTCAATGGATGATAATATAGTGGTAAACATCACTACCTTTCAATGTCTTTGCCTACCTTTTATAGAAGCAAAATATAGAAATTAATTCTATATAATAATTTTGTTAGATGCATATTATTGTTATTCCCTTTTGTAATCAGAGGTACTGAGAGACAGATAGGAGATGTTAACATTCAGAATCTCCCACAGCTAGATATTGACAAGATTAGGATCTAACATTAACTGAAAATAATCTCAAGCATGGGACCTGGAAACAGTTTGACAGATTTTACTCTGTGAAAGTTGTACCAATAAACACAAAATTGGATTTAGCTTATGTAGGTAGGATCAGTGATTGACATTAAGAATGTAATTATTCTTGATTGTAGGCATTTTTAGTTCTAAACTGTCCTGACCTAAGGATATGCTAATGCAGGATTTAATAACTTTAATACCTGTTAAATAATGCACTGTAGAAATGCAAAGGCTGGGTACCCACCGTTATTTTTTTTTTTCTTTTTTAACCTGGTTCCTCGGTTATCAGTGGATATGAAAAAGTCTATTATCTGATTCTTAAATACAGGATGGAGCCTGAGAAGTTTCTTTCTAACTTATTAGACAAGGGGTGGGAGTGGGGAAAGAAGTGTCCCAGAAACACATTATTGTTAACACTAACCTAGGTCCATCTGAGTCCAGAGTCTATGATTTTCCTTCTATATCTACCTGATTTTCAGTAGACATGAATTTAGATTTTGTGTTTCCAACAGAGCTTCTAGATTAATGAAAGATCCATTTATATACTATATAAAATCACATCATTTCCCCTACTATTCTTGAAAAAGAAAATGCCCCTGAGATTTTTGTGAAAGAAGTCATCTTTCTACTACAATAAAAACATTGTTGGATGGCAGTGTCCTTTTCAGTGTTCTCCTGTCTGTCACCTTCAGGCTGGCCTCTCTTGCACACCTGTCCTTACTATTGAGCAGGGACTTAAATCCTGTAGAGATGCTGTCCATGAAGTTGTCTATACCTATTCACCCGACTCCCTTTTCATGAACACTGAGACCAAATTCCTGCTGGGCTGCTTTTCTTTCAATTCTTGTCCCCATTTTTGGATGAAGGCTCCATGCTCTGGAATTCAGTTCCTCTGCCTCCTCACAACCATCCTGGACCCTGGAAATCTTTCTGGGGCTTTTCTGGGAGGGCATTTTGGGTGACTATTAGTGGCAGTCAGCCATTTCGAGTAGTTAATGATATCCCATGGGACTTTAATATGCATTTCACGGATAACTAATAAAGCTGTACATTTAATATATTCATTTGCCATCTTAATTGTTTCTTATGTGAAGTTCCTGTTGAAGTTTTGGATCTTTTCCTATTTTTTCTTTCTTTTTTTTCTTACCGGTTCATTATGTTTACTTAATATTCTGGATACAGATTATGTGCCAAAAGATGGAAAACATTAACAATTGTCCTATAGCATTTCCTCTAGCCTTTGGGATGCCTGAAGATCTGACCTTTGTCAAATAGTCCCTGCAACATCAATATGCAAAATAGTGACTATGTACTGAAAGAATCGACTTAAAATACTATAATTGCCAACAAAATTTAGAAGCGATAACTTGTGTGGACTTACTGAATTTAACATTTTCCTCTTTTAAAAAAAAAGTCTATTGTCTGAGATGCTGATCTGTGGGTGTGGAGGAGCCCCCACTTGGCCCCAGTCAGTTCTGAAGGTTACAGGCACACCAGATGCCAGGACCACCTTTGGTCTTTCTATAAAGGAAACACAAAAACATTTTGAGATTTATACAACTTTGACATTGTCATACAAAGAAGGATCCAGCGTTCATATATAAACTACACACAGATAATCAACCACCTTTTAAGAACTTCGAAGTACAGGGTCTTAAAAAAATGAAAACTTAGGGCCTCCCTGGTGTGCAAAGAGTTAAATCTCAGCACTATAAACCACATGGTGCAGCAGACCTCCCCTGTGTATCCTGCTACCTCCCTCATCAGTGTATTTCAGTCAATCTGCCTGTTCTGCTCCCCACTCTGACTCTGATGAATCCTCTCACTCCCTTGCACCTCTGGCCTGCACCCCAACTCTTATATGCATAAATAAATAAATATTTTAAAAAAATGAAAACTTAAAGTTCAAACTGTCCTTAAGGGGATGTTTAGAAGTAGTCACATTTAAAATAAATGTGACTCTCAGTGAAATAAGCCAGAAAGAAAAAGAAAAATACTGGATGGTCTCACTCATAGCAGGAATCTAGAAAACTTAAATAAGGGACCAGGAAAAAGAATAACTATAAGAAAGAAAATATCAAAATCAACAAACAACTACGAACCAGAGACACTCTATGTGTGGGGGGCGTGGAAAGAGGGAATTGGGGTCAAAATAAGGGGGTTGTAATTGTATGGGGAATATAAAAATAAAATTTAAATTAAAAAAAACAAAACAACAAAATTATTAAAAAAATAAAATGAAGATAGAATCATCACCTTTCTTGTAGAGTGGGGGGAAAAATGTCTTTTTAAGTGTTTTGTTAATAATAAAATGTTATATAACAGTTAAAAAAATAAAATAAATGTGACTCTAATAATAAGTATAAAGTGAATTTCCCACGAAGGTGTACTTGTTCTCTTCATTGTTTATTTCTTGAAGAATAAGTTTTGGGGAAGTTCACAGCACACTTTAGTTTGGATAACATATGCCAGAGATTTCTAAAACGTGTGCCTGTCTTTGCCCATTGGTGTTCTCATTGAGGTTCTACCCTGGGGCTCTGCATTACTACATTTGCAATAATATGTGCTTTTTAACAGTTCCTGCCTACCTCTCTCTCCCTTTCCTTCCCAGCTTTCTCATCTCCTCTTTCTTTATCTACCCCTTCTCTTTCCTCCCCACCATTTCTCTTTTTGACCTAATTTCAGATTAGAGCTATCTGGAGTGGAAAAGAAATTGCCTTGTATATCAACAAATAATTTTTCATCTTTTTCTCTCTCTGTGTACTCTTTGAGGTTGGAGGTAAAAGCAGACCAGCAATTTCACACAGTTAGCGATCGTGCTGTATTAAATTACTTGGAGATATACAGATGTGTACATGCTTTCACACTGAGAAATAATGCACTCCCAGACATTTGCCCCCAAAATTAAATATGACAAAATACGAATGCTTTTCAATGGCAAATTAAAAAAAAACATAAATGATATAAAGGTGCCATATAGCTGATGCCCCCATGAATTAGTCAATACTTAAATCTATTCTTTTCACTACTCAATAGCAATGTTCAAGAACCTTATCCTTCATGTCTTTACAATTTCCATAACAAAGGATAAGATATGCCTTTCTGTTTTGAGAGCTTCTTCAAACCTTGTTTCTCTACCACTCAAGGTCATATTTGTTCTCTGACTATGGCACCTATGCTTGTAACTCTGAGAATGTAAAATCATGTTGAGGCATTTGAACATCAACAGGCCTCTCTGCCAGGGTACTTTATGTTTTTGAACAGAACTATTATAAATATAATAGTGTTAGGCATTTTGAACACTGTGGATGTAAGATCTTTTTATCTATTTTTCTATGTAAAATACTAAATGATAATTGAGTTAAGATAAATATATAAACTCTAGGATTATTTTTATATTGAATTACAATTGGTAGAGGTCAATTGTGAAGGATAACATTGTCGACAATTTATTACGTATCAAAATTTTTCAAAATGCTTTACAAATATCTCTTATAAGATCCACAGTAGCTCTAGGACTTAGGCAATGTAAGAGAAAAATCTGGACTCTAATCTTGATTTTGACTGTTCTGCATTTCTGATCCCATACAAATCATTAATCTCACCAGGTCTTAATTTTCCAATATGTTATGTAATCAATCTACCCAATAACTGTTCAAATAGGCTTTCACCAAGATGTCTAGAGTAGACATTTTCCATTTATGTCACCTTGGCATTTGAATCTAAGGTCATTAGTGGATCTGTAATCTCAGGAGAACTTTATATTAGAATTTAAAAACCATGTACCTTTTCCATAAACATGTAAAAACTTTGGTCTAGTTCACCTACTATTTTGTCTGATGTTTGTTCATTAAGCTCAGGTGGAATCCAAAGGGATAGAGGACTTACCCCTGTGTCCTTATAATTTACTAGTTATCTAAGGCTGCCTAACAAGTTAGTAGCAATAAACAAGAAATATCTAATATCTTATAGAATTTCTTGGACCCAAGGAGAATCCAGGGTTGTTTTAGTTTAATAATTTCAGCTCAGGGTCTCTGACAAGGTTACACAATTCAGATATTAACCAGATAACTGGGTGAGGAATCTAGTTCTGGCTTCATTCACAGACTATTAGAAGACAGCTTCAGTTCCTCACAAGTTGCACCTGAAGTCTGACTTCCTTACCTGTGACCCTCTCCTTGGCATCCTCCATCACAGGGCAACTGGGTTTCTCTACTATGAGGGATCACAGAGAGACTGAATGGAACAGAAGAAGCCTCAGTGCTGTTTTTGTAAGCTCATCTCCAAAATTGCACTTCATCATTTTTCATTAGCTTTTTTCTATTCAAAGAGGCAGATAACCAATTTCAGCCACACTTACGTAGAAGAAAATTACTTTAAGGGTGGGATGTCAATGAATTGATATACAGACATAGTTCAAAACTGTCACATAACCTATAAAAATTATCAGGGTCCTTAAAATCCCTAAAATTTTGCAAAACTCGGTTTCAAGTTTTCTAAACATCATTTGATCACATCCCCATTTTTCTGCTGTGTCAGGAAGGTGGTCTCACAGTTGTATACTATGTGGAACCTAAGAACCAATCTTATTTATATAAAAAAATTGGGCCTCCCCGGTGGCGCAGCGGTTGAGCGCTGGGTTGCGAAGCTGCCCGCAGCCTCTGTAGCGCCGGTTCAATCCCCGGCTGCTCCCTGGTCACCGGAGGAGGGTCCTGCATGGCGCGCAGACTCTCCTGCCGCCCGCTGCTCCCCTCAGCAGTGTACTTCGGTCCTTCTGCCTGCTCTGCTCCCCGCTCTGGCTCTGGTGAATCCTCTCACCCTCCCGCGCTTCTGACTGTACCCAGTGCATGTATAAACAAAACAAACAAATAAATAAATAAATAAATAAAGCATGCCTCTATTAAAAAAAAAAAATCTAAAAAAAAAAAAAATTACTAGTAGTGGTAGTATCAACAGTATTTCACTGACCGTCTGATGAATTTCTACTTGAGCTCACATGTGTGACTACCAACTAGATAATATTAGGAAACATTTCCAGAGGTTTAACATGCCCTTTCTGTCCCCTTACTGGTCTCAATGTCCCCCAAATACAACCACTGTACCTCTGTCATCATAGCTCACTTTTCTTGTTTTTAAGCTTCAATAGACTCATAACATGAATGTTCATCAAACTTATTTGCTTTATATGCCTTACTTTTAAAAGTGTAGTTATTGTAGCGTACTGTACAGTCAGACTGTATAGGAGTTTGGAATGCTTATCACAAGATTTCATTTCTTAAGAGATCAGATGTTATTTCCTGGAATAGCATGAATAACATATTTGGGAGCAAGACTAATATCTGTATTTTTTCAGATATAGAATTTTTGTTTATATCAATTCTTTAAATATAATACTGTTCTTTCTTTGTGCCAGGCTTTGGGATATATTATTGGAGTATGAACATCAGTAGGCTTTGTTTATAATCAAAAGCAACTCCAGACTACCAATTCAGGGATGACTGCATACAGTTTTATAAGAACCCTGATAATAGTAAGCACACCAAGAACAGGAAACTGAGTTGTCAAAAATGGCCAGAGAGGTGATGTATGACAATGCTTTGAAGGCTCAATAGGAGAAACTGTGAGTTCACCATTAGAGAAAGGGATTATACAGAAAGGAAGGATGCAACCATTATCAAAAATTTGCAGAGAAAATAGGCAGAGCACACTTGAGAGATGGCACGAATGGAATGATGAAGTAGAAAATGAGGTTGCGAGGGTAAGCTGTCCTGATCATGAATCCCTGTGCACACCACAGTTGTGAATTTATATTTTACACTGTAAGTCATCAGGAGACTTTGAAAGATTTTAAGAAAGGAAGTGGCAGATGAGATTTGCATGAAGATAATTCCAGCAGCAATTTAGATAATGAGTCGGAAAAAGAAGAAAGTGGGAGCAGGATGATCAGAATGGAGGTAAATGATGATATAAATGAGAGATAATGAGGGCCCAGACTCTGGCTCTGTGAGTGGACATAGAAAGGAGAAAGATGTCCCAGATATGTCCCTGAAGGCTGCACCATTGCTTAAAGGAACCCATAACTGAGACTGTTTGGCAGATAATGGGAAAGGCTGCAGAAACAACATTTATGTCTCACAGAATTGTTTTTTTTTTTTTCCTATCCTTACCATGTGAGAGTTCCAAGAAGATGTTCCAATATCCCCAAGTCTCCTGATGCTATATATAAAACTATGTTAGTTAACAGACATGTGCATCGTGGGATGAAGGTGTGATTTTCCTGAGCTGAAGTTTATGACCACTGCTTTAAGGATATAATTTAAGTGAAATGTGTGATACATATTTGGTCCTCAATATTTTATTGAGCACAAAAATTAGTAACCTAAAATATAAACAGCTCCTGCTGAATGCAGATGTTAGTACTGACAGTGTCACAGTGAGGGTAAGGTTAGTAGTAATCCAGAGACATAACATACTTTGTACTTTATGATACAGACTAGGTATTCAGTATATGACAGTTGTTAATGTGTTATCTTTGCCTAAATAACTTACATAAATGCCTATCGAACAATATCGATAAGGAAATTATTAAGCCCTGAATAAGGATCAGGGTAATAATTTTCAAAACATTGGTTTTAAAAATGGTACAAAAGACATGAGCCAAAATTGCTGTCAGGAATAAATGTTAAAAAGAAAGTTTTTGATTACTTTTAATTAGCTTTAGATCTTCCCCTCTCTGGTCTTTTATCCCCTGTATAATAAAAAAATAATGAAGAAAAAATGCATCAAGGTACTAAATCAAAATGAAGTAGTTATATAAAATTATGTCTACAGAATTCATTCACATCACATAAACATTTCTGATTCTAAGTGTTATAAATGATATAAGTTCCTTTCCTAAAAAACTTACTAAACAAAATAGTCTCTGGAAAGTTTCCAAAGAAACTCAAAAGCATATGGAAAAAATACACTAATACAACATTGCTGATTTCAGTGTAGAAAAATAAAACCCTTAAGACTAAATGCAATAAGCAGTAATAGGAAGTGTCTAACACTTAATTCTTTGGGAATTCCTTTTAGTTTAGAGAGAAGAGGCCCCTTGTACTTTCTCCCCTGAACCTCCATAGGGTATTTAGAGAGAAGTGGACCCTCCATTCTCAAGTCTGCCACAAAAACTGGGGAGTAGCAGCTGGAGTCTCCACCACAAAACTCTTCCTCATCTCTAGCTTCTAGTTCTAATCTTCAGATCTGTGCTGAGATTTAACCAGTTTTGTACAAAGGGTAATTACTGGGCACAACGAAGTTCTTTTCTTAAAAGGACAATAATAAAAACTTTAAAAATGATTTGAGTCAACCAGTGCAACTTTTTCAAGAATAAGCAGTAGTTTATTTAATCTCTAATATTGACTATTCATATTAAGGGATTCTCTTTCATTAAAAAAAATACTTCAATCATTTTCAATCCATCTTTTATATTTAGGAGAATATTAATACAATGTTCTTCAAAAATAATAGGATATGGTAACTGACTCCCTAAAAATAGAAGCTGAGTTAGAGTCAAAGCTAGTAAGATAAAAATGGCACCTCATCTAGATTATTTTTTGCATAGTTATGAAGAATGTTGAGGTAGTTCCAGAACTACCTCTCAGTTACTACTAACAGGAATAAAATGTGTAATTTTATATTCACTTCATTGTGGAACATAAATCTCTGTTAAGAAATGTCTTTAGGTTTCATAAGGCAGTGGGAACAGGGCTAGTGATGAGAGAATAAACAACTTCAGTGCACTGAAAGAAGACAGTGGGGACCATGATCAGGATAAAGAAAACAGAATACAAAAAGATGGTGAGAAGAAAAAATGGAACATGACAGCAGCAGCAATAGGAAGGCTGCTGTCCTGAACCAGCAGAGCATCCCCTGCTGACAACTGTACTTTTTGTTTCTCCAGGAGAAGGCCTATTCTCCCCACATAGGTGTGTGTCCGTGACACACCTATGAACAGATTATTGAACAGATAGGTAGCTTTGCCTATGTGAGCAGTTCTGGGGGTTTTACAGCCACATGGTTCATCCATCATGGGATATTTCTCTTGGACCTGAGAGACCACATATGGGAAGGTGATGCAAATAAAAATAGTGGCAAGTGGATCATTCGACTGCAGAAGAGCTGGGCATCCTCTTGGTGGAGGAATCCCATCCTGACTTTGTTTAGGGGAACAATTTGTGGTTGGGGAGTGGATTGTGGGGCTGTGGTCTCTGTCCAGTTTCAGGAACATATTATTTTAATATGGAATAAGACTGCCAGCAACCAACCAACCAACACATAAACCCAGGATACTCTTTGGTGAGTGCTTAACTGATCTTCCAACATCATAATGGAATACAAAACCACACCAACAGCCTTAAAATGACAATCAGATTGTACATCCAAAGTCTCCTTTTTCAAAATCTCTGGAAACTGTGGCTGAACATGCCCTGACTATCTCCCTGTCTGGATGGTGCCATCGTTGAATGTGGCATCATCGGAATTTTTTGTTCTTTTGGTGAGCTACCTGGAAGACCCTTCTGTTCTGGACAAGAGGAGTTGGAAGAACATTTTATTTTATAAAAGCAGGCTGACAGGCAGCATCTAAAATAGCTGAGGTCACTTAATACATGTTGCTAAACTTAAAAAAAGTGACTTTAAGCAAAAGATGTTTTTAAATCTTTCTACCCCACCTACATATATAAAACTTCATAAAACACAGCAAAAAGAAAAGAGCAGAGGCCCAGAGAGGCTGAGGGCCCAGGAATCACTCAGCCACATAGAAATTAATCAATAAAAGTGTGATAGTCTTGCTACAGGGCAGAGAAAATATATATGTGAAGAATCAGACTGAAGACAGAACCAACAAATTTAAAACCAAATGGACAACATAACTACCAGCATCACAAGACAGTCATTGATCTAACATTCTGTAACTGCCATTTAAAAATGTCTTTGAGGTCCTTTATTACCAGACACTTTATTCAAACCACTTTCTGAGCTTTGTAATCCTTTCCCCCTAAAACATGAAAGTTCTCAATTGTCCTCAAGTCAAATAAGCATCTGATAAGACAAGCCTTATGCAGTCGTTGTGGCATAGTATTTATCACAGTGACTGCTGCTTCTTCAGATTCACAGCAAGTTCACCTTCACCGAAAATTCTAGTGGTTATCTGTGTGCCTTCATATATTTGTGTTATTTTTTGTTTTGTTTTTTAATTTTTATTTTTTACAACATCATTAATTTTTAAACAATATTTGCTTCCCTGACCCTCAGTTGTACGCCCCATATAATTTCCTTCACCAATGCACCTGTGCACCATCACCACAGTCCCCTGTGCTCCTCCCTCCCTCTGATCTCTCTCCCTCCTCCTCTCCTGAAGGATGTCTCTGATTTATAATTGTCTGTTTTTTTGTTGTTGTTGTTGTTGTTGTGTTTCATATTGCAGCGCTATTTACAATAGGTAAAACCTGGAAACAACCCAAATGCCCACATCAAGAAGATGTGGCATATATACACAATGGAATATTACTCAGCAATCAAAAAAGATAATTTCACACCATTTGCAGCAATGTGGATGGAGCTAGAAGGAATTATGCTCAGTGAAATAAGTCAGAAGGAAAAAGAAAAATATTGGATGGTTTCCCTTGTAGCAGGAATATAGGGGAACCAAATAAGACATCAGTGTAAAAAAATAATAACAATATAAAACACAACAAAACAAAAATGTGCCATCATATATTTGAATCTCAAATATTTGGAATGCCAAATAATGTTCCCTTATTTATAGCCCTTGGGTCATCATTTTTCTATCTTTTGCATCTTTTGATTCTTCCTTATTGTTACTTATCTCCTCAAGGGACTATGATTTTTATTAGAACATATTTTTTTTGTTTGAAATCCATATGTTTACTCTTTGGGTACTATGAGTTCTGGATTGTAAAATTGTCCCTGTAGAATAGTATTAAACTTCCTTTTTTAGAACCCTCAGGGTTTCATGAATCTTGGATTCATATCTGTATTGTATGGCTGACTTTGACTAGTGTAGATTTATCACTATTTCCATATTCAACACCAAACAATTTCTGTTTCTCATAGGAAAGTCTCTTCTCCACAAATAGTGGTGTAAATGGCAAATTTTCTTGTCATATTTGAGATTCAGTGTTATGAACTTGGGGTAGCATTGAAGGTACACATTGGTTCCAGATATCAGCCCTAACTCTAGTTCAAGGTCACATATTTTGGCCATTTGGGGATTTAATAATCTAGACATATGAGACCATTTTCCAGCTGTGGTAACTTGCTGGCAGCATAAGTGATATTAAACACTTTGACAATGACTTGATCACAATCCCTATTAATGTCCATCCCATTGTCTTTAAACTATTTCAATTGCTATTATTTAAAACAGATGATGATGATGATGATGATGATGATGATGAAGTATTCATGTTAGTGGATAAATATTCCTTATCTATGCTATTTATTTTGTCCATTTTAGCTAGTGAAACTGATGACTTTAAATAATGGAATGACAGGCCCATTAGAAGGTCACTTCTATGCAAATAAACTTTTACCAAAACTATTAAAATCACAGAATATAAATAATGTAGTTTCTTGTTTCATTTATGCAAATGTCTAACCCTGGATGCCTCACAAAATATCTGTTTTTGTAGATGAAGTGTTTCTTTACTCGTGAATCTCTTTGAACAGTCTTTCTAAAAATATTTATATCCTTGAATTTATTAGGCACTCTTGTAAGGGTTCAAAGTATAGAGATGAATAAAAATGGATCCTCTTCTCCAGGAAATTATGAACTTAATAACTATATTTTCAATGAGGAAAGAGCACTCAGGTAAAAAAAAAAAAAGGAAGGGGATATTCTGATCTGGGGGTGGAAGGTACTTAAGAAAGTCACACATTATCTCTGAATGGAATTTAATAAAAGTGAACAGGAGTAGATCAGGCTGACCAATGTTTGTAATTGAGAATAGAGAGTTGAATAGCGCATGTATGAAATTGTGAAGTAATCTCTAGACACCAGAACTGGTAGAAATTGATTTGCAAGGGGCACTATTTGAGGCAAGGCTTAGCAAGAGTTAGGCCACTGAAAGTAACCAAGGGTCACACCATCCTAAGGTTTGAGAAGTAAGCAGGGGTAGCAACACAAATGAAAAAAAAAAAAAAAGGGCAGGAAATTGTACATTCATACTTTGTTTAAAATATAATTTTTGCTTCTATGGCAATCAGATCCAAATATCTGACTTTGTAACACTAGTTATTAGTTCTTTTCCTCATCTTGGCCCAATAAAGAATAATTTGGAGACAACTCAGTCTGAAGTCAATGAAAAGAGAAAGACTATTTTACTTCATGTTTCTATGGATAACAGTGAAATCTATGGAAAACAGTTACCATGGATAACAGTGGTATCAACTGATAGAGAATTGACACTTGAAATCAGGCAGTATCCATGTGATCTCAACTAGAGTCAGGTTTGTGTTATTAGAGATGAATCCAAAAGACTAGTATTTTCATCATCTTTGAAACATTATCTTATACAGAAAAATCAGAATCTGAGAGTGGAACTTTTATTTAGAAAACAGTAAAGCTGGATTTTATTTGGGTCTGAACTGTGAAGTGAAGGAAGAGATCGGTATACAATTAATTTCCCTGCAAATTATTTTGTCAAGCAATTTAAGATCTGTTTTTGTAATTGAGGGATAACTTTTGTTTTTAAAGATCCATATTTCTAGCACTGTATAATCAACATAGCCTCTGGGACATTTAGTGAGTAATTTTGATCAGCATATTTAAATTCATGAAAATAATTTGAATGGCATAACTTGGTATTTTCATTTCTCAGTATAATGTCACAGCAATGAGACAGCAGTAGAGAAAGTGAGTTCTTAAATTACCTTAACTCAAGGTAAACAAACTCTATTAATTTTTTTAAATAATGACTGTATTAATATACCATCAGAGGAACATCATGCTCTAATATATTATGCTGAAATTAATAGAACATTTTGGGCTGTGATGGCCCCCAACTTGGTTGTGTAAATACAGCCCATCCCTTAAGCCTGTCCTCTGTGAAATCCAATATGTAAAAATATATTTATATGAGAAAAAAAATATATCTGCAGTGAGTCAGAAGGAAGATGTCATGATAAAATAAGCTGTTTTCTCCCCAGGCTACTCATGGTCTATACTTCAAAGTCTCAGTGAGGGAAATAAACAGGTTCAGATGGAGTTTGCCTCTTCTAACGCCTTAAACTATGGTACATTAGACCTGCCACAAGAGAGAGTGAGAAACAAGAAAGGAAACAAGTTTCCTGAAAAAGTGTCCATTTGGAAGTATTGGCAATATTCCGATAGCTAGATTTTTCACACCTTTTGACAACCCAAAGATATTTCTTCACACCTTTTGCAGATGTCAACCTGCAAAACTGCTGCAATTCATATTTTGGTTCACATGGCATCCTGCTGAGTGAGGCAACACCCTGGGGAAACCCACTGACATAAAACTTGTTGAGAAACAACTAAAATGGTATGAAAAATTGCTTAGATCCCAGGCCTCTTCTTGGTGGCCCTCAGTCTCACATTCTTTTTTTGCTTTGGATTAGGTTAGTGATTCCAATGAGGCCCTTATTCTGAAAGCTATAAAAATTCCAAGGAATCTTCAACTCTGCCTGATATTTTTGAATTAGTAAAATTTATTTTTTAGCACAGTTTTAGCTTCACAGCAAAATTGAATAGAATATTCAGAGAGTTCCTATATGTCCCCATCCTGATAATGCACTTTATTAAGTTATGCCATGATTATTAATCACTGCATATCTGTTATTCCTATTTTCCTAATAAGATTTTAAGTTTCTGCATTAGAAAAAAAAATACATATCTTGCCCTTCTCAGTATTCCATATATGGGAGGGGCCTGGTGTACACTGGCTAGTTGACTGATCTAAATGCCAGTCCCTTCTAGGACACTGAGTTAATGTCACAGGTGGAGATGGATGCCTTATCATATGAAGAGCTTGATATGCCGGGAATGGCACTAAATCTGTATTCAGACATATCTGGGGTTGAATCCTACCCCTTTAATTTATTAACAACTAAATTTACTCTTTGGAGTCTCTTTTTTATTCTTGCAAAATAAGTAAAATATCACTGCCTTTCATGAGTTATAAGAGAACAGATCTACTGAGAATGTATATATGAAACATCTACTTTGGTAAGTTGATAGTGAACGTTACCTTCCTCCTTTTTCCTCCTAACCCTGAAGCTATGCCAGATTAATTTTGCATCACATCCCCCCACCCTGCAATCCATATACTTCTATTTTACTTAAGTATTTGCTTTAAATGTATAAATAGATACATAGCATTTACCAGTAAAGTTAGATGGAAAAGAAAGCAGAATGGTAAAGGAGGATCATAGGGAAAGAAGAAAAAGGAACATTCAAGATTCAGACAATGAGAAATATTCTCAGACACTTCCGAAAGCAGCTCTTAGGAGAATCATGTAGATCTCCAAGGTTTTATTACATTTTAGTGCGTGTACTTGAACACTGAAGACTTTGAAAATGCTATGCAAATATATGTAAATAAATTGCAAGTCTAATTGTTTCTGTAGCCACAAAAAGGGACTCTTTCGACCTTATCAAGAACCTTTTAATACCCACGATAGTAGGCTTAGACTTCAGAAATATCTCTAGTTGTCAAGTTATTGATTTAGTGGGAGAAAAAGAAATGGGGAGATCTGGTCTTTCATTTTGGCACCTTTGTAACCTACAACATTATCTCATCCCAGGCAAGACATTCAACCTTAGAAGAAGCTTCATCATTTGGATGTTAGTACTCATTCTGCCTCTTTCACTGACTTGTTCTAAAGATCAAGCATAAAATATAAACATTGCACACCACATTTTTAAACATAGTATACCAGGAGATCTGACCAAATACCTGCTTTAGGTTATAGGAATAAGCCTACTTTAAAAAGTGAAGGAAAGACAAAATAAAGAATAAGGGACAGAGGGAGACAAAAGTGGGATTAAAGCAATACCCACTCAAATTAGAAGTCAAAGAGGAATGAGAGATTGCACAGTATAAACTAATCCCAATTAGATCAGAGCAGCTAAATAGCATTGTTCACACCAAAGACATATTTTACCTTGCTTTTTGATGAAAAAGGGATTGGGTAGTTTCATTGCGAAATTAGGTTTGCTTTTAAGAACAATAAATTTATGAAATAGGCTACAAACATGTCTTGGGAAGCCAGACGCCATAATGGTAGCTGATTAAATACACACAGTGACTTACCATTTGAGACAATCTCCCTCAGTAGGGAAAGGAATAATGTGGCAGGAAAGACATTGAGGAGGCAGAAGGGATTGACAGGACCAGAATGATAAATGGGAAAGGAGGTTATATTACTTCTGAGAGCTAGAAAAACTGAGATTACAATAGCTGAAGAATAGACATTGAAGAGCAGAGATATGATGGAAGCTTTTTAGATGTTAAAAAGGATAGTAAAGGTCAATATAGATAAGCTTTGTGAACAGTAATGACAACACTGAAATTTAAGGACACATTCTAAAGCAGTGATAAGAGCTTACTTTTTGTTATTGTTCAGAAAACCTCCATCCACTACTAAATTGTATTTTTTTGTTGAAAAATCATGCATAGGAAGGTATGGAGTCAAAAACATTAAGCATCATTGTAAAAGATAAGGGTTCAAGCCAGAATTAAAACAACAATTCATAACATTCCTGAGGCTGCACACAATTATTTCTTCCCAGGCCCAACAATAGAAACATGAGTCATATGTAGATTTTTTAAAAATCCTATGGATTTTGTTCCTACAGTGAGTGTTTGTGTTGGCTTTGGCTAAGAACCATGTGGGTGATACCATCCTGAGAATACTTTCAAGTTCTTTTATCATATTCAGAAACTCATAGCCATGTAAAGGGCTGAGGTAAATAGGAATAGGGATAAGGAATAGGAAAAGCCTCAGAGGAATAAGAAAGGCTCCAGAGATCAGGGTAACCGATTCCCCAGGGGACTGGTCAAACACCACAGGACGAGGGGCAACAAGACGTGCCGGGACAGGTACAACAAAGAAAAGGGACTTTAAGGGCTGGGTCACAGGGACTTGATTCTGGGTGCAGAGACATTTAGGCAGTGAGTGAGACCATCGAGAACTAATCTGTCACAAAGAGACTAATGGGGCTTTAGAATAACTGGGGAAAGAAGGTGTATAGTCCCTGAGGCACGACTTCACTTTGGCTTCCTTGCCCCTGCCTGGCCTGGTTTCCTCAGCCTGGGAGTCCCACTTTGTTTCTGTTCCTTTTCTCCTTAATAAACATTTTCTTTCTCTAAATAAATTTGCCTCTTATTGCTTGCTTGCCTGAGCGTTAGCGAAGTTTCTTGCTGTGGCTTGGTGAGACACCAAACCGTGGTGGTCTAGTGGCTGGATTCAGTGCTGACACCACATCCTGGGATCCATTCCTGGCTGGAAGACTAGGCCTGAAAACCTGAAATCATGGTATCATTACGGCATAAACCTTAAACAGTATTTTATTTAACTGTTTCTTCCCCATTCCAGCCCAGACATTCTTATAGATGGAGGCTAAAATTAGAAACTTTAGGATAGAGGTGTAACAAGTCCAGAAACTGGAGTGGAGGTAGAAATGTTTAACATAGTTGCTAAACCAGTTATAGCAGTGAAAAACACTTAGGCTCCAACTGCTATATTGAGTATCAGATTGGCATAGAAAAGTCAAAGCACAGACCAGAGAAAGAGATATGGAGATTGAAGCCCATTGCAGACAATCACCTTACAAATCCACCAAGTAGCGCCCAAGAAGTAACTGATTTAACAATACCACCAAGGAATGAACCTCTCTCCAATACACAATTATACAATTTCTGCACTGGTAAATGCAGCTCTTGTCCCAAGAATGCTACCTGTTTCTATGCAGGCATCGCATTAACAAACCCTTCCCTTTCAGTGGCAGCCCTTCCAGCCTGCTTGTGTCAGGTCAAATGTCTTCCTCACTCCACTCTTTTTTTTTTTTAAATAATAACCCTGCCCTTTTGGGTTTAAACAAAAGTCTAAGGAACCTCCACTAAAAGGGGAGCTCTGGTGAAACTTTTATCAGACGTCACTCAAGAAACCCATTATCTGAACCTACCACCTCTTCAAAATGTCATGACTCATTAACTCCCTGAAAGTGGGGAGATGTTTTCAGGTCCACCTTCTACCTGAGCAAGTCATTCTTTTTTTTTTTTTTTAAATTTATTAATAAATTTTATTTTTATATTCCCCATACAATTGCAACCCCCTTATTTTGACCCTAATCCCTCCCCTCCCTGCCCCCCACCCCCCATAGAGTGTCTCTGATTCATAGTTTTTTGTTGATTTTGATTTTCACTTTCTTATAGTTATTCATTTTCCTGGTCCCTTATTTTAGTTTTCTACATTCCTGCTATGAGTGAGACCATCCAGTATTTTTCTTTTTCTTTTTGGCTTATTTCGCTGAGCATGATCCCTTCCAGCACCATCCATATACACCATGGAATATTACTTAGCATTCAAAAAAGATAAACACATGAGCAAGTCATTCTTTTAGGACTCTGCTTTAATCCTGGAATCCCTCCTTCCCCTTGTTCTAGCCTGCCTTTGCTGTGGCTCTGCAGCCTCAGCAAACTGACTCCTTACACGTGTTACTGGCATTTCCTTCAATTTCAAGCAGTGCAGAATTACATTTAAAGGATTTTTGTGATGGGCCTCCCTGGTACCTTAGCGGGTTGAGTGCAGCGCTGTGAAGCTGTCCGCAGCCTCTGCAGTGTGGGTTCAATTCCCAGCCGGCCAGGGAGAGTCCCACATGGCACAGCAGACCTCTCCTGTCACGCCCAGTGCTCCCCTCAGCAGTGTAAATTTGTTTGATTGCCTGTTCTGCTCCCCGCTCTGTCTCTGGTGAATTCCTTCACCCTTCTGTGCCTTTGGCCTGTACCCCAGCTCTTGTGTAAAAATAAATAAATCTTTAAAAAAAATTAAAATAAAAATAAAATAAAGGATTTTTGTGATATTTTATTCAGCTTATCTAGAGTTTGTTTGTTTTAATAATCTTCCATATTACTTGGATACACAAGTTTTTGAACTTCTTTTACTCACTCAGATAAAAATAAAATCAAGTTGATTTTTTTCACAGTTAAGGAAATTGATTACTGTCAGAGCACAGGGAATAATTCCCCCAACCCTCTGAATTTTCCCTAGCCTGATTTAGCAAAAGAATTAACTTCAGACAGAATAGTAAGAGAAAAGACCAAATTTAGCTACAAACATAAGGAGAATTTACATGAATTTAAATTCTAAAGTAAGTGGAACTATTATAGAGACATCTCCACAAAAGGGGGAGGTACCACATTCCCAGACCCCACTTAATTATTACTGGAAGGCATGGGGTCCAGAAAAGAGAAAGAAAAGAGAAGAGACAGGGAGCTCTTGCTCTTGCTGCCTGACTTGTACCCTGGCACTGTTGGTGGGCAGACTGAGGGGCACCCTGAGACCCCCCAAACCTATCTGTTCAAAATGTGTTCTCCCATCTCCCACAAAAAGACAAACATAATTTAAGTGAGTAAGATCTTCAATGGAAAAGAATTTTAATAAATTAATGTTCAATAAAGAGAAGAAAAAGAATATAGTCAAAAGTTTCCCCACGGAATACCCAAAGTTACCCATCTCTCCATGAGTAAACACCCAGGCAAACAGGATTGGCCCAAAGCAGGGCAGCTGAGGCCCAAAAACTTGCCACAATTTTAAGGCACCTTCTGATAGGGACGCAGAGGAAGAGGGTAGAAGTAGCCAGGCAAGAGACACCCTGGTGGCACAGGCGGTTGAGTGCCGCACTGTGAAGCTTTCCGCAGCCTCTGCAGCACAGGTTCGATCCCGGCTGGCCTGTGAGAATCCCACATGGCAGGGCAGACCTCTCCTGTCTGCCCGCTGCTCCCCTCAGCAGGGTATTTCAGTCAGTCTGCCTGTTCTGTTCCCTGCTCTGTCTCTGGTGATTCCTCTTACTCTCCCACGCATCTGGCCTGTACCCCACTTCTTGTATAAAAATAAATAAATCTTAAAAAAAAAAAAAAAAAAAGAAGTAGCCAGGCAAGTCTGGGATGTAAGAAGCAAAATCAAAGTACAAGTCTAGATAAAGGCTACCATAGTCAGGCTTCCCACGGGTCTCTCACCCACACCTCTGTCTCTTTCAAGTGTCTCTTTCCAAAGTCGCTGGTAGAAGTCCAAGAAGAAGAAGCAAGTGTAACTGTTTCATGTGCCTCCTTTAGGTCTTCTTCTTGATCCCCTTCTTTTTTTTTTTTTAAAGATTTATTTTACTTATATAAGAGCTGGGGTACAGGCCAGGGTGAGGGAATTCACCAGACACAGAGCAGGGAGCAGAACAGGCAGACTGACTGAAATACACTGCTGAGGGGAGCAGCGGGCAAGCCAGGAGAGGTCTGCTGCACCATGTGGGTATCTCTGTAGCCGCCTGGGAATCAAACCCGTGCTGCAGAGGCCATGGACAGCTTCATAGCACTGCACTCAATTTGCTGCACCACCGGGAAGACCCTTGATGCCCTTTTTTCCTTCTCCCTGTCTTCTCTAGCTCATCCTCCCACCTCAGCTCCACACTTCCTTAGGGTGGGGCAGGAAACCTGCAATCTCCCCTGAGGAGTACCTGGTTACAATTTTACCCTGTTACAAATGGAACACATCCATATACTAAAGAATAGGATAGAGGCCTGGAATATCAAGGAAAGAGGAAGGGGTCTCACAGACAAGGAGGAGATGACTTCTGTTAAAAAAAAAAGAAAAAGAGGGCCTCCCCTGGTGGCACAGCAGTTGAGCTCTGGGCTGCAAAGCTGCCCACAGCCTCTGCAGCGCCGGTTTGATCCCCGGCAAGGGTCCCACTTGATGCTATAGACCTCTCCTGCCACCCGCTGCTTCCCCCTCAGCAGTGTTCTTCGTCAGTCTGCCTGTTCTGTTCCCTGCTCTGGCTCTGGTGAATCCTCTCACCCTCCCGCTTTTCTGACTGTACCCAGTGCTTGTATAAATAAATAAATAAATAAAATTAAAAGAAAAAAAAAAAAGAAAGAAGGAAAACAAGCCCCAAATGCAATCGAACATGCTGGGCCTTACCAAGATACACCTAACCTAACAGTGGTTTCAGCCTCTCTCAAAAGTGTAAATATAAACTAAACAATTAGAAGTTTCTGGGTCAGCACTAGAGAGGTAATCTGCATGGTAAGAGCCCCCTGCCTTTCCTTAATCCCCTGCATGTATCTAATGGAAAGTAATTCTTTTCTTTTTGCTAATAGCCTTGTCCCACCCTCTTTCTGAGTCTTAAAAATCTCCATTTTGTAAAACATTTTACAATCTCTCTACTTGCTAGATGGTATGCTGCCCAATTCATGAATCATTTAATAAAGTCAATTAAATCTTTTAATTAACTCAGTTGGATATTTGTTATTTAATACTTCATATGACGAAACTTTACCTCTAGATATTTGCCCTCCTTAAGATAAATAAGTTATTTCTGGAGTTATCCCACTGCAGGGGAGCAAAAATCTCGCATCCGAAAATATGTCTTTTTGGCAAAAGGTTGATTTCATGCTGGAGCTTGAAGGCTGGACAGAGGTTGTTTTTGAAAAAGATACCTATGTGTAAAATACTCTCAGTAAGGATGTACACAGGGAAGACCTAATCTCTTTTTCAATCTCTTTTCAAAGGCAGAACTTAAATCTGCATGCCTTTGAATGCTCTGCCTTCCCTGTAAGCTCTGTGACTTACTATTTCTCCCACCTCCCTCCCTGCAAAGTTCATCTTTCTTAGCTATTTAAGATGACATCTGAAGCCAAGTAGGTGAGTTACTCATTCAAGCTGGGTTTCTCCTCTGTATATTGGAGGTATACATGTTATTATTAAAACTCTTTTCGGCTTTTTATCTTATCAGTCTGTCTGATGCTTGTTTGATTACTTGCCAGCCTAGAATACCCAGAGGGGTATGGAATTAGCTGCTTTATGCCCTATTCCTCATTCTAAGTAATGTGTATTTTGTAAGGTCACACTAACGACTTCTCCTGAGGCCCATAGCGCCTCAATGGACTGCACTGCCACATACTAACATGTTAATGTATTGGGGAAAGTCAGCTCTAGACACCTTGGGAAAAGGTTGTCTGAAAATTTTGGGGGAGAACAATCATACAGCTGGAGCAGCTCTGCACCCCTGGGCGCCCTCAGGGTGGCTGGCATGTGGTCTCCTGGTTAGATGCAAGCCGGCCAATGCCCCCTCACCCAGGATGTGGGGATAGTCAGAACAGCACAGGATAGAAATTCACCCTAACTTCCCGACTGGATGCTAAGTGCAGGGGCATGGTCTGATCTCTGCTCTTGAAGCCCTGAGCAAAGAGTGCTGAGGAGGGGGCAGAGCAGTGTGGATATTTTTTGGGAGGGAGGTGTGGGGAGCCTTTACAAGGAAGCTTTGAATGTGGGCTCATTCTTTGTGATGGGAGCTGCTGTGGATAGCAGCTGCCTTCCCAAGTAGATGGCAAACTTTCACCTCCAAAGTGGGAGGGATGTCACCCCAGCAGGTGTTCCTGTAGCTGCAATTCCACTTCATACTATCAGTCAATAACCAGAACTTCTCCCTCTCCCTCTACCTTGTTGATTAAAATAAATGACTTATTTCCTTTTGCTATATCATAGGCCCTCTTGTTTGCATTTTTGGTGGCCAATGACCAGATCCAGACTTGGTGAGAGCAGTTCTGACCCAGTCACAGTTTTAGACCCTTTGTCCAACATCAGCGATAAAAAAATCCATATTTCATTGTACTGTATGTTTGTTCCTTGTTCTTTATATTTTAAAGTTTTATTTATGCATGCAAGAGCTAGGGTATAGGCCAGAGGTACAGGAGGTCAGAGGATTCACCAGAGACATAGTGGGTAGCAGAACAGGTGGACCGACTGAAATACAGTACTGAGGGGAGCAGCGGGTAAGTCAGGAGATGTCTGCTGCACCATGTGGGTCACCTCCCTGGCTGGCAGGGGATCGAACTCATGCTGCAGTGGCTGCGGATTGCTTCATAGTGCTGATGCTTAATGCCTGTGCCACCAGAGAGGCCCTAAAAAGGGAGGTTTTATGTTGCCGGCTTCATTTGTTGAATGGCTAAGCTGAACAATAAGGGGAATGTAAAAAGGACTTGGAGAGAGGAGACTTGGAGGAGGCACCTGGAACAGAGGCATGTGAAAAAGAAACCATGCTTGCTTTTTGTGCTTTGGACTTACATCAGGGACTTGGGGGACATGGAAGGAAACCCTTGAAAGTGATGTGGCTGAGACCTGTGGGGAGGCTGACAATGGCAGCCTTTATCTTGTACCTGTATTGTGCTGCTTTCTATTCAGACTTGCCTGGTCCATTCTACCCCTTTCCTATGGCTCCCTACCTGAAGGTGCCTTAACCTTGTGGCAAGCTTTGGGCCTCAGTGACCCCACTTTTGGCCTCAGTGGCTCTGCTTTAGGCCAGCCCTGTCTGGCTGGGCTTTGACTCATGAGGGGATGATTAACTTTGTGTGCTTCATTGGGAAATTATATTCTTTCTCTTCTCTCTATTGCACACTATTTCTATTAAAGTTATTTTTTGTTGGTTGTCCTACATACCAAGAGTATGTTTTATCTTTTTGTGCCATATGTTGAACCCATTTAGAGTGTGTAAGTTGGGATCCCTGGGATACCCTTCACTCTGCTCACTAACAGTACCAAATATATATGTTAAGACATGAAGAAAGCATGTTCTTTCATGGTTACATCAGAGAATTTCTTGGGGAAGGGAGAATCTCTACTTGTATCCTGCTGTGAACATAGTGGTGGTGTAAGAATTTATGTCTTATCTTGTAGGCTCTGTCCCTCAATTCCTGCCCTTCTAGTTTCTGGTTGATTAGGAAACCCCAAGGGATATGGCCATAAAGAATTCCCCACAAGTATTCCTCCCACGAGCCCACTATAAGCCTCTAGGATATCACTTGCACTGTATCATTAACTCCATCCCATCTAGTCTACTCACTGGTGCCTCTGAGAAAAAGGCCAAATAACTTCCACATTAGATAAGTTATAATTGTTGCCAAAGGTAACCTAGTTTCTCTGACTTCTATCACTTCTGTTCCTCCCCAAAGCTGCTTGAAACTGAGCTCCCCCTAACTTCTAACCACTCTGTTCTAGTTTAGGGGAAAATATGTCCTAGTCTTAGATACGTTTTCGTATATGGCCACTACAAAATTATTTCTTTCCTTATAAAATTATTAAATGGCTTCTTCAACACTCAAAAGTAAAGTGATTTGGAAAATAAAGTATATGATCACCCTGGGTCTAGTCCAAGTCATGGCAAAGCTGACTGAGGAAGTGAGTTAACAGTCTATTTCCTCAAGGTTGAGTCAGTCATGGAGTAAAGCCATTGTCTTTTCCACTTGGTGTTTCCCACCAGCACGTGTGATGGCTTTCTCTAATTTTCTCCATCTATCCATAAGACTCCTTTACCGCTAGACAGAATCTCAGGCTGAAGGAGCACAGTAATTCCCTGATTTCCTTGTATCTATGAATCATGCATGGCTCCCTATGTCCACACTCTGTACCGGTTCATTTCATAACATCAGATTTTCACTTTGATTTTTAATTCCTCGGTAGATCTGTTATCTTGTTTAATGCTCCAACTTCTGTTTCAGTCCTGGAAGTTAACTCTGAAGCCCTACTAGTAATTGTCTTCCTCAGAGAAACTCTAACCGATAACCTGGCTTCCTAAGAAAAATATCAATCCATTACCCATTCCTGATTTTTCCAGTAAATATCCATTTCAAAGAGCTTTGTATCATTTGCTAAACCCAGTGTCCAAGTTGATTTTGTCCAATGAATGTATGCCCTAGACAACAAGGTTCTGAAACCTCCCAAACCAGCTTCACTGGACTCCTTAAATTCCTTATTCTTACATGGTACTGGGTTTTTAATTGTTTTTGTTTTGTTGCTACTTGTCTTTATGGTCAATGATACAACTTGCCAAAAATAAACATACTTGAATCTCAATAATATTTAATCTGATAATACATCTATACATCAATTTAAAGGGGAAAATATCAAGGTATTCATTTTCATAACTGTCATGATTGTTTTTCCCTTTTTGATATGCAATTAGTCCATACCTATTGTTTCATGATGGACAATCGCATAAATTGTGTGGTTTAAAAGACTCAACATATATTCAAAAATCACTATTGAATCTCTATTGTGTTTTTCTGGTTTAGGCTCAGTGGGGAATACAGGAATAATCATGGGGCATATTATTCCCAGCAGTTTCCCATCTGGTAGTCACGATTGTTAGATTAATGTTTTTATATTTTACATATGTAAGGCTGATTTTGTCTACCCATGGAGCAGAGAAAGACATAGATAAGAAAAGCCCATCCACCCAGGATTCTAGCTATAATTGAATGAGTCACTTGTAACATTTAGAAGGATCACACTAAAACCACAAACTTGCCAAAGAAGTTGTTTAATAGTCTGACAATAAAGATCCTTTCTCTTATGTTGATTAGTGGGGTGGTGGTGGGGGAAACAACCACAGCGCATAAATACTCTGTGACTGCTGACATCAAATACAATTAAAGGATGAAATACAATATTCAACTTCTAACTAAAGCGAATGACAACTAACCTTCAAGGAATCTATTAAATTAAACAGAAGACTTTTAATGTTGGAATTTTTTTTTTTTTTTTATAGAGGCATGTTTTATTTATTTATTTATTCATTTGTTTGTTTTTTTGTTTATACATGCACTGGGTACAGTCAGAAGCGCGGGAGGGTGAGAGAATTCACCAGAGCCAGAGCGGGGAGCAGAGCAGGCAGGCAGAAGGACCGAAGTACACTGCTGAGGGGAGCAGCGGGCGGCAGGAGAGGTCTGCGCGCCATGTGGGACCCTCCTCCGGTGGCTGGGGAGCAGCCGGGGATCGAACCGGCGCTGCAGAGGCTGCTGGCAGCTTCGCAACCCAGCGCTCAACCGCTGTGCCACCGGGGAGGCCTAATGTTGGAATTTTAAAGAAGCTCTTCTAGTTACTTTTTTCCCTGTCTTAAATAGGTACAAAGGGAAAATATTTAAGTTTTAGGCATTGTTTTTAATATTTGGCATCTGTTTGGTTTGCTGTAAGAGTATAATGAAAAGAGTGTGGCCCAAAGAGCCAAGAAATTCTATATTTTATTCCCAAATCTGTTACTCAAAGTTCATAACCTGTCCAAAATAACTGGCCAAGCCAAATTTCTTTTGATCTCTGTATGTATCTCTTATTTGATCAATGAGTTTCCTTACTCATCATATTGAATTGATCATACTTCTTCCTTTCAAAAATTGTTTTTTCAGCTGGAGAAAACAAAACAACTTCTCAACAAACCCAAACAACTCTTCAAGGTTCTTAAGAGCATTTTTAAGGGTTTCATATAAACTGGTACTAGGTAGTGACTTACTTAGAGGAACATTGGTTTACTGTTTCTCAGGCCATCCTGAGATGGATATGAATAGAGAAGAGAGATATTACTTAAATTGAGCTACAAGTAAACTTGGACAGAACACCACACCTCCAGAAATCTGTGTAGTTCAGCAAGTATCTCTTAGTTTTTTCATATATAACATTGTCCAGATTCTTTTTTGACTGTGGAGCTTGAGTATGCAATGCTATTCCAGTAGTTAAATAAATATGAATCTTAAAAATCTTACTTCTTTTGTGAGTTTTCTTAGATTGATTAGTATTTTACATCTTTTCTTCTGAAATAACTACTATAAACACAAACTTTGCATCTTTAAATCCCCTCCCTTCTGGACTCAGTCTTAAAAATTGATCTCTTCTAAATATAGGTACAAAGAGAACAAAAATGAATAGGAAAAAAAAGAGCAACTTTGGATACAAAATTGCAGAATGATAGCAGTATAAAGCAGTTTCAGAATAAAATTAATACGTATAATAGCTGATAAGCATTGGTATTTCCCTGGAAGACATGAAAGGAAAATCTTTGATTAATACAAATCACTATGCTAGCAGAGTTCACTTTCTTCATAGTTTTATTTTCATTCCTGATGAGTAATATTTTTCAAATGGTCTTATTGTTTTTGTATTAAAAACTTTTGTTGATGATCTCTAATAAAATTTGATATATAGAAATTTATCTTATGAAAATAATCTACCATTTTACATGTTTAACTGAATAATGTCACTTAAATTGGTACAAGCTTCTCTGGGATCTATTGTAAACTTACTTGGTTATCAATCTAGAAACTTTCTAAGGTCACAAGGAAGCTATTTTCCAACTTAAATCCACTTCTCTCATATCAAGTAGGGTATATTTTATTGCCATTTACCTAGATATTCATCATTTGGCAACACAGATTATCCAACTTTACCATCCTCAAAATAATTTGTAACATGATGATTTTCAATAGCAGTCAAAATTCTATTTGCGATCATGTTGAAACATTATAATATATAATATTCAAAAACTTAGGATATGGGTCTAAAATATAACGAACATTAACAAAAGTAGTCTCAAAAATATTTGTTAAGCACAAAACATCCAGTCCAAAAATGGGCAGAAGAGCTAAAAAGACACTTTTTCAAAGAGGAAATGCAAATGGCCAACAGGTACATGAAAAAAATGTTCAACATCCCTTAAAATCAGGGAAATGCAAATCAAAACCACAATGAAATACCACCTTACACCAGTGAGTATGGCACACATTAAAAAATAAGCAGCAACAAATGTTGGCGAGGATGTGGAGAAAAAGGAACTCTCCTACATTGCTGGTGGGAATGCAAACTAGTCCAACTACTATGGAAAGCTGTGTGGAAGTTCCTCAAACTAGTAAAAATGTAGCTAACATATGACCCAGCAATTCTACTCTTAGGAAGCTACTCAAATGACACAAAAACATTAATTCAAAAGGACACCTGCACCCCTATGTTTATTGCAGCACTATTTACAAAAAGTAAGCTATGGAAACAACCCAAATGCACAAAAATAGATGACTGGACTAAGAAGATGTGGTACCTATACACAATGGAATACTATTCAGCAATCAAAAAAGATAAACTCAAACCCTTCTCAGCAACATGGATGGAACTAGAAGGGATTATGCTCAGTGAAATAAGCCAGAAAGAAAAAGAAAAATACTGGATGGTTCCACTTATATGAGGGATATAGGGGGATCAAATATGGGATCAGGGGAAAATAAAATCAATAAAGAATTAACAGGCATTGGGCCTCCCCGGTGGCGCAGCGGTTGAGCGCTGGGTTGCGAAGCAGCCCGCGGCCTCTGCGGCGCCGGTTCGATCCCCGGCTGCTCCCCGGCCACCGAAGGAGGGTCCCACATGGCGCGCAGACCTCTCCTGCCGCCCGCTGCTCCCCTCAGCAGTGTACTTCGGTCCTTCTGCCTGCTCTGCTCCCCGCTCTGGCTCTGGTGAATTCTCTCACCCTCCCGCGCTTCTGACTATACCCAGTGCATGTACAAACAAACAAACAAATAAATAAATAAAAATACATGCCTCTTTAAAAAAAAAAATTAAAAAAAAAAAAGAATTAATAGGCAACTGTAAATCAGAGACATTCTTCAGGGGAGGGAGAGAGATCAAAACAAAGGAAGGAAGAGAACAAGGGACTATGGTGATGATGCACAGGTGAACTGGTGGTGGGAATTCTATGAGGACAACACCCGAGAGGAGAAAGCAAACATTGTACAAAAATGAAGAATGATGTGTGTGTGTGTGTATAAATTATATTTTAAAAAGTAAAATAAAAAATAAGATAATTTACAAATGCATCTAAATGGAGAGATAAGATTAAGAAGATTAAGATTAAGAAAGCATGAGATAGAGAAGAGTTAACCCAATTTTAGAGAGATAGATGTTATGGAGCAGGAGTTTAAACAATCTATGCTGGCTTATGAATTGTTGTAACAATGTAATCTCCGTAAAAAGGGGAAGTTCCTGCCCCACCTAGTAAAGGTGGGTCTGAGCAGGGTGGAGAAACTAGAGAAAACTGGGAGGAAACATGTGGAGCAGAGACATGTGAAGGAGGGTGTGCTTGCTTTAAGGCTGTGGACTTGCACCAGGGACTTGGGGAACATGGAAGGAGACACAGAGTCTAGACATACAGAGACACTTGGAAGAGATGTAGGTGAGAGACATATGGGGAAGCTGACAAGAGCAGCTGTTACCTTGATTTGTACTTTGATTTTGTTCCTTTCACCCCAAACTTGAGTCACCCCTCATCCCCTTTCCAATGGTTCCCAGCCAGAGGGTGCTTTAGACTTGTGCCTAGTTTTCAGGTCTCAATGACCCCATTTTGAGCCAACCCTGTTTAGCTGGGCATTTTCCCACCAGGGGATGGGTGACTTTGGGTGTTTTATTAGAAAACTATTATCTTTTCTTCTCTTCTTTCCCTATGCACAGTAATTTCATTAAAGGTCTTTCACACTAAGAGGCTGCTTTGACTTTGTGTGCACAGATGACCTGGCCCATTTAAAGTATGCAGGTCTGGGGAGGCAGGGAAATCCTCAGTCAGCCCACTAACAATATGAGCAGTACCAGTACCCAGGAAAAACACTGCTGTGGTCAGATGCAAGGACACCCCATGAAAATACCTGAAATACACCTTCAGCATCTGCTGGAGAGACAGTGGTTAAAGTATTGGCAGAAAGTGGAGGTAACTTCAGTAATTTTAAAATCAGTCTTTTTTAAAAAATATTTATTTATGCATAGAAGAACTGGGGTACAGGCCAGAGGTGTGGGTGATGCGAGGATTCACCAGAGACAGAGCGGAGAACAGAACAGGCAGACTGACTGAAATACACTGCTGAGGGGAGCAGCAGGTGAGACAGGAGAGGTCTGCTGCGCCATGTGTGTAGCTCCCTGGTGGGCCGGGGAGCAAACTTGGTGTTGCAGAGGCTGCGGATAGCCTCACAGTGCTGTGCTTAACCATTTACACCATGAGGGAGACCCTTAAAATCATTTTTTTTTCTTAAAAATTATGCAAACTGCAATGCCTCTATGGGATTTTGTGATAGAGGCTATTTTTGTCCAGCAAATATCTATATGTTCTTTCAACTTTCCTTAGGATTAGAATGTAGGTGACCAAGTTTATGTCAATGGACTTGGTGGAAGTGTTGTGAAGCCTATAAGAGGGACCCTTAAAAGTACTCCATATGATCTTTCAACTCTCTTCCCAAATGTGGTGACCTTGAGGTCACATTTTTCAGATGGCCTTGACATTAGATAGAAGACAGTCACTGACTCACTCTCTTTAGACTTGAATGAGTAAGAAACTAACCTTTTGTTTGTATTGCCAGTGAGATTTAACATTTGTGACTATATCACTGTTTATTACAGTTGGACTAAAAGACTCATCATTCAATAATAAGCTAACTGGACTGCTGTTATATCCAAAACCTATAACATGTGGCCTTATTTTAAGGGTTGAGCAGTGAAAGATGAGTAAAGTGATATCAGAAACTAGTAATGACAAATAGAGAAATGACATAAAGTATTATAGAAGCAGAGGAGAAAGTTATTTCTAAGTGAGGGTTCACGAAATTCTTTACTGGGGAAACAGCATTTTAGGTGATTTTGCTGGAATTACCCAGACAGTTGAGGAGAAAGTTAGGTGTGTGGGGTAGGAAGGGAACATTCCAGGTAACAGCAAAAATATCTTACCCACATGTATCCAAATGTTCAAGTGACCAATAAAAGATCTTTTCCTATTTTAATAATGAAAATGGGATAAAGGAACGAAGGAGATAAAACGACCAGTCACTCAATCAAAAGGGCTCTCGGCTGGATTTAAAATAAAAGAATTCCTAGTTATATGCTTCACCAGACAACTGAGTACTCATTATATACACTCAATTTTTTTCCTCTCCCTTTGATAGGATTATAAATTCAGTGACAGAGGTCACACTTCTTTATCTTAGAGTTTAATAGCCTATTGGGGACATGACAGGTATTCTCATTTGTCAGATTGACAAGGATTTTTACAAGTGGTTCTGTAGTTTACTTTTGTTCTTAAAAGTAAAAGTAAATCTGTTCCTATGCTCTATTCACTAAGAGTAATTCTACTTTTACTAACTAGGAAACAAATTTGTACCTCAACTTAAAACATGCCCGCATCCCTCTAGGACTGGTTAGATTTAATGGCTTTTTGGAGAAAGTGCCAGTAGGAAGGTCAGAATGTTCTGGCAATAACTAAGCAAATGAGTAATGAAACAAGCTCATAATATTTTTGTCATTAATGGTCTTTGATTAAAAACCAATGTGATAAACATCAGAAAGTGTGTATATGTACATGTGTGCATATATATCAGAAAGTGTGTATATGTTACACGTCTGCATATATATCTTCTAGCAGCACTTCTACAAAATTAATCATGTGCTTTGACAGATTGGTTTGGGGTCACTAATAAGGGAAAAACCATCACTTCAAGTCACAGAAATCCTTACCTGTGGTTTTCCACGGGACAGAAAAGGATTTATGTTTTTAAACACATCAATTCTTGTTCTTTACTGGGAGTATCAGGATGAAATCTGGAGCTGCCTCACTGTGAATAGTATAATACAAGCATCTCACGCTCAGTGCATATCTTTATGCAACTTAATTCGTAATTGTGAATTAAAAACAGATTTCAAAGTGCTGTCCCACAAAATGCCATCAGCGTTCCATAACCAAGGACCAACACAATTCTTGAGAGTTAGGGAAAAAAATGGGAATAAGCCATCAAAAACAAATTAAAGCAGAATATTCCATTACTTAGGGGTGTTCAAATGAGGTGAGGTCCTGAAGTAATTTAAATATTGCAAAGGTAAGATTCTGTGGAACATAAATATGTTTAGAAAAGGAGGAGAGAGGAGTACCAGGAAAGGCAGTATCAACAAAACTGCCTCTTATTTTAGCGTTGGTTAAAGTTGAAAGCATATAGGGAGATATTCCTTCTTTTTTTTTCAAAGAAAGAAAAAAGAAAACCTAATCTGGATATAAAACCAGCCTTTTTAAAAGTCTTTTTTGCTGATAAACTATTTGAAATATCAATGTGCTATTTTAGCTAAATTGTACTTCTTTGCAACTTAATTTCCAATTCCATTAAATAGAATTTTGATCTCTTCCTATGATGAGCTTAAGATTTTGCAAGTTATGTGCAGAATATCTAACTCTTTATATCTTATCTCTTTTTTGTCTCTTTTTTTTTTCTGCAAACCCAGATTCTCTGTTTGATCTTTCATGCTAGAACACCATGAACTTAGATCATGACTACGAACACTCAATGTCTATAATTAAAAATGAAATAAATAATTCTTATTTGCCACAAAATAACAAGTTTTCTGTAAATTGGGTTATAATTGTTTGCTTTCCAAAAGCCTAAATCATTGAATTGGTCTTGTGTTATGAAACACCCAAAGCTAATTTCCAATTTGGTGGCTCAGTTCATAAATATGAAATACTCAATTATTAGATATTTGACCCATTTCTCAAATCAAAAATATAGACCAAGTATCCCCTATGGTGAAATGTGGCACACAGATGTGAGACTGATAGAAGGTGAACTATTTTCCAATGTATGTTTTATTGAAGAATTTTTAGTATAAAAATTTTAGAAAGTATTATAATTACATTAATTATTTTCATTTCCCCTATTCTGGTACAACCACATACATTGTGTCCTTATTGCTATACCATCCATTTTTTTATAGAACATTTTTCATATCCTTGGAAAATAAAATATCTTTGCATGGTTGAAATTTTCACTGCATGTTGTAAAATTAAACTTTTCATTAAAAGTTCTACAAATTGCCTACAACTAAATAAGTGGTTTGAGTAAAGTTTGTTACTGATTTGTTTAAATGATGAACTGACTGTAAATTAAAAAAAAAGCTAGACAATTTGCTTAATACAATTTAAAAAGTTAATGTTCAAATCAGTTGCTTATTTAATTCACTGTTTCTGTTTGTTTCTATGTTAATATAGTAAAAATGCTTTTCTTTTAGGCCTGATAAAGAAGCATACATAAACTTTTCTGTAAGTGGCAGAGATATAGGAAAACACCAATATGAGGAAGAAATTGACAAAAGATGAAAGTGATTTTAAGAAATAAGATCTTATAACTGCCTCAATTTAAAAACAATCCTATTTAACAATTCACAATAATATACTGTGTGCCAGGGTATAATGTATGTTGGATGTACTGAGGAGGAGAGGCAAATTCATGTAAAAATCTCTGTGTACTAAAGTGTGTATACAAAATCAAAAAGTTAAGAAATTACAGTATTTTATGAGTGAGCAAATAAAATGTCACATTTTACTTGAGTCCTGAGAGTTGAATAGGCATTTTCCAGCCAAAAGAAGGAAGATAGGTCTGCAGAGAAAAAGCATGTCCATGTGGAAATCACATGGAATACTTGGGAAATGCAAAGCAGGTTGACTTAATCTCAGTATAAATAGGATAAGTGAATGGGACAGATGATGGATGGCCACATTCTGAGGGTAATAAAGATCCTATTACTTAGTTTGGCATGACCTTCTGGTGAAAGGAGTGACTAAAGGCTTATAGCATGGAACATATGTACTCATGTTAATGGTTACTAAAGAAAATTCTGAAGAACTGTGAAAATTAGATTGGAGTTAGGAAAGATCCAGGATGCAGAGATCACAAAAGTTTTTTTTTTTTTTTTTTTTTTCAGTAGATCACCCAGGAGAGTAAAGAGGCCAAAGGCTCGAGAGGCAGAAAAGTCAAAGACAATGGGAAAAAGAGGAAAATGGTGGATTCAGTAGTAGGTTGAACTTGACTAGTTGAAGGTAGGAAAAAAGGAAAGGAAGAAGAGATAATGAGGATTCTAAAATGAAAGTTCTTAATGAGAAAATACATAGTTGCTATTTCAATATTTTTAATAGGTCTAGAAAAGTGGTATGTCACCTCAAATATTCTAGGGACTTAAAAACAGTGAAAATTGTGATGCAAATAAAATATATTTTGCTATTTAAGAAGACATATATTTGACTTCTGTCATTCTGTAAACAAGAATGTCCTGTGTGTCCATTTCTAAATGGCTATATCATTAGCACTTCTCCTACAGAAGATCATATGTTGAATAACTGAATATATATATATATATATATGTAGGTACATATTTATATTCTGATATCCACCTCTTGTGTGTATAAGCTCCCTCTTTTCAAGTCCATTGCTTTCCCTTTCTTTTTCACTCTATTGCACTAAAGTTTTTATGCCCTGAATGTTTTTTTAATCATTTTTCTCTCTCCTAAAAAGCCAACCCCTTCATTCTCCCCTTTGTTCAAATTCCCTGCCCCAAGCTACACAGTTGCATTCCAAATAGGTCCTCCTTCCACACCCATTGTGTTTTTAGTTCACCAGACAGACCATACTGCATTGTACTAGTGCTCTTTTATGCAATCATTTATTCACAAGTATTACTTGACTGCTTTATTCATAAAAGGTACTCTTCCAGGCACTTTATGTGTATATTAAGTCACCTATATCTAAATTATAAGAACTTAAAAGAAAAATTGTGGTCCCATCATAAACAAGTTAGTAGACTCTTAATAAACATTGACCCCAATATACATATACATACAAATATACTCATGCATATACATACATGCATGTGTAAATGTGAGATGCACGTACGTATATAGGAATGTATGTATGCATTTATGTAAGTCTATATATAATTTAGATTTATTTAAGTCTATCTCTCTATATAAACACACCCACATATACATTCATATATGTGTCTATAAATATATATAGACACACATATTTAACAGCATTGTTAGATTTCTCTAAGTAACAAAACAGAAGCACTAATAAATGCAAATTAAGCATAACCAATGCCATGCATAGTTATGATTGTATAAAAATTTATGTTCTGTCCTTTTATATCAAACCTTTAATATAACTAGCCTTTGAGAATCTGTTACCATTATCAAAGGATGAAACTTGTACTGTCTCCATGTTTTCTCTCCTTTGTTTCTGAAAGAACTGTTCACAGATTCATGCCACTTCTTTTTTTCAGATATAGCATGTAGGCATTGAAATGTCAGAGTAAATGGAAAGAGTGAATTTCATTTTGACTGTGATAGTAAAAAAAATGAATAAATGAATGCAGTTTCTGCTACAATGTGAGAAAAACAAAGTCATTGTATATATGAGTAAAAATGTGCTTTTTATGATTGTAAAATAAGAAAATGGTACAATTCAAGGTGAAAAAGAAATGTCTTATCATAACTGAAAGCAATATTGCCAGAGGGGGCAAGCAATGTAGCTTGCTGCTAGCCTTTGAAAGGCAGAAAGCCTTGCCAGGAAACAAAAATGTTGAAAGCTTTGAACACTGTCAGCAGAGCTTATTCTACAACCGCCTGCCCCCTGCCCTGCCCAACACACACACCCTGGCTAACTAAATAGGTTTGCATCTTTTTACAAGGAGAAATGTTTTGTAAGAGAACTTACTGCATTCAACACTGGCATACACACACGTACACTCACAAACACAAAACAAAAGAATTAATAATTAAATAGACCCAAACAAAAAGTGGCTTGAAGACACTACTTGCAGTCCAGGTATAGTAAACACATTTAGTGGGTGTAAGCAATTATTAACCATCTGATGAACTTTAGCCATAATTAGGTATAAAGCTACAAGCGGGGTCTTGCCCTAGTAACCAGGATCACAAGAACGTGCCCCAATTTCTTCAATACATCCATAGGCAAGCCAGTTTCTAAAACTGCTGCTCTCTTATGTAGAATTAGAATATTACTGAAATATTTCCCATAAGACATCGCCTAAGGAGCTGGCATTGATTATGGTTCTTGCAGCCTAATTCCACAGTAGTAAAGAATCTATATGTCTCCAGTGACAACATCCTGGCTCCCTTCCTGTTCTCTTAAATCTTTCAATAGTTCTAATTTTTTTTGTGTGAACTCATTTTTTTTTTTACTTAGAACCTGTATCTTAGTTTTGAGCCTGCTATAAACAAAAATAAAATACTACTTGTTATTAACATAATAGCTGCAGTTACTAACTTTTAGAATACAGTACAAAGGAGTCATATTAAATGTTAATGTTCTTAGAATGGAATTATCCCACTTATTTTATGGTAGCAATTCTGGTAAGAAATGATAATTTCATTTCTTAGGAACAGTACTTACAGAATTTCCAAGATTGAGCATTTGTGCTTCAAATAAAACAGCAGTTTATTCAAGAGCACTTACCTGTTTTCCTAGAATATCTGTCCTTCACAGGTAACTACTATTTTCAGATCAGTTGTTTACACTGGCAGGAGCTCACATCTTAGCTTTATAGATAATAAACTTACTCTCATTTCCCTTTCTAGTGGAATAACTGCGCTCGAAGCGAAATCACATTCATAAAAGGAATTTTAAATCCTCATGTAAATCTTGGTTCTTACTTTCCTTCTACCCCATTTTTATTTTCTTGTATTACTTTTTCTTCTTCCTCATCACCACAATCTGTTCCTGCCTGGTTGTAAAGAGAGAGATCTAGCAGCCACTTTTGCAGCGAGGCCAGCAGTGAAGGTAGAATCTACTGTATTAGATTCTACAATCTGGGGGTTTGTAGCTGTCACTGTGTTTTCCTACGCTTAGTGAAGTTCTCTCATGAGTCCCTGGGAATTGGGTGGTCAGTGGCCAGGCCACCTACACACGCCCTCTGAGCTTCATCTTCACTTTCATAAAAGCTACACACTCTTCAGTTCCGTGAAAGAAGTCTTTATTTGAAGAATTATCTTTATTTTTACTTTCTGGGGAAGTTTCACATAAATACTCAATTCTACTACTTATTTCATTGTTATTTGTGGGAGGTTTATTTTTTTTCCTCCTTAGAATCATTTTACCAACTTTCCTCAAATCTGAATCCACTGATGGTTCTGAATTACTTAGGGGTTCCTCTGCGTCTACAGGAGACAACAATTTCAACACAGCGTGATCACTAAATAGAAGTTGACACCTGCCTTTCTGCTTCCTATGCTTTAAATCCTAAAAGAGATTTTAATTCCTGGAGTAACCCTCTCATTCTTTTTTACCCCCAAATATGTTTATTGGCATAAAGTTAGTTTACATCATTGTATCTCATTTGGGGGTTATAGACGCAAACCTCTACAAATATGTATGCTCATACCTTGCCCACAACTAGCTCCCCAATAATCCTCCGCCATGTTCCATTGGACCCTCTCCTTGCTCCACTTCCACCCTGCTGCCCTCCCCTTCTGGTTGCCTTAGTTAATGCTTATGATTCTGTCTCTGTTTTCCTGTGACAAGAAAAGGAAAAAAAAAAAAGCGGGCTTCCCTGGTGGTGCAAGGAGTTTAGCACTATACTATGAAGCAATTTGCAACCTTTGCAGCATGAGTTCGATTCCCCGGCTGGCCAGGGAGCAGCCCACATGATGTGGCAGACCTCTCCTGGCTTGTCCGCTGCTCCCCTCAGCAATGTACTTGGCTCAATCTGCCTGTTCTGCTCCCCACTGTCTCTGGTGAATCCTCTCACCTCCCGAATCCCTAGCCTGTACCCCAGCTTTTGTATGCATAAATAAATAAATCTTTAAAAAAAAAAAGAAAAAAATTCTTCCTTTCTGAAATCACTATCTACATAATCTCTTAATTCCTGTTCCTCAAAGACTGGAGCTTTGTCTGCGATGTGCAGAGTAGGCTGCCTCAGAGGCACCACAGGAGCATGCGGATTTTCAAATGCTATTTCAGTCTTGTTTTTTTTACCTGTATTTCTTTGTAGCAGTTTTTCCACTTGAAAAATGACCTCTTCCCAGCAACCATCGCTTGCCTGAACATGGGGCTTAATCAACTTTAATATCTGTTCTAGGATTTGATAAGCCTCTGACATTAGTTTTTATGCTTCTTTGGCACAAAAAAATGCTTTTCAAGTACTTCTTCAAGAATTATTACCTCATTCATTAATATTTTCAGATAAGCTGCAAGGGGCACACTGCTCTATGAATGTCATTCAGATCTCTTGACTTCTGTTGAGTTCTGGATAGCGCTGGGTATTGAGTGTTGCTGACTCCAAAGCACCAGTAGAACTTATAGCTGTGCTTCCGCTCTTCCAAGTAGGCAGAATGAGCATGAGGTAGACCTTGAGTCACAGAGATAAAAATACCAAGAGGCAAAAGTGCTAGTGAAAGTAAAGGTCAAGAAGTGAGTGATGACAACACTTATTTTTGCTTTTGTTCCAATGGGTTCAATAAAGATCAGCTTTCAACTCCCAGATTCCAGTCAATTCATTAAATTTGCTCATCATGAGACTCAAGCCTGTTGTGAAAAATTTCTGAGAAGGATGACATTTACCTAGTCTGTTCATACCAGGGAGCATAAGTCTTATTAGTTAGACTTAACCTGAGTCAGATATGCACCCTGTAAAAACTCTTCCTAAAATACATATGCAAAAGCAACTGAATCCTAGAGATTTTTGAAAAAAAGACTCACTGTTCTATTAAGCATGGATATTCCTACATATTCATCTCTATTTTAACATTGTGCATGTCTGTCAAAGGCTCTGAAACATCATTTATCAATTCCATAACTTAATTATGTTAGTCTAATTCACATGTCTTATTTGCTGAGTTCTCCAAATTTATTTTTCTGGCATGCTTACAACATGTTTTATAACATGTGTTGGTACTTAGAGAGACTTCTCAATCTCCTGTTTGTAATTTCACAAGTTCAGACTTTAAACACTAACTTACCATTACAATTTCCATGGGCTTTCAGCCTCTCTTCTTAATTAGTTAATGCATAAATTTCGCTCTATACCTTACTTTTCTGCAAATTGCTAGACAGCAAATAACTTACTGATTGAAATGTTCTTTTTCTAATTTTCATAGCAGAATTTTAAACTGTTCAATTTCAATTGCTCTGAGTTTATTTCACTACTACAGGAATTGGAAGGTGTGTTAGACTCCCATTTTCTTGGGAAGAAGAGTAACTTCTATTTTGAAACTGAAAACAACTTTATAGAAAATAGAAACTGATTTTTTGCTACCCTATACATCACCTTCCTTCCTTACTAGTAAAAGCAATAACATCTATTTTCTTCTGCTTCTTCTTCTTCTTTTTTTTTTTTTAACCTTTTTATACTCCTGTTGTTTAGGCTATCCAGTGTCACATACTTGCCACTTGTGACCTTGCTACTTCAAGGTCACAGGATTCAATATCCTATCAGATTCACTACAAATAAAAAGAAACAAATCATACTAAACTGCATACATATATTCATCTCCATTCCTGGGTTTGTGAGTGAGGTGTAGGGATCATGAATTTCACAGAATGCTTCAATGAAACATTATTTTAGGCAATAGATAATTGAGCATCCCTATGTTTTATACCTACACTGGTAAGAAAATGAGGCTTCAGAAAGAAGTAGGAGAGATAAGTTCTCTTCTATATATACAGGAAAGATTCCATAGCCCAAGAAAGTCCTAGGACAATCACACATATAATTGAAATAAATATATTTGGTGGGGGAGGTCACGTGGGCCCCAGTTAGCCAATGACCCAATCAGTCGACACATGAAAGAAAAGAAATATAATAGGCATATAATTCATACGAAGGGCAATGCACGCTAAGTGTATACCTCTTCAAATTTTTCATCACCCTTTCTGAACTTTCAGTGCTTCTCTATTTCATAGCATTTCCTGTCTTTGAGGAAGACCCAGATATTAAATGTTAAAGTAATTATATTCTCGGATAAAATATTTTGGAGGGTGAGGCATGTAGTCACTCTTGGAGTCTACACAAAGGACTCCCAGCAGAATGTATATTTCTCTGAGGCTCTTGATAACTACATTCCTCTTTTTATCAATCTACCATTTATTTGATGAGAATTTCTCTACCTTTATAACATTCAGCAAAAATAACAGTAAAGCAAAGATCCCCATGAATAGTTACTGAGTGAATCAAACCAAAACCAACTCTCAGGTCTACTTGCTGAATGATACCACCCCACAGGGTTACCAAAATGCCTTCTTGCTTATTATCAAAGCATGTCACTCTTTAATCTAGACTAGCATCCTATTAGGAGGAAAATAGAGACTTTGCATAATGCTATTTTCTCCTAGTCTTCTGAAATTTGATTAAATAGCCTTTTAACATATTTCTCTGACATTTGGACTTATGAATGCTAAAAGTCAAGATTCCTTGCACAATGATTCATTTTCTAACCTATTAATGATATTTCCAGAGTCTCTTAGCAATAACATAATTTCCTAATATTCATTTTATTGGTTAACTTTTTATGTAAGCTTCTTTCTAATGATTAATTCTTAAATAAAAACTAAACACAAAGCTATAGTTGACCAAATATTTGAAAAGACCAAAAGTTACTGAATACATTGACTCTTAAAGCTGTCTGAAATGTCTCTGAATCAGCTTTTGACTAAACTTTACTCAAGGGAATCATGTATTTATTTCTTTGCCTTCTATAGAACTGAATCAGGGTTGGAGCCAATAAAGAACTTTCAATACAATTGTCATTTCAAAATCTCATCTTCAGCTCTGATGGACTCTAAGCATCATGAGGCTGTCTCAATCTTACAAAGGCAGACAGCCCCCAGTGTTATCTAGGAATTCATCATCAGTTATATGCTATTATATCAGTAATTGAAGAGAAGTGTAGGATTAGGATCTCTATACTAAAATAATGAAGAACAATATTTCTTTCATTTCTCACTCTTAACACCTAGGTCATAAGCACAGATTGATTTGAGTTCATCCTATTATCCCTAGCATCATTTTATCTCCTTAGCATTCCACACACAAGGTTGCTCCAGGTAAAATTCCAGAAAATTTTGAAGTGCAGAAACTGGGAAGAGAAATAAAAATGGTCAGTGGTAAAGGACTGAGGGTGCTTTGATGGTGGGGGTGGTATGGTGGCACATATCTGAGGAGGTGTGAACCTGTTTCCCTAATCACATTCAGTGCTATAAACAACAACAAAACAATAACAACAACAACCAACAAACAAATAGGACAGGACTTATTTTGGAAACACATTATTACTTTGCTTTGGAAAGGCATCACATTAGTGATATCACATGCATCCTACCAGCCCATTTTTCACTGTTTCTTGGCCTTCTCCAGTCACCAGAACTTGACCCAAAGCAAAGGTATGCAGACAGACTGGGTTTTGTGATGGATATTTTGTTGGATTCAACAGTGAGAAGCTATGCTGAGAGAGAGAGAGAGAGAGAGAGAGAGAGAGAGAGAGAGAGAAAAGAGCGAGAGAGAGAGAGAGAGAGAGAGAGAGAGAGAGAGAGAGAGAGAGAAAGAGAGAGAGAGAGAGAAGAGAGAGAGAGAGAGAGAGAGAGAGAGAGAGAGAGAGAGAGAGAGAGAGAGAGAGAGAGAAGAAAAAAAACCCAGGTATTTCTTCCTTCCTCCCTTCTTGTCATAACATTTCAGTTTCATGGAAGTGGCTAAGTCATCCTGAAATACTATTGTTCCTACTAGTAAATAATCCCTCATCCACTATTCCACCTTTTATTGGACTCCAGGAGCTATTTTACTTCCTTATTCGTTAAGCTATGGGCAGAGTTATTAGTTACTAGCACCCACAAATTGCTCATATGTTGGTGCCTCATCCCCTCTTTGTTATATTTTTTAAAAAAAATTATTATTATTTTTTAAGATTTACTTACATATGCATACTAGAACAGGGGTACAGGCCAGAGGTGGGGTGGAGGGAGTGAAAAGATTCATCAGAGACAGAGTGGGGAATAGAACAGACAGATTGACTGAAATACACTGCTGAGGGGAGCAGCGGGCGAGACAGGAGAGGTCTGCTGCACCATGTGGGTCTGTAGCTGCCTGGCCGGGGATTGAACTCATGCTGAAGTGGCTGCAGATAGCTCCCTAGTGTGGAGATTAACCCATTGTGCCACCAGGGAAGACCTCTTGTTTGCTATTTTAGCCCAGACTGGATGCACTTTCCAGCTCTACTTTCCTCTGGGGCAGGGGTATTGTACTTGTTCATCACTCTGTCCCTTCCAATCACAGAACAGAAGAGAGCCTGCGCCTAACAGATGACTTACAGATATCAATTGGTGAAAATTCAGACAAGACTAATACAGTAGTTCACAACATTTATTTGTGTTTACTGCACTAAGTATACTGACAACTTTCAAAACATAAAGACTACAATTCCCTGGAAAGTACATAGGGTTTGGTATCACACATCCCTGTGATCACTGCTGGCTCTTTCCTTGGAGGTTTTGTGGCCAATTCTCTGTACCTCAGATTCATCTGTTACTACTACCTCATATATGACATTATGAGGGTCACATCATAAAAGTTATGTAAAGCACCCAGCACTGTCTGTGGCACACTGAAACTAAATCCTACTACTCTTGTTTCAGGATGAATGTATTTTCAAAATCTGGCTATCCTTTCCCTGTCCCACAGAGTAATAGAGCTGTTAGAAAGAACAGGCTCAGAATGGCCACTCAATCAAAATTACCAAGTATTGAAAAGGTCAAAGCAGTACAGCATACCTTTATAATTCATAGATTATTGAATGCATTAACATTCCAATCCCTCATTCTTAAAGAAAAGATTAGAATAAGGACCCAAAATGGCTGCACATTAATCCTCTCCTATGACAATAGTCGTTCCTTTCCTGGGAAATGTATAAATGTAACCTCTGCTGACACTAAACTTCAATTTGGATGCCACACTGTGCTTCTGGTTTTGATAACAAATGGATGCCCAGGAGGAGAGCGATAGGAAGCACACTAGATGCCCACAAAAGAAAAAAGGCTTTCGAATATGCTGTGGGTTAATTTCAACCAAACTGCCAGGTTTAGAAAATTATGTAATTGACATCCCTGCTTAAGAATAGTTTGAGCGTTCGTGAGTTGGGCTAGGCTTTTTTACACAGGCTTTAAACAAGCAATCAAGCATCTGCTTCCTAAATTAAAGAGCCAAAAGACTAGCTGATGTGAGTTCATGATTACAGTGTCAAATATTTCTTTGTAACTGTTGGACCATTTTCAACTCAATCAGTTTTATTTTTATTTTTCATGGTATTACCAGGGATAACATAGACTCATAACCACAGTCTGTTAGAATTATAAAGGGCTTTAGGGACCTCTTAGCCCATCCCACTCATTTTATAGATGAGAAAACTGAGGACCACAGAGGGTAAGCAGCTAGTTTAAGGTCACAGAGTTAGGAAGTGGCTAAGCCAGAATATCAATGAAGTCAATTTGAATTTCAAATAGACAGCTATCACCATTATTTATACATATTCCTTTTTATTCTAAATTTCTCTTTAAGTAAACAAAATATGTTGTTTGGTTCATTTGAAGACAACTATGAAAATCATGAAGTTCAAACACCTATTGTGTCCCTGAGCCCTCCTAAGCAAAGGTCCCTTCATTTCTTTCCCTCCAGGACCCACATGGACTGAGACTTTGTAACAAGATTAGGCAACATGTCACTTAAGTGAACTCAAAAAGCAACTAATTATTTGGAAGAGTCAAATGTACCATTTGATAGTAAGAGTGGAAAATACAGTTGTGTGAAGAGATTTAGTGCAAAATATGCTGATTAAGGAATGACACTGCATGATCATGGAGGTGGACAGGATAGGTGTACACAGCAGGAAAATCTCACAGGAATAGCAGGATATTTAGCCCCTAGGCAAGCAAATAGTCTGTAAGGAGATGTATCAACACCTAATATGCACTAATTCTGATAGATGTTAAAGCAAAGTCAAGTCGGCAGGAGATGACAGCCCTAAGACATCAGTTTCAAAAGTTCCTAACGTGACCTATAAAAGGACCTGCTTTTGCAAATTTTGTTTTGGCTGACTAAAATGATATTTCATTTTATTTGACAAAAAAAAAATTCTGCTTACAAGTGACTAACCCTCATTACCAGGAATACTTCTGATCTCTCTTTTTTTCTGTTTTTAGCAAAATAAGGACTCAGTGCTGTCTTAGTGATAGAGAATTTTATTTTATGGCATCTTTTTCCCAGGCAAAAGATCATAGTTCTGAATGTTTATTCCCCAGGCATCAGAGTGGAAAGGAACTTCCTAATCTTTCAAGACACTGGTATCTTTCATATGGATTGACTTGAGTTAGATAAACTCTGCCATTATTCCTGGAACTATTCTAACCTACTTTCTTAAATATTTAAAATACATACCCCTGAAAGCATCTTTGATACTTTATTTTCTATTGTAGAGTAAATAAAATGAAAGACATAAAGATGCATTCTTTAGTCACTCGCCTACCCACTCTTGCCTACTATGCTAATTATTTATCATTTGCTTCCCTTTGCAACCAATGTCAGATCCATTCTTTGTCTAATTGGTGTTCAGAAAGCCTATTTTCTATAAACTGAATGTGCCACTCTCTTATCCTCTCACATCCTGTTGGGTTTGGCAGAGTAGAAGGGAAGGAGAGACAACATGTCCTTCGGGGGCCTCCCCGGTGGCACAGTGGATTGAGTGCAGCTCTGTGAAGCTGTCTGCAGCCTCTGCAGCATGAGTTTGATTCCTGGCCGGCCAGGGACATACCCACATGGCGCAGCAGACCTCTCCTGTCTCACCCGCTGCTCCCCTCAGCAGTGTCTTCAGTCCGTCTGCCTGTTCTGCTCCCTGCTCTGTCTCTGGTGATTCCTCTCACCCTCCCATGCCTCTGGCCTGTACCCCAGTTCTTGTATAAATAAAAACAAATTTTTAAAAAAAATGCCCTTCTGAATAGCCACATTTCTCTGTGGCCACAGATCTTGTTGACTGGTGTCCTATCGGGCCCCATTTTCCCCTGGACTCTGGTAATATTAATTATTCCCTAAGTCCTTCTGGTCTGGGTGTTAGAATTATTTCCAAGTGCAATTCATCCATGAGTTCTTCATGTTCCTCTTTGTGTATAGTACTGTCATATCTTCATTAACTTATCTTTAGTTGATTCTTTGGTGTGAGTCATTTTTTTCTTGCAAGGGCACTGATTGATATGTCACTATCACTGTGTCCCTAATCTTTGCCTGTTCCTACTCTTTATGACACAGGAATCAAAGGGTATCTCATTTGCTACCATTCTCAGTAGTCACAGCAAGCCATACCATGAACACTTAATTGAGAACACAATCAATTGCATAGAGTATAGATTGGCTGGTCTTGTGAAAAGTTGTCATTAAAAGCCTCTATTAAAGAGTTTCAATGCACAAAGGCTGCTAATGAGCTAAAATTATTTACAGTTCAGATTTGAACTGTGATGACCAATGTATTATTTCTTAACTAGAAAAAATAGTGCTATTGAGTTTACACTGTACCCAGATGCTAACAAAAAAAAATATTTTATTTTACATAGATTTAATTTTTTGGAACTCTTACTTGTAAAAGTTTATGTGGAGGGGATTAATAATTTGCAGGTACCCATATCTTCACATGCCTCTGGTACCCAGAGGATCTTGACTTCTTACCACTAAAATTTGGCATTTTCCTCCTGAAATTTTATTCCTGTGGGTAAAAAATTCACATATGCAACAAAATATTTACAGCGCACCAACCACCTAACCTGTTCTCTATCTTATCCTAGAAATTAGGATTATAATGGTATGAAAATGGACATAGATAGTAAGTCAATAAACAAGTGAATAAATTAGATAATCTAACATAGAAACACGTACTAGGAAAGCAATTAAAACAGGCTTCTACAATCAAGAAATGGGGAAGGGAGACTTTTGACAGAGTAATGAAGGCCTTGGGCCCTACTTGATTTGAGACCCAAATGACTAGGAAAGACCAGATCCCTGGTCTAGGGCAGACAGTGTGGTCTGTGGACTCAATCTAACTGCTTACCTATTTTCTTAAAGTTTTGTTGGAACAGAGGTGCAAAGTCATAGCCCTCTGTAGGGTAAGGAAAAATGTCAGGCTTTTCTGCCCTCCCACCATCAGGATAGATGATGGATCCTGGCCATCCTGAATGCATGCCTGATGGCAGGTACCTGGAGAAGGGTGTGAGCCTAGGTAGATGGGATTCACCTGGGCTAAGACTGTGCTTTTTAAGGGTGGCGTCACGGATATGCCATGAGAAGCCGAAAAAGAAGCCGAAAGAGAAGCAGAGAGAAGGCCAGAGAGCCCAGATAGAATGAAGACTTGTTGGGGGCTGGGAGGTCTGCCAGCTCCCAGCCCCCCTGCCTGCTGTGTACCTGGTAAGCCCCAATAAAAAGACCTGCAAAAAGGCACTAAGGACTCTGACTCCCCCTTTACCCGGTCTGCCGGATCCTAGAAAACCTGCACTGTGTCCATTCCTGCCCCTCCCCCCTCTGTTTCTGTATTGTCTACGGCTGCTTTTCTGCTATTATAACAGTGTTAAGTAGCTGCCCCAGACACCATGTGTCACTAAAAGTGATTCACTGTCTGAGCTTTTACAGTAAACATTCAGTGACTTTTGGTTTTGAAGATGATTCCAGGGATAAGAAATGAAGGAGGAAGTTAAGAGATGGGTGTAGGCAGTCAGTGGGGAGCAGGGTGTCCCAGGCTCTAAGTCCATGACCAGCCTGATTGAGAAAGACTCAGTTGAAACCAGGAGGGTGCCATGCCTTACCCTTCACCCCCAAACCCAACTCCCTGCCCCAAGCCTTAGGTCCATTTATCAGTGTGTGTAAGGTCAGGAAGGACACTGAGCAGGTTTTCTGATCCAGCATACCGGGTAAAGGAGGAGTCAGAGTCCTCAGTGGCTTTTGCAGGTCTTTTATTTAGATTTCCCAGGCATATGGCAGGCAGGGGTGCTGGGGGGCCGGGAGGCTGGCAGTCCTCCCAGCCCCCAGCAAATCCTCACTCTATCTGGGCTCTATCTGCTTCTCTCCTCTTGGCTTCTGCTGCTGCTGGCGTCCCTGTGATGCCAACCTTAAAAGTCCAGTCTCTCAGTCCAGGTGCACCCACTCTAGGTGCCCGCCATCAGGCATGCATTCAGGACCACAGGGTTCCCTCATCTATCCTAATGGCGGGAGGGCAGAAAGCCTGATACTTTTTACCTACCCTACAGTGTGATTGGAGAGTTCAAAACACCAATACAATAACACAGTGCTAAAGCAATGCCCAACGCTAGCTTCAGGAAGGTAGGCCAGGTAATGTGGGCAGACTCAGTGGACCTGGGTAGCCTAGGAGATCGCACGGGCCCAGTCAATCAGCAAGAGACACAATGTAGAGACACCCAATGTAGTGGCCAGAGTCTCACTCCCTGCACACTGTACACTGTAGGGTAAGGAAAAATGCCAGGTTTTTCTGCCCTCCTGCCATCAGAATGGATGATGGATCCTTGCGGTCCTGAGTGCATGCCTGATGGCGGGCACCTGGGGTAGGGTGTGGGCATAGGTAGATGGGATTCACCTGGGCTAAGACTGGGCTTTTACGGGCGGGCGGCGTCATGGAGATGCCAGCAGGAGCTGAGAGAGAAGCAGAGAAGGCTGGAAAGCCCAGAGTGAAGACTTGCTGGGGGCTGGGAGGCCTGCCAGCCTCCCGGCCCCCCAGCACCCCTGCCTGCTGTGTACCCGGTAAATCCAAATAAAAGACAGAAAAGCCAGCAAGGGCTCCAGGACTCCTCCTTTACCTGGACTGCTGGATCAGAAAACCTGCCCTGTGTCCATTCCTGCCCTACAACCCATACAAGCATTTACTTCTCACCTGCTTGGAAGCTACCCACCTGGGTCCTCTCTCTTCTAGGATAGCTTTACTGCCCTTCTTACTCTCATCTATCAATAAATCTCTTGGTCTCAACACTGAATTCTCTTCTCGCCAAAGACAAGAAATGAGAAAGGGGCCACTTGGGGTCCTCAGAATGGAGCTTGCTCTCTAAAACCCCAATTCAGTAAGGGGTAGTGCAAAAGTTGTGAAGTGGGAGAAAGCTGGTGGCCCATGTGACAGGGGTGCAGTGTGTGAGCACAGACTGGACAGAGACCTCATGTGGGGAGTGCAGACTGAGATGGTGATAAGCAGACTGCATCTCATTCTTCCTGGGGAACGAAGAGACATTTGGTTTTATCTGTGGGTGTAGTGATCTGTACTTAACTTTTGAAATACTGAGCACATACCAGGAGATAAATTTTTAACGCTAGCTTTTTATCCCATTTCTTCCTAACAAATGTCTAGCGAGGTAAAATTATTAGTTTCATTTAAGAGGTGAGAAAAATAAAAACAGAGTTTAAGTGACTGAGCTGGGGTCTGCCCAAATCAAGAGAAGGGAGACTATATAGGAAATGGGCATTTACTCCCAATAGTCAGTCTTCGGTGTGTGAGCCTGCTGCTTAGCTTGCTCTCATATACACTAATGATATACTGGGGGGAGGAGAAAGACAGCCTGCCCCTTGGGGTGTGCATTCTGTGTGCTTACTTAAGTTTCACTTGGAGAAAGTCAACCATTCCTCAGCCTTACATAGATGATGGAAATTTTTTTGTATTCATTGGGCATTTACACACTGACTTTTCTGAAGGGCAATTAAAGTATTGTGTAAAGATAAGGCAAGAACACATGGAGGCTTCTGCTCAGAAGACACCTCAGTGAAGGGACAGGTGCTTTTGGAAGTTTCAGTTTGATGACACCCACAAATTTCCTGGTCACTTTCAACCGAGTCCCTTGAGAACAAGAACCAGGAGACCCTACCGTTCCTCCTATTCCCAGTCCTTGGCTCAATCCTTGGCAAGCATTACATGCTGAGGGGATTTTTTGAAGTAAATGAATATCTTAGATACAGATAATTCCAGACCAGGCACCAAAATAGAATTTTTCTTTGACTCTGAACTTGTATGCAAAATGCAAGTGAAATTATGTGGCGAAGTTTGAAACGCTCAAATCAAACATTTTCTCTTCTCTTGACTCTGTGACCCTACCACCTGCCAGCACCATCCCCAGGAGGGGAAGTGGGATTTGGCAGATCATATTAATGGAGCACTGAAGCAAGAGGGAGCAGAAGGGAGGGGGGGATCCTTCTGTTCAGGTTTGCCACCTTCTTCCTCCACAGCTTTCTTTCCTCTCCCCCATCCATGATCCTAATTAAACATTTTCCAAGTCCCTTTGGATGTTCTGTGCCCGAAGTCAAAGTCTACAAAGTAGGTACTAACTCCTCCAAGGCGTGGCTAGTCAGATAACAGCAGCAGTCTCTGGAGGAAGGAAGGAAAAAGGCAGACAGGGCAAGAGCTGGGGTAGAATTTTCACAGAAACCAGTGAGGAAGGAGGAAGAGGAAGAAGCCAATAAGGCCCTCCTGTTGCTATGCAGGTGACCCTCCTTCAGAGGAGTCAGCATTTTTAGTAATAAGAGACATGGCAATGGTCAGGTCTGCTGGAGGTCACTAGGTGGTGACTGGCTGGAGCTGCCATATCTAGTAGAGTGGTCACTAGCCACATGTAACTACTGGACACTTAACAAGTACTAGTGGAGCCTACTGAAATGATAATGTTTTGAATATACTGGAATAAATATATCATTAAAGTGAATTCCACCTGTTTATTTTTATATTAAAAACCCCCGGCTATTAGAAATTTTCAGATTATATATTACATATGTGGCATTTACAGTGCTACTCCATAAGGGAAAAAAAAAATAAAGCTGGGGCTCTAGAGAGGTGAAAAGATAGGCTATAAACAGAGCAGAATAAAAAGCTGTCACACAAATTTCCAAATTGAACATAAAAAAAGAATCCAAACATCATCAATTCATTAATTATCTTTTCCAAAGAGAAAAACGCATTAACCTATTGACATCTTCTGAAAGCTCACTCACTGAAAATCACCACCATTCCGAGCCATCATTTGTCTTTAATTGGTATCAAATGATTCAGTTTTACTACCTCACAGATTCTGCAAGCTCTTTAAAGACTAGGACTGTGTCTGAATATTTTTGTTTATCCATCTTGGTGTCTATCAAAAAGATGACACAGATTTTTTAAAATAACATACTGATCATCTGATTAACCAAAATAAGTAAAGAAGTAGAACTCTTGTGTAGATATTTATTGAGATAATAGCCAACTCTGTGTGTGTCTGTGTTTATGCCTATAGGCCAATCTAAGTCATATAATATTTAGCATGAAATTAGTAAGCATGACTTTCTCCACCCCAGTTATTATTGTTAGGTAAATATAGTGACAACAAATACTGTGTATTTAATAGTAACACAGAGGTGAGTTCCTTTTGGAATGATTTAGCACTCTAAGCCAAGAAAACCTGTTTGCATTAAAAGTGGTTTCCTCTCCTTCCCACCTTAGAGCCTTCTAGTAAAGAAAAATATGAATCCACAGATAAAATGCCTCTGCCAGATACTTCTGGCAATAAATGCTTGGATTCAAGATTAGGAATGTTACAGCACTATTCAGGCAGACCTTTCACAAAGACTCGCAACTACAATAAAGCAGAAGGGCTTTGAATAACCACTGGATAGCCCAGATCATGTAGTAGCAGGCATCAACTCACAATGCCAGAACTGTTTCCCATCACAGTACAGCTGATGGGGATCTAAACACTCCCAGAGAAACCCAAACTATGTAGACGGTATGTTTACTGGATGCGTACTATATGTAGTCCAAGCACTTTGCAAATATTGTCTATAATTTAGGTATTTTTATTCCCATTTATGGATAAATGAAATTCAGGGAAGCCAACTAATTAGCACTCACATATCTAGTGTGGTTTGGTTAGTATCCAACATCAGTTATGTCTATAACTATAAATAGTTTGCATAATACCTTACTTTGCATTTGTGCATTTTTTTTTGTGATAATCTGTAGTAAAGTATTATACTCCTTCCAGAGTATTTTTTTTTAACTGCTTATCAATACATTCTCTTGTTTATTTTTAACACTTGTATAGTGTAAGATCCCTTCAGGGACTGTTGTGATCAGTAACCAGACTCTGAGTTATGTGTTGGGATTATGGCACATGTAATGGGAAAAGCTCAGATGAGTAGCTTCCTGTATGGAGTTCAGCTTTCACAGGCCTTAGCTGTGTATGGCAATGCACTGTGTGCGACATGCTATATGGACATCACTATGCACTGACAGTCAGGGGACAGCTCTGCCCTAAGTAAAGGTGGGACACTGGAGGACTTTTTTCTGCAAACTAGAGATTTGGTTCATGTAACCCCAGTCCACATATTTGTGAGCGTAGAGCTGTGAACATTTTCATTTTATTTTTGTGACTGTCACCAAGTTTTTCATATTGAAAAGTTTACAACAGGAAGAAAAATATAAAACCAAAAACACCCTAATTGCTGTGGGAATAGAAGTGATGGTGGAGAAGGTCGAAGGGATGGAGGTCAAGTCATGGATGCCACCTGGCTTTTTATTTCAGTTACATTTCTTGAAAAAAAAGCTAAACGCAATCTTCTAAAATAGAGTAAACCAAGGTCTTTTAGGCTTTCTAACTTCAAATTTCCCTCAGTGCAGAGCACTGAGTCCTGCACAGAAAATTCTTGAAGAGTATGTAGATTTACAAGTTTTCTATAAAAAAAATTAGAAAATTAAATGTGTGTGTTAACTTTAGGCAAAAGAGGCATACTTTGGTATTGCTCCTCCACAAAGGCTTTGATTTTATTTTAAACAGACCTGATTTTAGTTTGGAAACCTGCAGAGAAAAATCCAGGGCAAAGCTGAGGAGTACCTGGAGCAGTCCCTGCAGGGGTTACAAATGCAGAGCACAGGTGCTAGGTTTCCAATGTCCTAATGTCCTTTTCCATTCAGAGGTTTTGTTCTTGACAGCATGGTTTGACAAAAACAGGGAATCTCAATCATTCATGTGAGTCCCGAAAAAAACAAAACAAAACAAAACACAAAACTGGATGCCTTCTCTCTTGTAGAGATCATGTGGATCAAGTATCATATAGAGTTTAAAGTATAGTATTGAGACATTTTCTCAGAAGGGAGAATGGGAAGCGAGTCAGAGGGAGGCAGAAAGTTGGGGTTGGTGGGGTAAGTGTGATGCAGTGAAGGGTGAAGGCAGTGGCAGTATTAGATGGCAGTGGAGGTGTAGTTGGAGGTTATGTCATGATGAAAGTGATGATGGTGATGGAGCGTGAGGTAACGTGGATGGAGGCTTGGTGGTGGCTGTGGCAGAGATGACACTGGTGGGGGAGGTGGTGCTGGTGGGTGGAGTGTTGGTGGAAAGAAGATATGGAGCAACAAAAGTTTGCTGAGATGAGAGTGAGGATTCTGAGAAAACCTCAATTCTCTCCGAGTCATTCATTTTTTGTCATTTTTCCTCCTTCACCATGAATTCCATCATGTATAGATTTTTTTTTTTGCTCCATTGAAACCTGAATATGAGATTCTGTTTGTCGTTATAGGGAAAGGAAGGCGGAGAATGTTAACTGCCCTGTTCTGTGCCATAGGACTTTCTGATAGGCTGTAGAGCATTGACTTGTTTTCTTCCCTGTTGATTCTGCCTTAGAAGAAATGGTTGCAAAATAATGTATTCAAATGAGAAATCAAGGGATGAGAACTATATAAGAAGAAGGGGCAATCATTTTGCCTGGAAAATATCATCTGCTCCATTTTTAATGTGACACTCTTTTTGTTGTACCTCCTTGCTATCAAGAAAGTCTTTTGGGGAAAACCCCTGGGCTAGTTTCATTGACAAATAAGGGTAAGATCAATTATGTGAATAAACTGTGAAGATGCTCAGAGGGAAACCTAAGGTGAGGACCCTCTTCTATGTCACATCATTATCCAAGCTGTTTTGTATGCTGAGTTCCAAAGTGGGTATCAGCAGAGAATGAAGAAAATACACCAAAATAGCAACATAAAACTAACACTATTTGCACATGTCCCAAGGGAACGTCAGAGAAAGAAGTTTTAGAAATTTTTATATTGCTGGAAAATGTGGTTTCAACGTAGTCTTTAAACATCGAAAAGGTTTGGATTACTCTATCGTCATCTAGCAGCGTGGATATTCTTTATACCTTCAACTTAATTAGTGATTTGCAAAAGTTGGCTGATGGTCTACTTTAAAACATGCTAATTATTGGGCACAATTTATGATTCAAAATTGCAAACTTGGGGGGGCTTGAATATCTTCATTTCACATTTGAACTCCTAGATGTTCTTGTTCAGCCTACCAAGATGTGTACTCAAATTCAAGAAGAGCTGATACAGGTATTTTGTCCACAATATAAATTTCTCTATTATCAGTAACTATTTATCTACATAAAAATCATCCTTCATATTTATGATAACCATGCAAGTCAAAAATAAAGATCAGGGCCTCTTTGGTGGCACAAGGGGTTGAGCACAGCACTGTGAAGCTATCTGCAGCCTCAGCAGCACAAGTTCGATCCCGAGCCAGGGAGCTACCCACATGGCACAGCAGACCTCTCCTGACTCGCCCACTGCTCCTCTTGGCAGTGTATTTCAGTCGATCTGCCTGTTCTGCTCCCCACTCTGTCTCTGGTAAATCCTCTCCCCCCACACCTCTGGCCTGTACCCCAGTTCTTGTATGCATAAATAAATAAATATTAAAAAATAAAGATCAAGATGTAAAACAAATAGGAAAGATTAAATAAGATTAAATCTGGATAACATGAACAATCATGGGACAATATTCAACAAACTATGGAAGAAGCAGATGGAGTTGGGTTCTAGGGGATGGTCCCAAGGTCAGAGAGGCTGAGCTGTCAGAAACTCATCTAGTTAGAAACATCTACTGTTCATTCAGAAATATAAGAATCATGAGCTAAAGAGTTTGGGCTTGGGGAAAAAGTGAATATCTGTATATAGTGCATAGGGGTATAGGGCTTTGGCATCTTGAGGCTGGAGGTATAAAGTGAGGACAGAAATCAAAGATCTAGGATTCAGAAATTCTGGGAGAAAAGGACAGCTTTGTCTGGAAGCAAAGAGAACCTTTGAAGGTTCTCAGAGTGTGGCACCCAGCCCAGCAGACATGCATTATCTGGGGAATTGTTAGGCAGGCTAACTCTCAGACACCACTCCTGACCTACAGTGTGTAAGATCTAGCAAGCTGTGTTTTATTTCCAAGCCTGATGAATTTGAGAATGGTCCACAGAAGGTAGCACATTTTGTTGAGCTGTGATTGCTTCTACCTAAGATGACCACTGTGGTTTATACATTTCTACAAATTCAGTTTCTCCTTGTACAGCTTCTAAACTATTTTCATGTCAGAAATTTTAAATTCACATAACCTTCCCATTAACTGACAGGTTCACATGACTGCCACATAGAAAGGGACAATTTGTACCAAAATCTTTTTTAAGTCTCCTTCTTGCAAAACAAAGATTTCCTTGCTGTGTTGAAAAGACAGTTTTTCTACATCTGCTCTTTTATCACAGTTTAAAAAAAAATATTTGAGTCAAATTTCAGCATCTAATATACCACCTCAGAGGCTTGAGCATTATCTCTCAAAGGATGGATGGAGAGACAAAGAAACTAATACAATTAAAAGGAGGAAATTGATAATGATAGCAGTTAAGTGGGTTTTACTCTTTAAACCACCTTTTCTAATACTCAGGAATGGACATAGTATTTGCTGATCTCTAAGACCCTGACTCTAAGACATCAACTCAACATTTTGAGAGACTATCTAGATAATGAAGTTTCATTCCATTTCAACATTAATTTTAATTAAATTAGTCAAAGTATTACTATTACTGAGCATCTACTTGTCACAAGCACTGTACTAAGCATGTCAACATATAAGCATTCAAAACAGCTCCTATTTTCAAAAACCTATGCATTTGTCCAATCAATTATTTAATGAATTATAAAAAAGAAATATATAAAAAGTAATGCAATCATCTAAAATACTTTTATACATTTTGAGTTAATATGTGATGATATGTGATCTGATGAAAGTACAATAAATAGTTTGAAGGAGAGAAACTAGGAGTGGTGAGTGGGATGTAGTTGAGAATGGTGGTCAGATAAGTCTTCCAGGAGGAAAAGATATCTGAACTAAGGGGTATGTGCTTTCCAGGCAGATAAAATAGCAGGAGCAATGATCCTACATAGAGAATGACTTTGTCTTGTTTTAAGACTAAAAAGAAGGCCCCTGGGGATGGAGCTTTACAGCAAGCTAGTATGCTAGGTGATGAGGTCACAGAAACATGCAGAGACCAGGTCATATAGGCCCTTGTAGGCCATGACAAAGGGTTTAATTTTTATGTTAAGTGCTGTTAGAGTCTCTGAGGAGCATTAAAAAGCATTATATTTTAAAGAACTCACTCTATTTTGGCAAGAGTTCTGCTACTTTTATGTGTGGGGGCATTGTAAGTTGATACAATCACTTTGATAAACATATTTACAGCATCAAGTAAAGTTGGATATTGCATTCTTTAAGAACAAGCAATTCTACACTTATGCAGTTTTCTTCTAGGAATGCATGCTGATGTATAACGGAATACAAAACCAAGAAAGTTTATGGCAGTATTGTTTACAATAGCCCAAAATGGACGCAACTCAAATATCTAGTAAGTATGGGAAGAATAAATTATCTCATACAATGAGATACTATTGTGTATTTAAAACACAGTCATAAAGGAGTTGGCATAAATGGGATCTCCAGTCATAGGTGGGATCCCTTTGAATCTAGATGGGCTTATGGAAATTTTGACCTACAAATGTCACACACCTCCAGAGTCTCAGTCATAAAATGGTTAATTTCTGCCTATAGTTGCTGGAACATTCACTTTCAGAGTCTGAAGCCACCACACAAAAACAATTCACTAACCTGACACCACGGTGTAAGGAAGTGCAAACCACAGAGAGAGGACACTCACAGGCATTATGATCTACCGCATTGGCTGAATCATCTTGGTCTGTCTGCCAGCCACGAGTGAGGAAGCCTCCAGATGATTTGGTCCCCAGACATTTGAGTCTTTCTAGCTGAGATCCCAGATTTTATGTAGCAGAAACAAATCTCTAAACTATGCCTTGTTTGAATCCAGACCCACAGACTTTATGAACACAATAAGATAATTAGTTTTATGCCACTTTGAAGTGCTAGTGAGAGTGGTTTGTTATATAGCAATAGACAACTGGTACAACACTACCAATAAAACCATAGAAACACACAAGCAACATGGATTAACGTATCATAAAGGAAGCTTAACATAAAAATAATAGATTATATGATTCAGTTTATATATAATTAAAAAATGTAAATGTATAACATTTGAGGGTGGATATGCAGAAAGTGGAGAAGTAATTATCATGAAATTCAAGACACATATTAAACCTAAAGGACAGATATGTGATTTTGATCATGAATCTATAGTGATGTTTCTGGGCATGAGTAATGTTCTATTTCTTGATCATATAGGTAGCAGCGTGAGTGTTCACCTTACAATAACTGGTTAAGTGGTGTTTATACTTTTTGCACTTTCCTGAACATGCATTATATTACATACATAACTAAATAGTGTTTAAAAAAAGATCATTCTGGCCTCTGAATAAAAAAAAATTAACTGTAGTAAGCAAATCAAGAATCAGGGAGATAGTTGCAAGGCTGTTTCTATATTCTACAGGAGAGATGAGGGCTTTTGGAGGTAGCTGTGCAAATGGTGACAAGAAGTTGGTTTTCATATATTTTGGAATAAGAGCTACTAGGATTTCCTGTTGCACTAGATAGGGGTAAGGAAGCCCATAAAAGAGAAGACTCAGGGAGAATGACAAATTTTTGGTTTTCAGTTGAATTGGGTTGAACTGTGATATTAGTCAAAAGAGTATGATGTATTTCAAAAATATCAATTAACTTTTTGTTTTATTATAACAAGCCTAATTTTCCTAACAGGTGCTTATGGGATTAGTAAATATGTAAAATTAAAAATCACTAGATTATCAAACGCTTAATATTTTCATGATAACTCACTAAGATTTAAGAACAAACTTTTCTGCTCAAACTGTTATTACCAGTTAATATGGGGAAAACGAACAATATAACTAAATGAAAAAAGATTCTCTACAGCCTCTAGGGTATAATTCCATTTTGCTTATAATTCCATTGTTTTGTTTATAATTCCATTATTCCATTTTGTTTCTGAGAAAGGATTAAAACATTTTTTTGTGAGAGGAAGTAAACTTTTTAAAGTAGCTTGTAATGTAAACATCTTTCAGAAAAAAAGACTATGCTACATTCAGGTCTCCTAGTGAATCCAAATCAGGTTATCCAGTGAAGCTAGACAGAAGGAAAACTCTGAAGATGTCTTTTTATGTTAATTGATTTCCTAGATGGATGGGTAATTCATTTTCTGAAGAAGGTGTGGTCTGCTGTAGTGGTATCTGGGCACAGATTTCAGGAAAGATGGGGGAAACAGTGACAAAAAATACAGACCGCAGGCTTTCTATGGTCTTCACTCAGCCTAATTTTGAGACCATTTGGAAATTTTTGCACTATCGATCAAATATTTTCAGCCTTCCATCAAGTCATATGGTAGGATTGTACTTACTGAACCTCACCTCCTGTCCCAGTGTCGTTGTGTGACAGTTACGGCCAATAATATATAAGTGAAAGTGTCATCTGTCACTGAATAATTAGGTGGTGTGTCCTGCACCTCAATTTCAATGTAAATGTGTGGATAGGATTCCCCATGCTAACAAGCAATGCCCAAACACCGGCAAGACGTCTGAGAATTCATCTCAATTCATATACTATCTATCTGGAGATTCCACCAGATTGCACGGGTAAAAATATCACTTACTCTCCCATGACCATGCTTCACTTCAGACTCCAGCCACAAGCCCAAGCTGCTGCCTATCTTCTGACCAACCAACTAAAAACAAAAGTTCCCACAACCCTCAAAATTCCTGTCTCCTTTGCAAGCCCAGATTATTATCTGTGCAACTAACTGACTGGCTGTAAATCAGACGAGCCCAGTACACCCTCCATAGATTCAATTAACTTGCTAAAATGGCACAAAGGACTTCAACAACCTATTTACTCACTACATCACCAATTTATTATAAAGGCTGCAAATCAAGAGCCAAATGGAAGAAATGCCTAGGACAAGGTATGTATGGAGAAAAGGCACGGGGTCTCCATTTCCTCTCCAAGTACTCCATTCTCCCCTAACTCTTCGTGTTCTTCAATCCAGAAGTGCTCTAAAGTCACTATCTCTGGAGTTTTTAATAAAGCATTCATTACATTGATGTGATTAACTCAGTGGCCATTGGCAACTGAACTCAATATTCAGCCCCTCTCATCTCCCTGGAGGTCTGGAGTTGGGACTGAATGTTTCAACCATCTCTTCATGTTGGTTTTCCCGATAACAACACCCAGCCTCAGGTTTTTACCAGAAGTCGCGTTCATTGATGTAGCACAAGACACCTTTAAAATTTTCAACACTTAGGGCCTCTCCTGGCGGCACAGCCATTGAGCGCTGGGCTGTGAAGCTGCCCGCAGCCTCTGCAGTGCTGGTTCAATCCCCGGCCACCGGCAAGGGTCCCACATGGCGTGACAGACCTCTCCTGCCACCCACTGCTCCCCTCAGCAGTGTATTTCATCAGTCAGCCTGTTCTGTCCCCCGCTCTGACTGGTGAATTCTCTCACCCTCCCACGCTTCTGATTGTACCCAGTGCTTGTATAAATAAATAAATAAATAAATCTAAAAAAAAAAAAAAAAGAGTATTTTAAAGTTTAAATTAAAAAAAAAACTTTCAACACTTAGAAAACAGCTAAACTGTTGGGAGAGCTGTGAGATGAGCTGTGAATGAAGAACAAATTTGTGTGAGAATATATTTTGGTCAAATAAGTGACCAAATTTATAGTGTGTGTGTGTATAGACACACACACACAAAATTGTAGTCACTCTCAGGTCAAGCATTTGTCTACTATAGAGGAATAGAAATTTGAGAAGAGGGATAATTCTCCCACCTTGCTCTCTGCAAGCATCCAAAAGACAGTGCTCCTTTGCTGACCTGTGAGAGACATCTTATGGAGAAATAAAGAAGCATTTTGGTTTTAAGTGAGGCTTTGGGAGTAGTATAAGTGAGCTAAGTTTTGACTGATACATGGAAGGAGGGCTAAAAGATGGAGTACAGGTGCTCGTCTATACTAGATTTTGCATACGTCTGGGCCAAGATTTTGCTCCAGCAGATTGGTTACCCAGAACAATCCAGCTAAGGGTGAAGTTGCCCAGGTCTCATCTTCATCCCCTAAAACTGCATTGGTACCCTTAGGCACCACAGTGGCACTAAAGAACACTATGATGCCCAAAGGAGAATTCAGTAGAGAGCTTGGCCCTGCGAAAGCAACATCTTCATATTGTGAAACTCAGGGAAAGAGTGAGAGATGGACAATGTGTGGGATGAACATATTCTTATTTTGGGGGGCACATCTTTTTTAAATTTTATTATTATTTTAAAATTATCTTTTTATTTATATATTTTTATGTCATTGTTCATTTTTAAACAATATTTGCTTCCCCCCCCAACGTGTAGTCCCCACAGAATTTCCTTCCCCAATGCACCCGTGCACCATCACCTCAGTCCCCTGTGCTCCTCCCTCCCTCCATCTGATCCCTCTCCCTCCTCCCCTGCAGGATGTCTCTGATTTACAATTGTCTGCTTTTGTTTAGTTTTGTTGTGTTTTGTGTTGTTATTATTTTTTCCCCTAATGTCTTATTTGGTTCCCCTATATTCTTCCTATAAGTGAAACCATCCAGTATTTTTCTTTTTCCTTCTGACTTATTTCACTGAGCATAATTCCTTCTAACTCCATCCACAATGCTGCAAATGGCATGGGCTTATCTTTTTTCATTGCTAAATAATATTCCATTGTGTATATATACCACATCTTTTTTTCCCCAAAATAACACCTGTTCCCCTATGTTTATTACAGCACTATTTATAAGAGGCAAAATCTGGAAACAATCCAAATGCCCAAAAATAGATGACTGTATCAAGAAAGAAGTATATCACATCCAGTCATCTATTTTTGGGCATTTGGATTGTTTGAGATGGACATATTCTCAATGACTCCTAGTAAATCTGGGGGAAATGTTAAAAATTTCCTCAGTGGTTAAGAGCAATCATACTTTGAACATTTATGTTAATGTGCGCACATTTGAACCCAATGAGGGATAATACTAAGAAAGATCAGATTATGGTATAATTAACATTTGCCTTTGAAAGAAAAGAACTAAGAGTCAAATATTCATCATCATCATCTCCAAAGTGAGACTACAATGTTTTATTTTTTAAAGATTTATTTATTTATGTATACAAGAACTGGGGTACAGGCCAGAGGTGTAGGATTTACCAGAGACAGAGTGGGGAACAGAACAGGTAGATAGACTGAAGTACACTGCTGAGGGGAACAGTGGGTGAGTCAGGAGAAGTCTGCTGTGCCACGTGGGTAGCTCCCTGGCCTGCTGGGGATTGAACTCGCACTGCAGAGGCTGCGGACAGCTTCACAGCACTGTGCTTAACCCCTTGTGCCACCAGGGAGGCCCTACAATGGGTTAATGTGCTAGGAAAGCTGAGAATACACAAAATGTAAAAATGAGACAAGTAGCAAATCCCCAACCCCAAGATGTTTTCATTTCACTTATTTTGTTTAAGAAACTATAGATCTAGGGCCTCCCCTGTGGCACAGCGTTTGAGCGCTGGGCTGAGAGGCTGCCTGCAGCCTCTGCAGCGCCGGTTCAATCCTCGGCCACCGGGGAGGGTCCCATGCGGCACGCAGACCTCTCCTGCTGCCCACTGCTCCCCTCAGCAGTGTATTTCAGTCCATCTGCCTGTTCTGCTCCCCGCTCTGGTGAATTCTCTTGCCCTCCCACACTTCTGACTGTACCCAGTGCTTGTATAAATAAATAAATAAATCTTAAAAAAAAACAAAACTATGGATCTAAAATTCAGGAGCAATCACTTTTCACATTGACCCACTACATCCAATAGCCCAAATCCCAGCCTTAGCTATTCCATTCTGTTCATTAGATTTCTTTCTTTAAAAAAAAAAAAAAAAGATTTATTTATTTTTTATTTATGCATATGATAACTGGGATGTAGGCCAGAAATGTGGGGGGTGAGAGGTTTCACCAAAGACATAGTGGGGAGCAGAACAGCTGGACCTACTGTAAGACAATGCTGAGGGGAGCAATGGGCAAGACAGGAGAAGTCTGTTGCACCATGTGGGTCAGCAACCTGGTTGGCTGAGAATAGAACTTGTGCTGTAGTGGCTGGTGATAGCTTGATAGTGCTGAGACTTAACCCTTGTGCCACCAGGGAGGCCCTTTCATTAGATTCCTAAATGTGCTGTGGATTATTCCAGATCACAGAAAGAGTGGGTAATAGTTAGGATACAACTCTACTAATGAGGTAATATTTATACGTTTTATTTTTAATACAAGAGGCTAATTATCCACTGAGTAGACACATCTCTGATCTACCAGAATGCAAAGCTATATTTAGTTATACCAGACGACAGGGCAGAAAAAAGTTGTTTTGGGATGTAATCAAACCACATTTAAATATTTTAAAAGTTTAAATACCTTCAATCCCTTATTACCTATATTTATACTTGCCCTCTCCTTTTAAATTATGCAGAACTGTAAAAACACCCTTCCTGGAACTTCATCGCTGATTATATTCTCAGTTTATGTATTTAAGATATTGGTTACTTGATAATTTATATTCTTTTACTTCTTGTTGAATTTACATAAAATATTTGTCTTCTCTAGGCTGACACTTTAAATGAGAAGCAAGTAATGCTGGACTGATTATTGAGCTTATTTACTCTTCTATTTCTAACACCACTTTAATACCTAGAATTAGAGAAATTGAGTGAACTGCAGACACCTGGAGACATTTCCACAATGATCTCATTGACACAGCAAAGTAGAAATTTGGAAACTAGTGAACTGGATCCACCTTTACTAGCAACTCTACTTTGTATATCTCAGACCCTAGTCCTTAAGCAAAAAGGAATTTAATGTACATGAATCTAAGCAACTGTGGAAAAAATAGAACCAATTCTATATGCTTGATCCACATGATGCTGAATAACAGGAAGAATTTTGCAGGTTTTTTTTTTTTTTTTTTTTTTGCCATGGGCAGCACAAATAAGTGTAATTTCCACTTAATAACCACAATAAACCCAAATGATGCAGATAGCCTCTTTCTCTTAATTCATAAATTAATAAACTGAAACACAGAGGTTGTAGGAAAATTCACACAAGATGCTGGGAAGAGTCAGACTCCAAACCACAGTAGGGTGAGCCTGAGGTTTGAGTTTCTCTCTATCTTGCAGGCATGCCCTTGAAGAAGAGAGCTGGGGTTTCAATGACTGCTTTGCAGTTGCCCCCTTTTCTAGGATCTACTGCACACCCTCTGTCCCTTATCACCTGCTTGCTCTCTTCTCTACCTCCTGTACCATTACATAAAGGATGTACCTTGTCCAGGAACGGTCTTCCCAGGGAAAGGATGCAATTTAAAAAAAATCCCTATTTTCCTCCTTTTGTCCCTAAATAACCACTAAAATCCCCCTGAGTTTTTTAACACCTGTTTTTCACCCAGAGTTGCTAAGGAAAGTGAAGTTTGGCAAAGTGTACAAAAGCAGTAGCTGCAGGCTCACATAGACTTTAGTTCAAATTCGAATGGTTTTTCTTATTGTCTTGGCCAAAAGTCACTTACTTTTCCAATTTTCATTTTCTAGCCTTTTATTTTTTAATGGACGTTACACTGGTTTAGAATGTGTTTGTGTTTTAGAGGCATAGGCTCCCCACCTTGAGGTGTTGTTACACCACACCCAACGCCCAAAAACCCATAGTCCTCCACTCTAGTCCATTGTTTTCTCTCTCAAGTTGTTCTCAAGTTTCAGTTCTTTACTGTATAAAACTGAAATAGCAACACATAGCTCCCAGCATCATAAAGATAAAACGTCTTTCACTCAGAAGAACAATAACTGTTAGTTCCTTTCTCTAATATGTGAGACAATAAAACACATGTGTGTCTAAGGCACTGTTGGTATTTCCATAAGTCTGTCAAATGTCTTGCTCCTGAGATTTTTGCTCTCATCTCTTCGTCCATTGACTATTTCCTATCCTAACTTTAATATCCCTTGATTGTGAAGTGTGTGTATTTTTGAGTTGTGTGAATTTAGAATAATAACTGAAATAAATGTACACAATCATTGTTCTGATGAAATGAAAAACATTCTCTTAGATCTATAAAATGTAATTTACATATTTCTGAGGTTCATTAAATTTTCCTTTCCACATATCATTCCTAACTTATTAAACTTTACTAGCATGATAACTTTTTTATTAATTACTATCTTTTAAACCCAGTGTAATTTCCATATTAAGATATTTCCCTTTCAAATCAGTCACAAGTTCATGGTTTTGTTTTTGCCCCTTATTTCAATAATTTCATTTAATAGTTCAGAAACACATATGTGGTTTGAATCTTGCACTTACATTTGTGTGTATTGTGCTGACAAGGAATAAACAACTAAAATACCTACACCTCATTTTCTTCTAAGTGTAGTGAAGGGAAGTGTGTCAAATTGAACAGTGAAACATAACAGAGGTTTGTGCATTCCACATATTCAAGGTTTCGCTTTGCCTCTTCAAAATGCAAGACTATCATCTATCCCATTCAAATTATATTAAATGCAGAATGATTCAAATAGTGCCAGCTGCCAATTTAAATTTCAAATGGAAACCTGCTCATTTGCTGACTCTTCATTCACTATTCCTCTCACCCCCACCTTTTCTTTTCTACTTCTTTTTTCCAATTTATTTTCAGTCTACATGATAGGTATTTCTCATGGGAGAGCCTGCTCTAAGTGACTAGTGCCTTTGAGTCAAAAACTACTTGAATATTTTCCCCTGTGAAAAAGCAACACTTTCTAGTTGTCTGCCACTGTTTACAGACGAACCTCAGAAAACTCAAAATTATGTTAAAAATAAGTACCCCATTTTCTAAATAAATTGCTCAGAAAGTAGGAAATGTCTTATCTAATTTTCCCCAGTCTATGAAAAAGAATTTAAAAATAAGAGCAGGGGCCTCCCTGGTGGTGCAAGGGGTTAAGCTTCAGCACTATCAAGCTCTCTCCAGCCACTGCAGGCTGAGTTTGATCCCCAGCCAGGGAGCTACCCACATGGAGCAGCAGACCTCTCCTATCTCGCCCACTGCTCCCCTCAGAAGTGTATTTCTGTAGGTCCACCTGTTCTGCTGCCCATTCTGCCTCTGGTGAATCCTCTCACCCCTACCTCTGGCCTACACCCCAGCTCTCATATGCATAAACATATAAGAATAAATCTTTTAAATAATAAGAATAAGTGCAGCTAGAAAGAAAAAATATATGGACCCATGAAAGTAGATAGTGTGGAGTGATTAGGAACTGTATTTTTTACTGTCCATAAGTGGGTCTTGTCTAAATACTGTTCTCTACTTACCTGAAGTGATCAGAATGGAATATCACCTCTGGAATAGGTAAGGTATTGCTCATGAAAAGAGAAGAGCCCACTATGAATTCTGGATCTATTAGGATTTAAAGGGCAGCATGTAAGGACTGTGTAGTAGATCACCCTGAGGTATCGATTTAGTTTTAAAGCAGTCAGTAGAATTGTTATAGGACAGGGAGAGGGGCAGCCCAAAACCCGCAAACCTGCCTATTCTATATAGGGTTCTGCCATGCGCCACATCAACACAAAATATATGAGACTTTAATGGGAAGGAACCTTAATACAACTAGGAAAACAATACAGGAAAGGCAAAGAGTCTAGTTTCTAAATGAAGCACCCAAAGTTACCCGTCCCCTCGTGGGTAAAACTCCATCCATATGGGATAGGCCCAGAACAAGGCCCCAAAGCCTGCCACGATTCTAAAGTATCTTCCAGTGGGGACCCACAGAAAAGGGTCAAAAACAACCAGACAAGCCTGGAAGGAAAAGAGCAAAATCAACATCAAGATAAAAGCTGCCATTGTCACCTCCCCACGGGTCTCACCCACATCTGTGTCACCCTGTCCATGACCAAAAGACAAGCGCAGTTTCTTCACGTGTCTCTAGGCTCCATCCACCTCCTCCAGGTCTCCTGGCTCCATCCTGCTTCCTTCCTCAGTCTCTTCTGCAGCTTCATCTCTTCCTGTTCAGCTCCACCCTCCCTTGGGTGGGGCAGGGAAACTCCCCCTTTCCTGGGGACCACCCTGTTACAGAATACACATGGAAACTTGGAGGAGGTAGATGGCCCCATCCTAGTGAACTCTAACCTGCACTCTCCATTTTCTCCTGGTATTTTTCCTTGACACAAACTTTTAAAAAAATATCAAGTATAACATTCAGACAGAAAGGTGAACAAATCTTAATTGTCCAGTTACGCGAATTTACACAATGAGCACAATCCATGTAACCAGTACACAGAGCAACAAACAAGACCTCTCCAGAAACCATTCGTCATCACTGTCACCATCCTTGCCAAGGGCAACAGTCTGACTTCCCACACCCCGATTTAGTTTTGCTTGTTACTGACCTTTATGTAAATGCAATCACAGTGTGTAGTCAGCATCAGAGAGGACTTATTCTCAATAAGGGTTTTCTTATTCTCAATAAGAAAAAGGTAGAATAAAATAACTGATTTTGTTTTTGTCACCTAGTAGATGACAGAAACATCGGTTACAAGTCTGGTTTACCCTCTATATTACCCACACCCTTCCCACACCCTCCCACTTCATTCTCTTCTACCCCTTCTCCTTTTCTTAATTTTTCCTCCTTATTTTTTTAATTCAATAAGATTTTTGTATTTGGAATAATTTTTGATTTCTAGAAGAAAAAAGAGTATGGATATTTTCTGTATTCCACCTTTTTTTTTTCCTATTGTTAATGTTTCACACTAGCAGGACACATTTGTCAAAACTAAAGAAACAACATCGGTGTATAACTTTAACCCGACATCTGACTTATGCATATCTCATCAGTTTTCCCTCTAGTGAATTTTTTTCCTGTTCCAGCATCCCATCCAGAACATGACATTACTTTTAGTCATCATGTCTACTTAGACTCGTCATGTCCATTATAATTTCTTAGACTTGGCTCACTTTTTAAGACTTTGACAGATCCAATAATAACACAAGTCAGGTATTTTATAGACTGTGTGTCAATTTGGGTTTGCCCGATGTATTTCTTGTGATTAAACTTAAATTATGCATCTAGAGAAAGAGTGTCACTGTGGTGAAGTCCTCTGTTCTTCACATTATATCAGAGAGTACAGAGTATCAACATGAAATACTAGTGATGTTAACCCAGATCACTTTGGTTATAGTAGTATCTGCTTGGTTTTCCAACCATAAAATTGGCTTCTCTCCCTTTCCACTGTATACTTTGGATGCAAATGACTAAATCCAGGCCCTATTCAAGGGGGACTGGGAATCACATCCCTTACTGAAGAGACAGTATCTACATATGCTGATGTTGGGAATCCTGTAAGGAGGATTTGTCACTTCTCTTTCATCTACCTATTTCTTAAATCATTTGTTTATAACAGTATGAACATATTTATATTTATGTATACTTAACATTGTAGTCTAGTGTGGTTTTTAATTTTGTTGTTCAAATTGTTCTACTTTTGGTCTTTGGGACTTCATTTAAGTTGGTTCCTGTATTCCCCTGAAGTTCTGTCATTCTTCTTCATGTATGTATTTACGTATATATTTACTGACAACTCCTTTGCTTTCTGGCACAGGTATTTTTAATGTTGCAACAATACGTGGGAATGTTGACTCTCATTTTAAAAACAGACTTGAGGCTTAGAATGATTTAGTACCTTGCCCAACACCACCAGGGAATAAACAGTAGAACTAGTATCTAACCCCAGAAACTGTGATGCTTAAGTTCCCAAGTTCCAGGCAATGCACGTCCTACCTTGCAAGATAATTAAGGCTAATGACAGGTTAAACCACAGAAGAAGAACTCCACACTAAACACAAGGCAGCAGACTCAGAAACAGCTCTCTGGCTTTGGTACTTCTGAGAAGATGGAGACTGTTGGCTTTCTGGTGATGCAATTGATTAATTGTGCAATTAACTGATGCAATTGGCATCACCAGATGCCAATAAAAAGCTAAAACTATTAAGGAATTGGGGAAGTATAGGACTCTGTTGCCTATTTGGTGTACTTGCTGGCATGCTGGGGTCACAGGAAACTAATCTTGACATGCTGTTGCTTATTCTGTTTTAGGCTTTGAAGTGTCTGGATTTTCTAGCTATGTATCTTTTCAAGTAAATTCTGTGATCAAACCAGCTAAGCAAATCGTTTCTTTGCCCATTGCTGCTGCCACTAGAGCTCCTAACCAAGAAAAGCATTAATCACTTTCAACAAATGGCCTCCCAGAGACTCTCTATCAGTTTACACATTGAAGTAGGTGTTGTTTTTAGCTGTTCAGAGTATCCCAACTCAAGTCAGGTTGGCCAAACTGCTGGATTATAAATAGTCAGAAGGAAAACTATCATGACATACGTATTTTCATTAAATCCATAATCCATTAGACAAACTCTGTAAAATATAAATAGGAATAGTCAGGTGAAAGATAGATAACTAAAAGATACACAAAATACTCTGACAGTATCATAGGAATAGAAATATTAATGACTACTATACAACTCCATATTATTTATAGTGATATGTGCCTTAAGCAATGTACTTAGAATTTGCAGTCTTGTTCTTTGACATATAATTAATCTGCTTCATTATCGTGAGGCCAAACAATGTGTAAGGATGTCAATAAAAAGGTAATTAAAAACTGCAATTTTGACTTAGCAGAGGGAATTTGTAAATGTAGTTTATAAGTCCAGTAAAGCTTTGATTGATCTCTAAGCTCTATTCTAAAATATATTCATTTCATTTCTCACATAATGACAAGAAATTACTAGAAAACAGAAGTCATATCTACAATCATAATCTTTTCTTTGGGGATTGATTACTTCAGTAGACAAAAAGGTTATTCAATTATTGACAAAGACTCTGTTCTTTTATTTAAGTACAGAATATGCCCAAATAATTTGGCAACTGACAAACTCTAACTTCCCTCTCCAGGCCTTCACTTCCCAAATGCCCCCGCCACACATGGCTGCCTCTTGGCTTCTCAGACTAAAATTACTTTCGAATCAAGAGAATATAAACAAACAACACAATGGGACAGGTTTCTCTGAACCTCTAAGTTCTATGTATGAGAGGGGTTGTACCTGTGAACTTTGCCTTAATTCCATTACAGCCAAATGTCTGTCTATCTCCTTCCTAGTTACTTAGGTGCCAAATTCTCTGAACACTGTGCCTTGTTACAGATACATAGATTGGTGGGGATTCAGGGACTCAACCAAAAGTCACAGCTGGACATTGACTAGAATTATTTGTCATGGGGAAGTTAGAGTGCCAGTGGGGAATGCCATCCATTAGTCACAGTTCTTTTGGGGAAAAAAAAAAGTAAAAGTATAATAGAAAATCATTGTGGCAATCAGGTTAAAAGTGAAGCTGAAAGGTAGAAATGCAGCAATGGTTTTAGTGTATTGGAAACTTAAAATAAGTATTTGATGTTTTTGAAATACTGTTGCTGGACCCAGACTAAGCAAACATAGGATAAAAAAGAGAAAGAAAAATATAAAATTTATTTCTCCTAATTTACTAGAGAGATTAAACACATCCATGCAAAGTACTGGCGAATTATTATACAATAATTCCAAGGTTTGGCTGTAATGAATTACAAGGTTTGGCTGTAATGAATTGACACCAACAGAAGGGAGAATGAGGAAGTTAGTAAGGTGTCAAAATGAAAAGTTGTGCCTATGTACGTGACAAGTTCTGTAATTTTTAGGAATTATCATGTAAATTTAACAACTAATTTAATTATAATCTGTAGATGTCCAAAAATAATCACTCAAAAATTAACGTGTAGGATATTCCATCATGCTGTTGAAACAATTTATGAACTTACAACTCTTACTTTTTGCTGGGTGTAGTGCCAAATGGGCCACTGAGCAGGTTTTCTATGATTCGAGCAGAGCAGATAGGTAAAGGAGAGTCTTGGAGGCCTCGGTGGCTTTCTCAAGTTTTTACTGAGCTTTTACACGTAGTGCAGCAACCAGGTACATGGCAGAGAGAGATGCTGGGGAGCCAGGAGGCAGGTAGGCCTCCAAGCCCCCGGCAAGTCTTCGCTCTGGGCTTCTCTGGCATTCCTGCTCCCCTTCTCTCTCCTGCTTCTCTCCTGCCTCTCTCCTGCCTCTCTCCTGCCTCTCTCCTGCTTCTCTCCTGCCTCTGCTTCTCTTGGCCAGTATCTCAATACTGAAGTCATGGCCCACTGAAGTCCTGGCCGACAGAAGTAAATAACATAACTTATAATAATGTAACAAAATGCTGGTGCCCCATCACGCAGGGCAATCCTAATGGCAGGAGGGCAGAAAAGCCTGAAAAACCATTTACCCTTCACTGGGACATTATGTCTTTGAACACTGCTGTATCCCTCATAGACAGCAATGAATCTGGCATATAGTAAGCAATTGCTTAATATCTGTTCTTTAAGTGAACATAACAAGAGACAATAATATAGTCTCATTGGGGGGTCAATAGATATTTTACAAAGAGGACTCATGTGACTCTAGTCATATTATAGCTGGATTTATTACAGGAAAATGATGCAAAGCAAAATCAACAAAGGGAAGAGACACATGGCTGGAAGCCCAGAGGCAACTAGGTATAAGCTTCTAAGTGTCTTCTCCCAGAGTAGTCACATAGGACATGCTTAATTCCCCCTGCACTGAGTTGTGACAAGTCCATTAGAATCCCAATTCCTGGGAGTTTATTGGGGCCCTTGTCATGTAGGCTCTGCTGCCTAGCATCTGTGAAAATTTCAGATGCCCAGAAGAAGAGTGGGTTTTCAACCTACACCATATAGTGGAAATCAACACTGTATATCCTCTGACCAGGAAATAACGCCCTCAAAATCCATGTTTCCAGAGGCTGGCCAAGGGTCAACCTTTCAAATAATGCTGAGGATAGCAGACCCAGGCCTGCTATGTTAGTGCTTTCCTGAACAATTTCCTTTTTAGGTATCTATTTTCCTTTTAGGAACATCTGTTTTTGTATATAGACAACTCTAAAGGGAAATTTGGTGGCTTCCTAATTGACTTGATAGTGTGTAACTTTTCACGTTTGCATTTTCTTGACATTCTTTGTAGATATGCCTTATTTAAAAAATAAGAATTACCTAACTATCACCATCATCATCAAAAGTCCTTGTGCTGGTTGCTAATGTACATCAAAGTTAAATGGTGTTTCAGGTATTGTATTCTCATATGGAAGCAATATCTTAAAGATAGCATTGGGTTATTTTTATATATTTTCATAATCATAACTTCTTTCATAGCACATAATGATAAAAATATAAAATTAGTGATAAATGCAAAATTATCTAATGCCAGGGAAATAGGCTATGCCAATTTGAAATTGTTGAATTTCCCTGACATTTGTATCTCAAAGAGAAATCAGCAGACAGTTTACTTGAAGACATGATTGGGAATCATCAAATGTTAGGTGAAAAATGAAAATATTAATTCAATGATGTAAGTATTTAGATATCCACATTTTATCAGGGGAATTGTATTCTAGCTTTTAATTTTTTTAATTATTATTTTTTTAATTTTATATATTTTTTATATCATTTTTTCATTTTTGCACAATGTATGCATTTACATCTTGGTTATAGTCCCCATACAATTCCAACCCCCCGCCTTGTTTTGATCCTGCTTCCTCTTCCCCACCCCCTGTAGTGTGTCTCTGGTTTATACTTACTTATTGATTTTGATTTTTACTTTATTATAATTAGTCTTTTTCCTGGTCAGAAAGAAAAAGAAAATTATTGGATGGTCTCACTCATAGCAGGAATTTATTCTAGCTTTTTAAATAAGTTGTAATATGCAACACTTACACAATTTACAGTAAATATGCCTGCCACTGACATATGTCTGGATGTTGTAACAAGATTCTAGTGTTTTCTCCACTTGAATACTGGCTGCTATTCTTTATCCCTGCTGACCATGTTCACTGATTAACTTAAATCATAAAGCCCATTCAGTAATTCACAACCTGCTTCTCAGTGAAGAGAGAGTGTGCATGTTCGGGAGGGTTGAGGACCTGAGGTATTTTCTTGCATAACATAAGATATTGAAATAGGCACTGTCATTTTGAATATATTTTTTTTTTTTTGTCCAGAGGAAATCTGGACAAATTCTCACTTAGAAGTTAAAGTAAAAAAGCAAAAGTCAGTGATTTTTTTTTTTTTTAAAGATTTCTTTATTTGTTTATGAAAGCACTGGGTACAGTTAGAAGCGTGGGAGGGCAAGAGAATTCACCAGAGTCAGAGCGGAGAGCAGAGCAGGCAGACTGACGAAGTACACTGCTGAGGGGAGCAGCGGGCAGCAGAAGAGGTCTGCGCACCATGTGGGACCCTCGCCCAGTGGTGCGGGATGGAACTGGCGCTGCAGAGGCTGCAGGCAGCCTCGCAACCCAGTGCTCAACTGCTGCACCACGGGGAGGCCCAAAAGTCAGCGATGTTGAAGAACAACAGATGAGGGAGACCCAAAGCTATCGTTACTTCCTGTCTTAATTTCTCTCTCCTAGCAGCTCCTGGGTGATGAGAACTTTCTAGAAAATAATCTGAGCAACATTTACTCTTCTAGGGGGTCTATCAGTTATTTGTTTATTAACATGCAAAGATGCTAATTCGATTAAAGCCAAAAAGCTAGTTGAGAGGGTCAATCAGGTTAAAGTTGACCTGATTGCAGAGTCTGTGCCCTGAGCAAAACATGAAGATACTGGACTTCTGCACTGTTTCTATGGTGAAACAATTTCTTCTTCCAAATAGCCCTTCCCTACTGGTTTCTATCCCAGCACTAACCCTCCTGTTCCCCTCCCCCCAGCCAGGCTGCCCTTCTCCAGATTCCTTCCACACACATACATACATACCACCATTCTGGTTTCCCTATTCAGAACTGAAGCCACAGAGAGTTTAGGTAACGTGTGGGAGACCACTGTGCTGTTTGGTATGACCTCACTCTTGGATTATATTTCTTTATTCCCGGGACATGAAGCTGCTACTCTATCAGAAGTGCTTTCTCTTCTCTTCCTGTTACTCTTCATTCTTTTTAAACATTTTTTCTCTCCTCCTTTTTTCTTCCTTATATTCTATCTCAAGCTTATGTCTTTTGTCTATAAATTTCAATCACCAGCACCACTATGTGAGAATCAGCAAGTCCCTTTGTGCAAGTATAAATTAATACTCATAAATGATATAGGGAGCAAAAGAGCCTCTTCTTATCTATATTCTTGTCTGATAAATACATGTTATAGTAAATTACCTAATTAAACAAGCACAACACGAAAATTAGATGTTTGTTTCTATACGTCTCTGAAGAAGTAACCATTTTCCTTTCTGTGCTATTTATTATCCCTTCAATTTGCAGAAGCTGAGTAATCAGGAATTCCACACCATGGCTTTAATTGCAAGCATATTCACTAAGTGCTGATGTGGGATATTCTGTTGCTGAGCTTTTTAAAAGTGACAACTTTGTCTTTCCTTTTTTATTTTTAGTGATTAAGGTGGCCCATATAATCAAACCACACCCTTATCAGTGCAGAAGTGTTCTCTAATATGTATCATTTCCTTTAAGAGTCCAATTACTTGACAAAACAAAGATGATGGCAATGATAATAACCATAATAGGCAAAGTTGGTTGTCTGCATACTATGTGGCAGGCATGATTGAAAGCACTTCAAATACGTTGTTTCATTTAATAATGTCAAGAAAATTATTTAAATTTTTCTGAATGCATCAAAAGCACACTAATCCAACCCACCAGCAAACAACTATGGAGTCCTGCATCATAGAGTCTGAATTGTACTATCATTTGCTGCATTCCACCCTATCTTGGATTATCACTTAATTTCTCTTCTCCTCTTAATTATCAATATATTTATTTATCAGGAAGAATGAATTTGGTGGTTTCCTTTTAGATGGTATGTCTCACTTTCCATATATCATCTACCACCAGTTCTGCAAATTTTATTTCCACAATCAGGGGTCCTCACACTTTAAGATCCATGTAAATGTCCTAGGGATCTTGCTAAAATGCAGATTCTGAATCAGCTGATATGGGATATGTCTAGAGGTTCTGTTTTTCTGGATAGCATCCAGGTGGTGCCCGGCTGCTGATTTCAGGAATTCCTTTTGTGTAACAAGGTCTTCAGCAATTCTAAAATTGATCATTTACATTCTGTGTTACTAACCCAGTGAATTACTAGGTTGTTGTTTTTTTTATACTCAAACAGATGTATTAAGGCTAATCCATTATAGCAGTTTGCTTGAACAAACATTTAGACGAGGAAAGGAATTTGTTCATCTTAAAAGGTATACTGCGTCTTCTCTTCCCCTCAGTCTTCTTCTTTCCATCTGGACTGGATTAGTAGTAAAGAAATCACCTTAAACTAAGTCAATTTGAGATCATAAAAGCTATGAAGAAAGGCAATTCTCAGAAACATCACTATATTCTTTGACCTTCATCTTTGCCCTAGTTCCTTGCTAAAAGATGCAATAGTTTCTTTAGTATTTATAGGGTTTAGGAGATTGTAGACTGATACACCTTTCTTCTTTTGATAATCCTAGATTATTGCCATGACTATTGGTGGGAAACTGAAGGCTTTATCTGTGGATGAATCCATGAGGCTAAGCCCAACATACCAATGCCTTCTCAGTAAACAGTTATAATCACCATTAATTTTCCTTGTTCTTACCTATAAAGCTTATAAAGTTCTAATCAGGAAAAAATATATACCACTGCTACTTCAGTAGAGAGCATAGACTAACTTCTTACTTTAGGGGTAGAGGATCATGAATGTTTATGAGTTTTCATACAAAATATTTCCAAATATTTGTATCCAAAGACTCTTTACCCAGATATCTTTCTGTCTTAACCTGGTGAGGACTGTTTATGGAAAATCCCTGAAGGATTTTAGATAAAAGCCTGGTAAAATCTATATTGTGAGCTACTTGATTTTTTTTTTTTTTTTTTTTGTTTTTTTTTAATTTTCTAGAGGCATGTCTTATTTATTTATTTGTTTGTTTGTTTGGTTGGTTTATACATGCACTGGGTACAGTCAGAAGCGTGGGAGGGTGAGAGAATTCACCAGAGCCAGAGCAGGGAGCAGAGCAGGCAGAAGGACCGAAGTACACTGCTGAGGGGAGCAGCGGGCGGCAGGAGAGGTCTGCGCACCATGTGGGACCCTCCTCTGGTGGCCGGGGAGCAGCCGGGGATCGAACTGGCGCCGCAGAGGCCGCGGGCAGCTTCGCAACCCAGCACTCAACCACTGCGCCACCGGGGAGGCCCCTGTGAGCTACTTGATTTTTTAATGGCCATCAAACCATAGATAATTTTCTAAACACATAATGGTGAACCCCAACTGACCCCCACAGTTTATCTCACTGTCCCATGTCACTTATTTAATCTTCTTTCTTTTCCTTTTAGATGACCTGTATGGCAATGTTTTGCTAATGGCACATTGTGCATGGATCTGTGGCAGCCTGTGGAAAGATGTCATTACAAAAAGATTAAAGGGCCAAGTGTAATGCCAAAAATACAAAAAATGTTCAAAGCTTTTAACTGATAAGTCAAGGAAATGCAAATGCATTTTTTTCTCTACCCAAAGGATTAGCCAATAAAAAATAATATTCAGGATTGCTAAGGATATATGCAACCTCATATACTGTTCATACACAAACAAATCCAAAGGAAATTTAGAAACATACGTTACATTCATTAGAAAGGTACACACTGTTTTATATATTAAAGACATTATTAGGCAAATGTGTAAATGTAACATATATATACATTTGGATAATATAGGAATGTGTATAAACAGCAGTTCTCAAAATATTGACAACTTAAACATTAATAAAATAAACTAAAATGTACATAGATTCATAATGCTGCAATGTAAAAACAAAGTAAGATGAGCACAGAAAACATATATGGGAGATTTTCAAACAAATGTTAATAGTTCTTACATATTTTAGTGTTGGGATTACATATTTTGTTATATAACTTTTCCCTCATCAAACATGGGCAAATGTGTAATTTCAAGATAAATAAATTTAAAATCAAGCATTGAAATAACCAATTAACCATGGCTCCACATTAACAATTTTAAGTCCATTTCTAGTAACCCAAGGTTGGGGGTACTTCAAACTATTTTCTCCTGATGGTGACGTGATAATATGTGTTATTAGAAAAAGTAATTTCCAGTTATTGTATTGGATTTCAGTAATTACTTTTTCAATAAAGAAAGTGAAAACTATTAAAAGCAAAAATGTGAAATAAATTAGCTTTATATCCTACACTCAATTAAACTATCATAGCAAGAAGGTAATGAATTAAGATAATTTGAGGATATGAATAAGGCTTTACAAAGCAGATTTAACACTCTTCTTAAATCCATTAAAATACTGCAAAAGGAGATCACTGCAAAGCTGGTAGCCCACAAGATACTCCAGAGAAATTGCAGCTTGCATGCTAAGTAGGTAGAGAGAGTTTTCAGCCTAAGTTTAGCAGTCTCTGCACAATGTAGCTGAGGCATACCAAGTATACTCAGATTTGGTGACAGTGGTCTAAAGAGTAAAACTGAGTTTTGCACTGGCTTCACCACTTTAGAGAATAGTAAGATGGCCCTCTTCTTCAGGTATGCATTCTTCCAAGGAATCCACAAAGTATGTGAGCAACCACTGATATATAAGCTTTTAATTTAACATAAGTAATAATTTATTACTATACTCAAAAATAATGAGTTCTTGCCACTGCTTTGCTATAAACTCTCCCAAAGCTTCTCGCTGTATTTGGAATTAAATGGCTTCATAGGCTTCAGGTTTTACCTTTCTCTACTATGTCACTCACCATCATATACACTAACTTTCTTTCTTGTTCATAACAGGTCAAACTCATTCCTGTCCTCAAGCTTTTGCACTTGATTTTACCTCTGGTAGGAAGACTCTTTCTCCTGTTTTTTGCAAGACTAGGTCCTGTCATTCAATTCTAGTACCAAATGCCATCTCCTTAGAGTTCCCCAACCAACATGAGCCCAACAAACATAATACCCAGATCTTCTATCATTTTTGTTTTTTTTCACCGAGTCTGACCACACTCTTTTTGATCTGTGAACCCATGCAAAAGAGTAGCACCCCAGCTGGAGTTGCACCCCAGCTCCTAGAATCACATCTGCCACATAAATGCTCAAGCACTACTGAGTAAATGCCAGTCTACTTTATTAGCATATGCTGTAATTGTAAAGCAGCTACATTGTCTGGATTATCTTGTGTAGTTAAACTGGATGAGCGGGGTGAAAGACAGAGAGACCATTGAGGCCAGTTTTCTATAGTCCCATCGGAGTTGGCCCAGATGGCTTCCTTGACAAAAATATTGCATTACTTTGGTTCTTTCTGCTGTTTTTGTTTGTTTCACTTCAATTTACTATAATTAAATTGACCTCAACCAGATGGGTGTTCAACAATGGTTTGTAGCACTTTTGATGTAATCAAGCCTCTGGAGGTTCTGGAGTGAAGTCCTAAGGAGACATTTCCCTACCTGAAAATCACTGTGTTTTTTACATATTCTCAATGATTTTTAAAAATAAAAATTTACTTTATATAATCCGTAGTATAGAAGTTATATTTTCTTCCCATTTTCTGAACATTTCAATATTACTTTGAATTCTTTTCAAAACATACCAAATTCAACCTCACCATAATCATTAACTGCAGGCATCTTCCTCCTATTCCCCAACTGCCCTCATGGAGAATTGCTGAAACACAGCAGTGTTTCTTCAACAATTACCCTCTGCCCCTGAGGGTACATGGGGGTGTTTTCAGGAAAATGTGTTTCCTTCCAGAGGGGTATGGTGTGTCAAATAAATATTGGGTAATCATTGAGGTAAATAGTGGAATGAAGGGGCACTTCCGTCTAAAATGCGAATGTCTCTAGGACAACAAATCTCCCATCAGTCATTCACACTATAGTGTGAGTTAGTTTAATCAGCCTGCTTTTCCTATTATACAGCTGAGACTAGCTACTCTGTGAGAATGTAAGCTTTGCTAGAGAGAACAACAGTAAATTTGTATCATGAAACTACCACTCTTGTTCTTCAAATAGGGGTGTGCCTTGATACAGGGTGTTGGCATAAGAAGATATCAAAATCAACAAGCAACTATAAGCCAGAGACACACTACTGGGGGTGGGTAGGAGGGATTACAGTCAAAATAAGGGGGGTAGTAATTGTATGGGGACTATAACCAAGATGAAAAAGCATACATTGTGCAAAAATGAAAAATGATGTAAAAAATATATAAAATAAAATATAAAAAAAGGAAGGATGTAGGGGAAAATGAAAAGGGGGCTTTGTGTGCTGAGACCAACTATCATTTTAAATCTTGCTTATTGGGTCTTCCTGGTGCACAAGGGGTTAAGATGCAACCTATGAAGCTATCTATAGTCACTGCAAGCATGAGTTCGATCCCTGGCCAGGGAGCAACCCACATGGCGGGGCAGACCTCTCCTGACTTGCCTGCTGCTCCCCTCAGCAGTGTATTTCAGTCAGTCTGCCTGTTCTGTTCCCCACTCTGTCTCTGGTGAATCCTCTCACCACCCACATCTCTGGCCTGTACCCCAGTTCATGTATGCATAAGTAAATAAATCTTTAAAAAAAAATAAATCTAGCTTGTTGGAAAATAAGCAAGGTCAAGAAAATGACATAACCTTCTTCCACCTTATTATTGATGTCAGAATCCAGAATTAAGACCCCTCCCTTTAGTGATTCTGTTTAGTTTAATTTAATTTCTGTTTAGTTTAAGGCAATTTTAAGAGGTTAACCTAAGAAACTAGATTTCAAACCCTATGGTATTAATAAAGCAAAGTGCATTCTGAATTTCAAATCCTGCCTACAAATTCTTTAACTTCTTAGACTATAATCTTTCCAAGGTGGGATTCCATTTTATTCATTGCTGAACTCCAACAGTTCCCTAAATTGCCCCTAGACTAAATTCTTGGTGAACACTTCTGAGCACAAGTGCTGTGATTTGGGGATATAAATGCTCTTAGTTGGGACTTACAGAATTGCTCACGTCTGTGAAATTTGTGTGATCCAAAGATACTGCCTAACTTTCCTTGCTCAGAGAGTGTCCTTTTCCCTGCATGGAAGAGGCATTTGCATGCCAGAAAACAGAGATTTTATGTTGGATATCAGACTCCCAGTTAGAAATAGTAGGAATCTGTCGAGGGCAGACCTGCCAGAAACAACTTATATAACAACAGGCAAAAGGACACCTTAGAGTGAGAGACAGCTGTTTCTCACCTCCAACCAGGCAGCAACTTGGTAAATGAAACTTCAGGAAGAAAACAACCAAACATGCCCCACTTATATCACCTCCGCCAAATGAACAGCACATGCTCTGTGGACTTTATGAACTTCAATCTCTTTATAAACTTTATGGAACACATAGGGCTAACAATTATAGTATGGAGGAAGGATGAGGTATGTGTGAAGTGTTCAGCTGTCCATTTCCCTCAGTCATTCAAATCATCCTTTCTCCAATCATCCTTTCTCTACCAGAAAGGAGACCAAGCCAACCTCCCCTACAGGGTCACTAAGTTATTGCAGCTGCAAGGTAATTGGGTGCAAGGGAAAATAAATGAAGCAAAAATAAATCCTAGAGTGGAAAATTCTTGAAAAGTTTTTAGTAAGACAGAAAAAAAAATATTGGCTTTTCATTCTTATGCATATTGCAGGGGCAGAAAAGAGAAATGTGAATATCTTCCTTTTACAGCTCAGTCTAATTTGGCATGCCATTATAATTTCTGGCTCAGCTAGCAAATGTCTAGAAACACTGCTTTTCACAATTTCCCCTAAATATGACAGTTCTGTAAGTTGTTCTATTGATGTACTTGAAACCAACCCAAGTGGGATTGAAAATTATTATTAATTTTTATTACCATAGAGGTTTTACAGGCACCTGTGTGGAAGTTCCTGAGTGGTCACACCAACATACAATAATTATGGATTTGGGGACAGAAAACCCTGACTAATTTCAGGAATGAAGATGTCTAGAATTCTACCAATAAGGATTAGTTCCTTTGGATCAATCTTGCATCAATTTTTCACAGGAACAAACTTGAGAAGATCAAAATAAGTAATCAGGACAGCTAATATTCACATTGAATGGGGTATGGTTGTCACTGAAGAGTAGGGGGGAGAAGGGAAGACAGTTTTAAGAAGAGGTAAAGCAACAAGAAAGTGGCTTAAGTTCTGAAGCAAAAGGCATGTAAACAGGTGTCATTCCTTATAAAGAGGGCAATCTTGATAAAAATCAAATCACCACTTTGAACCCAGATGATTCTTATCTGTAAAGTGAGTGATAGGAGAGTTGAAAAAGAGTGGAAAGAAAGTCAAAGTAATGCTATGTCTGGTTGGTCATCTCGGTAAATGGTTCTTGATCCCAATGGCCTTCTGTGTACTCTTGTATAGTGTATCTCAGAATTTCCACCTCTGGTCAGGGATGACTCCACATGCATCAGCAGCCCTGGACAGGGGTTGTGCATGTTCAAGGGTGAAGCTTTGTCAAGTTGCACCTGGATGTGACTGGTAGAAATCTTCACATAACTGGTCCCCCAATCACTGAAGAGGTAGAAATGGGAAGGGGAGTGCTCTAAGTGGCACAAAAGGAATGCCAAAAACATATATTTTATGTTCATCTGCTTAGCAATTTATTTTTTTAAGATTTATTTATTCATGCATACAAAAACTGGGGTACAGGCCAGAGGTGTGGAGGGGGGAGAGGATTCACCAAAGACAGAGTGGGGAACAGAACAGACAGATTGACTGAAATACACTCCTGAGGGGAGCAGAGGGCGAGACAGGAGAGGTCTGGTGTGCCATGTGGGTAGCTCCCTGGCAGGGGTTCGAACTTGTGCTGCAGTGGATGAGGATAGCTTCATAGGTTGTTTCTTAACTCCTCGTGCCACCAGGGAGGCCGTGCTTAGATATTTAATATCTGTTTTCTGTTTCTATAAAGTAAGCTTCATGAGAGCAGGTAAGTTGTTTTGATTTGCTCTTGTCATATCTATTGATGATCAATATTTGTGGAGTAGATATATTTTACCTATGAATTCATTGTGTGTGTGTATTTTAGTTCTTCAACGCTTATTTTTGTATTGTGTTTTATACTTTATTATTGGCTTATAGTTTACTTCTCTTTAAGTACCTTCCCTTTTTCAATTAACTGTTTTTACCATTTTTACTTCCTTGCAATTTTATAATTCCAATAACTGAGTTGGGGTCTCTTCAAATCTTATTTACTTTTTTATGCTTTAGTTTGTTTTTTATATTATATAATTAAATTTATTTAAATTCTGACTAAACTACTTTTAATTTTAATGGTTTTGCTCGTAGATCCTCTTTGTTTTCAAAATGTGATTTAATTTTCCTTGCGAAGGAAATGGCCTATGAATTTGGGATAACATGTTTTTTTCAGTGCTGTCTTATTCGATCATTATTATATAGACACTGACTGGTAGAAATGAAAGGCAAGAAATACACGACCTCTTTCTTTTTACTATCAGGAACCTGGGAATTATTTTCTCACTGAGATCCACTGGTCCTCAGTCTGTGTTCTTTCTACTCTACTGTGTGGGGGTGCATTGTGTGAAACTACTGAAACAAATTCATTTGAAATCACTGAAATTATTCTTTAAAAAGGCTGGGATATGGCAACATTTATTTTAAGGATATAGTTAACATAAAATGCCACTATTGTCACTACTCAATTACTTATTTTTGTATAATCTGTTTACCATGGCTCTGAATGCTCTAAATCTGTAAATGTGACAATAAAATGAAAAGTTAAACTGGCCTTGATAACAACCATGCTCAATTGACCATTTTATTTCAAGTCCCCTAAGAAGCACTCAACATAACTCTTTTATTTTTTTTCCCTACTCACATCGGTACCTTCAGATTCTATATACCCCACACTCTAGTTATGCAGAATTTTCTCAGAAAGATTGACTGTTTTGCAAAAGTCAAATGTAAATATAAGAATTGTGCCAAGGGTTTAAAAAATGCAATATAAATATTATATATATGCCATTATAATTTTATAATTTCTGGCTCAGTTAACAAGTGACTGGAAACACAGCTTCCTGTAATCGTTTTATTCTTGAAACCAACCCAAGATGGGAGTGATATATGTTTCAAAATTTATTTAAATTTCCCCTCATACCTCCTCATTGAAAGTAACTGTCATTTCTTAACTGTGTAACTGTAAGCAACTAGCTTTACTTGCATCTCTCCTAATCTACAAAACAAAAATGAAAATAGAATATCAGCAATTCTCAGTCAGTATGAAGACTCCATAAATAATGTCAAACACAAACACACACACACGTATACACCATTGAAACTTACTAGACGGAGACTGCTTTAGGAGATGACTTTGAAGATCTGAACAACATTGGGTGATTTTAATTCTTTTAATTTTCTCACCTAAGAAAAGCAATATCTGCTTTGGACCTCTTTTAGAAGGTTGTTTGAAGGCTAATATCAGGTGATGAAGTTGTGAATGAAATTAAAAGAATAAAAACTATCACACAAACTTGAATGTATCTTGTAAAAACATGTATCTCTTAATAAGGAAGTGATACAGCTTATACAAATATACAGAGAGTGGATATACCCTCTGAAAAAAATAAGTAAATAAATGCATAAAATATTAAACAATAAATTACACATTCCATGGAAAACCACTTAAATTTTTAACATTTTTAATTCATTCAACAATATTTAAGTATTTGGAGATCCATAGTTAAAAGAAACTAGTCCTTGGATCATGAAGATGTGGTATACATACATGTTGGATACTACTCAGCAATCAAAAAAGATAAACTTATGCCTTTCACAGCAACATGAATGGAGCTGGAAGAGATTATGCTCAGTGAAATAAATCAGAAGGAAAAATAAAAATATTGGATGGTTTCACTTATAGGAGGAACACAGGGAAACCAAACAATGGATCAATGAATATAAGAAAGTGAAAATCAAAATCAACAAAAAACTATGAACCAGAGACACTTTTTGGGGTGGGGGGCGGGAGGGGAGGGATTGGGGTCAGAATGGGGGGTTTGCAATTGTATGGGGGAATATAAAAATAAAATTTATTATTTAAATAAAAATAAAATAAAAGAAAATAAAAGAAAATAAAAGAAAATAAAAAGAAAAACAACAACAACAACTAGGAAACTACAAACTGGAGACATTCATCAGGGGAGGCAGAGGGAAAGTTATCATAACGGGGGGAAGAGCACAAGAATCTATGATGATGGTTCATAGGTGTCTTGGTGGCAGTAATTTTATGGGGACAATACCTAGAGGAGAAATCAAACATTACACAAAAATGAACAATGGTGTAAAAATAAATAAATAAAATATTAATTATTTTTTAAAATGAAACTAGTCCTTGTGAAAGTTTCTAATCTTCTAGAGCATGTCAGAACAAGTGATGCATTTGAAAGGATTCTTTCATGAGTTCAAGATTTGTAAGCTCTAAAGGCAATAGGTGCTCTGAAAACCTGGAAGTCCCCTGATATCATAGATATAACTTCAACCACAAGCTGTTCAGGACCTTGGCTAGCTCTACATTCACACTAAAAGGGTTCTTTGTTCACACTAAAAGTCATACTAGAATATATATCTATATCTGTATTTATATCTGCATATATAGAGCAATCCTCAAGAGAGTCTTGTTGCCCAAATGATTTTGTCTTGTGTGAGTATATAGCTTAATCTTTATGTAATAGTCCCTCATTTACATGAGAATCATTTAATGTCCATATCCACATGCAGGAGAGGAAGCCACATATTTTCTCTTGTCTAAAAGTTCCACAGGGTACACAGTGTTTAGAAGACCATTAACCTGGTTGTAATAGAGGAAATCTGACTGTGCAACACTGGGTGTTTCAAGCCCTGAGGTACCCATTTCTTCAGATCAAAGATAGTCCAGGCACATATGTGGACTCTGATGGTTGCTCTCTGTCATAGAATTTACAAAAGTGGTAATTATTACAGTAACAAGTCTAAGAAAGATAAGAATAGATTATACATGTTTTTTATGTTTCCTTTTCTTGACTTAACATTACAATGCTAACATTCTATATGTTCCAGCAGTACATTTCCTCACTTCAGCAAATGCACAGATCTCACCACACCCACCACCAAGTGTTCAGTCACCAGCCTTTATCAACTACTCTGTCCCTCTACCTATTCTCCCCACCCTAATCTCTCTGGTAACTGCCATTCTGTTGTCAGAGTCCAAGGGTTTGTTTCTGTTTCTATTTTGGTTACTTTAATCCCCCTTATATTCTACAAATAGTGAAATCACCTGGTGTTTGTCTTTCTCAATCAGACTTACTTCACTTAGCATAGTCTCCTCAAATTCTATCCATGTTGTTACAAATGGCAAGACTGTATCATTTTTTAATATCTGAGTAGCATTCTATTGTGTAGCACATACTCTTTCTCCACTGGTCAACTGGATATTCACAGTGGCCAAGGTATGCAAACAACATAAATGCCTGCCAACAGATGTCCATTTTCTAAATCAGACCGTATCGATATGCTTTGGTTGTTGAAGTGCATGAGTTGTTTATTTATTTTGGATATTAACCCCTTGTTGACAAGTGGTTTTCAAATATCTTCTATCAGTAGGCTGCTCTTCATTTTTTTAAAAAGATTTATTTATGCATACAAGTACTGGGGTACAGGCCAGAGGTGCAGGGGGTGGGGTTGGTACTGAGAGGATTCACCAGAGACAGAACCGGCAGAGTGACTGAATTACACCATTAAGGGGAGCAGCGGGCGAGACAGGAGAGGTCTGCTGTGCCATGTGGGTCACCTCCCTGGCCAGGGATCGAACTAGTGCTGTCGTGGCTGCAGATAGCTTCATAGTGCTGCCTCTTAACCCCTGGTGCCACCAAGGAGGCCACTGCCTTTTAAATTTAACAAAGGTCTCTTTCACTATGCAGAAACTTTTTAGTTTGATATAGTTCCATTTGTTTATACTTTCTTTTTTTCCTTCTTCTTCTTTAGATGGTGGTAAGCAATCCACAAAGACATCACAAAGTCTAATGTCAAAGTGCTTACTACCTGTTTTTTTTTATGTGTTCTATGGATTCAGGTCTTATCTTCAAGTCTTTATTTTGAATTTATTTTAGTGGATGGTATAAAAGAATGATCTAGCTTCATTTTTCTACTTGTGACCGTCCAGTTTTGCCAGCAACATATATTGAAGAGACTTTCCCTTTTCCATCCCATTCTCTTGATTTTTTTGTTGTAAATTAGTTGCCCATAAATACACTATACTTATAAAAACCATGTGTTTGTGACATTATTAAATTGTGCATTGTCATTCAGTTAACTTCACAATTTAACTGCATTATAGTAGAGTCTTATTAGTCCCCAATTTATTAATTATTATTATTATTATTATTATTTTAATTTTATATATTTTACATCATTTTTAATTTTGACAATGTATGCATTTTCATCTTGGTTATAGTCCTCATACATTTCCTACCCTCCTTGTTCTGATCCTACTCCCTCCTCCCCTCTGCACCCCCCATAATGTGTCTCTGGTTTATAGTTGCTTGTTGATTTTGATTTTTTCTTTATTATAATTAGTCTTCTACCTGGTCCCTTGTTAGGTTTCCAAATTTATATTTTATCTTCTTGAGAAGATATATGTTAGGTGGAGTTCAGGTCCAGGGAATTTTGGGAGTGTGTGCTGCCATGTGATTTAGACTGACAAAATTTTTGTGAAAGTAGCATAAACCACTACCACACATAGCTCATGTACTCTCCTATGCCTTCCTATAGCTTCTATGATCTCTTAATTTATTATATATCTTTTTTATTAATAAGTCCAGTTAATAAGCCAATATTTTAAGGTCTAACAAATCCATTAAAAGGAATAAATCTGAAATCTTAAATAATTTCAAGGAGTAGATACTACCTTGTTCCCTTACAAATGAAATGAACTACAAAATTGGTAGAAAATAGGCATTTATCTCATTAACGCACTAAAACTTGGGGTTGTTATCATAAATTTACTAACTGTAACTAATACTGTATGACTTAATAGATATTTTAAAATATGATTTATATGATTAATTTATGTTATATGAAAGAAACTCCCAACCATGACCAATGGCACTTGCATTTCAATAACCTGAATTTTTGCATATAAATTACACTTTAGCATCTTGTATTTTGAAATTCATCTGTGATCTTCTTAACACAGAGGGTGAGAATTAGTCTACTGTTATAAACATAACTCTGCTTTATTTTTTTATTACAGTAGTATTCATTATAACATATGTTTTATTTTTTTTAAATAATAAATTTTATTTTTATATTCCCCCATACAATTGCAAACGCCCCATTCTGACCCCAATCCTTCCCCTCCCGCCCCCCACCCCCCAAAAAGTGTCTCTGGTTCATAGTTTTTTGTTGATTTTGATTTTCACTTTCTTATATTCATTTTCCTGGTCCCTTATTTAAGTTTTCTAGATTCCTGCTATGAGTGAGACCATCCGGTATTTTTCTTTTTCTTTTTGGCTTATTTCGCTGAGCATGATCCCTTCCAGCTCCATCCATGTTGCTGCAAATTGCATGTGTTTATCTTTTTTGAATGCTGAGTAATATTCCATGGTATATATGTACCACATCTTCTTGATCCAGTCATCTACTTTTGGGCATTTGGGTTGTTTCCAAAGCTTAGCTATTGTAAATAGTGCTGCTATAAACATAGGGGTGCAGGTGCTCTTTGGAATTGATGTTTCTGTGTCCTTTGGGTAAATACCTAGGAGTGGAATTGCTGGATCATATGGAAGCTCTATGTTTAGTAGGTCCAGAAATCTCCACACAGCTCTCCATAATGGTTGGACCAGTTTGCACTCCCACCAACAGTGCAGAAGAGTTCCTTTTTCTCCACATCCTCGCCAACATTTGTTGTTGCTAGTTTTTTTAATATGTGCCATTCTCACTGGTGTGAGATGGTATCTCATGGTAGTTTTGATTTGCATTTCCCTGATTGCAAGTGATGTTGAACATTTTTTCATATGCCTGTTGGCCATTTGCATTTCCTCTTCAGAGAAGTTTCTTTTTAGCTCTTCTGCCCATTTTTTGACTGGATTATTTTCTTTGTTGTTGCTGAGTCTCATCAGCTCTTTGCAGATTTTTGTGATCAGTCCTTTATCATTAGTGTTGGGTGCAAAAATGTTCTCCCAGTTGGTGGGGTTTCTCTTTGTTTTTGTTATTGTCTCTTTTGCTGTGCAGAAGCTCTTTAATTTGATGTAGTCCCAGCTGTTGATCTTTGCCTTCACTATCACTGCTTTGGGTGATGTGTCTGTAAAGATGTCTTTGATGTGCAAATCCCGTAGTGTTTCGCCTATATTTCCTTCTATGTATTTTATGGTTTCAGGTCTTATGTCTAGTTCTTTAATCCATTTTGAGTTGATTTTTGTGTATGGTGTGAGGTAGTGGTCAAGCTTCATTCTTTTGCATGTAGCGACCCAGTTTTCCCAGCACCATTTATTGAACAAACTTTCTTTGCTCCAATGCATAGTCTTTGCTCCTTTGTCAAAGATTAGTTGACCATAAATCTGTGGGTTTATTTCTGGATATTCTATTCGATTCCATTGGTCTGTATGTCTGTTCTTGTTCCAATACCATGCAGTTTTGATGATTATGGCTTTGTAGTATAGTTTAAAGTCTGGGAGTGTGATGCCTCCATTTCCTTCTTTTTTTTTTTTCAGTAGAGCTTTGGCTATTCGGGGTTTTTTGTGATTCCATATGAATTTCATCAATAATTGTTCTATTTCTATGAAGAATGACATTGAAATTTTGATTGGAATAGCATTGTATCTGTATATTGCTTTTGGTAGGATGGCCATTTTAATAATGTTTATTCTTCCAATCCATGAGCAGGAGATGTCTTTCCATTTCTTTGTGTCTTATTCTATTTCTTTTAACAGTGTTTTATAGTTTTCTTTGTATAGGTCCTTTACCTCTTTTGTTAGATTTATTCCCAAATATTTGATTTTTTTTGTTTCGATAATAAAAGGGATGGTTTTTTTGATTTCTTCTTCTTCAGATTTGTTGTTTGTGTATAGGAAGGCTACTGACTTTTGCGTGTTGATTTTGTATCCTGCCACTTTACTGAATTGATTGATGAGTTGAATTAGTTTTTCTGTGGAGATTTTGGGGTTCTCTATGTATATTATCATATCATCTGCAAATAGTGATAGTTTGACTTCTTCTTTTCCTATTTGGATTCCTTGGATGTCTTTCTCTTGTCTTATTGCTCTGGCTAGGACTTCCAGTATTATATTGAAAAGCAGTGGTGAGAGTGGACATACTTGTCTTGTTCCAGATCTTAATGGAATTGCTTTCAGCTTTTCACCATTGAGAATGATACTGGCTGTTGGCTTGTCATAGATGGCCTTTAATAACATATAAGTTTTAAGTGTTTGTCACGGAGAATCAACATGTGTATATACCACATTAAGCTCTCCGCTAAAAATCCAAATCTATCCTTCACCAAATCGTTATACCCTTTTCCCAATTTTCCCACCCTCTTCCCTTCTGTTAACTGCTAATTGGTCTTATTTTACAAAAGTTTATTTTGTTTTATTGAATTTTTCAGTTTTCCCTGTATAACACATGTAAGTGAAATCATACTGTGTTTGAAGTAATATATTTGTTTATTTAGCTATCTCATTTTCAGATATGTTCAGAATGAATACTGAACATATGAATAATGAATACTTTAAAATTGTTTCACTTTAAAATTTTTCAATTTTAAATGTGTTAAAACTGAAATCTAGAAAACTTGAAGTAACTAATAAAATACAGTAAAAAAATTCAGATCTTCACATTATTGACCCTAAAGTCCATGCTTTACCACTGCCAAACAATTATTTTCATAGAAATTGAACTTTTCACCAAATTTTAGGTGTGCATGAATCTATCTAAAGGTCAGGGAACTCTGGGTATGTCACTTGACAGAAGTTACTATAAAGCGTCTCGGCACTGTAGAGCAAAGTATTTCTGTTTAATGATATCAGTATCGTACAGCCAGGATATTATACTGCATTTAAGAAATATAAAGCAATAATTTAAATATTTATGGCTTTTTGCCTCATATTTATGAACCAGAGACACTCTATGGGGAATGGGGGTGGGGAGGGGAAGGATTGGGGTCAAAATAAGGGGGTTGCAATTGTATGGGGAATATAAAAATAAAAGTTATTTAAAATAAATAAATTGCAAAATAAATATTTAATTAAAAAATAAATATTTACAGCTTTTTGCCTCATATTTATTACTGGTAGCAACTTTGAGATGAGTTCTTAAATAGTTTATTTTTATTTCTTAAGCTAAGTCAAAGAATTTTAGCACAAGGCACTCAGCATTTCTGAAATGATTGCTTCTTCCCAGTCAATTGTATCTTGTCAAACTTTTCTTTTCTTGCTGTTGATGATTGTAACAAGTGGCTTAATACTAGAGATTAAAGAAGAACAACTGCCAACTTTACAAAACTTTCTCCAGATGAAATACTATTAGGTGTAATATATCCAAATGCAATATACAATAAAATATAATAATCTGCTATAGAGTGAACATTCATGCCCTCCCCAAATCCATATGTTGAAACCTATTTTCCAAGCTGGGACTTTGAAAAGGTGACAATGGAATTAGATCTCTTGTGCAGAGAATCCAGAGAGCTCCTTTCCCCCTTATTCCATGTGAAGACACAATGAGATATGTCCAGCCACCTGGGAGCCCGAAGTGGGTCTTGATGAGTCACCAAATATGAAGCACCTTGTATTGGGTTTCCCAGAATTGGAAGATATAAGTATTTGTTGTTTAAGCCCCCTGGCCCCAGTCTATGGAATCTTCACTATAGTTGAACAGACTGACATTTCATCAAAGGTATCTGTGGGTAATATATTTCCAAGGATCATGGTCTGTAGCATGCAAAACACATGGCAAGTCCAGTGAAGAGCTGAAGCAGAAAGAGAGGCTGTCATTTCTAGCTCAGGGTAGTTTTTCACAGAGCACAGACTTACATGGCTTGAGTATGACTTGTTTATTTCCTCCTTATCCTTTTAATATTATGAATAATTGGAAAAAAACAGATGTGCACGTGTTCATAGAAAAATACAATTTACCCATACTTATAGAATGTGTTGCCTTTGCTTCTGAGGAAAAGAACATCTTAACATATCCTATAAAGCCTGTATTAACTGCTTTATATTCAATAATAGCAACTGTAGTTTATATAGTACATAGTTCATAAAATGGTATCACGTATATTTTTCTTGCGAAATTCTGTGTGGGAGGAGTTGCTATATATAATTTTATTACATGAAAACTACTGATCATTAAAATATTTTTGATTACCACAATGTCTTTTATGATTGTCACTCTATCTTGTCTCTGAGAATCTGAATTCTTTTTTCAGAACTCACAATGCTGAGAGAAGTTTCTCTACTTAAGTCCCTCCCTATTACTCATCTTTATATATTTATTTATTATTTTAGTCAAATCACTGAAACTGTGATTGCTGCTTTAAATTGTGTACTAATATCATTTGCTTTATTTATCCTGTAAATATTTTTCTGTTTATAGCAATGAGCAAAAGTCAAGAGATATGTACGCGTACCTTGAAGAGTATTTTCAGAAAACACACTTTAAAGACTCTACAGCTTATAACTGGTCCCTAAATAAGCTAGTGACTCTCTAGGAAAGGAGGCGACAGTGTTTGCCAGATTTTCCTAAAGATGAACATGTGAAGCCTGTGTTAATTTTCTTGCACTTGCATTATATTAAAAAAAAAAGTCAAGAGATAAAATTATTGATTGTTGAAACTGAAAAAAAGTCTGGTTTGTTGTGATTATTGAATTCTGTGGTGTAAATACACCTATCAGAGATGATTTCTAGCTGCTAAACATTTTAAAAATCACAAATTTCTCTATATATAAATTTTGTTTTCCTGAGCTCATTGAAGTAATTTCCATCATACTACTGGCAATATTCATTCAGATTCATTTCTGGCTCTGAAGGAGCTCATGGCCAGGTAAGGAATATAAACATTCAGTTTCTGAAAATTATATATGTACAATATATGAATCACATGATTGCTATATTTATATTTCATATATATGTAACAATGGTTAATAATTGCTATAAAATGAGACTTTGTACTAGAAATAGAAATGTCACAAGGGAAGAAATGATTATCTGAAGGATGATTCAAGGATCTTTTCTTTGACAAGACATTTGAAGTCTTTTTTTTTTTTTAAAGATTTATTTTTATTTATTTATACAAGCATTGGGTATAGTCAGAAGCACGGAGGGTGAGAGAATTCACCGAGCCAGAGCAGGGAGCAGAGCAGGCAGAAGGACCGAAGTACACTGCTGAGGGGAGCAGCGGGCGGCAGGAGAGGTCTGCATACCATGTGGGACCCTCCTCCAGTGGCCGGGGAGCAGCCAGGGATCGAACCGGCACTGCAGAGGCTGCGGGCAGCTTTGCAACCCAGCGCTCAACCGCTGTGCCATCGGGGAGGCCCAAGACATTTGAAGTCTTTAACCTGATTTCAGGTTTTATGTCATTTTATTGTTCAAGTTGATATGTGCCAATATAGACATTCAAAAATCTTTTCCAGTCCTGAAATCAGTGTGTGTTTCCTCTACATAAGCAGCAAGTGTCATTCAAGCAGGGGGAATGGTATAATCTAAGGCAAGGGGGTGAGATGTTGCCATATGGCATAGCTGCTTACTCAGGGCACAATGAGAGGAGGAGATACTAATGACGAAGAGGCAGTCAGGCTTCAGATGATGGAGGGAAACTGATATCTAGCTGTTCATTCAATTAGGTAAACTCCACAGTAAAGATGATATATCTGCATTTAACCTTATCTTGATAATTTTGTTTAATTCTTTATAGTTTTATCTAAGATCTGTGTACTCTTCCATCATGTCTTCTAGTCCTGCTTTTTGCATAAAATCCCAGTACTTACTCTTCTTCAGGGTAATTCCCAAATATCTCTTTGTGTTTATTACCAAGATTATAAATTTACGTGTTTAGATAGCTCTCTGTCATGCAAAGTGGTAATTCCTTAAGATCTAGGACTACCTATCACTGTTTTTTTTTTTAATTGCCAGAGTCTAGAATGGTGATATATTAGAAGAACCCAACAAATATTTATAAATTGTGTTGAATTAATGAGCTGTTTCTTGGCTGTAATTCAAAACAGAAAGTGCTGGTATTCTAATTGCTGGAAATATGAATACCATCTGTTTTCTGGATAATCTAGAGTCTATGTCATTTTATTGTTCAAATTGAGATGTGCCAATCTAGACATTCAAAAGTCTTTTCCAGTCCTGAAATTTAATAATTGTAAAAGGAAGTTTCTATAGCTGGTGGGGGTTTATTTTATGTTGGTGCCAAGTTAAGAAAAGTCCTAAAGCCAGGTACAGAAATTCAAGGATTAGCATTTCTATTATTATTTGCAATCACTATGGCCATGGACTCAGAGAGAATAAATTCTTTGGGCCCAAATTAGCATTTATTATGAAAACTTATTAAGCCCCTTCAGCCTACCAAACCTTTCACTAGGGCTGAAATCCACCCAGTTTAAGCTAAGATCAACTGAGACGTTAGGGAGTGTTTCAGTGATGTCCAGAAGTGGATAGAAATGCTGATCCTTGAATTTGTGTGTCTGGCTATATGACATTTCTAAAGTTGGCATCACCAGAAGTCTACCACCTCCATTTTCAGAAAACAGAAACTTCCTTTTTAGATCAATAAACTTCAGGTCTGCAAGGACTTTTGGAAGTCACCATTGGTACAACTCAATTTTAGCAATATAATGGCTTGGGTTCTAGAAGTAGACTATTGGGTTTATGCCAGTTACTACTAATCTTTCCTTGGAAACTTTATGACCTTCAGTTGTCCCATGTATAAAAACTTGGATGATAATAATAATAATAATAATAATAATAATAGATTATAACATCATTGTGAAGATTAAGTGCAATGATGCATAGTATCTGCCTTGAGTGGCATTGGTATGTGACTATGGAATGGACTTTTCATTCCTAAAACAGAAATAATAGCAACTACTACAAAGAATTGCTGATAGGATTAAATTACATGATGCAAAGGGTTTAAAACAGGGTCTGTCTGGTCTATAATTAATTGAAGATAAAATAAAAAGATAGTTTAGCATTTGGTAAAAAATATAATTGAAATTTAAGCTTCAGGGAAAGAAGGTAATTCCTATAGGATTCTTACTATGTATTTTTAAATTCTTTTGACATTTTAGTTCATTCATGTTACCTGGTTATTGCAGTTACCAGCCCATTGATGAATATCCCACTTATAGAGCATATAGAATTATGAGCACTCAAGATAAAAATAGTCATTTATGCCTCATGGTTAACTTCTTTTTTAAAGATTTATTTATTTATGCATACAAGAACTGGGGTGTAGGCTAGAGGTGAAGAAAGATGAGAGGATTCACCAGAGACGTAGTGGGGAGCAGAACAGGCAGATCTACTGAAATACACTGCTGAGGGGAGCAGCAGGCAAGGCAGGAGAGGTCTGCTGCACCATGTGGGTCAGATCCCTGGCCAGGGCTTGAACTCATGCTGCAGTGGCTGCTGATAGCTTCATAGAGCTGAGACTTAATCCCTTGTGCCATCAGGGAGACCCCTTCATGGTTAATTTCTAAATAGTGATGTGCTTACAACTTTGAAACCATGTTGAGTATTTAGTAAGTTTTTCTTGTAAGATTTTTAAGCCAGTGTTAGAAAATAAATTTGTTTTCCCTAAAATAAAACTATTTCACTATAACAATTCCCCCCAATCCCCTTCCTTTTTATTCTATTTCTTTCTCTAATAGGCAAATCTGTCTAAACTTATTTTCTTTCTTCTTCCTGTCAGAGGTCCAAGAAAGTTGCTATTTAACAAACATGGTAACAAAAATAAAGCCTCAAAGGCCCACTTATTGTTATGCATAAATTGGTTATAGAATGCAGTGCATGAAGAACATTTGCTTGTCTAGACTCACATAAGAATGTTGATTTCACCCTACATGTCTCTTGATCACTATAAAATATGAGCTCCTTAAGGAAAGAAATTCAATTGATTCACCTCTGGGTCCCTAGCTCCTGGTACAGAATATGACTCATAGTCATGTTTAATGAATAAATATAAATAAATATAAATATTTGATCCCTCTTAAAATGGGGTTACTGATGATCACTTTTCTATTTGATTTTTTTTGTTGTTCAAAGGCAGATAACTATTTAAACAAAATGCAATAAAAAAATGGGGATTATATTTAGATGAATCTCTCTGTGATCTGATTTCAGGATATTTTAGATCCAGTCATTTGTAGTGATATGTTTAAGGGACCTCAATTAAGTTCAGATTCCTAAAATCAAATCACTTGTGCAATATTTCTTTATGAAAATGCTAAAGGCTAAGAAATGTACTAAGAATGAAAATGCTTGCTTTAGTTTCCATTTACAGCTTGTATGATAAAGGATATTAATTTCAGGCCTGTTATGCTTAGCTCTTTTGGGAAGAATGTATGGAACTAACTAATGCTTATTGATCCTGACTCGTGTGAAAACCATTATCTAAGTTCTCATAACAAAATAAAGTTATGTTGTTATATTTTACATATAGTAAAAGGTTCATGATGAGACTCAAAAGCCACAACATTTGAGATGACAATCATGTATGACCTCCCCCGCCCCAGTTTTGCTTTAACCTCTTTTGAATCAACCTTCTATTTGTGCTGAAAGTCACTGGTAACCATCAATCTGAATGTGCCTGAGGTTTTTGCCTTTTCAGGTATATCACAGTAAATAAATCATAATGTATATAATCTTAATGTCTAGCTTCTTTCACCACATGTTTTATTTAATAGTAATGCACAGAATCCTATGAGGTAGTTGTTATAGTAATATCTAGAACTGTATGAAGTAGGTGTTATTTCCATTTTATAGCCAAGAAAATGGAGGTTTAAAGAGCCTAAGCAATCTACCTTTTTTAAGCCACATTTTGATCCCACATCTTGACACTTTTGGGATCTTAATCAAATTCCATTATTTAGGTATCTTCTCAAATCCAGCTAAATAAAGCATGTAGGGAAATAAATGGAAAGGTGAGTTGCACCTGCTTTTAGTACTTTAGCACCAAGTTCAATGAATGTTTCAAAACATCCAAAGAGAGGCCTGAGGCACTGCTCAAGCCACCTTGTAAAATGAGACTAAATCAGTACATTGATGCTTGTTCTACCTGAAAATAGATTATGAGGTGGAAAATTTAAGAGACACACATTAAGAAAAATTATTACACATAGTACAATATGTGGAAACTTTCAAGTGAAACAGACTCCATTATGTCTGTAAGCTGCCATGTTGAAAATTAAACAGCCTGGGGCCTCTCTGGTGGTGCAAGGGGTTAATTCTCAGCACTATGAAGCTATCAGCAGCCAATGCAGCACCAGTTCGATCCCTGGCCAGGGATCTGACCCACATGGCACAGCAGACCTCTCCTGTCTTTCCCACTGCTACCCTCAGCAGCGTATTTCAGTAGATCTGCCTGTTCTGCTCCCCACTCTGTTTCTGGTGAATCCTCTCACATTTCCCCACCTCTGGCCTATACCCTAGCTCTTGTATTCATAAATAAATGCATTTTTTAAAAAAGAAAATTAAACAGCCTGACTTAGCTATTCAGTGATTGTGAAAAAACAAGAAATCATCTGCTGATCATGACAGCAGGCCACCATGTTGCAGAGTTCTGCCTTAAGACTTTCTGCCTACTGATCATAGGCAGACAAATGGGCTTGGGGGACAATCAAATGGTGTCATCACAAATGACCTGTCCTAAAATCATCTCCCTGCCTGATCCTTTAAAGCTCCCATACCCTGGTACACACATCAGGGCTGCCCCTTAATTGTGCACAAGAATTGTGATTTCTGTTACAAAGTAAATACTTTACTCATTATATTATAGTCTGATTAATTTTGGGGTCAATGCATATTTATAGAGAAATCTCTCATATCATGTTTACTGGCTAAAGTATATGTACCCCCCAGCCTGACAAATTCTTGAATAAGTCAAATATATCTTGATTTGTAAAGAAAATAGAATACATGACACAATGTTCTCTGCTTTCAAAGATGATTTTACATTCCAGAAATGAATACTAGGGTAATTCTGATATAATGTAAGAATTGGGAAGAAAAAAAATCTGCCAAGAGAAATCATTTAAGAGTCCATAATTAAGTTGATTTTTTAAAATAATTTATCTTACTAGTCACCTATAAATGAACCTTTTGTACTGGTCTGAAGGTGAACGTTTTTAAAAGAAACAGTCTGCTTTCTTGGAAAAAATCATTTCTCTATTATGTATTTTCTCATGTTCAGGCCATGGAATTTACATATATTTAAAAATTAGAAATATCTAATACTTTATTAGCCTTAAATCAGTGAAACATAACTTTGGAAATAAGCAATCCTTGGAAGTGTTCTGAGAATTTAAAATCACAAACTCCCTTCTTTTTCAATGCAGAAGGTCAAATGGCATTAGACAAGCAGGTTTCCCTAGGCTAGGATACAGTCTCCTTTCCTCTATTGACATCTGGATGCTATCACTAAGATAAAAGGAGATCCTTTCAGAAATAATTACTCTTTTTTTTGCATCTAAGATATTATCTTCAGAAAATCTATTATGTCTTTGAAGAAGCCACACACTGACTGTGTCTTTCTCAAGTCACTCATTCTTATGAGGATGGACGATTTAGGTGACCCTGGAGCTGATCTGGAAGCAGGTGATGAAGCTGACAGGCGAAACAATGTGGGGCATTCAGGTGATTCAACTGTGGGGAGCAGTCCAGGAGAGGAAGCAGAGACAGACCGTTTCCTACCTGAGTCCTGGCATAGGTTGGCCACACTGCCCACCTCTGCACGTGGATGGAAGTTCTGTGCAACTGAAGTCTTAACTGAATGTTCAGATGTAGCAAGCTGTCAACTCCCGCTTGGTTAATATATAAGATATGTAGAGCCAATTCTCTGACAAAAGATCAAGAGTTCAACTGTCCTCAGTTATTACTGCTCACAGAATTTTTCTCAACATATTCTAAATGAATTTGCTCTTAAGAATGACACTTTCTAGACACAATCACAACATAGTGGGTAAATATTTTGACTGCTAGATAAATTAAAATTAACATTGATAGCTAAACTTTTGGAGTGCATCTGACACTAAAACATCCTTCCCCATTGCAGTGACTTTTTTAAAAAATTTGATTTTGTAACTATTTCTTGCTAAAGGCTATCAAGAAGACAATGCTGAGACAGAAATTTTTTTTCAGAAGTTTTGAATATGTAAGTAGTTCCTGGAAAGCCTCATTATTCTTCTTAGAGAAATGACTAACAGATGATAGAAAAAAGCAAAATTTCTGTAAGTGGGACTTAGGTTTTAAAAGAAATCCAAAGCATCATTCCTTTGCAAGACCAAGTTATGCTTTATTTAAAAGATCTTTCTTTTATAGTCCATGTGCTCCCGCTTTCTCCCAGTTACATAAACTTGTGTTATGTCTGTCTTTTGTTTACTTGCTATTTAAATATACTTGAAACTCCTTTTACTGGAATTATTAAGTCAAGGGAAAGCATATTTTTTTGGTTTTAAAATATATGGCTATTTTCCTTTTGCCAAAGTAGGAATCAATCCTTACCTTTACCAAAATCTTTGGTCACTCATGTGAATATTATTTTTCATATTTTTCACATATCCATATAGGTGAATCATTACTACTAGCATGTATATAGATTTCTACACTAATATAAATATTTACCTCATTGCAAAAATAAATTTGGATACATGTAATAGTATTGCTGGGATTTATCCTTCCATAATATTAATTTCCATTTTCCCTATTACCAGAGACCCTCCTGGGGCATGAAGTCCCTATGGCTAAGACTGAACCACTGCACTAGTGCCACACTCCTATTCCTCATGAAGCGGGGATGCTTTCCATAGGATTTGCTGACTTAGGGAGAAGGAATCTGACATGAGTATTTGGGTGTTTTTCCTTTTTGTCTTTTAGAACCAGACAGCTAACAAAGAAAGGTCAATGTGCTCTGTGCATGGTGGAGATTTGGATTTCCATGACAATCTGTACAATTCATCTGGTTAAACTTTGTTCATGTATTATGATGTCACTCATTCTGATGTCGTTATTCATGAGAGACCCAGGTATACCTAAATGATCCTATATCCTTTAAATTATACCATCTGGTCCTGCCAGCTATCTCTGTGGTAGGTAGAATAATAGCCCCCACAAAGATATCTATTTTCTGATGCCCCCAAAATATGAATATTTACCTAACAGAGTAAAAGAGAATTTGCAGATAGGGGAAGTTTTCTGGACTACTCATATGGGTTCGGTCTAACAACATGAACGGTTAAAATTAGAGAATCTTCCCTGGTACTATCAGAGAGCTGCAGTTTAAAAGGACTCAAAGCACTGGCTTTGCTGCTGGAGGACAGGACCAGGAGTCAACCAGTGCCATGGCCTCTAGGAGACAGAGATGGCTCTTACTTTACAGCAGCAACATAGAGGGCGTAGGTGTCCTACAGCTGCAAGAAACTTAATTCTGCCAGTAACCCTAATGAGCAGGAAATGAATTCTCCCTTTTAGCCTGAGAACAGTAAGCAGCCCTGCTGATAGCTTGATTTTAGCCCAGTGAATTCTGAACTTCAGATCTGTGAAACTGCAAGATAATACATTTGTGTTACCTAAGCTGCCAGGTCTGTGGTGATAAGAAAGTACTACAGGCCCCTTCATCATATGCCAAGAGTCACACTGCTGGACAATCTCCACATAATTCCCATCTATTCAAATTCAGCCCATTCTTTAGACTGCAAAACAGTTTTCTAAGAGCTAATTCCTGTTGTTTTTATCCCACAGTGACAGCATTGTTTCTTAATTTGTTATCTTTGTCACTCAGTTAAGCATTTTTTCTTATTGAATTGTTTATTAGAAGATGCTTTCCCAAGGTAATGGAAAGATTAAAGAAACACTGCAATGAATTCATACTTAACATTTTTCAGTGTTTTGTTTTCCCTGTTTCTACCTTATTGGATAAATTGTTTTTTTCCTTTATATTCTATTAGTGGTCTTAAAGATTTTTGCGCCTTCCCCATTCACATGGTAAAATCCCCAATGCAATACTGCTCTGAAATAGGACATTCAGGAGGCCATTGAGGTTAGATGAGGTCAAGAGGGTTAGGCCTTTACAATGGGGCCGATGCCCCTGTAAGAGGTGACATGAATGCCACTCTCTTGCCACCAGATGAGGCCATGGCAGACATCTGTATGCCAAGAGGAAAAGCTGTATTGGAGATCAACAATCCTGGTGTCCTTATCAAGAAAATCTCGTCTCTAGAATTGTGAGAAAAATAAATTTCTGCTGTTTAAGAACTCGTGGTATTTTGTTATGGCAGCCCAAGCTGGCTAAGATAATGGATAATCCTGAGAGTTTAGACACAGACTTATTAGTATCTAAAATCAATCATTATGTTAGCTTCTTTGACTCTAAGTGATCTGACTACATTAAAACAGTTTAAATTTTATAACAAAATGATAAGCAATTTTCCAGAGTGGCTGTATCATTTTAAATTCCCACTGGAAAAGTATAAAATCCAGTTTATATCCTTGCAAGCATTTGGTGTTATCAATATTTTCTTATTTTTGCATTTCTTTTTTTTTTTAAGATTTATTTATTTATGCATACAAGAGCTGGGTATGGGCCAGAGGTGTGTGTGTGTTGGGGGCGGGGGGCAGTGAGAGGATTCACCAGAGACAGAGTGGGGAACAGAACAGGTAGATTGACCAAAGTACACTGCTGAGGGGAGCAGTGGTCGAGTCAGGAGAGGTCTGCTGCGCTGGCTGGCGCAGGGATTGAACTCATGCTGTATTGGCTGTGGATAGCTTCATAGGTTGCCTCTTAGCCCTTGTGCCACCAGAGAGTCCCGATTTTTGCATTTCTAAATGTGTTTTCAGTGATGATAATTTCTTTTTTTTTATAATAAATTTTATTTTATATTCCCCATACAATTGCAACCCCCCCCATTCTGACCCCAATCCCTCCCCTCCCGCCCCCACCCCCTCAAAAGTGTCTCTGTTTAATAGTTTTTTGTTGATTTTGATTTTCACTTTCTTATAGTTATTCGTTTTCCTGGTCCCTTATTTAAGTTTTCTAGATTCCTGCTATGAGTGAGACCATCCGGTATTTTTCTTTTTCTTTTTGGCTTATTTCGCTGAGCATGATCCCTTCCAGCACCATCCATGTTGCTGCAAATTGCATGTGTTTATCTTTTTTGAATGCTGAGTAATATTCCATGGTGTATATGTACCACATCTTCTTGATCCAGTCATCTATTTTTGGGCATTTGGGCTGTTTCCAAAGCTTAGCTATTGTAAATAGTGCTGCTATAAACATAGGTGTGCAGGTGCTCTTTGGAACTGATGTTTCTGTGTCCTTTGGGTAAATACCTAGGAGTGGAATTGCTGGATCATATGGAAGCTCTATGTTTAGTAGGTCCAGAAATCTCCACACAGCTCTCCATAGAATTTCTAAGAGTTCTATTTGGGTCTTTGCCAAAAATGCTTATTTACTTACAATAATTTCTCATACTATTCTCAATCTTGTGTTTCAGCTTTTATTTATTTAATTTTGTGTTATATATGTATTATTTCATGTATCACTTTATATTCTATATTTTATAATTTTTAATTTATTAAATTCTTATAAACTTGGATATATTTCTGCAGAATATCAGTTGTTGTTGTTTATACTTTATATGTTCATTGCTTTGATTTTTTTGTGAACTCACATTTGGCTGTATCTAATCTGTAATTCCTGGAAGCCAGATAGGATTTTAATTGCTTACACTAAGAGTCAGAATTTGCTGCAGACTTGGGGGCACATTATCCCTCTTTGAGTGTCTTAGTTTCACCTCTTACATTTTAAGTGAAACCCCCATCTCTGTTGTGTTCCAAATTTCAGCATAAGTGCAAATCCCAGTAAACTGAGATTTCTAAATTGCTTAACATTATTTTTTTTTAATTTTAGATAAGTACTGTTGTATGCTTAAGCCACTAGAAAATTCCACTTTGCTCTTGAAATCTATAATAAAATACATCCTGTTGCAGTTCAGCTAAGATTTTTATTTTTATACTGTAGTAGGAGGATATTTCTAAGCACCTCTTCTACCAAATTACCAGAAGTTTATGGTCTTATCTCCATTTCTCATATTTGTATGATTGCCTCTTAGCTGTATTTTGTTATTCCCATAATGCTCACTAAATGAATGAATGAGGCAAAGAATAAATACATTTAATGAAAATCATTAGATAAGTGATTCAATTCATAACCTTTTTGAGATCTGTCATGATCATATTTAGGTAGTTTTAGAAAATTTCCCTTCAAAAAATTGAGGAAGCTATGTTTTTAACATCAAAATTTTAGGCAAACATATCCAATACACATATCCACAGTATTTTGCTGCAACAACAATACAATTATTGGAAGGTAAAAATAGATCAAAATGGCAAAGTGTACTTTTAGAAAACTAATGATGGTCAGAGGTTAGCCTACTTCTGAAACAATAAAAATCAAAAGATAAAAATGAAAATGTGCCATGTTAGAGGTCACTAACCTTCTGCATGTAGAGAGTTGGTGATTTCTGATTGAAATGACTAACTCAACATAGACAAATCATTTAAAACCATCTTCATTCAAAAGCCTGATTCTCTATAGTCTAGATGGTGCATTTGTTGTATTGCAAAATCCTAACCTTTCCAGGTCACAGCAGAAGTTTTTTTTTTCCTTCCAATATTCTTGTTAATCTTGGTATAAATGAAATATTTTTTAGAATTACATATAAAAATCGAGAATTTAAGCAAAAGTATCACATTGCTAAGTAAAGGACTGAATACTTTCCTATTCAAAGTCATGGTGATTTAACTGTCATGTCCTTTCTTATCACATCAAAATGTTATATGTGGTGATAATATGTTTTAGGGTAAAACAAATACTATAAATTCATATTCTTTATACTTCTTTTTTATAATTTCAATGTACTATTGACCTTCATGGGGACAAACATTAATTTAATGAAACTTTGCCTCATTAATAGAAATGTCAGCACTTCTGGTTTACTGATTTCCTATATATTAGTTGGGACATATTTAAGCAAAAATATGAGGAAAATGGTCCTAGAAAAAGTCTTAAAAAACTGTAATTTCTCTTGAGCTATAGACTTCAAGTTTTTTAATTGTATGGGTGAGTCTTAATGCCGGTAAAATTCACATCAAACTTTTTTTTTCTGTTTTTACTTGGAATAACTCAACTAGAAAGAAATCTGAATGTAATAGAAACATGATAAAAAATATCAATTTAAGAGGCCAGCAATTGAAAGGAAATGAAAAACATTGCAAGATATGTCAAGCATTGCAGTATAAATAATATAAAAATGTGCAGTTTTTCGGATTAAATGAACTATCCTTCCATTTTTTGATGTTCACTGCAACACCATTTAGTGACACATTTTGAGGCATCCAAGTGATTCTTTAAGCAGTATTTACTAAATGTAGTTGCATAAAGAAGCAAGCCTTTCATCCTCACAAAACAGTATATTTTAGCATTTGATGTGTTCTGTGGAGTGTTCCAGATTTAAAAATGTCTTTCTGTGAAAGAGCCAGGTCCATAGACAATATAAAGGAAAGCGTGCTCTGAGCTGAAATTGTAACCAGGATCCAGGAACTTATCAGAATGGTGATAATGATGAGACTACTTGAAAGAACAATATACAGGAGAAAGATGAATGAACACAGAGTTGCCGGGACTGCCACACTCGGACTTGGCTGAAATTCATTAATTTGCCTAAGGCTGGAATCCACATATGCCAAACTCTAAGGTATCTGCTGCCAATTTTCATTTCCCATTCCCATTGCCAATGGGATATATGGCATTATAATTGTGCCAATTAAACATGATCCCTTTCTCTGATTTTCAGAAATCTTTACTGACACTACCAATTTTTTTTTTCCTGATTTGGAACTTAGTAACATTTATAATAGACCATGAATTTTTCTTCCATTTTTAAAAAAATTATTATATAAAATCTATTAATCTTTTCTTCTAGACACATAATTTAAATAAGGAGAAAAATAGGGCATCCCTGGTGGTGCAAGGGGTTAAGCACTGCACTATGAAGCGATTTGCAGCCTCTGCAGCACGAGTTTGATCCCCGGCCAGCCATGGAGCAAACCACATGGCGAGGCAGACTTCTCTTGTCTAGCCCACTGTTCCCCTCAGCAGTGTATTTCAGTCAGTCTGCCTGTTCTGTTTCCCACTCTGTCTCTGGTGAATCCTCTCACCCCCACCCCGCTCCCGCACCTGTGGGCTGTACCCCAGCTCTTGTATGCATAAATAAATCTTTAAAAATAAATAAATAAGGAGAAAAATATAAATGATGTCAGGGTATAATACATTGTATCAAAAATAACATTTGAGCAACTTTGAATTTATTTTATCAAAGTGCATACTTTCATGTGTAAATAATGAGATGACCATCCAGTTAACCAGAGTTGGCATCTGATGAAGGCCAGTTAAGGACAAAAGAAAGAGTGATACCTGACTGCCTGATGGTACATGTCAGCAGTTTCTTAACTCTCAAGACAAAATCTAAGTCCCTTAGCATCACTCAAAATACCTTTCATGATTGTGCTGCTTTCTTATCTGCAGATTCATTTCTCAATCTGTCTGCACATATTTTCAATTTTCCAGCCAGAATGTCCTGTAGTTTCTCCAAAAGCATCAGACCTTTCATGGCCCAATACCCTTGAGCATGCCACTACCTCTTCCTAGAATATGAGTCTTTAATTTCTAACCAGCAAAATTTCTCCTAATTTCAATAAACTCACATTAGGACTCAGTTCTTTCAGATAACCCCATAGCTGGATAAAAATTCATATCCCCCTCATCTCACAATATCACATACATATCACCTTCATAACCCTTACCATACTTTAATTTATTGCTGTTTTACTCACGTCTTTTCTCCTTTACTTTTGGAAAAGTCTGTGTCTCTCACCTTAGCATCCCTGGGACACACCACCAAACTGTCAGATAGATGAGAAATGCTGAATAAAGGCATAGATTTCACAGAATTTGTCTATTATTTTGTCCAGGTCAGAAACAGTCTCTTCTGCCTAGTACCATTTTTATTCAGACAAAAGTTAGAACTCCATTCAAAACATTATGTTATGGATCTATTCTGATGCTGCCTCATAGCATCTAATTGTTCGATTTGTCTGTCTGGTTATTGGCAGCCTGCTGGGTGTTAGGAGGGAAACTCACTGCTATTTTAAGAACTACTTATTGAGTCAGCCCTGAAAGTTTTGTTTATCATTTTCTGTATTCTGCTTCCTTTTATATTCCTTGGGACCACTCAAAAGCATTTAAAGCCATCTTCCAATTTATTTTTCTAATGCATATTTCCAGCTGAGTTCTTTTTTATTACTTGATAGTTCCTCTTGCAGAATTCTCAGATCAGTTTTGAGAGGAGTCACATTATTTCAGTTTCTTAGTTGTTTATACCATTATACAGAGAAGTGTAGCAGGAGGGAGAAGAAAGTCAGATTCTCTCAGAGGTTAGATAGCACTGCATAGCAATTAGAGTAAGCAGAAGAAAAGATGCAGAAGTAGCAAACACCCAGGTGGATTCTTGATCTAATGTTTAGGATTTCCTCCAGAGCTGCTGTTTAAGAGAAGAAAATCACTGTTATGAATTTATCCTTACTTCAAGAATGTGCCAACCCATGTAATTAAGACTAGGAAGGTGGTTGAAACAGGAAAAGCAAATAAAGGCAGTGACTCAGAGGAGGCGTAGCATCTGCCTTCTGAATTCTTATGTTTGTGCTTGGAGAGGGGAGAATGAGCCTTCAAGGGAGACAGAGAAAGTAGCAGCTAACAACGTGTTATTTCTGAGCCCCGACCAGCTCTATCTGCCTCTGTGACTGTGGAGCTGCATTCCAGGTCATTGTACAATAGAGGAAAAGGAGTCATATTGGGGAAAACAGAAAATGAATGTGTTTCCTTACTAGAAGACTTTTTATAGGCCTTCTTTTCAGGTTTGAATTCCTAAGATTGCCAGGTGCTCATGTAATTCCTAAGCAGTAGCACAGGGGAGGCGAAGTGGACATTCAGACTTCCACAGATTGGTTGGAAGAAGGCAATGAACTTAAAGGGATTCTGAAAGTTTGTTATTCTCATCGCAGCAGCCAACATGGTCTTCATACTTTCCTCCATCCCCACACCTGGGGTGTGTGTGGGGATACAGGGAAACACGGATATCATGGGATGTTTTTTAAAGCCTGCATCTACTCCTTACCATTCATACCATCACCACTCTTATCAGAGCTATCATATCTCTTCCATAAAATCTATTAAGGTTATCCCTTGCAGGGATAACATGGACAGAGTCCGGAAGAGATTATATCACATTTGAGGAAACAGAACTTTGGAACTCCAGTCTTATAGAGGAATGCTCCACACCCATCCACCCTGTCCTCTAGAGAGAGACATGGTCTCTATCATCCAGGAATATGAGCAAATCTCTCCAGGGAGGGGAGGGAATAGAGCATCTCTACTATTCTGGAATATCTCCTTCTACAGACATTCTTAAATTACTAGTGCTGAGAAGACTATAAGAACTAGAGAGATTGTGGGACCTCAGGTACAAGCTTGCATGATGGCTCCAAACGAGAAAGCAGGTCACAAAGCTCCTATGTGGGGAACAGGGACAAATCTTTATTATGAGGCAGCAGGAGATGCGCAGGTAGCAGCAGTAGCAGCAGCCCTGCTGGGCTCCAGCTACAGCAGAAGCCCCAGGAGTGGCCAGCAAGTGGCCAGTAAGTGGCTGTGAGAGGCCCTGCTGGAGGAGTCCTCTTAGCTTTTATATGATTTATAGACAAAGCCAGCACAGGGCCAAGTTTAACTCTGGATTACAGAAGTATGTTTTGCACATGCAAACTACACATTAAGGTGTCATTATTATTTACTGCTTTCCCCGTATGCGTACTACATCTCAAGGTTACATGTTATCTGCTAGGCCACCTGTACTGGAAGGTCACAGTGAAAACCAGTCTGAGAAACTCTGAGCCAGCTGTTTCCCATGGGCCTTACAGAGCTCCAAAGTGAATTGTCTCCCAACAGGGATATAATATGTAGTGTTTTCCAAGTTCACTTAAATCGATACAGTTACCCCTCCTCCTATTTTTTCCCTAAGTATCCTGCCCAATTATAGCCCTTAAAATGTCCTTCAGACATGCTGGTGGAAGGTCTTACAAAAGGCATCAGACACATTGTTTCCAAGGGCAACTTGAAACTTACTAGTTCTGTGAACTTGAACAAGTTTCTTAAATTATCTAAATCTCAGTGCTTTCAGCTGGAATAGGAAAATAAAAAACCCTGCAATACTGTCAAAATTTATTGTCTTATGTATCCCAATAAAAAGTCAAAGTAGACAAGAAAAATTGCTAGATTCCCTTCTTCACTTTTTAAAAAATACATTCTTGTTCCTAAAATATCTTCATTTTCTCAGTGTTTTATGTGATAGTTTCAAAGAGTTGATCAAATATTTTCCAAATAGAACTAAAAAGAAAGAGGATACTATCCTAGCTCCATGAAGTCAGAAATTGAGTTGTATCCTTTTATCCTTTTTAATACAAATCTCACTAATTTCAACAATACGAAACTTCTTCTCTCACTGATGAAATTAAAAACAGAATTTTGGTAAATCATGTCATTATCCTGTCATTATCCAACTACATTTACTTATGACATAAGGCACACATTTAGAGTCAGGACATCTTAAGTTTCCCAGAAGCAGGGCCTGAAAAAGAGGTGCTAGTGAAGTGGGAGAGGGCTCAGAAGAGGTCTATGAAGGACTAAGGAGAGTAGATTACAGCCAGGTGAGAAACCCAGGGAAGACCTGATTAGCTGCATCTAGCCTCACTCAGCCTGACCTCCTAGAAACTCAGCAGCATCCACAGCACCACAAATTGATCTCATGTCAAGGCAAGGGAGCTGGCATTTTGTCCATCTTTGTCAGTCAGACATTAGCTGTAGGGTATATGCAGAGGGGAGGGTGCACATTCCCAGGTATTTCCTTATATGCAGAAGGAAGACCCGTCTTAATGGAGGATGAAGTTTTAGACCTTTAGCAACCAATGATGATCACCATGGGGCAGGCAAACCTACCTCATAAAGAGGAACTGGGTGGACCAGCAATAGCAGAGGCCAGTTGGAGACTTCAACCTTAATAGATTTTATGGAAGAGATATGATAGCTCCAATCAGAGTGGTGGGGGTATGAATAGTAAGGAGTAGATGCAGGCTTTAATAAATAATGTTGAAGCTAAGATATTTCAGTTGGCTTACTATTAGTGTCCTCTCCTTATATCTGATTCCAAATATCCTTTCTTCTTTTCAAATTCTTCCATCTGTCTCAATTTCCATAAATCTCTTAGTTGCAAAGTATTCTGCCTGGCACTGTGACTTTTCATTTTGTTCTGCTTCTCCATTCTTGGCAATTTCCTGGTGCTGTCTAATTGCAGGGACTTCAGAGATCTCATTTTGCCCTCTTGATCTCAACTTATTTCCCCAACCTCTGACCTACCACTGCCTACACCCCTATAAATCTTCTGGACCCGGCTTTCCCAGTCTAAATTACTTGCCTTGTCCCCACATACTTCTAGATGTGAAGAGGGGTAGGCAGAGCCAGTTTCAGCCTATCACCCAAATAACATAAAGTCATGCTCTAGACCACAGTGGCACACAGAGGAAGCAGGAAGGAAAACAAAAATGAAGATTTTGTCTTTTTTACATTTTTCTTTTAAAATTTACAGTCCAGAGTCTTCAACTATTTAGAATAGAAACAAATAAATATACTGAGTTCCACTGTCTGAGAATAAAAATGTTTTATAGTGTGGTTACTACTACTGTATTAACTCTGTTCTTATGAATGATACCAATGCCACCAGGGACATCTAAAATCAGTCATTGTCTTCTGTTTAATTAAGCTACAAATAAATTGACAGCCATCAAAATAATTACTATACAAATATTTTGATGTTTAATGCAGACAGTATAAATTGACTGGAAATTTCCTTTTTCTGGGGAACACTTCTAGGATAAATGAATTTGGTCAGGTTTTTATGCCATTGGCTCTGCGGCTATTACCTGCAGCCTTGATCCTGCTTATGGAGAGGGAGCATGGATGTGGGGGATGCGTGCGTGACTGTGGACACCAGAGAATGTGTACAGGCATGTGCAAGTGTGCACACCTGAGCCTAGGAGGCCAGAGATATGGGGTGGCATTACTCAGAGAGGGCGATGGTGGAAGGGTTACAAGAAGATGAGCAGTGACTATTTTGAGGAAGAGGCCACGAGAGAACGCCAGAGAAAAGAGCACACAGAGATTCGCAGGGGGCTCAAGTTGCTCTTTCTGCTGCCTTGTTTCCCGTTTAATCTGTTTAAAACTTTTGAAAAAGATGAATGGGGCATGTGCAGTTGTATGGGGGAATATAAAAATAAAATTTATTATTTAATTAAAAAAAAAAAAGATGACAAGGGCTCCAAAATTCTCTTTTAAACTGCTAGAACCAACAGTGAACTTACCTGGCCTGGGATGGTTGCAAAACACCACTCTTTCTTCTAAATATGATCAATATAAGCAGTTACTATAATAAAAGTTTGACTAAGTAAACACTAAGAAAATAGTCTTTTCAATAACTTCAAGATTAACCCAATTTGTTTCAGCAGTCCTGGTGAGAATCCTTGGAAAGTACATGAGTGAATATCTTGTCTTGTAAATGGAGCTTTTGGAAAATAATGGACTTTTTTGCTTTATAACTAAAAATCTTACAGGACCATAAGGTTATCTGAACATAAATTTTCACTTAACTAGATTTCAGATATGAAAGGCATAGGATGTTGTTTTGAATTTTATTTTTAGCTTGTTTTTTAAATTTTTTAAAAGATTTATTTATTTATACAAGAACTGGGGTACAGTCAGAGGCATGGGAGGGTGAGAGGATTCACCAGAGACAGAGCAGGGAGCAAAACAGGCAGATGGACCAAAGACACTGCTGAGGGGAGCAGCGGGCGAGACAGGAGAGGTCTGCTGCACCATGTGGGTTTCTCCCTGGCCAGCCGGGAATCGAACCCATGCTGCAGAAGCTGTGGGCAGCTTCATAGTGCGGCGCTCAGCCCGCTGTGCCACCGGGGAGGCCCTAGTTTGTTTTCAAAATTTCACAATGAGGGCCTCTCCGGTGGTGCAAGGGGTTAAGCACCACAGTGAGGCAATCTGCAGCCTCTGCAGCACGAGTTCGATCCCCGGCCAGCCAGGGAGCAACCCACATGGCGAGGCAGCCCTCTCCTGTCTCGCCTGCTGCTCCCCTCAGCAGTGTGTTTTGGTCAGTCTGCCTGTTCTGTTCCCCGCTCTGTCTCCAGTGAATCCTCTCACCTACCGCATCTCTGGCCTGTACCCCAGTTCTTGTATGCATAAATAAATAAATCTTAAAAAAAAATTTCACAGTGAAACTTTATTTTCCTAGCTTTGTCATTTTCAGACAAGTTAAGTGCAGACAGTGTACAGTTAATTGAGGTTTCTGCTATTTTCCAGTGTGATTAATCATGGTTTTGCCATAAAATAATTCATTTGTCATACAAAGAGACATGTCTAATTTAGTCTTATTCTTTACAGGGTTAAGGGGAAAATTTGGGCCCAGACATTTGTTTGAAATACAATTAGAATAATGGAAACATCTATATCTTCTTAGCATTAAAGACTGCAGAATGGACAATTAAAAGCTATCCCAGATTAATACTATTAAAATGTCATGAGTAATATAGACCTGGTCATCTGATTTATCATTCATCTTTACTATATAACTTACTCCGAAGCTATGTAATGAGGAGGGATGGTAAATTAACATGACTATGAATTCTTAAGTATAGACAGAGAAAAAAAATCTCAGCTTAGACTGCTTCTCAGAATAAGGCCTTCATCAGTCCAAAATGTGATTTCTTGGAATGGAAGTGTAGTACCAGCAAGTCACTAGGCAGGTTTTCTATGGATCTGGGCAGATGGGTAAAGGAGGAGTCTTGGAGCCCTCAGTGGTTGTTCCAAGCTTTTGATGACATTTCTACACCATTTATAGTGAGGCAACCAGGTACTGGGCAGGCAGGGGGGCCGTGGGGAGTGAAGGAGGCTGGCATCAGGCGTGCATGTAACACCACAGGTATTGATCATAGATGCCAATGGCAGGAGGGCAGAAAAAACCTGATAACTTCCATTTACCCTACAGGTAGCTTGGAGATCTGTTCAGCATTTGCTGTGTTAATGGCACCTACTATGTTATGAAGGAATTGTCTGGTAGAGAGTGCACAGGGTTGAAGTGGCTACACCTACCATACTGGTAACTGCTTTAACTGATTTTTTCCAGAAAAAAGTTTTACTAATCTATTAGATATGCTAGCTGTATGAATTGGCAAAAAATAAGGAGGGCTGCATTTAATATAGGAGAAAGATTCAGACTGGCAAGAGCAGCTTATTAGATTTTATTCTGTGAAAACCTACAGACTCTAAGGAGAACGTCCCCCAGGAAACAAATTTGTGTGTGTGGTAGGGAGAGGAAGGGGGTTGACAGCTATTGACCAATGGTGTTTTTTTTTTTTTTTAAGATTTATTTATTTATTTATACAAGCACTGGGTACAGTCAGAAGCGCGGGAGGGTGAGAGAATTCACCAGAGCCAGAGTGGGGAGCAGAGCAGGCAGAAGGACCGAAGTACACTGCTGAGGGGAGCAGCGGGCGGCAGGAGAGGTCTGCGTGCCATGTGGGACCCTCCTCTGGTGGCCGGGGAGCAGCCGGGGATTGAACCGGCGCCGCAGAGGCCGCGGGCAGCTTCACAACCCAGCGTTCAACCGCTGAGCCACCGGGGAGTCCCCCAATGGTGTTCCAACCAAAGTAACCCCACTTGTATACCTGTGCCAGTGGTTTTCAAACTTGAGCCCGTCTCTGATATACCTGTTAAGCTTGTGAAAACAGAACTTTGGGTCCTATTCCTGCTGATTCAATATGTCTGGAGTTGATTATGAGAGTTTGAATTTCTAACAAATTCCAAGATGCTATTGGTCCAGAGACCACAGTTTGACAACTAAATGCCAACATTACATATTTTTTGACAGCATTTGTAAGAAAAACAAAGTTACTCAGGCTCTTTTTGCCTTCTGCTGCCGGCCTCTACAGCTGCCACATGCAGCCTTGCTTTCCTCCTAGGTTTCATTAACCACACATGATATTGTGTTGATGCAAAAAGCACTTGGGAGCATTAGCCTAGGGCATGCACACCTGTCATTATGGACACCGGGCCGAGAAGCAGGAGAGCATGGGGTGCACATACCTATAAGTACAGACGCCCAGGAGAGATCATTACGAGAGAGAGGAGAAGGCCTCAGAGAGGGCTTGGAGATCTGGGAGATCACAGGGGCTGGGAGGCTTGGCTGCTGGCTGCCTCCCAGCCTCCCTGCCTGCTGGTCTGCCTGTATATGGTCCCCTGTTATAGCATTAGGCCTGTCATATCTACCAAGGAATCCAATGTTCTCTTTTCCATTTGCCAAATCAACAGTGAGCCTGACCAGTCTAGGAGTGGTCCCCCTACGGCATTCTAAAACTAGAAAGATTAAGTAGTAAGTTAAAATGCTGAAAGTACTCATATAAGGCACTCAGGCGCTGCAATTTTCCTTTATAGTCTTTTTCTCTGAAGTTTCTGATTCCAGAACACAACTAGCTGCCAAAGGCACCCTGGTGTGCAAGCTAGTTTAATCATTCATGTTTACTTGTGTCTGCCTTCCCTTGATTCCTCCCCCTTCATTCCCTTTCCGTTCTTCCGTCTACATATTCAAAACTTAACATATTGCAGGTATCAGGAAGTACTATGCATTTTAATACAACTAATTACCTGAGTTCATAATCTCAGACAGAGTCACATGATGGTGTAGGGTAAGGAAAGGGTGCCAGGCTTTTCTGCCCTCCCGCCATTAGGATAGATGAGGGAACCCTGTGGTCCTGAATGTTTGCCTGATGGCGGGCACCTGGAGTGGGTACATCTGGGCTGAAAGACTGAGTTTATAAGGGCGGCATCACGGGGATGCCAGCAGAAGCTGAGGGAAGAAGAGAAGCAGAGAGAAGGCCAGAGAGCCCAGATAGAGTGAGGATTTGCTGGGGGCTGGGAGGACTGCCAGCCCCCCGGCCCCCCAGCTCCCTGCCTGCCGCAAATCTAAATAAAAGACCTGCAAAAGCCACTGAGGACTCTGGCTCCTCCTTTACCCGGTCTGCTGGATCAGAAAACCTGCTCTGTGGTCTTCCTGACCCTACAATGGCCAGTGAGAGAGACACTTCAACTGAATTTTCCTGAAATTTTGCCAAGGATTAATTTTTTCTAGAAATATGAGTAAGTGTTTCATTTAAGAGATAATATTTGAACTGATCTTAAAGGATGAGCAGCTAGTTTCCAGTCAGAAAAAAAAAAAAAGTGATGTTTCAGGTAAGGAGAAGGACATCATAAGAATATGACTTGTCAATCAGAGTTGAGAGGCATGAAGAGTGCTTGAGGGTGTCATCATGGCCTTCACATACTGGGTTGTCACTGTTTATCAGTATTGAAACCCTATGAAGGAGGGATGGAGACTTCAAATCTTTTTTAAATACACTCAAACGTATCCTCCGTGTCCAGTGTCATTCCCTGACATTACACCAAAGAAATTCAGATTTGTCTGTGGCATTGCTTAGCTCTCATGGTTTTGAGACAGCTCCCCAGGTCACTCTGATAGGCAGGTAGAGCTGAGAACCCTGAAGACAGTTTTGACTATGAACTATTTCAGAAGAACTCAGATTGGGTGACAACTACGGAGAGCTGAAAACTGATGGTTCTCAATTTGCCTATCTAGGTATAAACATATTTTTCCCTATTTAAATGCATTTGATTCTCTCCTCCAACTTGAACTGTAGACAACCAACAAAACTTGGACCATAACTTTGATACTCTGGAGTCTGAAGACCCTTCTTATAGATGAGTTCCTGCCTGATGTGCCAGAGATCCCCAAATAATTCTGAACACTGTCCTTTGCCTTTTTCTGAACCAGCATACTGTCGTATTTTGTAATACCTCTCTTACTCCATCATTGTTCCTTCCTCCAGATGGTTTTTACTTCCATTCATTCTCATAGCCTATCTTTTGCTTCATCAATTGCTTCATTTTTAAATTATTTTTTATTGAGATAATCTGGTTTATACTGAATATAATTTAGAGGTATAAGATCATACTCTTCAAATTTGTTTTCATACCACACCTATCACAGAAGCACCTGTAATCACCTACCATAGTCCATCGGGTCCTTTTTCTCCCCACCTTAACCCCCCTCTCTGGTCACCTCTAGTCTACAACCAGATTTCTACATGGAGCTAGAGAGGATTATGCTAAGCAAAATAAGTCAGGAGAGAGACAAATACCAAATGGTTTCATTCATATGTGGAATATAGAGAAATAACACAAAGGAACCAGTACAAACTCACAGCCTATCTTAACTCCTGCCACATGGGAAATACTCACCAAATATTGTCTTTAACTGATGCCAAACAAACAACAACAGCAAGAATCCCACGAAATTTGTAAAGAATACAACTGGAAGAGGAAATGATAATGAATGCCATCATCATTGAATATCCTAAATCCTCCTTTAACTAAGGGTTTCCCTCTGGTTGGCTGCTACACTTGTCTAACAATTGGCTCCACCTTATGCTGCAATCTTTGCTTGAAAGGGTGAACTCCTTCAGATTTCATAACAGAAGAAAGACTTCCCTCCCCAACACACAGTTTCCCCCAATCACTATATCCTATTTATTATCTTCATTACACTTAGTACAACTTATCATTTGTTTCCTTATTTATTGTTTCCCAGTAGATTGTATGTACCAAGAGGTCAAAAACTAAATATCTTACTCACAACTACTTCTTATTCCAGTGCTAGATGGGGGCTGTAGTGCCCAGAAGACACAGTGCAAGGTGTCTATGATCTGAGCAGATGGGTAAAGTAGAGTCCTGGAGCCCTCAGTGGCTTTTCAGGCTTTTATTGAGCTTTTTACAAGGAAGGGCCTCCAAACCCCTGGCGAATCTTCACTCTTTCTGGGCTCTCTGGTGTTCTCTCAGGGTCTCTGCTTCTCCTTTGCTGCTCTGCTGGTTCTGGTCCCATTCCCCTGTTGCTCTTTCTCATTCTCTCCTTCTATTCTGGTTCCATTCTCATGATGTCGCTCAGTCTCAGCCCAAGTGTGCCCACCTATGTATGCCCACCCCCCACTCCAGGTGTCCACCATCAGGTATGCATGCAGGACCACAGGGGTCCATCTTTTGTTTTTAAAGATTTATTTATTTATGCATACAAGATCTGGGGTCCAGGCCAGAGGCATGGGGGGTGAGAGGATTCACCACAGACAGAGTGGGGAACAGAACAGGCAGATTGACCGAAGTACACTACTGAGGAGAGGTCTGCCGCGCCATGTGGGTTGCTCCCTGGCTGGCTGGGAATTGAACTTGTGCTGCAGTGGCTGTGGATAGCTTCATAGGTTGCGTCTTAACCCTTGTGCCACCTGGAAGGCTCCAGGGGTCCATCATTAATGCTTGTGGTCGGAGGGCAGAAAAGCCTGATACTTTTTCACTTACCCTACAGGGGCATTCAATAAATACTTGTGGAATGAATGAAAAAATGGGAAAGAAGAGCCTTGGCACAAGTACAGATTCATTCCCCAGTTCTGCTAACTAAAATAAGCTTTCTTCAACATAAGGTTTCTTCAACAACTTACCACTTCAACAACAAACTGTCTAATTAGCCCCTAATTATTAAACTTAAATATACATTAAATCACCTAATCCAAACTCAAATAGTCACACTGATACTTTTATTAAGTTATTATACCCAATCTGTTTTGCAAAATAACTTGTATATTTACTAACAAGATTGATATTTAACCACTTATTATAATTGTCACTTTTTGCCAGACCATTTAGTTTATACTCACATCAGAATCTTGGTATTGTGTTTGAAAAACATGTTTTCATTTTTTTTTCATAATCTCATGTTAGTGTTATTCTTATCCATAAAAAACTCACACTCTGGTTAATTGCTCTTAATTGTGTTATTCCCCCCAAAATAAAGATAAATGCCATCTTCACATAAGAGATCAGATTGCCTCAACATCAAACAGGATCATCTGGCAATATATACACACACACGCACACACACACACATATATATATATATATATAAAACACATGTATCTAACAAATATGTGTTAGATAGAGATATAGATAGATATATAGATACCAGGCTCCACCTTCTGAACTATGAATTTCATTGATTTGGGGTGGGACCAAGGGATTGCTACTATTTTAATGTGCAGTCAGAGTTGAGAATCAATGACTTAAATAAAGAAAAATAACTATGCTCAAGCAGAGAATGAACTGCTTTCTCTCCAGACTTTGAGAGTTGCCCTGACATTCAAATCAATCAAGTCATTATACTCAACTGTATAAAAGGCAGAAAAAGTGCTGCTAGTTATGCTCTTAGTGCTGGTGCTGGCAACTTGAATGGACAATAGATATAAAAGACTCAGGCTGGGGGATCCTGTGAGTCTAGCAAGTGGCTCAGAAATGGTTGTGAACAGAACAAATGATCACCCCATCCAAGTCTTGCTGCTTGCCTATCTCCCTGGCTCTTGAACCTCTGTTCTAAGTCTGCCCATGTCCTCCATTCCTGAGGTGTCCTTCCTCTCTTCTGCTGTTCATACCCTGTTTTTCCTCCAGAAGTCAAATAACTATGGAACTATTGCAAGACAATTCTAGATCTTCTAGATCACTTCACCATCTTGTAGTCTGAAATATTTACCTACACACATATTATAAATATGCATACATATACATATATAATATAAACATACACACCTATATGTATATATACACATATACATGCATATACACACACATTCAAACCGAGAACTGAGAACCTGATACTTGCTAAATATTTCACTAGCCATGTTACATATTATAACCATTTGTCTACACAATAATTTCTTTTAGCCCAACTTCTTTAAGGGCACATATGTTATGATACACTAAAGGATGATGAAGAAGAAGATTGTGCCTCTTAGATATTAAAGTGATACCTTATTTAAACCTCACAACAAGCTTTAGAGATTTTTTTTCCCACTGTGTATGCATAAAGCTGAAACTCAGAGAGGCTAAACCACTAGTCTAAACTAGTATAGAATTTCAATTCAATTTAGTCATAAAACTTACTGGGGAAAACATTAGCTTGGTGGTTGAAGTGAGAGAGGATTAGAGAACTTGAACTTTAGGTTCTTTTGAAGAGGACTACTAATGAAACACCCACTTTTGTTTCCAGAGGAAGAATATGCACTAGCTCGGAATTCTTGGTCTCTTTCTATTCCCTCAATCCCTGCTTTCCTTAAGAGAAAGGTATGGTTTACCCAACAGATGGTTTGACACAAGAACAGAGCTTGCCTACCTCTGTCTTTCTCTCTTCATTTTCTCCAGAAACTGGCTCCCTGCTTCTCCACTCCATCGGTTTTACAGAGGCATGTCCCCATAAAGGGAAGATTGGTCAGGGGAGACCTCGTGCCACCTCTACTTGTGAAGAGGTGCACACTATCTCATTCTGGGGCTCTGTAGGATAAGTGATTTTCAGGCTTTTCTGCCCTCCCACTATTAGGATTAATGATGGATCCTTGCAGTCCTGAATGCATGCCTGATGGCAGGCACCTAAAGTAGGGTGTAGGCATGCCTAATCTGGGTTGAGAGACTGGGCTTATAAGGGCGGCATCACAGGGTCACCAGTAGAAGCAGAGAAGCAGAGAGAACGAGAGCAAAAGAGAAGTAGAGACCACCAGAGAATACCGGAGAGCCAGAGAGAGTAAAGAATTGCTGGGGGCTGGGAGGCCTGCCAGACTCCTGGCCTCCTGGCACCCATGCCTGCTGTGTACCCAATAAAATCCCAATAAAAGCCTGAAAAGCCACTGAGGGCTCCAGAACTCCTCCTTTATCCCGTCTGCTCCAGTCATAGAGAACCTGAACTGTGCCCATTCCTGCCACTACAGGCTCATTTTTCAGAAAGCCATAGTCCCGTATCACCTTCATCAGCAAAAGTAGCATCTTAGTTTTCTTTTCCGTATTTTCTTAACTGATTGAAAACTTAAACAAGTAAAACAAGGGTGTCATTAAATTTGATCCTTTTAAATAGTGGTTCTCTAAGTGTGGTGCAGGAATAGCAGTTTTAGTAACACCTAAGAACTTCCTAGAAATACGAGTCCTCAGGCCCCAGCCAGACCAACAATATGAACTTTAATAGCCCCCTGTAGAATTCTGATGAGAAGCACTACTGTGGACACACCTGGAGTCCTGGCTCGTCAGGCTCTGAGGGTGGGTGACAAAGTGACCATCTCTATCATGCAGCCAGGCAGCAGTCTGAGTTGGATCTCAGGTGTGTGTGGACGTCTGATGAGCAGGCATGGATGCTGCTGGCTGAGATGATAGTAGTGGAGTGAGAGATGTGTCTTCTATCCATTTTTTCTTCCAGGGTCTGATCAGAGTGATCCTGAGATTTTATTTGGCTTTGTTTTATTTTTCTTTCCTACTGCTATAGCATTTCAGTGTCTAAAAGGCTGGAAATGTTTCTTTTTCTATCTGTTTTACAGACAGCTGAAGAGTAAGATTATTATCTTTCTATTCTCACCCCTGAATAAACTGCCAAAAAAGGAGAGATCAGCACTTGTTCAGGGGAAGGGGCTGCAATTCATCCTGAGCAGTTACCACTGAATTCAGTTTGTAGCAGCACTACAGTAATTCTCCATTTTTGGAGAAAAGGGATGTTCCTTTAATTAAAAAAATCAGTTTCTTTTCTTTAAAATAATCACAACGTTACTGTAGGGTAAGGGAAAATGTCAGGCTTTTCTGCCCTCCCGCCATCAGATGACGGATCCTTGTGGTCCTGAATGCATGCCTGATGGTGGGCACCTGGAGTAGGGTGTGGGCATAGGTAGATGGGATTCACCTGGGCTGAGACTGTGCTTTTTAAGGGTGGCATCATGGGGACGCCAGCAGAAGCTGAAAGAGAAGCCGAGAGAGAAGCAGAGAAGCAGAAGCAGAGATCACCGAAGAGCCCAGATAGAGTGAGGATTTGCTGGGTGCTGGGAGGACTGCCAGCCTCCCAGCCCCCCAGCACCCCTGCCTGCCATATGCCTGATGAACCCCAATAAAAAACCTGCAAAAAGGTTTTTTTACTCAAGACTCTGACCCCTCCTTTACCCAGTCTGCTGGATCATAGAAAGCCTGCACTGGTCCATTCCTGACCCTACAGTTATTCTGACACATCTTGGAGTGGCCAGATCTGGCATCTGACACCATCATTTTGTAAATTATTAGAAATGCAAATTCCTGGCCCCACCCAAGACTGCTGACTCACAAACTTGGGTAGGACTCAGTTCTGTGAGTTTTAACTGACCTCCCAGGTAGTTCTAATGTGCATAATCTTTAAGACTACACTAACCACTGTTGGGGCCTTGCTACTCATGGTGTGGACTGACACCATAGTAGAGGCGTCACTGGAACTTGATAGAAATTCCCATTTCAGGCCCTGTGCTGCATCTACTGACCTATTCATAGTCTGTACTTTAACCAAATCCCCAGGTGACTGGTAAGCACGTTGAAGTTTAAAAGCACTGGTGTAGAGTCAAGGATGCAGACAATGAATCTTGGAACAGGAGAAGGCAATTGGATTTTAATGAGGTTTTCAGCCTAAACTACAAACAACTCAGTTACAATCTGGATGGGAGCCTGAATGAGGAAACAGATTGAAACTGGAGAGAGGGAGCTGTGTAAAAATCTACTAGGAACCCCAGAGACCGCTTTCAATCTGATCTGTCCTCATTAACCCAATGCTAGCTCATTGGTTAACCCCACTGAATCAGATATTTGCTCGGGGTATCCCACCGTTGGGGGCTAGTATCTCATTCCTCTACACATACATCTTCACTAGCCACATTGTTGGATCTGCATTAAATCTCCAACCAAATTTCTTTTGGCATTCTTCTCACAGCAGGGCAGGTCTCCCTGGATGCCCACAGAAGGTCATTTCTCAGCCCAAACAGGCAGAACCCTAGGATCAATAAGGACCAAATCAACACTGAACATTTAAACATGTGGCTGGCTTGTGAATAAGTAGTTGAAGAAATTGTAAAAAGGTCAGGTATCAAGTACTAGCTTTGTAACTAGCAAAAGCACTCTTACATATTTGGCATTTCACAGAACCTGCAGGCTGAGTTTGATTAGTTATTAAAATTATGGTCAGCCAGTGGGGAGAATCATGATAATTGGTATAGGTCACAGATAATCAAAAGTGTCTCTCCCAGTGGGATGAAACCTATTAAAATTCGTTCTTTAAGTCTCTTTGCCATTTCCACATTCTGTCCACATGCTGAATGATTTGTCCCAATGTAGGTCTCCAAGGAAGAAAGCAAACATCTTCCATTGTTCTCTGTTTGGTGCTAATTAACATTTTCAAGAGGATTGACTTAGATGCATCTCCATATATCCCAAAGCAATCACTCCATTCAGCTTCCAGATCATAGCTTTATCTCATTAATGACTTAACTTTTAATATTCAGCATGCTTAGATTATTTCAATTGCTGTTTCCAAAACCTGTAATCACACACAAATGATCCTCAGTCTTATGCTACCATAACTGAGGGGACAAAGTGTTTTTCTGAATATAAGGACTCCCCTGTGTAGGGTAAGGAAAAATGTCAGGCTATTTTGCCCTCCTGCCATCAGGATAGATGATGGATCCTTGAGGTCCTGAATGCATGCCTGATGGCGGGCACCTGGAATAGGGTGTGAGCATAGGTAGATGGGATTCAGCTGGACTAAGACTGGGCTTTTTTTAAGGGCAGCATCATGGGGACTCCAGCAGAAGCCGAGAGAGAAGCAGAGCCATGAGAAGAGCAGAAAGAATGTGAAAGAAGGTCGGAGAGCCCAGAGTGAAGACTTGTGGAGTTGGGGGCTGGCAGGCTGCTACCTGGATTAATTTGGTAGAACAGGTGAACTGGCATCTGCCCCAAATGGCTCTGAAAATTGATTGGTCATTGGAATCATTTGGAGAGATGTTAAAAAGATTGGTCCCTCTTCTCCCTCAAAAATACTGATCCATCTGATCGGAGGTGGAGCCCAAGTTTCTTTTTAACAGGTTCCAAAATTCTGGTTCATTGTGCAAAATTTTTCATCCTTTTCACTCATCCTCCCAACATAATTTGACTTCAACACATCTGTAGGGTAAAGAAAATATCAGGCTTTTCTGCCCTTCCGCCATCAGGATAGATGATGGATCCTTGTCCTGAATGCATGCCTGATGGCGGGCACCTGGAATAGGGTGTGGGCATAGGTAGATGGGATTCACCTGGGTTAAGACTGTGCTTTTAAGGGCGGCGTCACGGGGACAGCAGCAGCAGCAGCAGCAGCAGCAGCAGCAGCAGCAGCAGCAGCAGCAGCAGCAGCAGCAGCAGAAGCAGAAGCAGAAGCAGAAGCAGAAGCAGAAGCAGAAGCAGAAGCCCAAGCCCAAGCAGAAGCCGAAAGAGAAGCTGAGAAGCAGCAGAACGAACGCTAGAGAGCCCAGATAGAGTGAAGACTTGCTGGGGGCTGGGAGGCCTGCCAGCCTCCCAGCCCCCCAGCCAGCACCGCTGCCTGCCATATGCCTGGTGAACCCCAATAAAAAACTTGCAAAACTACTGAGGACTCTGACTCCTCCTTTACCCGGTCTGCATGGGATCAGAAAACCTGTACTGTGTCCTGTCCTGGCCTTTACAACATCTTTGCCTGATGTTTCCCGGGTGGGTGATCCCATTACTTTCATTACAAATGTTTCCTACCTGCCCCATCCACTCCATTTCATTGATACATTTTAAACAAAACTTTCAAAAAGCAGACTTAATACAAAATAGAGAAAAGCACAACGGAATGAAAAACTGAAAAAAAATTACAAATATCACTACCATCCAAGGAAAACTATTGAGAACACTTTTATGCATGTGTTTCTCTACACACAAACACCTGTTTTCTCTGCTAAAATTTATCGTACTAAATATACCCATTTCTACCTCAATTTTTTCTTTAGAACAAAATAATGTAGACTATCCATGACAAATATGATTCTTTCAATACAAGCATTTTGAATGACTGGGATGTGCCATCATTAATTCTCCATAATTTAGTACACCAATCCCCTGTTATTTGGTGTTTATGTGTTTTTATTATGTTCACTATTAAATGCAGTGCTGAGATGAATCTCCTTGTTCATAGATCATTGTCAAGTAATTCTTTTTTTTTTTTTTTTGCTTTACACCATTTCAGTTTACATAAGTTTTTTATTTATTTTAAATTTTTTAATTTAAATTTTATTTTTATATTCCCCATACAATTACAACCCCCTTATTTTTACCCCAAGCCCTCCTTTCCCCACCCCCACCCCCCATAGAGAGTCTCTTGTTCATAGTTATTTGTTGATTTTGATATTTTCTTTCTTATAGTTATTCTTTTTCCTGGTCCCTTATTTAAGTTTTCTAGATTCCTGCTATGCGTGAGACCATCCGGTATTTTTCTTTTTCTTTCTGGCTTATTCCGCTGAGCATGATCTCTTCCAGCGCCATCCATGTTGCTGCAAATTGCATGTGTTTATCTTTTTTGAATGCTGATCAAGTAATTCTTAACCCCCACGGATAAGTTGGTGGTCAGGAGATACAAAGGCACTATAATAAATAAAGCAGTCCATTCTTTCTGGAAACCAAATCCTCAAAAAAAGACATACATTTAAAGTATCTTTTGCTAAGATTGCAAAATTCCCATTGTGTTAACTGGATTTTTTTTTTTGACATTTATATTTTTTATTTCATTGCACCATATATGATTTCTGCCCAAGCTGTGATCATTGTAGTTTTACCACCACCAAAGTATCCACAGTCTATCACCATAGTCCCTTGTGCTCAGTCATCCCTCCCACATCTTCTCCCTCTCCTTCCTCTCCCCTCCTGGATGCCTGATATCTAAGTTCAGCTTTCAAAGTTTGTCTTTGACCCTTTGTTTGGTTTCTTTATATTCCACATGTAAATTACACCATCCATTATTTATCTTTTTCCAACTGGAGAATTTTGAATGTTCAAGGAGCCCATCTCTCCACTAATTGAAAGCAATCTGCAAGCATGCAGAATGATCTTTACAGCAGTGTTTCCCTAACTATCCTGATGAAGGGCCAGGTTTTTGACTTCTTCATTTGTACACACTTCCAATTTTTCATGGATATATGGACAAATGAAAGTCAAAAACCTGCCCCTTCATCAGGATAGTTTGGGAATATATATACATATACATATGTATATATACATATGCACATATATATATATATATATATACTTTTGTAGGATATCTTCAAAAGGTTAAAGGTGAGTAGGATAAAGGTGGATTTCTGGGGAAATGAAATAAAAAGTACATACAAAATAAAAGGTCTATTTTTTCTTATTAAATTTAAGAGTCATGCAATTTCTTTGACAAATTGCCATAATACTTTGAGTTTACCCTCAATCTCTACACACAATTTCATAACAGGTCAGTAACTAATAATTTACAGCTCTGCAGTGATGGACCATAATTTGAGTGGCACCAGTGTAGAGCAAGAAGATACATTAGCTAAATGACAAAATCCAGTGTTTGAGTAGGGGCAAAGTTTCCGAACAAAGGTATAACAGAACAAAGTCAAAGTAAGTACTTTTGGCAATGGTGTTGAATAAGCGAGACTGTAGTAGTCAAGAACAATACTAAAAACACACATAAACTATAGCTGGAGTGAATCAGAGAGGAGAGCACAACTGCACAAGGGTGACATACACAATCATTAATGATCCCCACCCTACCCCCTGAGGTTCTACGTTTTTTAAAAAAGGTTTATTTATTTATGCATAGAAGAACTGGGGTACAGGTCAGAGTTGTGGGGGTGTGTGTGAAAAGATTCACAGAGACAGGGTAGGGAGCAGAACAGGCAGATCAACTGAAATACACTGCTGAGGGGAACAGCAGGTGAGACAGGAGAGGTCTGCAGCGCCATGTGGGTAGCTCCCTGGCAGGCCGGGGATCAAACTCATGCTGCAGAGGCTGCAGATAGCTTCATGGTGCTGTGCTTAACCCCTTGTGCTACCAGTGAGACCCGTTGTTCTACTTTTTGACTTAGCAATGGTTTACCAGGTTTTCTCCTACATGAAAATATGCTTGTAAGTTTTTATGCAGTTCTGTATTTTTTTTGTAATATAAAAATGCTACAGATACACCTATATGCTAATGCTTACTAAGGCTGTGAGTGACAAATGCTTCTATATCAACACAATGGAATGCAGCTACATGATGGAAAATGTACATTGTAGGTGAATTTAGTACATTCATATTCAAAAAGTACAGAATCTGTGTCTAAAAAATCCTTTCAATAGCCCTTAAATAAAGGATCTCAGACTTACCAACCTTACAAAGGATAAACGACTGATAAAAATGAAGACAGAACAAAGTCTTATTTTTACTAGTGAAGGACATAGTTTATTATTCTTAAAGGAAAGTTGTCAGGCAAGATGCATCCAATAGGAATAGTACTGTGTGTGTGACTAACATCTAAATGCTGGGAAGTAAGGATGAGTAAGGGCATTCTTGCCACTCTCCAGCCTTCTCTTACCTATATTTAAATTGCTTAAAGAGAGCAATTTACACAATTTACACTTAACCTTTACACTAGCAGGTCATAACAAACCATTCAGAATGAACTAAATGATATTAAGAGCATATTCTCATTCAGAATGAATGTACACACATGCATATACATATTGTGGTTAGTCTAAGAAGTCTCTTTGTGTTTCAATTTGAGTTTCAGCAACGATGCTTCCTTGGTGAGTTAAGCTTTGCTTTTCTGATTTTTACCCATTTTGTGCTTAAATGATAATGGGATATGGGGCAGCTAGGAAAAGATAATAGCATATTGTTCTTTATACTTACTCACTTTTCCATTTACGCTGTTTCATTGGAAAATCATCCAAGTAGTTTACTTCGCTTCCTTATTCAGAATTCTGAAGAACAATGTCTCTCCCTGCTCCTTTGGGGATTGCTCACCAAAATCAAATACAAAGGACAAGAGAAACTATGGAGATTTTCTCCAGCATCATCCTCAGGCCCCTACTCTGCAGCACCTGGAAGTATTTGCCTTCTCTGCTACCAGTCCAGATCCCAGAGATATAATGTCCAGTCCCACAGGTTTCTCCCCTGGCAGCAGAGATTATCCATATCTGAATTCTGTAGCTACATGCAGGGTGCTTTTCCATTTGGGGCATAGCTTCCTCTTTCCTTTGATTAATTTTAAACTTTTTTTTTTTTAAATACTGTTTTCCTGCCCTAAAAGTAGAGGAAGGAAGGATGAAAAAAAGATTGATAATAGGGTCGGTGCAAATGAATGAGTGAATTAAATGCACTTGGCTCAGCAGAAATAGAATCCAGTGGGTAAAGCCAAAAGGACTCTGCTCTTTGAACCCCTGGGAAATCTATTGAGCTATGTGTCACCATGGTTATTTTTATTGGCATTTCACAGGACATGTGGGTAAAGGATCAGAATAAGAAAAAAAAAATAGGATGAGAAAAAGAAGAGGAAGGAAATAGAGACTAGGAAAGAGAAGCCATTGTCCAATTGTCTTTGGTTCATTCCCTGCTGCTAGAAAACAAGAGAGAGAAATGCAAAGGAAAGATAAAATGAAAGTGCAAAGGGAAGTGACAAAAAGCAGTCAAAGAACTAGCAGCAAGGCACACTGTCAGGGAATCCCTGCTCTTGCTAGTCAGCAATAAGTTTACAGTGCTCCAAAGTCAAGGATTGCAAATCAATTGCTTTGAAAGATCAATGGATAATATAAACAAGAGAAGCTGGATCAGGATGGGAGAAGAAGGAATGATACGAAATGTGTAAGCAGTAAAGCATCCGCCTTACATGAAGGGACAGCCAGCATCCAGCTCCATGGGGCCTCTGAATTGTAAGGTCAGCAAGCCCTATTGCCAGTTATTTTATTATTTCAAAAGAAGCTGTATATCTGGATTTTTATTTAAAAAGTCCTGGTTTTCAAAACATTAGTTTCTATGGACATTTGTCTTTGTATGTAATATTAAATAAAAAGGGAAAGAAATGAAATGAATTCTTATATTAATTTTCTTTCCATATAGTTATTTTTGTTTTCATTCATATTGTTTTTATATGTGGATGTTTGTTTATGGAGATTTAAAAATTCTTAAAGAGTAGTCACTGAGCCATGCATTTCTGTATGCCCTGCATGCACTCATCTACACAGACTATGGTTCAGATTTGATTAAAAATTTTGTCTGAATTAAAATAACCTGTTAATATATTCCTTTTCTTCTTCCTAGTGGAACAAAAGAAAATCTATTAATGCAGCTATTTTGTCAATAAAATAGAAAATGCTTGTATGAAACTACTGTATTCTCAATCATATATACTTGGCTCAAATTCAAATTCCAAAGACTCTGTTAGTTTCAGAACTTGTTCTTGATATACCCCCCAGAAGTATAGCAACTTAAGTTACATGAGTTAATTCAGTCTGAATTTCACCCCAATATTTGAATATTCCTGGTCAGGGGTCAGCAACTATTCTCTATAATGGATCAGAGAATGAATATTTTAGGTTTTGTGCTGCTCAACTCCACCTTTGTAGTACTAAAGAGGTCATAGACAAAAAGTATAACAAATGAGAAAGACACTGTTCCAAAATAATTTTACAAAAGCAGGCAGCAGACAGAATTTGATCATTAGGCCACAGGTTGCCTGTCCCTGCACTTCATGAAAACTAATTTCTTAGCCTGCATTCTCTGAATAACTACCTCTGTTTCAAATTCATTTTTCAGTGTAGACAATTCTCTTTACTTAACATTTTCTCCTACTTTCTTCAGAATTGCCCCTTTCCTGATCATTATGTCCCAATCTTAGTTCAGGCCATTCCCACTTCTGATACTTGTAAATCATTACTCCTTCCAATGCCAAATTCAACTACAATTCAGTCTGCACTGATTTTGTCTCTCATTTGATTGTTGAAAATAGCTTCCAAATTGGTCTCTCTTTCTGTAACCTCCCATGCCTCCAATACAGTCTACTTAGACATACTGATTTTTTTTTTATATGTGAAACTATAATCTTGCCATTCTTTGTTCAAATATCTTTTATGACATCCTGTCGCCTATAGAAATAAGGTTCAGACTTCTCAGCAGGACGCTCTACCATCAGACCTTGCTAGCTCTGTGCATATTCAGTTACTGATCCCTGAGTCCTATGCTCGGCCAAGCCAGTATCTTTACACTGTTTTGTTCTTTGTGCCAATCTCTGTATGGATCCTGCACTCTGGTTAAATCTCAATTTGCTTTAAGACCAGTAAAATGCCACCATCTCCAGGAAGTATCCCAGGTTTCCCTTCATCACAAGTATCCTTACCTGTTTCTGTAATCTAGAACCTTGTGTCTTGCTTAGAATACTTATTACCTTCAACCATAAACTATCAGAGGACAAGACCAAAATTTCATTACCACCACCTCCAAGACCTAGACCAGAAGTCCTAGTTACAGGGGACAGCTTCATCAAAAGTTGATAAAGGTAAGAAATTTCACATTTTATATATTTTGTAAGCATTGATTATTCAGTCTTCATAACCACATCTTTTATATATGAGTACACTGTGTTGATGACATATGTTTATTTTCTAGATGAGGAGCAGGCACAGGGAAGTCACACAGTGAGTCAGCTACAGAACTAATATCCAAAGATAATAGTAAATCTGGGAACCTATGCCCTCAGTTTCCACACTGGGACAGCTCTCACTACTCTCTTCCAGGACATACACTGTGCAGAATTTAGAAGGTATCTAGCTTCTTTTTATGTGCACAGGTTGTAAGAATTGTATCTATGCCTTAATGGCCTCTCCTTGGTTGAAATGATGTATTTGATATTGAGTACACTTGTTTAGAAACAAAACTCCTAGGAATAGAATTATCATTGAAAACTACAATCTATTCTACACTGTTGCATTTCATTATTCTTAAAATAGTTATATCTTCTTCAAGATTTAACAATCTCATTTTACCTGTCTTTGCTATTATTCTTAACTTAAAAAGTTAATTTTGTTTCTGATTTCCATCCAATCTTCAGGTATGGATATGACTATTAAAGCAAATATAACTCTTCTTTCTACTCATCTATAAACTAACTAACATGCATTTCCTCTAGAGAGGAGATGGAAATCATGTCAAATATTCTAGAAGCCCTCTACAAACATAAGTTGGGATTTGCCATGTTTCTAAACACAAATATGCTAAGTTTTCCTGCACTATTAACTCATCTGCATTTGATGTAGCACACCTTTGCACAAAGACTTCAAAAACAAGTCCCCAAGAAATCCACTTTGAGAGTCCACATACTTATTTTTATGTGGATGTAATGGGCTAAGTAAGGCAGGTTTGTGAAATCCTTACATGTCCAAAGTAATCTTTCAATTTGGTGGTGACTAAATTTCCCTTTCCTCCATTTCCCTGTATTCCTGGTCTGCATTATACCTCTGAGTCCACCTTAATAATTCATAGGTACAGAGAAGAGCCCAGAGTTAATGATAGGTGAGAGGGTACTGCTGTTGTGTGTTATCAGTTTCTTGTGACTACTAGAGGAGTATAAACTATCAGGAGTAGTTGTGACTACCAGGAGTATAAACTGGGGCACTTAAAACACTGCAAATTGGGCCTCCCTTGTGGTGCAAGGCGTTAAGCACAGCACTGTGAAGCTATCTCCAGCTTCTGCAGCATGAGTTTAATCCCCAGCCACTACAATTTTTTTAAAAGATTTATTTACTTATACATGCAAGAACTGGGGTACAGGCCAGAGGTGAGGGGGGTGAGAGGATTCACCAGAGACAGAGTGGGGAACAGAACAAGCAGACTGACGAAAATACACTGCTGAGGAAGCAGTGGGTGAGACGGAAGAGGTCTGCTGTGCCATGTAGGTAGCTCCCTGGCCGGGGATTGAATTTATGCTGCAGTGGCTGCTGCTAGCTTCATAGGTGATATCCTAACCCTTGCACCATGAGGGAAGCCCAACAATACAAATTTATTCTCTCAGATTTCTAGGGGATAAATGTCCAAAATGAAGGTGTCAGCACAGCCATGCTCTCTCTGCAACCTCTAGGGGAGGCTCGGCTCTTTCCTAGTCCTTTCCCACTTCAGATGTCCCCAGGCATTCCTTGGCCTAAGGCAGCATAACTCCCATCTCTACCTCTGTCTTCTCATGACCATCTTCTCCTTGTGAGTTCCCAGCTCTCACTGGTGTTCTCTTCTCTTCATGAAAACACCAGCTACATTTTATCAGGGCACACCCTGAAGACCTCATCTGAGTGTGACTATAACCACAATCTATAGCCCATGCTAGACCATCAACATCTTTGGGGGGCACATTTCTTAACATATAACAAGGGGTTAGACTGCTTTCTTCCCTTTCTTCCTGCCCTTTAGGCCACAATGAGGAGCAGATAAGGCATACTATTCTGCAGAAATTTTAAGCAAGAGACCCTAGTCCTTCCTAATCCTTGACCCTCTCTCTCAAAGCCCCTAGCACCTGCCCTGCTTTCCATCTAAATTTCTCACCTAGCCTTTGCTGCTACCCAGAAATAATTTTGGATTGCAAGAATAATTACAGAAAGGGGCTCAGATTATCCTTTTATCCTGCTGATAGTTTGATTCCTCTGTTGTGTGAGGATTAGGTAAAAAAGGTTACAGGCGCTTGGGAAGTAACCTCTATCAGGCAGTACAAGCTTTGCCATTGAGGAAAACTGAACTCCTATCTAAATCCTTTATTTGTAAGCTCAGTGATTCTTGTCTACTTGAGCTTTGAGTACTTTATAAAATAAAAATGAAGATAAAAATTCTGAATTTCTGTATCATAAAAATACCATAATAAGTGTCTGATAGTCTTAGCAAATTAACTTTTTAATTTGGAATGCTGAAAAATTGTCTCAAATAAGAATTACTCAGGATGACCAGATTCCATAATGTCATGAAGTCTGTAGTAAAGACATAATGTCAGCTTCAGAAACGAACTCATGAAGGAAGTGGAGCCCATATTTAAACAACTGACCTAGGAGCAAATTTTGGTAGACAATAAGAGCAATCCTTTGATAAAGGTTCTAATTAATTTTAGGGAATCTTACTGCTATAGTCTGTCTCTGTCTCCTACATCATGCCTTCAAAAATTTGCTTTAATTTCCTTATATTTATCATTTGTATTATTTGACTGCATGCAATAAAAAATGCATTTGAGCTTAAAATGAGAATTAAATTTATTGGACAGAAGGGGGTAGCCCAAAGAATTAGAGGAATTGTTGAAGAACCTTTTCAGAAACGAGAGGAATAAGAGATCTCTGAATATCTAGGCAGCAAAAGCAAGTGCTCACTCAGCCCATCCTGATGAAGGACAACCCATTGCCATTTTGCTTCAAAAGACATATTGAGAAGAGATAGACTGAGTGATCTGGTCTGAGTTGCCTCCACCTATAATCCTAGAAATCCAGGGCCCTTACTTTGATATTATCAATGGAACTGCATGCACTGGCGAAATTTCCCAAAGGATAATCTAAGTGTGTCATTAGAGGAATATAAATGAATGCCTGGCAGGTAAAATTGGCAGATGTCAACGGTGTTGTCATTTTAAGAACAGATTATATATCAGAAATTTACCTTGACTTTCAATGGCATTCATACAATGAATCACATGTACCAAGAGAATGAATGATGGCTTGCCTTATTCCTCAAAGGCCTTATGAATAGATGGAAAAGGTAATGAAAAGGTTGTGAAGGAAGACTCCTGCACCTAAATATTTTACAGAATTTCTCCTATGAAAATACCTTTATTTTGATGAGTGTACATTTTCTTCACACGTAGAAAATCTTTTGTAGTGTTATAATCATTTACCAGACATCGACAAAGGATTAGGTTACTGTGATGTTTTAATCCTGCTGGCAAATTGCTATCCTGACATCTTGAACAAGGAAACAAGGAAACTAAACTGGGGACAGTTGAAGGGGAGGTTATTTTTAAGGATAGGCATGGTGAGAGACCCCCTACCCTGTGTTAAGTAGATTAGGGTTCAGGTGTGCACCCTGAAAATCTCACACAGATAAGAAAAACAAACACAAATGTGGAAATATTCCAAGGCCATTACCAGAAAAACACCAGTAAGTCTGCACCTCCTGATCAGAGGTCACAGGTGTACAGTTCATGAGCAGCATAGCCCCTAAAGGGCCCGTGGGCACTGACCTGGTCTCCTTTCTCATCTTAGTCTAGCTTGAAGAATCTACCCTGATTTCTATACTCTTCACTTTATATATAAGGAAACTGAGGTTCAAAAAATTTAACTCACCTCAATATCCCTACCACTGAGCAGTAGTGGGACAGGGATTCTATCACAGGTCACCTAATTCCAGTTTTCTGTTTTACTCTGTTATGTAGTCACTGTTTCCCAGAGTTGTTGTTGTTTTTTTCCAATAGGAGTGGAATAAATAATGTATCCCTATTAAGACATTTCAGTAATCAGCTGAGAACATCTATGTCATGGTAGTATATTGTAGAGGGGGAGAACTGGTTAAGGAGATTCTGAGTCTTTCAGTAACCATTCAGGTAGGCAGTCTGCTCACACACTATTTGAAAGGTCTTACCTATGATTGTGGTTTTAATTCTTACTCTGTGCCAAGTGCTATGCTGGATGCTTTTACATATTTTATCTCATTGTCTTCTCACAAAAGTTTTGCCAGGTGAGCAAAACAATCTGCATCATCAAGCTGAGGAAACAGGCTCATATACCAATTTTAACTTGGTAAAAAATAAAAGTCTTGTCCAAGGTCACATAGCTAGTCCTTGACACAGTTGAGAGCAGAATTCATGTCACTTGATTCCCAGCCTCATGTTTTCTGCACTGCCCCATGCTGTCCTTTGGGGCTTTGGTAATTGCAGGGAACCATATGACTTTCTTGGATGCCAGCCTTCTGAAGTAAGTACACACTGATCTTTGGATTTCCTGAGATGGGAATAAGTATACACCTCCTATTGATTCTATCTCTCCACTGTTTCCCCTTGAAGTCTTACAGATTCCCCTTTCCATCTAGCTTTCTTTACAAATAGGGCTTAGGAAAGACTGGAGGGATGTTTACCTCTCAGGCAGAGTTCTCTCCACTGGAGAAACTTTAGTCTTTTCACAGACCACTGCCTCCATCCTTAAAAACATGTAAAATGAAAGATGTCCTATGAGAGAAAACTGATGGAGTGGACACCTGTAAGAATCCTTCCATCAAACACAAGTGCAGGCCAGAGTTCAAAAACCTCCATCTAGATCTGGAGAGGACATGGTCTAACTGAATTTTTCCTGCTCCAAGGAGACTTGCTGATTAAACTATAATGAGTTGACTTAGACTGAGCAGGTAATAACTAGCATCTATCTAGCACATGTTAAACACATGTCCTAGTCACCACAATGAGCAGAAAATAACAGTACAATTTTGCTTTGTTCTTTTTTTTTCCAAAGAGCAATAATTCCTGAAGATTATAATCATTGCTTCTATATTATTTCCTACTGATTTCACATCTATGGCTTTTGTTAATCAATATAGATTGCAACAATTATAGAAGACACACTCATACATGCTTCCACATAATTTAGAATACTTAGCACAGTGTCTCCGTGTTCAATGAGAACTCAGCAAGACTTATTGATTGAAAGAGTCACTTACTAGATAGTTATCAAGCCTAGGGTTATTGCTAAACATAATCCTGAAAACTCTGGGAGAGTCTCTCAAGGCCCGGCTGTTTTTATACCAAAAGAAAAATTGAGATGATCAGAAACATAGACAAACTGCACTAAAATATTTAGTGTTCCTGTTCTAAGCAAATTATTACCATCAGCTGTTTTCAACAATTTCATTTCTCAAATAATTAACTATAAACTTTCTGATTATGTAGATGCTTTCAGGAATCATTCCATTTTATTGAATTTTCTAAGTAGTGTCCTATTATTTGGAATCATTACAGTATGTTCAACTGAATATCCAACTGTTTCCTAGATGTTCTGCCCTGCACAAATATTCATTCATGAGAGGAATATGGGAAAGCAACAATAAGCTAGGAACATGTGAGGCAGTGGGAGAAATGGATAAAATATGTAAGATTTTTGCACTTGAGAAATTCAGAATTTGGTCAGACATGTAAATTTATCATTTAAAGATCTATTATTACATTATGTATTGGGGAGGAGGCATATAAGTAGGTTAGAAGAAAACAATGGAAGGAGGGGTGTGATATTGTCTAGAGAGGAGACAGTTGAAATGTAAAACCTCAGGGCAAGGAAAAGATGAGGAGTCCCAAGAATAGTTGAAAGAGACTTGGCAATGACCTGAGATGTTTCTTTCAACAATAGTATGGTAAAAATCAATGTATGAGTAGGTCTAGAGAGGTTTCTGGGAGGGGCATATATGTGGGAGTGAAACTTGAGAAAATTCTCCTTTAAAATCTCAAAGCCCTCAATAATCAGTCTGATTAGTGATTCTTTTTCTCTAACTACGAAAAAATAAACAAATCGGGCCTTATTGGTGGTGCAAGGGGTTGAATGCAGCACTGTGAAGCTGTCCGCAGCCTCTGCCTCACGAGTTCAATAACCCAGTCGGCCAGGGAGCTACTCACATGGCGCAGCAGGCCTCTCCTGTTTCGCCCGCTGCTCCCCTCAGCAGTGTATTTCAGTCAGTCTGCCTGTTCCGTTTCCCACTATGTCTCTGGTGAAGACTCTCACCTCCTGCACCATTGGCCTGCACCCTAGCTCTTCTATACATAAATAAATAAATCTTTAAAACAAAAAGAGTAAAAATTAAAAAAAAAATAATTAATTAACAAATGGTAACTTCTTAGCAAGGTTTGTGTGCTGCTATATCTGAAATTCAGATTTGAGATTCAGCAATTTGAATGTCTGCAGAGTTCCTTTAGGAAGTAACCATGAAAGATTATGAAAAAGCTAGGATATTTCCTCCTTTTGATAGTAATGTGTGGTTAAAAGCAAAATCTGTCACCCTTATGAAAAATTTATTTGCTTGAATGTTAAAAAAAAAATCTCATAAACATAAGTATGAAACCAGTATCAGTATGTTTTTCCTCTCTTGGAAGAGAAAATGAATGGACATCTGAAAACCATCTTTCTGTTTCCTGGATTCTTGAAATTTCTGGATTCTTCTAAGGAAACCAAATAGGGTTAGGCCAACAAAAGAAACTCACCCTTGCCTTTCTGAAAACTCTCTGATCTCCAAGTCTAGAAATGTTGCTAAATTGGATGCTATTATGTAGCAGTTTTAAATATTTTTCTAAGATAGAGCTCCTTTTTTCCCCCTTTTTTTGTTTATGTATAACAGTAAACTTACATAAAAGATGTGCGTTCATGGACTGAATTGGGCCTCCCTAAAATTCATATGTTGAAACCCTAAAACTCCCACCCCCATACCTAAGAATGTGACTGTATTTGGACATATGGCCTTTAGCGAAGCAATTACTTTATAAAATGAGGATATTTACAAAGGACCCTAATCCAATTTGACTAATGTCCTAAGAAGTAGAAGAGATACAGGATCTGCTTAGAGAAAAGAACTTGCAAGGATATAGGGGGAATATCGCCCTCTATAAGCTAGGGAGAGAACCCTCAGAAGAAAACATCTGCTGACACCTGATCTTGGACTCCTCCAGAACTGTGAGAACATCAATTTCTGTTCTTTAGGCCACTAAATCTGTGATGTTTTGTAATGACCACTTTAGCAACGTATTGCATGAGTCATAGCTCAAAGAATAATAGTTCTATCTGCTCAAGATAATAGCTAGAAATGATAGGTAAAATATTTTAGGAGACCTTCTTGGACAATTTCCTGTGATAATATATCCTGCAACTGAGAAGTGATTGACTTAACAAAATAATATTCCTAAAGTATGGTGTGATGAGGCTGTGTCCACCCTATCTAAAGAAATAATTCATGTATGTTTTTTCCATGGAAGGAAATGGAAGCACCTGAATCTTTATCTGGAATGATTATATTTACTAACCAATAATAATTGTATTCGAAAATAGTAAAATCTAGCATTTTTGGTCCTAAATGAGAAAATAGTAGTTGTTACCAGATGTTATTATCAATTATCTAAAATCTACATAAGCAGGTCAGATAGTAACTGCTGTTTCTAGATAAAGGAGTGACCAAGTCCTGTCAGCAAAACTCTACCATGGAAAAACTTTCGTTTCCCTCCATTTGTCCCTCCTAAGTATGGATCTTAAGGGATCAGGTTTAAAACAAAAGAATGAAACTTCTCTAGCTTAAGGCTGAGATACCAAGATTGGAAATAAATTATTTATTTGATGTTAATATGAGTAGCAAATAAAGTGGTCTTGTTTTTTCACTGATTTCTGTCTTTTCAAAGTATTTTCTAAATGCATTGATAAATAACTGGTTAATTAATTTGTACCTGACAAAAAGGACATGATCATCAATCATAAAACCAAGATTCAAAAACAAGAAGGCAGGGTAATAAACTACTGATGATGGGAAGAGAGGCAATAACACAATGACTGCAGAAGGGTGTAGAAAGATCGAGAAGGCTGTTGTAAAGAGAAATAGATAGGCCCAGGAAGTGAGTAGAAAGACAGGATTTAGGGGGTTGAACTAAGGTTGGGACCCTGAACCAATTTTACAAGTCTTCAGACCATCTTCCTTATCCTTTTCTCTCCTATAACCCTTCATCCACCTACTTTCAAGCAACCACCAGGTCTTATCCATTCTAATGCCTTGCAAACTTTCAAATGTGTAGTCTCTGCTTTCTTACTGTCACTACCTCCTTTAGACCATCTTCTCTCGCATGGAGTCAGTAGTGCAGTGGGTACAGCCACAGATGGATTCATTTTCTGACCATAACACTTACAAGTTGTGTGATCTTGGGCAAGTTACCTATACTTAACAGTAATTTCTCATTTCTGTGCAATTAGAATGATATCTTATGGCATCATAACAAAGAATAAATGGGATATATAAAATGTTTGGCATTTACTGAGAGTCAACTATCAGCTCTCATTAGCTCTTGTATACGATTATAGTGAAAAACAAGTAATACAGAAAAACTGAAGTATTCTTCTCCAAGCTGTGCTCCTTTGAAGCCACTATTATACCCTGTAGCCAGAATAAGTTTTCTAAAACACAAATTATACTGAGTTACTCTTCTGCTCAAAACCATTTACTGGCTCACCATCACCATCAACATAAATAAAAAACTCCTTGGCAACATAAAATACTTTTTCATTTGACCTCAGCTTTCATATCTAACATAATCTTTCCCCAGATTACTATACCTCTCCTTCTGCTCTGAGCCAAGGCCATATTAATCCATTTTATCCATCAAATTTGTTGAGTTCTACCTTTCTTTTAGAGTTTAGTTCAGTTTAGCCACTGACTTTGCCTAGAGCCCTTTTTGCTCTGTCTCCCATTCTCAAAGTCTAGGATACAGTTTAGAGACTAATTCCCTGAGGAAACCTTCCTTGACCTCAATATTAAAAGTCAAATGCTCCCCCATGCCCATCACCACCATGGGTATTACTTTCACTCTCATTACGTGTCCCACACCACTCACTTGGAGTTGCCTTTTACATTGCCTCTTGTTGTTGTTGGTTTTTTTTTTTTTTAACTGGAATATGAACTTCAGATCTAGAACTAAGGTCTTTAGCATTCCATAGTTTTAGCACCAAAGAGTATACTCAATGATGATAACTATTAAGAAGAGTAGCACAGAAGGATGAGGAGCAACATGGCGGCGAGGAGATGCTGCGAGTAAGATCTCCCATTAAAAAAAGTTAATAGGGAGGAAAAGCGGCAGGTCCCAGTGAGAACTGGGACACGGAAGATAAACGGGTGACGCCAGCGAACTGCCCGAAGAAGAAAGTGGCCATAAAAGAGGACTAGAAGGGAGGGAAGCGCAGAACCCTGCTCCCCTCCCCCGCCCACAGAGGCGGCACTCTCCGGCCAGCAGAGAGGAGGAAACAACAAACCAAAACGGCCAACAAAACAAACAACGCAGCAAGCGGGACTGTGAGCGGAAAGGAACTATTGCAGCCACCACACCCCGTGAACGGGAGCTGTGGAGAACCCCCGCAGGATCCGCCGCGGCGGTGAGCTCCAGGCGCCATTGAAGAGAGCCCCGCCCAGGAGGAGGCCAGCACCAGCCCACAGCCCCGGCCGCCCGGTAAGCCTGCGCGGAAGCGGCTCGCCGGAAAAACAGACGCGGAGCGGGATTGCTCGGGGAAAGCAGCGCGGATTGCGCGGATCGGATCACAGCTGCCCAGGTCCCCGCGCCTGCGACCTAGGCTTGCGGGGAGACGACCTAGGCTTGCGGGGAGACGCGCGGAGGTCCTCACTGAGGTGAAGGTCCCTCCCTGAGTGAGCAGGAACCAGGCGCCCAGGCACGGGAGCGGTGCAAAAGGCGCCATTCCCGCGCCACTGAACTGGGCTACAGCCCGCGTCCTGGAACTGAGGGCTTTGAACTGAGACCCGGGGCACGAAAATTCGGGGCGTGGGTTCTCCACAACGGTGGGGCACAAGGCAGACACAGCACCCCAAAGCTGTTGAGGTGTACCCTACCATTCCCGCTCTGTTCTCTGTCCCACGGGGTGGGGGGAGGCAAAAAACAGCCCCCCAAGGACAATAGGAGAGATCTCTGGCGCCACCTAGCGACCAGGAAAAAAAAAGTCACTAACACCCTATAAAACAGGACATTTCTTAAGACTGCTTGAAAAGGGCAGAAGGTTTCTGGAGGACCCAGTGGCCAGCCGGGAAGTTATTCCACGCCAGGCCCCTTCCGACCAGCAGTCTGAGCCCACAGAGGGAGCAGGCACCCACGTCCGGGGCAGACCGGGTGCGCAGAAGAGTGTGCCTGAAACCGGAGGTGCAGGGACTGCATCCCGCTTCGCCATTTGAGAACAGGGACATTTCTTCAGTAAAAACTGCCTAAAACCAGCAGAAAGCTCCCCCAGAAGACAGAGATGGCTCCTGGAAGAGCCAGAGGGGAGCGGAGAAGTTCACCCAAGATGTCAGTCAGTCCGAGCAACACAGTGTCCCAACGCATACGACAAATTAGAAAACAGACAGTAGGGAGTAGAAGAACCACACGCAACCTAAAAACTCCTCAGGAAAGAAGCACACCACAAAAAGAAAACCACTCCCCAGATTGCAACGACAGCAACTTGGAAGAACTTCTGAGCCTTCCAGAAAGAGAATTTAAAATTGCCATGATTAAAAAAGTGATAGATCAGAAGAAGGAAATTGAGTCCCTAAAGAGGGAAGTAAGAGAAATGCAGGAGATCAAAGAATTAATGGAGGAACTAAAGAACTCTGGGAAAAGCAATGAAAGCAGAATAGATGAAATGGAAGAACGAATAAGTAATCTTGAAGACACAGAAATAAAAAGAACCAAAACAGAAAGGAAAGAGAAGTACGAAGGAAAAAGAATGAAGAAAGACTTCGGGAACTATCTGACTCCATGAGGAAAGGAAATATAAGAGTTATAGGAATTCCAGAAGGAGAGGAGAGAGATGTAGGAACAGAGAAATATTCATGGATATAATTGAAGAGAACTTCCCAAATGAGAAGAAGGAGCTGAAAATTGATATACAAGAAGCAAGAAGAACACCAAACTTCCACGACGAAAGGAAAAACACAGCAAGACACATAATAGTAAAGCTCCCAAGAATCCAGGACAAGGAAAAAATAATGAAGCTGACAAGAGGGAAGAAACAGATAACATTCAAAGGAAAACCAATCAGGCTGACATCAGACTTCTCTGAAGAAACACTACGGGCAAGGAGAGAGTGGAGGGACATAGTCAACAGACTCCAAGAAAACAGATGCCAACCAAGAATACTCTATCCCGCAAAGCTCTCTTTCCTCCATGAAGAAAGAATATGGACCTTCCCAGACAAAGAGAAACTCCGGAATTTCATTGCGACTAAACCCCCACTCCAAAAAATACTACAAGGAATCCTAAAGCCAGAACCTCAGAGGGACGAATAACAACGAAAGAAGACCAAAAAAAAAAAAAAAGTTATTAAAAGAATAAATAAATAAAATCAAAGGAAAGACAAACATAATGGCAATACAGATGCTAACATATCAATATTAACTCTAAATGTAAATGGACTAAACTCTTCAATAAAAAGACACAGAGTTGCAGCCTGGATTAAGAAACAAAACCCAACCTTTTGCTGTCTCCAGGAAACACATTTAGCTACAAAAGATAAAAATAGGCTCAAAGTCAAAGGATGGAAAACAATCCTACAAGCAAATGGGCCAAAAAAGAAAGCAGGAATAGCTATACTTATATCAGATAAACAGACTTCAAACTCAAAAAAATAAAAGAGACCCCAATGGTCACTACATTATGATTAAGGGGACAATACTTCAAGAAGAAATAACACTCATTAACATATACTCACCAAACGAAAGAGCACCAAAATATATCAGACAACTGTTGTCCTCTCTAAAAACAGACATCAGAGAAAACACATACGTAGTGGGAGACTTCAACACACCACTATCAACAATGGATAGATCTACAAGACAAAAAATAAGTAAAGAAACTAAAGCTTTAAATAAGGACCTAGAGCATTTGGGCTTAACAGACATCTATAGAACACTAAACCCAAAAAAAACGGAGTACACATTTTTCTCAAGCGCACACGGATCATTCTCCAGGATCGATCACATACTGGGGCACAAGACAAACATCAACAGATACACCAAGACTGAAATCATACCAACCATCTTTTCTGACCACGAAGGCATCAAACTAGAAATAAATCATAAAAAGAAGGCAAGGAACTATCCTACCTCATGGAGATTAAAAGCCACACTACTGGAAGACCACTGGACTAACGAGGAGATCAAAGAAGAAATTAAAAAATTCTTTGAATTGAATGACAAGGAGGACACCAATATCCTAAATGTATGGATGCAGCAAAAGCAGTAATAAGAGGAAAATATATAGCAATAGAAGCTCACATCAAAAAACAAGAAAGAACTCAAAGAAACAACCTAATCTCGAAGCTCAAAGATCTAGAAAAAGAACAACAAAAAAACCCCAGAACCAGTAGAAGAAAAGAAATAATAAAAACCAAAGCAGAAATAAATGAAATTGAAACTAAAAAAACAATCCAAAAGATCAATGAAACCAAGAGCTGGTTCTTTGAAAAAATAAATAAAATAGACAAACCCCTAGCCAGGCTCACAAAGGAAAAAAGGGAGAAAGCACAAATACACAGAATCATAAATGAAAGAGGAGAAATCACAACGGACACAGCAGAAATCAAAAGAATAATCAGTAACTACTATGAACAGTTATATGGAAACAAGTTCAACAATCTAGAGGAGATGGACAAATTCCTACAACTCTACAATCACCCAAAGCTAGATAAAGAAGAAATAGAACACCTAAACAGACCAATTACAAGCAGCGAAATTGAAATGGTAATTAAAAACCTCCCCAAAAACAAAAGCCCAGGACCTGATGGATTTACAAATGAATTCTACCAAACATTCAGAGATGAATTAGTGCCTATCCTTCACAAACTCTTCCAAAAATTGAGAAGGAAGGGACAATACCAAACACGTTCTATGAAGCCAATATTACACTAATACCAAAACCGAATAAGGACAACACAAAAAAGGAAACTATAGGCCAATCTCCCTAATGAACACTGATGCAAAAATCCTCAAAAATTTTAGCTATCAGAATCCAACAATGTATCCATAAGATAATTCACCACGACCAAGTTGGATTCATTCCAGGGGCACAAGGATGGTTTAACATCCGAAAATCAATCAACGTTATCCAACACATCAACAAAAAGAAATATAAAAACCATATGATAATATCAATAGATGCTGAGAAAGCTTTCGACAAAGTGCAACACCCATTCATGATAAAAGCCCTTGAAATTCTGGGGATACAAGGAACATACCTCAACATCATAAAGGCCATCTATGACAAGCCAACAGCCAGTATCATTCTCAATGGTGAAAAGCTGAAAGCAATTCCATTAAGATCTGGAACAAGACAAGGATGTCCACTCTCACCACTGCTTTTCAATATAATACTGGAAGTCCTAGCCAGAGCAATAAGACAAGAGAAAGACATCCAAGGAATCCAAATAGGAAAGAAGAAGTCAAACTATCACTATTTGCAGATGATATGATACTATACATAGAAAACCCCAAAATCTCCACAGAAAAACTAACTAAACTCATCAATCAATTCAGTAAAGTGGCAGGATACAAAATCAACACGCAAAAGTCAGTAGCCTTCCTATACACAAACAATAAATCTGAAGAAGAAGAAATCAAAAAACCATCCCTTTTATTATCGAAACAAAAAAAATCAAATATTTGGGAATAAATCTAACAAAAGAGGTAAGGACCTATACAAAGAAAACTATAAAACACTGTTAAAAGAAATAGAAGAAGACACAAAGAAATGGAAAGACATCCCCTGCTCATGGATTGGAAGAATAAACATTATTAAAATGGCCATCCTACCAAAAGCAATATACAGATTCAATGCTATTCCAATCAAAATCTCAATGGCATTCTTCAAAGAAATAGAACAATTATTGATGAAATTCATATGGAATCACCAAAAACCCCGAATAGCCAAAGCTCTACTGAAAAAAAAAGAAGGAAATGGAGGCATCACACTCCCAGACTTCAAACTATACTACAAAGCCATAATCATCAAAACTGCATGGTATTGGAACAAGAACAGACATACAGACCAATGGAATCGAATAGAAAATCCAGAAATAAACCCACAGATTTATGGTCAACTAATCTTTGACAAAGGAGCAAAGACTATGCATTGGAGCAAAGAAAGTTTGTTCAATAAATGGTGCTGGGAAAACTGGGTCGCTACATGCAAAAGAATGAAGCTTGACCACTACCTCACACCATACACAAAAATCAACTCAAAATGGATTAAAGAACTAGACATAAGACCTGAAACCATAAAATACATAGAAGGAAATATAGGCGAAACACTACGGGATTTGCACATCAAAGACATCTTTACAGACACATCACCCAAAGCAGTGATAGTGAAGAGAAAGATAAACAGCTGGGACTACATCAAATTAAAGAGCTTCTGCACAGCAAAAGAGACAATAACAAAAACAAAGAGAAACCCCACCAACTGGGAGAACATTTTTGCACCCAACACTAATGATAAAGGACTGATCCCAAAAATCTGCAAAGAGCTGATGAGACTCAGCAACAACAAAGAAAATAATCCAGTCAAAAAATGGGCAGAAGAGCTAAAAAGAAACTTCTCTGAAGAGGAAATGCAAATGGCCAACAGACATATGAAAAAATGTTCAACATCACTTGCAATCAGGGAAATGCAAATCAAAACTACCATGAGATACCATCTCACACCAGTGAGAATGGCACATATTAAAAAAACTAGCAACAACAAATGTTGGCGAGGATGTGGAGAAAAAGGAACTCTTGTGCACTGTTGGTGGGAGTGCAAACTGGTCCAACCACTATGGAGAGCTGTGTGGAGATTTCTGGACCTACTAAACATAGAGCTTCCATATGATCCAGCAATTCCACTCCTAGGTATTTACCCAAAGGACACAGAAACATCAATTCCAAAGAGTACCTGCACTCCTATGTTTATAGCAGCACTGTTTACAATAGCTAAGCTTTGGAAACAACCCAAATGCCCAAAAATAGATGACTGGATCAAGAAGATGTGGTACATATATACCATGGAATATTACTCAGCATTCAAAAAAGATAAACACATGCAATTTGCAGCAACATGGATGGCACTGGAAGGGATCATGCTCAGCGAAATAAGCCAAAAAGAAAAAGAAAAATACCGGCTGGTCTCACTCATAGCAGGAATCTAGAAAACTTAAATAAGGGACCAGGAAAATGAATATAAGAAAGTGAAAATCAAAATCAAGAAAAAACTATGAACCAGAGACACTTTTTGGGGGGCGGGAGGGGAAGGATTGGGGTCAGAATGGAGCGTTTGCAATTGTATGGGGGAATATAAAAATAAAATTTAATATTTAAAAAAAAAAAAAAAAAAGAAGAGTAGCACAACAATATTACTAATCAGTGACAAGAAAAAAAGACAAAGTATTTTCCAGGACTAACACATTCAGAAAATTTGATTGTACTTAACTAAATCCTAATAAATGATATCATACCTCAGAAAAAGTGTCAACTCAGGTGGGAAAATTTAGCATAAAACATGGACAAATTAGTCACAGAAGCAGACTATACACTGTCCAGGATTTATAATGCTGTGACTCATGAGCCCAAAGAATAGATTTTTTTTACTAGTCTATCCCCACAGTGGAGATGGTTGCATTAGGATATGAAGACTCACAGCTAATTTCTTGGGATCTGATAGTATGCTCCACAACCACATATCCAAATTTGATTTGACTTTCCATTTAGATATGCCAAGAATATGTGTGAATAAACCAAGTCTCTGACTGGCTCTTTGCTTCTATTGCTCATAGCAACTAAAAAAAAAAAAAAAAAAAAAAAAGACATGGTAGATTATATTGGTATATGTCTGTGGGTTTGGTTCATAAGAGATCATCTCTGAGGGACTGATCAAGTCTGGATGCCATGTCAAAGTTAACTTTATGAATCTGCCAAATTAAGACAAAATATCAGAAATTCATGGTCATACCAAATGTCTACCCTCCCCAAGTTTCTCTAAGAGTGAACAGTTACCGCTTTGGGTGTTTTATCTGTGATCTTGCTCTCTGCGGTTGTGTTCTTTTACTTAATGGGATAATTGCCCCATTATCTACCATCCACTGTAAAACCACAGTTAATTAATAAAACAGAAATGAATTTTTCTGCGCTAGACTTTTGTCAATGCCCATTAAAGTAGCAAAATTACTTCTTCCAAGAGTCTTTATGCGTTTTAAGTATAATTGACTTTTCACCTCTAGTGTTTGTTTTTTGTTTTTTTTTTTTCCCTGTTTGGAGAGTTAGCTTGCAAAACATTTTTATTATGCATTTATTCTGAGATCAATTACATAATTTTCAATTTTTTTCTTTGTCATTGTATTAAGGAATAAGGTACATACATTTCTGATAGAGAAATTACTTTAAGATCATGCTATTTTTCTGTAAACTCTGTGCTATTGACAAGAAGGCAGAAAGTCAAACAACGTAGGAAAAAAAGATTCAGTTATCCCTACATTCCCCACTGATTGCTCTGGTCCATTTTTAAGGACTTGATTTCTTTGGGATACTTTTCTTTGGCCCCCATTGTGATTTAAGCTTATTTGCAACAAATTATAAATACAACCACATAATTAATAAATTATATATGATGGCATTATGTGACGATGTTTTTCAAATTTAGAAATATCAAAATATAGATAACAACAGTAGTCATCACATCGAAACCTTGGGTCTCATAATTGAATATGCACCAGAATGACCTGGAAAGCTTAGAAAATATAGATTTTCAAAACCTAGCCCTAGAGCTTCTGACCAGCATGTATGAGATAGGGTCAGAAAACTAGCCACATTTACAAAATACCAGGTGATTCTCATGTTGCAGATCCAGGGACCTCATAATGGGTATTTAGTTTTTATTTCTGATGAAAAGAAATTTGGTAAAAGGCCAGAAACTATTCAGAAGCACGCTTTTAGTGCCGGGAAGTTCTGGCTTCATTGCATCCTTGCAGAGGAAAGTCATCTATAGGGTCACCATGCCAAACCCCCAAAGATACTCAGAGGTTTCAGACATGCATTTTACCAACAATCACTTCATTTTTAGCTATAAACTTCTAGCTTCTGCTTATAACCTACAAAATGGCTCATTTTCTTGCAGGTTTCCATGGAGCTGTCATCGGAGTCTATTCAGTAAGCAGTACTGCCACCTTCTGATTGTCAATTGAAAATGTATATTAAAAAGTTTTGCTTTTTGTTTAATATAGTATGTACTCAGTATTTTTTTAATGGTCTTTTCATCATGAATTCTCTTTTATCCCTGGGCCTCTTATTTCAAAAGCACTTATTGTTTTCTCTTAGCACATTTCTATACAAAGCCCATGTGCTGTAATCACAGCCCCCAGTTATTGTATAAACTCTGTCCCAGTGAAACCTCCTTCCCTTTATGATTCTGGAGTCATGTGCCAAAGAAAAATACAGAAGATTACAAAGTTTCTTGTGAATGGGGTGATTTTCAAGAGGATTTCAAAAGAGACTTCCAAACTCCAGGGTACAAAGTCTTTTTGTAAACTCATTTTTAATAATTCCTTTGTTTTAGTTATTCACAGCCACCTAACAAAGATTTTGCTTCAATCTCTTTCCCCAAGATCTGATATTTTATAGAACCCAACTATAGTGAATGAAATACTAGATGTTTATTTTTCCTTCGGATAGAAAAATAGACTTAGAGGTTGTTTGGATATGGAAAGAAACTAATGCAATGATTTCACCATGATTTTACCTCATAGAGGAAGGTTAAATACTGTTTCAAGGTCATGTGAATTTAGTGACAGAGTTGGAACTCTATTCAAACACAATTGACTTTGTAAAGCCTCGTCCCATAGGGATCCAAAGGTCATTTATGTGTCCAAGAGCAAGAAACATATGATTGACCAAGTCTGTTTCACATATCAAGGGTCAAGGTTTTTAACCAGATTGTGGAAACACTGCTTTTAAAATTGACTAAGGCTCAGGATAATGTAGCTCTCCCAGGCCCACATAACTAGGAGAGAACTAATTGGGGCTCTGACTAGGTTTTGACTTCAAAATCCTGGAGTTCTGGAAGTCTTCCCCTGCCTGGGTTAGGAATATAGTCAGGGCATAAATATCTGGTCCTGTAGGGAAAGTGATGACTTTCTGCATCTTCTCTTATGACTCTTCCGACACGATAAGGGCACTGTGATCCTTGTCCCTGTCTGCCTCCCACCTCCTCACCCTTCCTCCTTAGTAGACTGTTAACTGGTAAATCTATCAAGAGTCTCTTTTATGTTAAGTCTGTTCCAAAGTTACAGACAGACTTCAAGAAAACAGAGAAGAGAGGAAGAACACTAGAGATGAAAGACTGTCACCTACTTACAAAATTGCAACTTCTCTATCAGCACAAACTAGCTCTTTGATCATGGACAAATTAAGTTATGTGTCTGCTTCTCTATCTGATATTGTCCTTCCTTATAGGATTGGTGTGATAATTAAATGAGGATTTAGAAATGAAGTGCTGACCACAGTGATGAACAGATAATAGACACTCAATAAATAATGACTCTCACTGGGATTATTTTTATTATTAGCATTATCACCTAAAAAAAAAAGGTGTTCAGAGCCTGACAGATCCTATCAGGAGAACCACATTAGAATTACCTCTGTTTGTATAGTAAAGCAGTACTTTACTTTACAAACCCTGAATAATTGGGACTGAAAATGCTGATTGAATTTGTTCAGCCATCAGGAGACAATATGTTGGTTTTCCTAAGAGTGAATATTTCATTGAAATCATCCACTAGGAAAAACAAAAACTTTAAAAAATGCCTGTATCCATTTGTAAAGCCAATAGTAGCCAGTGATTTGGGCACCATATTGGCATAGGAAGAGAGTTCACCACTGAACTTACCCCAAGGCTTCTTTTATTTTTATCCTTTAAAAACAACCTGCTGCATCATACATGACATCCAATCCAGCCTTATTAACTAGAAACTAAATGAGCATTCGAGAAATTTAATTGAAAATGATACTCAGAATGTTAATAAGCCCCTGGTCAGGAGGGAGATTGATGTTCTCAGCTGCAGACTTAGCCTGGAGGAAGACTCTCTGAAGACCTTGTCACGAGGGGCAGGCTAAGTTTCTATTTGCTTCTGCATTTTACTCAGGTTCACTTGCACAGGCTCCTCAGCCTTCTACCTATTCCACAAATTCCTGCTTACTCAGTCTCCCCAAGAGAGGTCCCAGCCTACAGGCTCTACAGTAAATCAAGCACCAGGCCAACACCAGCACACTGTGACTATTAGGAATGGAAAACATTTTCTCTGAGTGAGATTTCAAGTAACTGAAAGGGATGATGCTGGTAAACTGCTGGTACAAACATGGGAATCTCTTTCTTAGAAAATTTTGTATGTCCTCTGCTCTAAGAAATACTGTCTTTCTGAATGCAAACATGAAGACAGAATATGCACTGTTCAAACCACATTTGTATATGCTAAAAGGAGGGTCTCCATGCCCAGAGTTTGATAATATTAGAGTCCTAATCACACTTTGATCTTTGAGCACAACTTTTCATGAACTATTTCCAGGATTAAAAGCACACTCTTGATTTTTTTCTTTTTCCTTCATGATTGGAAACACAGGTAATTTGCTTAAATGTAAAGGGTGTCCAGTTATTCACTATAGGCATGCCCACTGATTCACATTGTTGGTTTTAAGATACAATCATCTTCTATCTATAATTGAAACTAAAAATAATTCAAAGCTAACACTGAAGCAAAGTAAAATTTTCCAGTAGTTGCAGAAACAAATATTCCAGTATAGACTAAACTAGAGATAATGATGAAATAGAATAACAGATTAAAAGGCAGGGTACCAAGACTAACTTTAAATGCTGATTCTCCAGTGGCTTTTGGAAACCTGCATGTGGCCCATGAACACAATTAACAATATAAACCAAAGATACCTTGATTAAAAAAAAAGTGTCATTGTATAACAGATGTAGGTATGAACTGTATGAAAGGTTAAGAAAACCCATATCAAAACACAAACCACTTCTTGTTGTTGCTTGCCCTGGGCCGGGGTGCAGGGGTGGGGGGGAGGGAGGGAGGTGAGTCTGAATTCTATTTTAAGAAATTGGGAATAAATCTAACAAAAGAGGTAAAGGACCTATACAAAGAAAACTATAAAACACTGTTAAAAAGAAATAGAAGAAGACATAAAGAAATGGAAAGACATCCCCTGCTCATGGATTGGAAGAATAAACATTATTAAAATGGCCATCCTACCAAAAGCAATATACAGATTCAATGCTATTCCAATCAAAATTTCAATGTCATTCTTCAAAGAAATAGAACAATTATTGATGAATTCATATGGAATCACAAAAAACCCCGAATAGCCAAAGCTCTCCTGAAAAAAAAGAAGGGAATGGAGGCATCACACTCCCAGACTTCAAACGATACTACAAAGCCATAATAATCAAAACTGCATGGTATTGGAACAAGAACAGACATACAGACCAATGGAATCGAATAGAAAATCCAGAAATAAACCCACAGATTTATGGTCAACTAATCTTTGACAAAGGAGCAAAGACTATGCATTGGAGCAAAGAAAGTTTGTTCAATAAATGGTGCTGGGAAAACTGGGTCGCTACATGCAAAAGAATGAAGCTTGACCACTACCTCACACCATACACAAAAATCAACTCAAAATGGATTAAAGAACTAGACATAAGACCTGAAACCATAAAATACATAGAAGGAAATATAGGCGAAACACTACGGGATTTGCACATCAAAGACATCTTTACAGACACATCACCCAAAGCAGTGATAGTGAAGGCAAAGATAAACAGCTGGGACTACATCAAATTAAAGAGCTTCTGCACAGCAAAAGAGACAATAACAAAAACAAAGAGAAACCCCACCAACTGGGAGAACATTTTTGCACCCAACACTAATGATAAAGGACTGATCACAAAAATCTGCAAAGAGCTGATGAGACTCAGCAACAACAAAGAAAATAATCCAGTCAAAAAATGGGCAGAAGAGCTAAAAAGAACTTCTCTGAAGAGGAAATGCAAATGGCCAACAGGCATATGAAAAAATGTTCAACATCACTTGTCATCAGGGAAATGCAAATCAAAACTACCATGAGATACCATCTCACACCAGTGAGAATGGCACATAGTAAAAAAACTAGCAACAACAAATGTTGGCGAGGGTGTGGAGAAAAAGGAAATCTTCTGCACTGTTGGTGGGAGTGCAAACTGGTCCAACCACTGTGGAGAGCTGTGTGGAGATTTCTGGACCTACTAAACATAGAGCTTCCATATGATCCAGCAATTCCACTCCTAGGTATTTACCCAAAGGACACAGAAACATCAATTCCAAAGAGCACCTGCACCCCTATGTTTATAGCAGCACTGTTTACAATAGCTAAGCTTTGGAAACAACCCAAATGCCCAAAAATAGATGACTGGATCAAGAAGATGAGGTACATATATACCATGGAATATTACTCAGCATTCAAAAAGATAAATACATGCAATTTGCAGCAACATGGATGGCACTGGAAGGGATCATGCTCAGCGAAATAAGCCAAAAAGAAAAAGAAAAATACCGGATGGTCTCACTCATAGCAGGAATCTAGAAAACTTAAATAAGGGACCAGGAAAACAATAACTATAAGAAAGTGAAAATCAAAATCACAAAAAAACTACGAACCAGAGACACTTTTAAGGGGCGGGGGTGGGAGGGGAGAGATTGGGGTCAGAATGGGGGGGCTGCAATTGTATGGGGAATATAAAAATAAAATTTATTATTAAAATTAAAAAAAAAAAAATCATTGGTTCATCTGAGTCACTTGGCTGACTAGCTTAGTTTTTCCCAAATGAATTATAGTTTCACTGAAATCACTTCCTTTCAGTTATACACTGGACCTATCAAAAGATGAAAAAAGGAATTTGTACTTATTTTTCATTTTGGTTCAGGAGACACAAGGAAGTATAACATAGTAACATGAGCACATAGTCTGCGCTGGGAGCTGTGGAGATAGAAAAGGATAAGAAATGGTTGGAAGAGTTGAGGATGACTTGGTTTTCTAGCTTGAGTGATTTGGTGGCTAGGAGCATCAAATAACCCATGAATATTACATCTTGCATTCCTTATAACCCATGGCCATGATCCCTTTATAATGTCCAGATTTTTTCTGTTGTTGGGCTTCTCCATCTGCATGAATAAGCAGAGGGAACATCTGTCTTTGGGCTTACGTCTATGGCTTCTACTGTTCAAATGACTATTATTATTGGTGTGTTGAGTTTAGTCCTTCATTAGCAATTTATTTAGATGGACATGATATATTAAGTCATTAATGTTTGCTGTAATGACTTTGTAAGTTATCTTCCTGAAGCTTTGTAAATTTGAGTTGAAGAGGATACAGAACTGAACAAATGAAAGGTCTGTCAAAGAAAAGAAATAGTGTGCATTAAAGAGTGAGGAGGAGTAAGGCTGGTTGCCATTTCTCAGCCAGGATCAATAAGGACACACTCATTGCCCCACAAGTCTTTAACCAGGGGTGCTTTCAAATAGGAAATTATACGGGTGTGCTTCAATCATCTCAATGAACTTGCTTTGAACTAATATGCTCTTTACTCTTCTCACTCTACATTTTGGAGCTGTTAAGGTTGAACTGAATTGGCTGACAGAGCCTTGCCCAGAATTGTTCCAAGAAGAGAAGTTAATGGAGTTTTTCTTTGGGGCTGGGCATCTTTCCAATTATCACCATTCCTCTCCTTGAACCTCTTTCTTAACTCACTACCACCAGACCTCCAGCAAGGTTTACTTAATCCCAATAAGGTGTGGGTTGATAAGGTTAAACATTCATCAGGAATTTGCATTTTAACAACGTTCTTTTGAAAATGAAAACTTTTAAAGTGCTAGGGAATTCTAAACTTAAAATCAGAGAAAGTTTGTCTTTAAATGTCTTTTCTAACAATTCATATCTTTCATGATGAATACTAGAAAGAGGTCTGATGGTCAGAAATCCTGTCCAAATCTGTGGGAAACTGCCTAACATTAAAACTGGTTGGAGGGCCTCCCTGGTGGTGCAAGGGGTTAGGATGCAACATATGAAGCTATCCACAGCCACTGCAGCACGAGTTCAATCCCGGCCAGGGAGTTACCCACATGGCACAGCAGACCTCTCTGTCTCATCCACTACTCCCCTCGGCAGTGTATTTCAGTCATTCTGTTTTTCAGTTCCCCACTCTGTCTCTAGAGAATCCTCTCATCCCTCAATACCTCTGGCCTATACCCCAGTTCTTGTGTGCATGAATAAATATTAAAAAAAAAAAAACTAGTTTGAAATTACTAGGGGACATCTCCGCTATGAGGTTGTCGGGCATATTCCAGTGTCTGATTCTCCACAAGCATGCACACAAATACTTGTACCTTGTTGTTTTAGGTGCTCACTGAGTTCACTATAATCTTTGCTTATCTCCACTGTAGTTCTTTTATCATAGACAGAATTGTCTGCTTATTTGAATTTCTTCATCAGCAGATTTTCATCCCTTTGAGGGCAGAAATTATTTGTTAGTTCCTGTATACTTTTTGAACATAGTGAAAAGAGGGGTGGGAAAGGTCTACTGATGCTTGTTTTAAGATTTCCCTTTAGATTCAGATTACTAGCTGAATGAATGCAAAATTTCACACCCCACCCCACCCCACCACCGCTAGGGCTTATCTTTATAATGGGATGATATTCTTTCTATTCCTCAGACCATTAGATTGCCTCTCCTTGGAACTCAATTGGGAAAAATCTGCAAAAAGCACCAGGTTGGACCTCCCTGGTAGTGCAGGGGTAAAAGTCTCAGCACTATCAAGCTATCTCCAGGAAGTGAGTTGATTCCAGCCAGGGAGCTGACCCACATGGTGCAGCAGACCTCTCCTGTCTCACCCACTGGTCCCCTCAGCAGTGCATTTCAGTCAGTCTGCCTGTTCTGCTCCCCACATTGTCTCTGGTGAATCTTTCGCCTCCTGTACCTCTGACCTACACCCCCAGTTCTTGGATGCATAAATAAATGAAAATGAATCTTTTCTTTAAAAAAAAAAAAGCACCACACCACTGTAAGCTTTAATTATTATTCTTGATAAAAATAGTATAGTGTCAGTCCAGGGCTGAATTCAATTCTCTTGGTGGGTCCTCTTCTCTATGCTCACTTAATGTTTTTTAATGATATTCATTCATACAATTCTCTCTATCCAGGCCTTTTCTTTTCAGAGTATCATCTAGAGTGTTTCCTTCCTCATGGAAGAAAATAAAGAAGTGGCATTTGTAGTTACCTGTGGAACCATGCATTATTCAATGTACTTCTATAGCTGTCTTATTTTACTCTCTCAACTTTATTGTAAAGCAGTTATTAACCTTTTTTACAAAGGAGAGAGCTGGTTTAGGTAAATTTAGTGTCTTGCCAAAAATCACCCAGATATGAAGTCACAAATTCAGAACTAGAGTTATAAGTTGTTCTGGATGCAAATCATTGCATATTCTCACCATCCTCCTGTTGTTTCTAAGCAGGCATTTTTTTCCATTTCTAAGGTGATATTTTGATCTCTAGTCAATCTCAGATTAGCATGAGCTACTGGGTAGCCTTAAGGAGTTAGTCAATCCTCCCCTAGCAAGAACATATTTGTCTATTATAACATAAGTGTGCTTTTGCAAATGAAGCAATCTCTTAGGTAGGCACTTGTGGTGTGCAGACCCTTTTGAGCTGTAGAATATAACGCTTGGCAAGGATACTATCATAGGTAAGACTAACCTTTGTATGACAGAGAAAAACAAGTTAGGATGAGCTAACAGACTTTCTCAGTCATTTGTAGATTCCTTCACTCTAAAAATTGTGCTATCAAAAAATGGCAAACAAGTGTATAAGTCTATTCAAATCTACCCACTGAAAAGGATAAATAGCCAAATTAAAAAGTAAAATTGATGCCATCCCAAATGCTTAATTCAGATAAGCAAGATCTCTTTTGAAAGCTGTCAGCTTTAACAGTACCATATTTTTGTTTATAAGATGTATGGTAAGGCCTTGTTCCTTTTCAAAGCTTATTTCTATAAATCTGCAAGGCGAGTAGCGAAGGCATCAGAGAAGAATTATAGAATTAGGTGGGCGGAGCAACATGGCGGCTAGAGACGCTGCGAGTAAGATCTCCCATTAAAAAAAGTTAATAGGGAGGAAAAGCGGCAGGTCCCAGTGAGAACTGGGACACGGAAGATAAACGGACGACTCCAGCAAACTGCCCGAAGAAGAAAGTTGCCATAAAAGAGGAGAGAAGGGAGGGAAGCGCAGAACCCTGCTCCCCTCCCCCGCCCACAAAGTCGGCACTCTCCACCGGCAGAGAGGAGGAAACAACAAACCAAAACGGCCAACAAGAAAAACGGACACAGCAAGCGGGACTGTGAGTGGAAAGGAACTATTGCAGCCACCACACCCGTGAACGGGAGCTGAGGCGAACCTGCAGGATCGCCGCGGAGGTGAGCTCCAGGCGCCATTAAAGAGAGCCCCGCCCCAGGAGGAGACCAGCACCAGCACACAGCCCCGGCGCCCGTAAGCTTGCGCGGATCCAGACCGGATCGCAGCTGCCCAGGTCCCCGCGCCTGCGACCTAGGCTTGCGGGGAGACGGCGGAGGCCCTCCCTGAGTGAGCAGGAACAGGCGCCCAGGCAGGGGACGGGATTCAAAAGGCGCCATTTTCCCGCGCCACTGATCTGGGCTACAGCCGAGTCCTGGAACTGAGGGCTTGGAACTGAGACCCGGGCACGAAATTAGGGCGTGGGTTCCTCACGACGGTGGGGCACAAGGCAGACACAGCACCCCAAAGCCGTTGAGGTGTACCCTACCATCCCCGCTCTGCTCCCTGTCCCACGGGGTGGAAAATCAGCTCCCCAGGGCTCCAGGAGAGATCTCTGGCGCCACCTAGCGACTTGACCCCAGCACAGGCTACTGAAGGAGCTAGTGGCCAGCTGGGGAGTTAGCCCACACCTGGCTCCTTCCGAACAAGTAGTCTGAGCCCACAGGAGAGCGAGCACCCACAGCCGGGGCAGACCAGGCGCGCAGAAGAGTGTGCCTGAGACAGACGCGCAGGAGTGTGTCCCACATCACCATTTTAGAACAGGGACATTTCTTCAGTAAAGACTACTGCAGAAGGCTTCCTCAGGAGCCAGAGGTGAGCGGGGGAAGTTCACCCACGCCAGACCCCCTCTGGCCTGCAGTCCAAGCCCAGAGGGGAGCAGGAACCCACCGCCGGGGCAGACCAGGCGCACAGGGGAGTGTGTCCCACATCGGCATTTTAGAACAGGGACCTTTCTCCATTAAGGCTGCTTGAAACTGGCATGACTCCTGGAAGAACCAGAGGGAACAGAAAAGCCCACCCAAGATGCCGGCCAGTCCCAACAACACAGTGTCCCAACGCATACGGCAAATTAGAAAACGACAGTAGGGAGGAGAAGAACACACGCAACCTAGCAACTCTCCAGAGAAAAAGCACACCACAAAAAGAAAGCCAGCCCAGATTGCAAAGACAATAAACTTGGAAGAATTTCTGAGCCTTCCAGAAAGAGAATTTAATTGGCCGTGATTAAAAAACTGACAGAAGTCATAAAGGAAAACAATGATAAGGGAAAAATAATCAATGATCAGAAGAATGCAATTGAGTCCCTAGAGAGGAAAACAATGGTCAGAAGAAAGAAATTGAGTCCCTAAAGAGGGAAGTAAAAGAAATGCAGGAGATCAAAGAATTAATGGAAGAACTAAAGAATTCTGGAAAAGCATGAAAGAGAATAGATGAAATGGAAGAACGAATAAGTAATCTTGAAGACACAGAAATAAAAAGAACCAAAACAGAAAGGAAGAGAAGTACGAAGGAAAAAGAACGAAGAAAGACTTCGGGAACTATCTGACTCCATGAGGAAAGGAAATATAAGAGTTATAGGAATACAGAAGGAGAGGAGAGAGATGTAGGAACAGAGAAAATATCAAAGAGATAATTGAAGAGAACTTCCCAAATGTGAAGAAGGAGCTGAAAATTGATATACAAGAAGCAAGAAGAACACCAAACTTCCACGACGAAAGGAAAAATACAGCAAGACACATAATAGTAAAGCTCCCAAGAATCCAGGACAAGGAAAAATAATGAAGCTGGCAAGAGGGAAGAAACAGATAACATTCAAAGGAAGCCAATCAGGCTGACATCAGACTTCTCCGAAGAAACACTACGGGCAAGGAGAGAGTGGAGGACATAGTCAACAGACTCCAAGAAAACAGATGCCAACCAGAATACTCTATCCCGCAAAGCTCTCCTTCCTCTTTGAAGAAAGAATATGGACCTTCCCAGACAAACAGAAACTCCGGAATTTCATTGCAACTAAACCCCCACTCCAAAAAATACTACAAGGAGTCCTAAAGCCAGAACCTCAGAGGGACGAATAACAATGAAAGAAGGCCAAAAAAAAAAAAAGTTATTAAAAGAATAAATATAAAATCAAAGGAAAGACAAACACAATGGCAAATACAGATGTTAACATATCAATATTAACTCTAAATGTAAATGGACTAAACTCTTCAATAAAAAGACACAGAGTGGCAGCCTGGATTAAGAAACAAAACCCAACTTTTGCTGTCTCCAGGAAACACATTTAGCTACAAAAGAAAAAATAGGCTCAAAGTTAAAGGATGGAAAACAATCCTACAAGCAAATGGACCAAAAAAGAAAGCAGGAACAGCTATACTTATATCAGATAAAACAGATTTCAAACTCAAAAAGATAAAAAGAGACCCCAATGGTCACTACATTATGATCAAGGGGACAATACTTCAAGAAGAAATAACACTCATTAACATATACTCACCAAAGAAGGAGCACCAAAATATATCAGACAACTGTTGTCCTCTCTGAAAACAGACATCAGAGAAAACACATACGTAGTGGGAGACTTCAACACACCACTATCAACAATGGATAGATCAACAAGACAAAAAATAAGTAAAGAAACCAAAGCTCTAAATAAGGACCTAGAGCAATTAGGCTTAACAGACATCTATAGAACACTAAACCCAAAAAAACGGAGTACACATTTTTCTCAAGCGCACACGGATCATTCTCCAGGATCGATCACATACTGGGGCACAAGACAAACATCAACAGATACACCAAGATTGAAATCATATCAACCATCTTTTCTGACCATGAAGGCATCAAACTAGAAATAAACCATAAAAAGAAGGCAAGGAACTTTCCTACCTCATGGAGATTAAAACCACACTACTGGAAGACCATTGGACTAATGAGGAGATCAAAGAAGAAATTAAAAAATTTTTTGAATTGAACGACAAGGAGGACACTAATATCCTAAATGTATGGGATGCAGCAAAAGCAGTAATAAGAAAAATATATAGCAATAGAAGCTCACATCAAGAAACAAGAAAGAACGCAAAGAAACAACCTAATCTCGAAGCTCAAAGATCAAAGATCTAGAAAAAGAAACAAAAACCCCAAAACCAGTAGAAGAAAGAAATAATAAAAACCAAAGCAGAAATAAATGAAATTGAAACTAAAAAAACAATCCAAAAGATCAATGAAACCAAGAGCTGGTTTTTGAAAAAATCAATAAAATAGACAAACCCCTAGCCAGGCTCACAAAGGAAAAAGGGAGAAAGCACAAATAACAGGATCATCAATGAAAGAGGAGAAATCACAACGGACACAGCAGAAATCAAAAGAATAATCAGTAACTACTATGAAACAGTTATATGGAAACAAGTTTAACAATCTAGAGGAGATGGACAAATTCCTACAACTCTACAATCACCCAAAGCTAGATAAAGAAGAAATAGAACACCTAAACAGACCAATTACAATTAGCGAAATTGAAATGGTAATAAAAAACCCCCAAAAACAAAAGCCCAGGACCTGATGGATTTACAAATGAATTCTACAAACATTCAGAGATGAATTAGTGCCTATCCTTCACAAACTCTTCCAAAAAATTGAGAAGGAAGGGACAATACCAAACACGTTTTATGAAGCCAACATTACACTAATACCAAAACCGAACAAGGACAACACAAAAAAGGAAAACTACAGGCCAATCTCCCTAATGAACACTGATGCAAAAATCCTCAATAAAATTTTAGCTATCAGAATCCAACAATGTATCCATAAGATAATTCACCACGACCAAGTTGGATTCATTCCAGGGGCACAAGGATGGTTTAACATCCGAAAATCAATCAACGTTATCCAACACAATCAACAAAAGAAATATAAAACCATATGATAATATCAATAGATGCTGAGAAAGCTTTCGACAAAGTGCAACACCCATTCATGATAAAAGCCCTTGAAATTCTGGGGATACAGGAACATACCTCAACATCATAAAGGCCATCTATGACAAGCCAACAGCCAGTATCATTCTCAATGGTGAAAAGCTGAAAGCAATTCCATTAAGATCTGGAACAAGACAAGGATGTCCACTCTCACCATTGCTTTTCAATATAATACTGGAAGTCCTAGCCAGGGCAATAAGACAAGAGAAAGACATCCAAGGAATCCAAATAGGAAAAGAAGAAGTCAAACTATCACTATTTGCAGACGATATGATATTATACATAGAGAACCCCAAAACTCCACAGAAAAGCTAATTAACTCATCAATCAGTTCAGTAAAGTGGCAGGATACAAAATCACACGCAAAAAGTCAGTAGCCTTCCTATACACAAACAATAAATCTGAAGAAGAAGAATCAAAAGACCATCTTTTGTTATTGAAACAAAAAAAATCAAATATTTGGGAATAAATCTAACAAAAGAGGTAAAGGACCTATACAAAGAAAAACTATAAAACACTGTTAAAAGAAATAGAAGAAGACACAAAGAAATGGAGAGACATCCCTGCTCATGGATTGGAAGAATAAACATTATTAAAATGGCCATCCTACCAAAGCAATATACAGATTCAATGCTATTCCAATCAAAATTTCAATGTCATTCTTCAAAGAAATAGAACAATATTGATGAAATTCATATGGAATCACCAAAAACCCCGAATAGCCAAAGCTCTCCTGAAAAAAAAAGAAGGGAATGGAGGCATCAGACTCCCAGACTTCAAACTATACTACAAAGCCATAATCATCAAAACTGCATGGTATGGAACAAGAACAGACACACAGACCAATGGAATCGAATAGAAAATCAGAAATAAACCCACAGATTATGGTCAACTAATCTTTTGACAAAGGAGCAAAGAATATGCATTGGAGCAAAGAAAGTTTGTTCAATAAATGGTGCTGGGAAAAACTGGGTCGCTACATGCAAAAGAATGGAAGCTTGACCACCACCTCACACCATACACAAAAATCAACTCAAAATGGATTAAAGAACTAGACATAAGACCTGAAACCATAAAATATATAGAAGGAAATATAGGCGAAACACTACGTGATTTGCACATCAAAGACATCTTTAAGACAACATCACCCAAGCAGTGATAGTGAAGGCAAAGATAAACAGCTGGGACTACATTCAAATTAAAGAGCTTCTGCACAGCAAAAGAGACAATAACAAAAACAAAGAGAAACCCCACCAACTGGGAGAACATTTTTGCACCCAACACTAATGATAAAGGACTGATCACAAAATCTGCAAAGAGCTGATGAGACTCAGCAACCAAAGAAAATAATTCAGTAAAAAATGGGCAGAAGAGCTAAAAAAACTTCTCTGAAGAGGAAATGCAAATGGCCAACAGGCATATGAAAAAATGTTCAACATCACTTGTCATCAGGGAAATGCAAATCAAAACTACCATGAGATACCATCTTACACCAGTGAGAATGGCACATAGTAAAAAAACTAGCAACAACAAATGTTGGCGAGGGTGTGGAGAAAAAGGAAATCTTCTGCACTGTTGGTGGGAGTGCAAACTGGTCCAACCACTGTGGAGAGCTGTGTGGAGATTTTGGACTACTAAACATAGAGCTTCCATATGATCCAGCAATTCCACTCCTAGGTATTTACCCAAAGGACACAGAAACATCAATTCCAAAGAACACCTGCACCCCTATGTTTATAGCAGCACTGTTTACAAATAGCTAAGCTTTGGAAACAACCCAAATGCCCAAAATAGATGACTGGATCAAGAAGATGTGGTACATATATACCATGGAATATGGTATTCAGCATTCAAAAAAGATAAACACATGCAATTTGCAGCAACATGGATGGTGCTGGAAGGGATCATGCTCAGCGAAATAAGCCAAAAAGAAAAAGAAAAATACCGGATGGTCTCACTCATAGCAGGAATTAGAA